>NW_026575052.1:70220000-70865000 GCF_905146905.1 Nyctereutes procyonoides | reverse complement strand
GCCGGGGGGTCTTGGTCCTGGGCCGATCTCCGCAGCCTCACGCCGACCCCCTCCCCGGGGCTTCGGCACCTGTTCCAAACAACCTGTTGCGCTGACTCGCTTTGGAAAGGCGCCGGCGTTCTGCTGGATGGTGGCCGGCTGTGTGGAGGCCCCCAGGCGCCGGGGACGAGTTTAGGGTCCCCTGCTCGCGAGAGGCAGGCTCTCACCACCGCCCGTGGCACGCAGGGCGTTTCGCCTCCACCTGTGTCCCGGGAAGCCAGGGCGTCCTGGGCACTCCTGCACTTGGCCCTCTCTGGGGACTTCTTATGTAGCTCTTGGTAATTTGGGAGGAAGAACTAGACGAAGATTGGGATTAGAGACTCACCACCCCCTAGTTAAATCCTCTCTTTTCTCCTCCCCCCGCCCCCCCGCCGCCGCCAAACCTTGCAGATAGAAATCTTTAGTCTCCCACTCCCACCTTCAAGTGCTCCTGGAGAAAGCTAGTTACTTAGGCACTACTGCTTCGGACAAACTGGCACTTGGTGCAGTCTCACTCTTGAAGTGAATTTTTTCTGAATTATTTCTAGTTTTACGATTTCCTTTCAGCGATCGCCCAGGATCCCTTTTTAGCTCCTTTCTTGTTTGGACCACTGAGCGTGCCTTAAAGAGCTAGGTATCCAGCTTCGGAGTGCCAGCCTTTGAAATTGAATTCTGGTGATAAGGCTAGCTGGGAGATGTTTCTGGAAGGAGTTTTTATTATCAAATCCAGTTGGGCAAGCGTTGTGAAATGGTTGACAACAGTTTGCTGGCATCTGGATTTTCAAAAAGGCATGTGGACTTCCATTGGGGCAACTCAGGAAAAATGTATGTCCTGACATGCTATAAATACAGATGAATTTTTTAAAAGAGCCAGTTCCAAGTGAAGGCTGCCTGGCTATAGCCCCTCACCTAACACTGGTGCATAAAATTAAATATTTAGGGTTCAGAAATCAGCATTTCAGCAGTAGCAAATGTGTGGTGTCTCTAAGCCCTTATTTGGAAGTTTTTCCATACTTTTGAAAACATACTTGACGCCTAATTTCTTTGATGGCTGCTCAATAGACACCATGAGACGCTAGCTTAGCTGAGCTGCCCCCTCCCTAGCTTTCCTCTTGCTTGCAACGCTTTCATCCAGGGCTTGAATTGTGTTGTCAAAGTTTAGTAGACGAAAGAGGAGGGGGCATGAGAATGGGGGAGGGGGGTGTCTTGAAAAGTCTTGGAAATCGGTATATTTTGCAGGTGTAGAATGTGCCTAATAACCATGGCTAGTGCGCGCTCCCCAATGGCGAGGGTATGACAGGGACAGCTGGCTGAGTTTTCAGTGTGAAAACACCCCCTCGGTGGACCAAACACAACGACACTGACCTTTCTGTGGGGGGAACCAAGATGTGCCTTTGACTGAATTAGCCATAAAGACGTCTTGCTATGACTTTTGTTCCCCACGAAAGCAAAGAAATATTGCGTTTAATATGAGTGGTACTGTTCACAGCTTTTCCGTGCCCCTTAAGAAATATTACAGTGCTGATTTACTGGGCCTCTTCTACGGAGTTGGCCCCAAGGCTGAGGGTGGAGGGGTGGGGACGGGGTGGCAGGGACAGAGGAGGCGAGGAGGCGGCGGTGGAGGCAGCGCACCAAGTTAGTTGCCTGTTGCCTACTTCCAAAGTTCTCTCTTCGCAGCGGCAAATTTATCAATCTTTTCATGTGACAATACTTCGAAATATATCATTGTCATCCGGAGTTGTTTGATAGATGATCTACAGGCACACCAGCCTTTTCCAAGGTCAAGTTGAAGATTCTTGTTTGCTGTTTAACTGGGTTGTTTAAAAACTCAGAACAATGCCTGGCTGTTAAATTTTCACTTGTTCTCATGGGGCATGCGAAAGCAAGTCTTTCCTAGTGACCAGTGCGGGGACGTTTCATCCTCCCGAGCTTCTGAACTCAGCAACCAGGGCTTGGCAATGAAATCAAGAGGAGAAGAAATGAGATTTAACCTTAGCTCTTGCAGACGCCAGGGAGATTAAGCCATCTTTCACATCTCCTCCAAGTGTGTACTAATTTTTCTCTGCGTGTCGCGGGCTGGTTATAGCCACACGCATCTCATTCAGCTTTCTTTCTACCTTTATTCTAGTGGGAAGCTGCAAATACACTCCCCTAAAGTAGAAGCGCAAAAAAAATTGTGGCCACTCTGGTCTTTGTCAGCACAGAACCTGTTGCTCTAAGGGCGCTTTAAAATAAAGTCAGCCTCTAAATCGTCATGTTTTATGGACATATTTATTTATGTTTTTAATGGAAATGCTGGCTTCACAGTTTTCTTCTATATCTGCGATGATTGATTTTTTTTTATTCAGCCAACTTTTATTTACCTTGCAAAAATGTTCTGGACCAATGTGATAAATTACAGATATGCAAATTTCTTTGAATGGTGTTGTAAGTGTGTCTAGCTGGAGCTGAATAACTCCTTGCAAGTCAGTCTGTGCGCACTCAGGACCCCAGGGAGCTGATCAAAGCACCCATTCTCTTTCATCCCCGGTATTCTCCTCCAAACTATTTCGATACAATATGTTTCCATGATGCACTTAATGTGCTAGGGACATAGAACTCATTACAACCTAGCTAGTTCTGCCGACCTCTTTGTTCCGAGGCAGAAAGTCAAAGAAAAAAGGAAAAGCCTTGCCAGTTGCCAGCTTTCTGAAATGCTAAAGCATGCGTCATTTTTCACCAGGTCTCGTCTTGATATCCTCAAAAGACAAACTATGAAACCGGCCTCGGCCCTTTCTGGCATTAATTACACTGCTGTCCAGCCGATCTGTTTTTCCTATTATATGCATTTCTCAGCAGGGATTTTTTTTTTTTGCAAGACTAATGCAGCTGCAAGTTAAACTATGAATGCATTTTTTATCACTATGGAAAAAATAAGGTGAAAGCCTGCAAAACACACAACTGAACTTTTTAAAGGCTTCTGGCAGATAACTGATTAGGAGCAAATTTGGGAGGTTTTTGCAATTTATGTAAACCTGAAATTGACTAAGAGCCTCAGGCGTTTCCAATGCGCCCTCGGGGTTCTGTGGAGACACTCCCTGTGCCATTTGAAATTCTGCTTTGTACTCAGATAAATCTGGAAGGTGAAACCCTTCAAGGGTTCTGTTAAAATTCCGCAGTGAAGCAGTCTGTCCTGCACCCAACGAGGTGGCTGCTTCCAAGGAATTTCTGTCCAGGATAAGAGTACAGAGAATATAAATTCTATTTCATTTCCCCCCCGTTTCTTGTAGGGTTGATTGGTTGGTGGAAATGGCTGGCAGCCAGTTCTGGGAAAGATTCCAGACCTGACTCCGATTAACCCTCTCTGGTGAAACTCTGCTGGAAACCAACTCACCAGCAATTGCCATTAATCTACTTACTAATTAAGCCAATTCATTTCTAAAGGAGAAAAATTCCTTTCTTTAGCCAAACTGATGGGAGGAAATTTGAAAGAAGCGCCAAACTGTGTAACTGTAATTCAGCCAAGGACTGCGAAAACAAGGTGTTGATATATAGCAGCAGATTTAAAACAAGTTTCTAGGGCAACACTCCTTTGGAGACGGTGGCATATAGTGCATAGTAGATGAAGCTCGAATAATGCTCTCCGGCGCTATGCCACCCCATGTACTTGTGTTGAAAATAACAAGTCCCTCTCCAATTAAATCTTGTGCCTTTTACGCACAAATAAATCGCCTCTCTAGCTTTCTTTCACACCAGAGTATATCAGCTTTATGTGACAGTTACCACAGATATATTTCTTGACACTTAATAAATAGCTTTAGAAATTTGTAATCCACAGTCTACGTTTCTGAAACTGGGCTACAGACAGGGCTTAACTTGTAGTTAGGGGACCAGAAAGGACCAAGCTGACCATTACGCACGTAAGAAAGCAAGCTGGCCTTTCACAAAAGGTACCTGACATTCTGGAAAGAATAGATACGTGAATCTTGACCTTGATACTTACCAGGAAGCAAAACTCCAAGGGGTTTCCCACTTCAGGAAGAAGTGTTTAGAGCTTTTAAGACAGGGCTAGGAGCCCAGGATCTATATAAGATAAAAGTGGATCTCCCTAGGGGGAATTTGAAATCCCTTGGAACCAGGCGTTAAGGCTCACCTTCATGGGGATTATTGGCAGGCAAGGAGGCAGCAAATCAGTTTGACTTTGTGTTCCAGGGAGAAGGAGGGATGAGAGAGGGAGTGAAAGTTTAGTGCCTCAAACTTTTTAATTGAAGTCAGCCCCTCCCCACCCTAAGGCTTTTGGGGCGTTCTGCAGAGCCCAGGAAAGCACCATGGATTTGGCAGCCCTTGGGAGGCCGTGATTCCGGCTCATCCAGCAAGAGTGAGCACCTGCCTGAAGGGCTTGGAGAGAGAGAGGTGCTCACCGGTGGGCTCATGTATTCTCACTTCAAGCGTGGGTCTCAAGTGAGTCTACATCATCCAGGGGAACAGAACAGCTATGTTAGAAACGCCTTGGAGGTAGTATCCCTTGTTAGGGAGGCAGGCCTTAGGACAGGATGGGGAGGGCCCGCTCTGTGGTCACGTTCTGCACCACCCAGTGCCCTGCCCCACTACTCAGGAGCATCAATATCGTCCACTGGGTTTATCTGGGGTATCGATGACTTCTCCAAAGGCTCCTCTTCCAGCTTTCCTGACAACCTCCCTAAAAATATGGAAAAACTATTAGACATGAACTTTGTTTTACTTGCTATACACAAACCACTCCCCACTCCTCACACCGAGCTCTTTGCCTCATTTTTAGTGGGTCCTCCCAGCTCTGGCCCCAGCTGGGGGCCCCTTCAATGACGGGAAGGAGGGGTGAGGGAATTGGGGGCGGGCAGGCAAGGTCCTGTGGTCAGATGCTCCTTGGCCTTCAAAATAGCTTGCTTCAACCATGTTTTCCTCTGAGACAGTTTTCCTGGTGCTCTAGACTGTGGAAATGGTCTTAGGAGCCTGTGACCCAGGCCAGTAAATTACCTTCTGCTGAGAGTCCCCTTCCTAGAATTAGGAGCAATTGTAAGAGAATTCAAAAAGGCAGGGATTGTCTTGGTTCCGGGGTCCAAGGATCTAACTAAGATTTAAATTTCCATTTGCATTTTCAGTCTTTCCTCCATATGAGATAGAAAAGTATGCACGAGGGATCCCTGGGTGGCGCAGCGGTTTGGCGCCTGCCTTTGGCTCAGGGCGCGATCCTGGAGACCCGGGATCGAATCCCATATCGGGTTCCCGGTGCATGGAGCCTGCTTCTCCCTCTGCCTATGTCTCTGCCTCTCTCTCTCTTTCTCTGTGACTATCATAAATAAATAAAAATTTAAAAAAAAAAAGAAAAGAAAAGTATGCACGAAAGGAAAGAAAACCACACTGGTGGGGTGGGGGGTTGGTGAGGTGGGTTCTGAAGTTGGGGAGTGGGGAGGTTCCCCCCTCCCACACTCAGGCTGGGCTCCCTGCTCCATAGGGAGGGACATTTACCTGGTGTGTAAATTGTGAGGAGAGCGTTGGGGGTCTGAGACTGGAAAGCCACAACATGGGATGTGATGTTCCAGCTTTGAAGGGGAACAAAGGCCCCGAGCTAATCCCAGTGAAAGCCAGGAGCGTGGACAAGGCAACAAAGAATTGCAGCCTGTGGTCACCGGTAGGTGTCAATGTGGACACTTACAGCCGGGGCAGTGGGAGAGGGGAACACAGAGACAGGCTGTCATTCCAAGGCTTAACATGAACAAAGATAAAAACGTGACAACTTCGCCTTTCAATAGTTGGGAGGTTCAAAGTGGAGTGCTAGGGAGTCTATCTGGGTCAAGTCTTTTCTGAAGCAGGGCCTTTCTTTTTTTCTAGTAGAGTATCAGCCAGGCAAGTTCTGAGGCCCTTTTCCCAAGGTAACTTTTCTTACTAAAAGAAGAATTCTTCTAAACAATGTCCCAATTCCACCCACTTGCCTAAGGCGAAGAGTTGGAGCTTTCAAGATTCCTAGACATGTATAAAAGGTAGTGTTTTCTGCACCCCAGAGCTCCAAGAGGCTGCGTTAAGTCTTTGTGAACTTGAACAGCCTACCTTAACCTTTTGGTTAAAGTTCATGTATTCTTTTACACATTTATTAAAGTTCATGTATTCTTTTACACATTTAATGAAAAGAAGTAACACTTCCTTTTTATGCAACTGTGCATACATGTCGATGAGTCTAGGGGTGAGGTATTTAGAAAGTATTCATCTGACAAAGAAATTTACGTTGTGTGCTGTTGACGGAGTCCCGGACACCTGGTAGAGTTAGTATGCCCATGATTTCAGACTCACTATTAGAAATCAGCAGAGAAGGCATTTGCCAACAGATGGATCTCCCCTATAATCTTGGAAGGATAATCGGAATCTGCTGCTAACGCAACTGATTAGCAAAGACTATCTTAGAGAATTAATAAAGGGAATTATACCAAATTATGTTTATCCTAAGAACTCAAGAAATGTTGTTTTCTTTGAATTCTGCCACCAAAACCTAAATATGTTTAAAAATCATAATGTAATAAAATTCTGATTTTCTTTAGTTGAAATAAGTCTCCTAAATAATAAAAAAAAGGATGTAAATATCCTTAAAAGACTAATGACATTTCACAGGTAATGCAATTTAGAAAGAAACACTTCCATGTTTTCTTTTCCAACAATGTGCATTTTTGTAAACTGCTATAAATTGCAATTCAAAAGCACTGATCTCGCCATCCCCAATCATTTTTTATACTGATCAAATGAATGCAGATACTCCCATTTGGGAGGGGCGACATGACATTTCACTTGGCAGTTCTAAACAGGTCACAGACCTTTCACAGACCCTAAGGCAGTGGGAGGGAGCTCTTTACTAAACCGTGTAACCAAATCAAACCAATGGTTACCCCTTTTCAAAACCATTGGAATGGTTTGCACAATGCTATTCACATAGCAGCACAGAAACTGAAAGGATGGTCATCCAATGGAAATTTCTTTCCTTTTGTTTAAACTTGCAGAGCTCAAAAAAAGTAATACTTTGAAAGAAAACGATTACATTTACTATGATAGAAATCATAGGAAATGCACACTGCATGTTTATTGGCATAACACGGCATAGCTGTAGTCACCCATTGGTATGTATATATATGCACATGTATGTATGTATATGTATGTATATTTATTGGAGATGTTGCTTTGTTTGAAACCTTAGGCACAAAGACACAACATGGCTGCCCTGGAGATGACCTATTGCTTTCAAGTTGCTTGAACACATCAGAATTTCTATTGTTAAGGTTGATTAATTGAAACTGATAAGTTACCATGAATAAAGATTGTTTTTCTGTTTAATGTGGTGGGCCTGATTTGGTAAATGCCTCATTCATGTAGCTTTGCAGTGCAGCATATGGGCAAGAGTCATTCAGTATCACAAACATATACAATTTATTATGCTTGTATGGGCACAACTAAAAGGCCTTTTTATTTTAATGACAAAGTTTCAATGAAAAATTCCATTTAAAGAGTCACTAGTAACATGAAGTGTGATTCTGTAAACTATACTAAGAGTTTCTTTGAGTTTCTATGAGTCGTTTTAAAAATATGATATTTAAGTACAGTAAAAAAAAGATACATATGCCCAACTTACACCATAACATTAGTCATTGGGAATACAGCAGAATTTATCTTAAATTTAGCAGGCATATGAAAGGAAAGCACTTTATTATCTGATGCCACCTGTGTGCTACGCTGTCAATAAAGTTACCATAAATGTTTCATTGAGATGCCACCAATGGTAGCTCCCACTGCCCAGTTTATAACAAAATGCAAATGGGGTTGGGAAATAACATGCCAACCTCTTGACATCTTTTTTTATCTTAATGAATAAAATCAGAAGACGATATTTACAAATAATTTAGGGATTATCATATGAAAAGCCAGTGGATTTAGTAAGTTTTCCACAATTTAAGTACTGTTCTTAAAATCTGGTGTTACTTTTTGAAGTGTTAACCAAATCAAGACTATTGGGAGTATTTACTGATAAAGGTAATAAGGTTTCTAATTTTTTCATAATGATGTTGTACAGAAACTTTTTTTTCTCTTTTTCATTTAGGCTGCTCATGTAATCATCACGAAAGAGTACTAAAAAAATATGAAAGACATGCAAATGAACTTCAGGAATGACTGTATCAAACCATCAAAGAGATAGTTACCATATTCAGCTTTTAATGTCTTATCAAATAAATTCTCTGGTCATTCATGTCTATGAAACAGTTCAAGTTCACCCAACATTTCTCAATTAGATTAGATGGGTAATCTCAGTTCAGCTCTTCTGGAGAGTAATAAACCACATTGGTCACAGTTGACCACCGCTAGTATGTGTTTCATAAAGGACTGGATGTCCATTGGAAAGCTAATCCGTGCACCGTCACTTGTAAAATTCCCTCCTGCATTTGGAAGTGATAATCTGTATCTAATTTTTAAAGAAAAATTTACTCTCCTTTCACTCTTCTGAGGCCAATTTCTTTTCTGGACCTGAATAGAGATCATTGGTGCAACAGTACCAAATAGCTTTGGTATGTGTATAACAAAAACCCACCTCTTTGTAGAACATAACAAATTATGCAATGTTCACAGATGCACTTCCCATTGTGCCTTTTGTGAGAAAATGAAGACCCAACTCTGTTCCCCACCCCCCTCTTTATGAAAGGCTAGGCTGCCAATGCAATCTGTCCTAATCCTAGAGAAAAATAAATACACGTAATATGGCAGTTTTAGGGAGTTATTTTTAAAGTGATTTTCATTTGGGCTTTTGGTCTATGTTATTTGCACAAGTTTGAATTTGAAGTTGCAAACAGCTATTTATTCCTACAAATGGGCCAAAGCCCTTGGGCCCTAAGGATTAATATGTTAACTGCTTCTGTCATCCACCTCTGGAGTTTGGATCTTTCATAGAAATGCTTGTTTTCACACAAGTTACTGCTTAAATTGATTGGTTACTAAGGAAATTTAGTGAGTTTTCAATGATAATTTTTTAAAACATACATACTAAAAAAAGATTTTACATGTTGTTTCTGTAGTTTGGCTTTTGATTCTCCTACTCCCCTAGCCTTTTGGGGCTGTAACTGACAGCCAGGACTGTGTAAATTTAAGGTGGACAGCATGAGGTGGACAGCATGAGGACTTGACGTACATCTATTGTAAAATGAGTACCGAAGTAAATTTAATTAACATCCATCCTCTCATCCATCCATAGATTTTTCTCATAGTAAAGTTTTTCTCCTTGTGATGAGAACTTTTAAGATCTACTCTCTTAACAACTTTCAAATATAGGGCACAATGAGGTTAACACTATTCTTATGTTCTCTACATTACATCCCCAGTGGCTCTTGGTCTCATAATTGGGAGTCTATATCTTTTGACCATCTTTCTCTGAGTCTCACTCCCTCTTTTGGAGAGGAGAGGCTATACACAGATAAACCTGAGTAGCAAGGTAGCAATTTCTGCAGAAGTGCTGACAGGTGTTCGCAGGCCCACCCTACCTAGCCAGACCACCTTAAATCCTGGTGTTTCTTTTATTGGATATATGACTTTGAATGTGGATCTTAGAATATAAAAGCACACTAAGAAGACCCTCTGCATCCTGAGTGCCTAACCCAGGACTTCGCTTAGGGTAGGTCTTCATAACATCTGTGCAGTGGATGAATGGATGAAGTAAGGAAGAGAAGGTGAAAGCCAGATAGGTAGGCAGTGTTCACGGCCCTCACAGTTCCCTGACATTGACTATGGTCTCGGTCATCAGGCTTGCTTTGACTACTGGGACAGAAGCAACTGTGGTGTCAGCAGAGACTTGAACACCCCCGTGCTCTCTTTTGCTGCTCTTGAGAACCCTGAGACCACCATGATCACAAGAGTGGGTTTGCCTGGTCAGTGATGAGAGCTACAAGATCTGGTTACCCTGTCACCCCAGCAGAGAGCCAGTGAGGCAATCGATGGCCAACTAACCACAGAAGATGAGTAAGTGCAGCAAAACCAGACAGAAGACCTGCCACCTTGGTGAAGGCTTCTATCAAGGCACTGAAGCATGGAATAGCATGACGTATCAGGGGGCAGTAAGTCATTTGTTATGACTAGATTAGAGAGCCCAAGTAGGGGAGAGGCAACTATTACAAAAGATCTTATATGGTAAACTGTAAAACTTGATTTTATCCTGAAAGCCATGGATATCTACTGAACGAGTAAGCAGGGGGAAAACAAAGTGTATTGAAGTGAACCAAAAATAAAGTCTTTAGTGACTCCAACACTTCATACTCAGAGCATGGGCAGACCTGGGTAACCAGGAGAGGCTGAGAAGGATGCTCTGGGAAGTAGGAGAACTAGAACAGGTTGGTGACTCTCAAATCAAAAGGAGAGCATCTTAAGAATGAAGGAAGGCTCATTAGTAACGACAGGCTGGGGTGCAGCCAAGTGAGAGACCTGGACACCGCATTTGAATGACTCTGATGACCTGGGTAAGAGCTGCGTCAGGGAGAGCTGAAGTCAGAAGGTAAGTGGAATAAACAGGAGGAGGAGAGAGAAGGAGAGAGACGGGGAGAGAGCAGGTTCCGATTGCTCTCTGGAGGGCTAATGGTCAAGGTAGGAGGACCAGAAGGCGCTTGCTTGAAGAGAAAGGGAAGGAAAGAATAAGAAAAGGAGGTGAGGACATGTTTACAGGAAGAGGGCACTGGAGCATGGTGGTGCCCTTCAGTCTGAGGACAAATGGGGATTTTGTGAGTTAAGTAACCTAAGTTCATAACTGTAGAAGTCTGAGTGGACTTCAGATTCAGTTTTATTAAACATCCTTTGATCACTTACTGGTGGCCAGGAAAGTGACAGGCAAATTTATGCACAATTTATACGCAGGTCTATTCACATTTGAATCCTTAGTGCTAGAATGCAGTTTGAAGCTTGGAAGAAGCACCTTTCTAATCAATCAGGGGAAAATATCTCCTTTATGGTGAAAATTAGTGGCAGAACATGTAATATAAAGTGGAAACATAAAGTCACTGAACTTATGTGGGACAGTGGCTGTCCATCTATTTAATGTGGAAGTTAATAAATTGCTATTAGCTTCCTAGGGCTGCTCTCCCAAAATAACATAAAGTAGATGGCTTAAAAAGACAAATGTTAATTCTCCTCACAGTTCTGGAGGGTGAAAGTCCAAAATCATGGTGTTGACAATACCATGCTCCCTCTCTGACTCTGAAGAGCATCTTTCCCTTCTCCCTAACTTTTGGTGGTGCCCATTGATCCTTCATGTTCCTTGGGTTGAAGCTACATCATTCCATTCTTTGTCTGTCATCACATAGTATTCTGTGTGTCTGTGTCCAAACTTCCTTCTTCCTAGGACACTAGTCAAAGTGGATTAATGACCTAACGGCCCCATCTTGATTGTATCTGCAAAACCCCTATTCTCCAAATAAGGTATATTCACAGGAACTGTGGGTGAAGGTTTCGACATCTTTTTGGGACAGGGGATACAGTTCAACCCAAAATGCAATCTTCTCTGGAGAAGGTAACTCATTACCTATTTCACAGGTGGAACATCTTTACTAAGATTCAACAGAGATTTTAAAAATGTTTTATTAGAAAACATAAAGAAATAAAAGGCAGCTAAACAGGTAAGGAAGAACTAAAACTCTCACTAATTATAGATGCTGTGATGCTATATAGAAAACTCTAAAAACTCTGCCAAAAAACTATTAGGACTGTTAAATGAATTCAGTAAAGTCAGAGGATACAAAAATCAATGTACAGAAATCCATTGCATTCCTATAACTAACAATGAAGCAGTAGAAAGTTAAATTAAGAAAACTATCCCATTTACAATTACCCTCAAAATAATAAAATATCTAGGAATAAACTTAACCAAAGAGATAAAAGACCTGTACTCTGAAAACTGTAAAACACTGACAAAAGACATTCAAGAGGACACAAAGAAATGGAAAGACATTAAATGCTCATGAGTTGGAAGAAAAAATATTGTTAAAATATCTATGCTACCCAAAGCAATCTACAGATTTAAAGCAACCACTACCAAAATCTCAAAATAGTCTTTTTTACAGAACTAGAACAATTCTAAAATTTACATGGAACCACACATGGTCAAAGCAATCTTGAAAAAGAAAATTGGTCAAAGCAATCTTGAATGGTCAAAGCAATCTTGAAAAAGAAAAATAAAACTGGAGGATCACAATTTCAGATTTCAAGTTATAGTACAAAGTGGTAGTATAAGACAATATGGTACAGGCATAAAAATAAATCAATGGAATAGAACAGAAAACCCAGAAATAAATCCACAACTATATGATCAATTTATCTTTGACAAAGAAGTAAAGAATATTCAATGGGAAAAGGACAGTCTCTCTCACAAATGGTGTTGGGAAAACTGGACAACAATATGAAAAGAAATGAAACTGGACCACTTTCTTACACCATACACAAAAATAAACTTAAAATGGATTAAAGACCTAAATGTGAGACCTGAAACCATACAAATTCTAGAAGAGAGCACAGGCTGAAATTTTTCTGACATTAGCCATATCAACATTTTTCTAGCCATGTCCCCTGAGGCAGAGAAAATACAAGCAAAAACAAACTACTAGGACTAAATCAAATTAAAAGTCTCTGTCCAGCAAAGGAAATAATCAGCAAAACTAAAAGGTAATCTATAGAATGGGAGAAGATATCTGCAAATGACATATCTGATAAAGGGTTAGTATCCAAAATGCATACAGGCCTGATACAACTTGACATCCAAAAAATATCCCAATTAAAAAATGGGTAGAAGACATGAAAGAAACTTCTTCAAAGACCTACAGATGGCCAACAGACACATGAGAAGATGTTCAACATCACCAATCATCAGGGAAATGCAAATCAAAACTACAATGAGATATCATCTCACACCTGTCAGAATGGCTAAAACAACACAAGAAACAACAGGTGGTGGCAAGGATGTGAAGAAAGGGGGACCCTCACGCACTGCTGGGAATGTAAACTGGTACAGTCATTGTGTAAAACAGTATGAAGTTTCCTCAATAAGTTAAAAATAGAACTACCTTATGATCTAGTAATTGCACTACTGAGTCTTTACCCCCAAAATACAAAAACTCTAATTCAAAGGGTACCTGCACCCCTATGTTTATTGCAGCATTATTTATAATATCCCAACAGTAGAAGCAGCCCAAGTGTCCACTGACTGATGAGTGGGTAAAGATGTGATATATATACATAATATATATATATACATAATATATATACACATATATACATATATATATATATACACATAAACACACAATGGAATATTACTTGGCCATAAAGAGAATGAAATCTTGCCATTTACAACAAAATGGATGGAGCTAGAGAGTAAAATGCTAAGTGAAATAAGTCAGTCAGAGAAAGACAAATACCATATGATGTCACTCATATGCAGATTTTTTTAAAAACTTTTTTTATTTTTTTAATTTTTTTAACTTTTATTTATTTATGATAGTCACACAGAGAGAGAGAGAGAGGCAGAGACTTAGGCAGAGGGAGAAGCAGGCTCCATGCACCGGGAGCCCGACGTAGGATTCGATCCCAGGTCTCCAGGATTGTGCCCTGGGCCAAAGGCAGGCGCCAAACTGCTGTGCCACCCAGGGATCCCTAAAAACTTTTTTTAAATGTAAGCTCTCCACCCAATGTGTGGCCAAACTCCTGACCCCAAGATCAAGAGTCACATGTTCTACATACTGAACCAGCCAGGTATCCCTCATATGTGGAATTTAAGAAACAAAACAAAGGAGCAAAGGGGAAAAAAAGAGACAAACCAAGAAATAGACTCCACTATAGAGTACAAATAGATGGTTACCAGAGGGGAGGTTGGTGGGGGGATGGGTGAAATAGGGGATGGGATCTAAAGTGTACACTTATTATGATGAAAATAAAATAAAATAAATAAAATGTTAAAAATGATAGATATTTAATTCACACTTTCGATGCATAAGACAGTGATGACTGTGGCCATTATTTACAAGGCAAATTGTTCTCAGAATGGATTATATATATAGGCTGAAATCAAATGAAAGAAACATGAAGAATAGTGGTTTGAACATTTAGGACTTTTTTGGCGAGGGAGAAGGGAGTAAGATGGCATAGTGAGTCCATAATTTACAACACCACATGGACATGGTAGATAAAATTTTAAAGGAAAAACTGAAAAGACTTACTGGGCAAATAAAATAAACATTTCTCTGGTAAAGAATGTAAAGCAATGCATCAGGTTGTCATGGATGGGATTGTCTCCCTGAAAGATGTTGGAGTCCTAATTCCTGGGACCTGTGAATGTGACCTTATGGTCACACATAAGGAAAATAGGGTCTGTGGAGATGATAAGTTAAGGTGAAATCATCAGGGTGGACCCTAATGCACTATGTACATGTCCTTATAAAGAGAAATTTGGACACAGATGAAAACACCCACAGAGGGGAGACAACACGAAGACACAGCAAAAATGCCATTTATAAGCTAAGGAACCCTCAAGGCTACCGGAAGCTCAGAAAGTAGCATGGAACAGGTTCCCCCTCAAAGCTGTCAGAAGAAGCCACCCCTGCCAACAGCTCACTTTTAAACTTCTAGCCTCCGGAACTGTGAGACAATACATTGCTGTGGTTGACATCATCCAGTTTGCCGTACTTTGTTACCGCAGCCCTAGGAAATCAACACATCAGTGGAAGGCACAGGCCCATTGGATCTAGCAGCAGGAATTCACACTGACAATCAGGAATAAAGCTCTTTTTTTGGTAACAGAAGTCAAATGTGTTCCATGTTGGCTTAAAGAAGAAACTCACTTCTTAAGGCAGTAGCTTGAATTAAAGGAAACTGAAAGAGAAAAAAAAAAAGGAAAAATAGTTTCTAATCTAGGGCTATGACATTATAGAAAGCTATGGGACTAGGGAGGCTCAAAGGCAAAAACTTACCTCACACAGAGGAACAGAGCCAAGTCATCTGAAGGCTTGGAGACTTCAAGACCCAAATGGAACAAGCAACCCTGAAAATTATAAGGACTAGCTGTGGATTGGGAGTGAGACTGGCCCAGGTGTAAGCATTCACAGAATTCTACTGGGTGTGTGTGTGGCGGGTGGGGGGTGGGGGGTGGGGGGTGGAGAGAAAGAAAGAAAAAAAAGAAGAGAGACAAAGAGAGAAAGAAATTGAGCCTGAAAACCAAAGTTCCAAAATACACAAAGGAATAGAGTGCTTGTAAAGACAATAGCAAAATAAGCTATGAGACCATGAATTCACTCCAGATAAATTTTAGTGGGCAAAATAGTCTGACAAAAACTTTGAAATATGTGTGTATACCAAAGAAATAATTAATAATATCCATTAAAAATGTATGATACAAAACAGGCCAGAATAAAATAAGAACTAGTGGCTATGAAAAAGAACCAATTTAAAAAGTCACTAAAATTAGTAAAACGTGGGACAAATTGGGCACAGCTGAAGAGAAAATTAGCAAATTATTAGAGTATTGAGGAATCCACTCATATGTACAATAGAGAAAGAAACATAAAAATTAAGGTATTTAGATTAGATCCATAGAGAAGAGATAGGTACTTTCAAAGAAAATAATGTAGAGAAGGTTGCATAAGCAATCTTTGAAAAGATGGTAGCTGAGAAATTTCTAGACATACAGTAAGATACTAATCATCAGATCCAAATTGTACTCTGAATACTGGTAAATATAAATGCACCATTAAGTATACTGTAGTAAAATGACAGATCATGAAGAGTAAAGACTAAACTTTAAAAGCTACCAAAAAAGGGCACCCAGGTGGCTCCTTCAGTTAAGCGTCTGATCCTTGGTTTCAGCTCAAGTCACGATCTCAGGGTTGTGAGATTGAGCCCTGTGTGTCAAGCTCCTCACTCAGCACAGAGTCTACTTCAGTGTCTCCCTTATTCTCTGCCCCTCCCCCCATCTCTTTCTCTCTCAAATAAATAAATAAATCGTTAAAAATAAATAAATAAATGCTACCAGAAAGAAAATATAAAATGATCACAAATGATTGACGAATTGACAACAGACTCAACATAACCCTGAGCAGAGACGCAAAGGCAATGGTATAAATAGCAAAATGTGAAGGAAAAAACAACTGAAAATTTCATATCTCATTCAACTACCATCAAGAGTGAGGTGAAAATTAAGAAAAACAGAATTTACCATCAATAGGCCTTCACTAAACAAATTATTGCAGTGTTAATAATTTTTAACACATACAAAACATACACATATACATAAATGTATACATTAAAACAAAATAAATAGAGCTTATAATTTTTTGACACCAACCATAGCAACATTTTTCTAGATATGTCTCCCTAAGGCAAGGGGAATGAGCAAAAATAAACTACAGGGACTATACCAAAATAAAAATCTTTTGCGTAGTGAAGGAAACCATCAATGAAAACAAAGGCAACCTACTGAATGGGAGAA
The DNA here is from genome assembly GCF_905146905.1 of Nyctereutes procyonoides. NCBI lineage: Eukaryota > Metazoa > Chordata > Mammalia > Carnivora > Canidae > Nyctereutes > Nyctereutes procyonoides. The sequence goes on along the minus strand of NW_026575052.1, from coordinate 70,848,487 downwards.
GGTATTTGCAAATGATAAATCCAATAAGGGGTTAATATCCAAAATACATAAAGAACTTACACAATTCAACACTAAAAAAAAAACCCAAATAATCTGATTAAAAATGGGCAGAGAAACTGAGTACACATTTTTCCAAAGAAGACATACAGATGACCAACTGACACGTGAAAATATGTTCAACTACACTAATCTTCAATCAAAACTACAATGAGATACCATCTCACATACGTCAGAATGGCTAAAATCAAAATGACTAGAAATAACAAATATTGGTGAGGATATAGAGAAAAAGGAACCTGGTACACAGTTCATAGAAATGGTTGGTGAAGCCACTATGGAAAACAGTATGGAGGCTCCTCAAAATATTAAGAATAGAGCTACCATATGATCCAGTAATTCCACTACTGGGTATTTACCAAAGAAAATGAAAACACTACTGGGTATTTACCAAAGAAAATAAAAGTACTAATTCAAAAAGATATATGCACACCTATGTTTATCACAGCATTATTTAGATACCCAAGATATGGAAGCAATCCAAGCATGTTGATGGATGGATAAAGAAGATGTGGTGTATAAACACAATGGAATATTACTCAGTCACAAAAAAGAATGGGATCTTGCCTTTTTGTGACAACAAAATGCCTAGAAGGCATTATGGTAAGTGAAATAAGGCAGATAAAGACAAAATTATTTCACTTACATGTGGAATCTAAAAACCAAAATAAAGGAATAAACAAACAAAAAGCAGACAGACCTATAAATACAAAGAACAAACTGTTGGTTGCTAGAGGTGAGGAAGGTGAGGAAATTAGTAAAATGGGTGAAGTGGAGTGGGAAGTCCTGGCTTCCAGTTATGGAAAGAATAAGTCACAGAGAAAAAAGTACAGCATAGAGAATATAATTAATGGTATTGCAGTGGTGACACTTCAGGATTTCCTATTAAGAGAGAAACAAGAGTACCACTGACTGCTCTGTTCAGCATCATAGTGACAATACTAACCAGTGCAATAAGAAAAGTAAAAACAGGGACACCTGGCTGGCTCAGCAGTTAAGTGTCTGCTTTCCGCTCAGGGCATTATCCTGGAGTTCTGGGAGGGAGTCCCATGTCAGGTTCCCTGCATGGAGCCTGCTCCTCCCTCTGCCTGTGTCTCTGCCTCTCTCTCTCATAAATAAATAAAATCTTTTGAAAAAGAAAAGAAAAAATAAGTGGTATATAAAGATTGGAAGACATACTTTAAAAAATTATAGATGATATGATTGTCTAAATAAGTGATGAGACTTTCAGACAAGCTATTAGAATCAGTAGAGATCAGCAAGTTTGCTGGAAGCAGGATGAAAATACAGAATCCAAGACTCAACAGTGATAAACATTTAGAATACACCAAAGAAATCAAACTATCAAGAGTTTTTTCATGGATCTTGAAATGGTAAACCCAAAATTCATAGGAAAAAGTAAAAAACCAAGAAAGGCTGGGACAATTTTGAAGAACAAGATAGAGGGAATTGTTGAACCACATATCAAGTTTTATATTAAAACCAAGGTTATTAAAACTCTGGTATTGTGGCACCTGGGTGGCTCAGTTGGTTAAGCATCTACCTTAGGCTCAGGTCATGATCTCAGAGTCCTGGGATTGAGTCTCACATGTGGCTCCCTGCTTAGCTGGGAGTCTGCTTCTCTTTCTCTCTCTACTTCTCACCTCTGCTCATGCACTGTCTCTCAAATAAATAAATAAAATCTTTTTAAAAAACCCTTTGGTATTAGAACAAAAAGGACAAATAATTCAACTGCACAGAATGGAGAGCCTAGAAAGTTCCCCTACTTGCAGGGAAACTTGTCAGAGGCAGCATTACAAATCATGGGGTTGGGGAGCCAGATAATGCTGATAGGGTAATCTGCTATTCTGTTGGAATAAAAAAATTGGGGTCCAAAATAATTTCATCTACAAAAATAAATTCTGCTGCTTTAAAGCATCTAAGTGTGAAAAACAAATTGGTAATATTTTTAGAAGACTATGTAGGGCTAACTTTATACATTTAGACTAAGAAAATTAATCTAAAATAGATAATAAAGAACAATTCATAAATTAAAAGATTGAAAAATAAAATCACATAAAATTAAAAAATATTTTGGTTGGACAAAAACCATCAAAAGTAAAGTTGAAAGACATGCTATAGACAGTGACAAGATATTTGTGAAACATGTGACTGACAAAGGGCTAATAGCCAGAATATATAAAGACTCCAGGACACCTGCACCCGATGTTTCTAGCAGCAATGTCCACAATAGCCAAACTGGAAGGAGCCTCGGTGTCCATCGAAAGATGAATGGATAAAGAAGATGTGGTCTATGTATACAATGGAATATTCCTCAGCCATTAGAAATGACAAATACCCACCATTTGCTTCGATGTGGATGGACTGGAGGGTATTATGCTGAGTGAAGTAAGTCAATCGGAGAAGGACAATTATATGTTCTCATTCATTTGGGGAATATAAATAATAGTGAAAGGGAATATAAGGGAAGGGAGAAGAAATGTGTGGGAAATATCAGAAAGGGAGACAGAACATGAAGACTCCTAACTCTGGGAAATGAACTAGGGGTGGTGGAAGGGGAGGAGGGCGGGGGGTGGGGGTGAATGTGTGACGGGCACTGAGGGGGACACTTGATGGGATGAGCACTGGGTGTTATTCTGTATGTTGGCAAATTTAACACCAATAAAAAATAAATTTATTATTTTAAAAAAAAAAGACTCCCACTAATGGGGCAGCCCGGGTAGCTCAGCGGTTTAGCGCCGCCTTCCGCCCGGGGCGTGGTCCTGGAGACCTGGGATCCAGCACCGCATCAGGCTCCCAGCATGGAGCCTGCTTCTCCCTCTGCCTATGTCTCTGCCCCTCTCTCTCTCTCTGTGTATCTCGTGAATTAAAAAAAAAAAAAGACTCCCACTAATGAATTTTAAAAAGGAAAAACAACCAAATAATATAAAAATAGTCAACTACTAAAACCAAGAAATTCACAGAAGAGGAAGCCAAAATGGTCAATAAACAAACAAAAATATTCTCTCATGTTACCAGGGAATTTCAAATTAAAAAAATGGGAGATAATTTCACATCCATTAGAGCAGCAAAAATTAAAAAGTTGACAATCTCAAGGATAAGAATACAGACCAATGCAAACCCAGAAACCTCTCACATAAGTATAAATTAGCATAACCACTGAGTAGCGCAATTTGACAGTATCACATAAAGTTAAAGATGTATATACTCTTCAGCTAAGCAATCCCATTTCTAGGAATTTACTGTAGTGAAATTCTCAGCCTTATGACTATGAAAATGTACAGGGATGTTTATAGCAGTGGTGTTTACAATGACAACAAATTGAAAATCTTCTAAATTCCCATTAGCAGGAAAATGAATATATTGTAGACTATCATACAGTGGAATATACTATACAACAGGTAAAATAAATGAACCAAGTTATAGCACAATACTGTAATTAGATTTTAGAAATATAACATTCATAGGGAAAAAAGAATCTATACATTCCACTATCATTTATATAATCATTGAAAACATGTCAAATGATGATATATAGTCATATATATCCAGAAATACTATAAAATATACAAGGTGATTATATATGTCAAACGACTATATGGTCTATATATATGGTCATATATATATGCAGAAATATTCTAGAATATGCAAAATAACTATATATAGTATATATATGCAGAAATATTATAAAATATGCAAAAACAGATATGCAGAGATATTATAAAATACACAAAATCAGGGCAGTGGTTTCCTCTGGGGAGGGAAGAGAAGAAATACTGTCAGGGAGCTTCAACTCAACCTTCACTGTTTTATTTCTTCTATGAATCAAACATGGCAAAATCTAACAGAGCCAAGTGTAATGTAATCCTATGTTTTCTCAGCATTTGAATTATAACACAATAAAAATCAAAATAGTTTCTGCATTAAATATGTGTATGGAGAAATTGGATCTTTCCTCAATTCATTCCTACTGAGAGGAAAACACAAATCATAAGATTATTTTATAATTTTTTTGTAACCTCTATCTTACACTGTGTAGAATTTAATTGCGGACAACTCACTTTTCCCCATGGCCTACCTTTTTCTATGTGCTTGTTTCTTTTAAGATGAGAAACCGACATTAAAGAAGTTGTGCTTGCCAGGAACATACTCAGCTGAAGACTGGAGTCCACTGATACTCTGATACACTAATGGAAATACCTGCTTTTAATTTATTCCCTCAGTTTCCAAACTTGGGTTCCTCGGGTTGAACATAATATTCACGTGTTATCTTTCGCATTCAAAGATGTCGTTTCTATCTCCTTAAGGGCGCACATGATATGCCCACAGATTTGCATGAATCTACACACTGTATGTTACAACACTTGGTGATTTCTGCAATAGAACCATTCCTAAGTTTAAAAGGTAATACCCACCATCTCTGTCCTAATTAAACCCTTTCTCAGTATTTTGTTAACACCATAAAGGCTTACATGGTTTAGAAGGCCTCTTAACTAACAGGGCAGCAACTAGGCAGGGAACGTTTGGGATCCGACTCGCCTCGTGGTCCGACAAATGAACAATGAAGCACCCCCGAATGCATTCTTGGGGCCACCAGGCTGGCTCAGTGGTTGAGTGTCTGCCTTTGGCGCAGGTGGTGATCCCAGGGTCCTAGGATCAAATCCTGCATCGGTTCCCCATGGGGAGCCTGCTTCTTCCTCTGCCTATGTCTCTGCCTCTCTGTGTCTCTCATGAATAAATAAAATCTTTTTTTTTTTTAAAAGAATGCATTCTTGTCTCGTGTTTTATGCCTTGAAGAATCAGTTTGGGGCATAATTAGGAATGTGTTTAGTGGCATTTATTAAATGAAACATTACCCGCATATACTTAAAAGCATCGCTAGACTTAAATTACCCTAAGACAGTCCTGATATCGAATTAATAAAGTACTTCTTAAAATACACATGTCTTAACCCTCTTTTCTACTCAGTTTTTATGATCTCACAAATTCACAGTCATTTGCCTGCTTACTTATGTCAACGATTGACACTGTGTTTTCAAAGGAGAGATTACCTTTCATTTTCTTTTTTTCATTTTTTAATCTCTCTGACCCAGGGACAAAGTCCTAGCTAGATAGAGAACTTCTGATTTTTGTGGTTAATTCTCTAACCCAACTGGTCATTTTGACTCTTTTCTTAAAGATTGTATTTCTTCATGAGAGACACACAGAGGCTGAGACATAGGCAGAGAGAAAAGCAGGTTCCCTGTAGGGAGCCCGGTGCAGGATTCCATGCCAGGACCAGGATCGTGCCCTGAGCTGAAGGCAGATGCTCATCCGCTGAGCCACCCAGGTGTCCTGACTCTTTTCTATGTCACTGAGAATTCATTGTATTTGGAAAGGTGTTTTAAGAGATGTACCGCTAACATTCCAGGCTTTCATTACCATGTAATATCCTAAATCCCATGACTCGAGGAGAAAATAATCTCTAGAATATCGGTAGGAAAAATCAGAAAAATTCACGAGGATAGGTAGTTGAGAATCAGCCCAAATCTCAAAGACAAGGATGTCATCTATAAATTAAAAATACACTGTTTGAATAATAGGTAATTGGTAATAGGTATTTGGTAATTTCCCTGACAATAGGGAAATAGTAGAGAAGTTGGTGGCAGTGATATCTTAACCCTTACAGACCTCTTAATATATTATGTTTAGTAAATTAGCTTAGTCCTGGTACTTAACTCATATTTATGGATTAATGCTTTCTTCTAACATTTTTAATAGCCATCAATTACATGCTAAATGATGTTATATATTGCTTATATTCATACGTAGAAAATGTGGCGATATTATAAAATGTGCATTTGAAAATAAATTTGAAAACTGTACTAAATTATATTAATTATAGTTAAAATCTAGAAATAATTTGTAAAATAATGCCTACACTATTCCTGAAATTTCTTTTGCTTTTTATCTTTTAAGCTGCAATTTCTAAGTGATTTTAAAAATTATTTTTGCATTAAAAACAGGGGCAACTGAACTCCATTGTCAGTATTTATTTTTACAAGTTGGTGGGAAACACACTTAAAAAAAAAAACAAACACTTTTCAAGTCCAGAGCTTCAAAGGGTGAAATAAAAGCTTTTTTACTTATTTCAAATATATTACAATTGTTACACTAGTCTTTAAAAGCCTTTAAAATCACCTCTTCAATGTTTCTTGCCCAAAAATCTCAGAGAATGAACAAAACAATGTAATCTACGTTTAAATTTGGGTTTCTTCTGTGCTTCAGATATTTATGTTTGAGCTTTCTCTTACTGACAAAGCCACTTAAAGGGTCAGTGTTACTTTGAGGTTTTATCTATGAGATTCGTGTCTTTGGGGCTCATTAAGAACATTTCCAAAGATTACAATGTCAATAGCACCTAATTACTGGACTGTGAGAAAGGTCTTCTTGAGTACATAAAATCTGTGGCAGTGCACAGTACACAATGGGTAGCTCAGATCCCAAATTTTATCACAGTTAAGTAGCAAACAAATTAATAATGTTACCTGGGTTCTCTTGGGATCATTACTACTGCGTAAAAACTGCTTTGAAATTTTGCAGATCGTATCATACCTCATTTTTTATTCCCTTATATTAACAAGGATATATTTATCTCTCTCTCTTTTTAAGCTATTTATCTCTTTTTCTACGTTTCATTAGTGAATCTGTCATTCCCTCTAGAATTTTTGGATTAAAACTTGCAATATAACAAAAAGTCATTTTCAATCTGCTTAGAAAAGATGGATCACCTGATATAACATTGTTTTAAACTATACATGTTTTATTTCACTGTTTTCAAAATACCTACTGTATATTTTGATACTAATGATCAATTTAATCCTTATACTTATGTTGGTAGAAAAATAATTATTGAAGAACCAGAGGAGAGACTGGTTCTTTTAAATCATCAGGCCATTCTACTGCTGAGGACATTAGGACCCTGGTGTGGTGGGCTAAGTGATCGGTTTGCAGACTTCATTTGGGGGACTTGGGGAAAGTATGATCAATAGCTCAGAGAAATAGGGGTTAGCTAGGCACATAACATAATCCTCATCACAAAGCTATGAGGTGGGGTCACCATTCCCATTTTCCACAGCAGAGGGACCTGAGATGATGTCAGTAAGTGGCTGGAGCTAGGGTGAGAAGTGAAGTCTGTCAGCCTCCATGGCCTCTCTGCTATATCTCATATATTCCCATTGCATGTGGTTGAGAATGGGGCGATTGGTCATGCATTGACTTGACACAAGTCAATATAATTAAATGGTGACAAGCCAGGGCCCTGGGGCCACCCTGTCTGGGCTTGAATCCAGCGGCATCACCTATTTGTGGTATAACTCTGGTAGCCTAGTCAACTCTGTCTAGTAAACTCTCTATCTCTGTAGGTTGACTGGGGGAAGGCAAGAGTGCCAACCTCCTAGGGTTTTGTGAGGATTAAAGCTAAAACATGAAAGACATTTACAGTAGTACCTAAATCCACTAAATGTTAACTATACCTAAATTTTAGAAGAACCTTGTAGTGTGAAAGTATAACTGAGGAAACTCTTAGGTTCTTTGGTGTAACACTGAGGATCCTGTTGACAGGGAGGCTAAATATTCAGTAAGTATTTAAAATATTAATATTCTATTTACATAGTCTAAAAAATGGAACTCAATACAATGGTGACTTTAAAGAGTTTGATTCAGGGTCCATTACCAGATAGGTTACAGTAATACCCCATGCTACAGAAAATAATTATTTGTCTATAAACCAGGTACATACTAACCATGTGGCTAAACACCTCTTTGATAATGTACTTGTGAATTAGTGCTGGAAAATAGTAATAATGAATCAAACTATTTCCTAGGGTCCCGAAGGGGGTACTCAAGCATCTGAAGGATCTGAAAAACTTGGAATGACCTGTTTCATGAAGATACTTTGGCCCTTTGTATGTCTAGTGTGAATATCATCCAGTAGCCATAATCTGTGTGCTAATGAAAGTCAGTTACTCCTCGACTTAGCAAATTGTAATTCAGCTTTCCTCCTGGCATTCATTTATTCATTTCTATTCATTACAAATAGAAAATTTATTTCTAGTAAATTTTGGATTAACTGGAACTTAACCAGAAAATTCTGTTCACTGGATTATTTCCCCACATTATCTTTAAGGAGAACAACATGACATATCAAAGTTGTATCAGAGATTTAGTAAAGAAATTTCAGAGTTTTGTCCCAAGGCATGTGGTGTGACCATTGTTATATACATCTCCTCTGCAATGCAGATTAATATTCAGAATAATAGATCTTTGTGGAGTACTGCAGGATTATGGATCATAAAAAAGCATTTACATTTGACTTTACCTAGTAAGGCAAAGGAGCGGACTAATGAATCATAGGAGGATTTTCAGTAGATAAGGTAGAAATAACTCTATCTTTTGCATTTTCAGGGTGGAGGCAAAGAAATGACGTTTGTTTCAGCTGGGGCTGCCTTTTACTCCAGGTGGCCACAAAGGTTCATGTGTACCACTTCAAATGGACATTTGAAAAACAGTTTGGTTGTCTGTGGGCAATCAATTTTGGATGCAAAATCCTCAATTGAATCTTTTGGGGTATGGGATGCTGCTGTTAATGAAACTCTGTAATTAAAATGTCAGGCCAGCCACAGGTTCCAAATTCAACAATCTAGATTTTTATGATAAATCATGAGAGTCTCTCTTCTCTTAATACATTACGATGTTTTAGAAGTAACTTACCTGTGTAAGTAGAATTTCCAATAACTCAACAGATCTAGTCTTCTTTCTCTAACCTTATTTAACCATTGATATCATTAAAAGGTAGCCACTCTGCAATCTGGCACTGTGTTATAGAGTCTGGGCATTACTATTTTCTAAATGGCAGCCCTATGATTGTTGGAAGATTTCTTTGTACCTTGGGCAGGCACCTTAAGAACAGATATTACCTATAATGTGAGCACTACAGAAAAAGCCTCTCTGTTGCATGGAAGCCCAGAAGAAAGGTTCCTCTCTGCTGAAGTAGAATAGTTTTCAAAAAGTAGAGTTTACAGGTGTCTGGCTGGCTCAGTTGGTTAAGTGTCTGCCTTTGGCTCAGGTCATGATCTTGGGGTCCTGGGATTGAGCCCTATATCGGGCTTCCTGCTCAGGGGGGAGTCTGCTTCTCCCTTTGCCATTGCCCCTCCCCTCACTCATGCTCGCTCTCTCTCTTTCTTCTCTGTCTCAAATAGATAAATACAAACTTTTTCTAAAAAGTAGTTTAAAATTAGGGCCCAGGATTTAAACTCTTTTTTTTAAGATTTTATTTATTTATTCATTAGAGGCACAGAAAGGGAGGCAGACACATGGGCAGAGGGAGAAGCAGGCTTCCTGCGGGGAGCCCGATGTGGGACTCGATTCCTGCACCCATGATCATACCTTAAGCCAAAGGCAGGCGCTCAACTGCTGAGCCACCTAAGCATCCCAAGGATTTAAATTCTTATCACATACTTCTCACTTGCATAAATATTTATTGTAAAATTCTACCTTTAAAAATTCCCAGATATGAAAAACAGAAATTACTGACTCTGGCTATCATCATTAATAGGAATTCAAACTAATAATATCAGGGCAGTCTGGGTGGCTTAGCGATTTAGCGCCGCCTGCAGCCCAGGGCATGATCCTGGAGACCTGGGATGGAGTCCCACGTTGGGCTCCCTGGATGGGGCCTGCTTCTCCCTCTGCCTGTGTCTCTGCCTCTGTGTGTGTGTGTGTGTCTCCCATGAATAAGTAAATAAATAATCTTTAAAAAAAAACAAACTAATAATATCATATATTTTGTTCATCTAACTTGTTTAATGGAGAAAAGGAAGCATGGCTATCTCCTGAAGATTTATAGAAGCTTATGGACAAAACATACTTTTAGTTCCAAAAGAATCCAGTTTAAAGCCCTGTAAGGACCGATGGCAGATAAAGTATGCGAGCAATAGTCAAACTTTTCTTCTAGTTATTAAAATGGACAAATGGGAATTCAACAGGAGTTTCAGGTTTGTTGGCAGTTTGACTAATAAAATAGAAAAGGATCCCAATTGAGATAGTTTCTAGTTTTGAAATATGATTAAATTCATTTTCAATTAGCAGGGGCCAATATTCAGAAATGCATATTAGCATTCTTTTATTCAGCACACCTACATATTAGTTTTATAAACTGGCTGAAAAAAAGCCATGCATTCACCTAGAATTCCAAATGCCTCAGGATAACAAATATGAGGAGAGGTCAATCTAGACCAAGTACCCCTTCTGTGTGTAAGCCTTTTTCCCCAACAATAAAGATTCTTACCTTTTGATAAAGAGGGGGAAAATGTCTGATCACTGACTGCATCCAGGTCCTTATCTATCTGCAGGTAAACCAAAAAGTTTCATTACTGAGGTTGAATAATAGCAACTAATTAAATGTTTAAGAAAGAAAAAATAATCTACCTACCAAAGGTGTATGATCACTTCCAGAAGATGTAGAACCTGTCATCGAGTTCAATTTAGACTGCACGAATAAAGGCTTCAATTTCTGAAAGGCGTAGAAGGTATGGATTTTGTTATCAAGAGGAAGTATTATCAAATCAAATGGATGTAGGATGTTCTTCAGTCCTTAATTAACCAAGACACGAAAACTAAGGTCTTAATTTATTTGCTTAAATAGGGCTGGGGAAATCATTTCCTTGAAATCCATGGAATAGATGGACCTCTTCCTCATTTGGGCTACTTTGATAGAAAATTCAAGAAAATGTTTTCTTCAATGGCTGTTCTGACTCTACTTCCTTTTCTTTTCTTTTCTTTTTTTTTTAAATTTGAGTACAATTGACACACAGTCTTACATTAATTTCAGATGTATAACTTAGAGATTTGACTAGTTTCCTCATTATGCTCTGCTTACCCCAAGTATAGTTATCTTCTGTCCCTTGACTCTCTTTCCTTTTGATGATCTCTACTCCATTTGGGATTTACAACTTGTAACTGACCAGGTATCACAGAGTTGTGTCCCTATCACCTCCTTGCTCCAGGAAGCTGTGGCAGGATTGATCCTAATTCCTGGGAACTGAATGGTGAAAAGCCAAAAGTATATCTTCCAGGAGGTCAGGAGCAGCAGCATGCAAGCAGAATTGTTCCCAGTATCATATATTGCAAAGTAAATTACAACAACAAACATGTGCAGGTGAAAAGGATGAAAGGTACACTAAGCATGTTAAATCAAGAAGAGCTCTCAGGTCCATGGATGAATAGTGGCGATTTATACCAAGTTTTCCATATTCAGGGCTTCTCTCTTGAATTGTGTGATATATACATGCATGCACACAGGGCTGTTTGTGTGTATTTTTCTATTTTCCATAGCCACTCCCACTCTTTGTTACCACCCCAAAGAAACGATTTAAATATTTTATGTGTATCTTTTATTTGGATATGTTCTTGCAAAAATACATACTTTTGTGCATGCTTTTTAATTTATGCTAGTGGTGTTATGTGCTATCCTATTTTGTTGATTCTAAGGCAAAGCCTTCTGGTATTTAATATCCCTAAAATTGGGTGGCATCCTGTAATAGATGGAGTGTTACAGTATAATTGGCAGCACTTTTCTCTTTTAGAGTCATAAAACCTTGAACCAATGTTAAGCACATCTTAGATTCAAAGTGAAGCACAGTATTCCTTGTGTGTTCCCACTTCTTTTGCTAAGCACTAAGTATTTTTACTAAGTATTATGTTTTCAGGATCCATCCATTCTGCTATGTACACCTAAAAATCTAGTACCATACAGTACATAGTACTACGTAGTACTGCAGGCATATATCTGCCTCATTTTGTCTCTTTCCTCTTCAAAGGCAATCCAAGCCGTACTATCATATTACCAGTATCACTTCATAGCTTCCTAACCTGCTTCTTTCTCCCTAAGCCCTCTATAGATGCTAGAATTGTACTTTTAAAATGTTAAGTGAGATCATCTTATTCCTCTGCTCAAAGCTCTGAAAGGGTCCCAATTTTACAGGGTTAAAAAAAATCAAACGCCTATGATTCCTTTGACCACATTTTTGGTATTTGCTCTCCTTTTTTTTTAAGATTTTTATTTATTTATGAGAGACACACAGAGACAGAGGCAGAGGCACAGGCAGAGTTGGAGAAGCAGGTTCCATGCAGGGAGCCCGATGCGGGACTCCGGGATCACGCCCTGGGCAGGCGCTAAACCGCTGAGCCACCCAGGGATCTCTCCTCTGGTATTTTCTCTCTTTGCTTTCTCTCCTTCACTTTGCTCCAGGCACACTGGATATTTTGCTTTCCAAGCATGTAAGGCACATTTCCATATTAGAGTCTTCCAATGGCCTTTTCCTTTTCTAGAAAATTCTTCTCCCAGATAGCCATATGGGTCCTTCCCTCAGTACCTTCAACTCTTTCATGAAAATGGTAAAAGAAGCCAGTGTTAAATGTATGACTTCTAGGAATTTAAGTTTTTAATGTTCTTCATCATTTCATATGTTCAAGTAGTGAGTGTAGGAGGAAATGTGACCTCCATGGCAGGACTGAAAATGGTAAAATCCTGGTAAAATTTGGATCAGAATTAGGTGCTGTGCATATACAATCTGCCTTCCAATTGTAAGTATGAAAGACATATTTAAGCAATACACAAGAGAATGCAGTTGATAATATTAGGTTTCAATATGTCTCATCCTGTCAAGGATGAGAAAATAATAAATAAAACAGGGACTATGAAAAAAAAACTATAGAATCATTTAAACAGTATCCTGGAATCAGAAGAAGTATATAGTTTTAAATAGGTCTATTATGAGATCTAGAGGAAAACTTCATGGAGATTTTGAGCCCCAAAGAAGAGTATAAGAATAAATGGCCTCTAGGAAATATAGGCAGAAGTCTCTGGAAAAGAATAAGGTAAGATAAAATGGAAAGGAATTATGGATATGTTATGGAAAGATGACTGGTGATTAAAACACAAGAGGAACGTTTAAATCCAAATAAGACTTCCTCTTCTAATACTCTTAAATGTAGACAAAAGCTGATGAAAAAATCAAGAATATGCATGTCTAAGACTAAGGGAAGATGGAAACCTAAGTCTTCCATCCTGGAGCTACAATTCACTTTGAAGGCATTCATCAAACTTAATGAATGAATGCAAGAGTTGTCAAAGGGTCCTATGACTCTGGAGCCCAAGACCCACCTAACGTGTAGTAACAAATGTCTACCCCGCTATACATTTGGGACAACAAGACTATAACCACAGTAAGGGTTAAATGCAACTTCAAGTAAGGCTCTCCCAAGCAGTTTGCAAGGAAAATGTCCAAGGGTGGGCCCTTAGTTAAAGAAGAAAAAGTCTCTCCTGAGAATTCCTAATCAATAACTAGTCCATGTTGTCTATAAGCTGAATTCACCTGTGGTCTAAAACACCATAGGCTAAAAGCATTTAGTTTAATATACTTCTATAGTGATGGTGCTCATGGCAATGGACAGAAGCACATTAAAATCTTTTATGTAAGAATTCCTCTTCAGTTCAGGCTTCAATTTTTCTTGTAAAGGAAAAGTGAACAGCTCATCATTAAAATCATCAAAAATCTTTACATACATCATGAGTGGCTGCAGTAGAAACAAAAGATAGTGGAATCAGACCCTCTAATCCTCAGATACAGGAATTTTCAGCCATAGAATATAAAATGGGTGTGTATAATATATTTTAAGAAATGAAAAACAAAGCTTGATGATGAATAAATAGTAAACATATTTGAAAAAAAGAACCAAACAAAATTTATTTGTGCATTGCTTAAAAATGATAAATATAACAAGTGAAATTAAAATTTGGGTGACAATTTTATTTTTATTTATTTATTTTAAAGATTATATTTATTTATTCATAGGGATGCAGAGAGAGTGAGAGAGGCAGAGACACAGGCAGAGGGAGAAGCAGGCTCCATGCCTGGAGCCCGACGCGGGACTCGATCCAGCGTCTCCAGGATCAGGCCCTGGGCTGCAAGCGGCGCTAAACCACTGCACCACCAGGGCTGCCCTGGGTGACAATTTTAACAAAAAAAGACACATATTTGAAAAATACCTAATAAAGTTAAAGATAGAATGGAATATACTATTTAGAATGCAGCTCAGAGACAAAGTTGGGCCAAATATAAAAGAAAACTATGGACTATAGAGGACAGAAAGACAAAGTATAGTTTCAAAAGAAATAGTAGGGCTAAGGCAAAATATCAATAGTGACTGAAAACTTTTCAGAACAAACAAATGAAACCAATCTTCACTTTCAAGAAGTACAATGAATTTCAAGCAGAATAAACAAAAGAAATCTACAACTAGATACATCATGGTAAAATTGCAGAACATTAAAGAAGAAGAGTTTTAAAAGTGGTTAGAGACGAAAAGGCAATTAACATTAAGGAAACCACAGTAAAAAAAAAAAAAAAGAGAAAAATTCCCTACTAACAATGGAAACTAAGAGAGAATGGAATGATACACTCCATGTGCAAAGAGAAAGTACCATCAACCCAAAACTTTATACTTAGCAAAAATATCTTCCAACAACAGCAGAAATAGACATTTTTTTCATGAAATAAAAACTGAAGAGTGTTACCCACCAGCAAAACCCCACAAAGGAAATTCTAATGAATGCACTTCACACATAAGGAAAGAGGTCGGGAGATGAAAGGTCTGAGATGCAAGAAGGAGTTGTGAATAAAGAAAGTGGTAAATATATAAGTAAACTCAAATGTTAACCAAGTAAACCTATAATAATAATATGCTGTGGGGATAAAGGAAACCAGATAGAACTAAAATATATGACATCACAGCCTAATAGACTGACAGTGGATGGTGATTTCAATTTAATTGCTTAAAGAAATCTTACTGTTCTGGAGGATGATAAAGGTATAAAACCTTGGGTTTTCCTGATAAAGTTTATAACTTTCTAAAGGACATATGAGAACAAATTAGCCAATTCACAAGAATGCAAGAAGGAGAAAAACATAGAAAAGAGGGACAAATACAAAATAAGACAGAAATAAGTGCAAATGAATTAATGACCACAATACATTTAAATAGAAAAAATGCTCCAGTTAAACTTTTTTTTTTAATTTTTATTTATTTATTTATGATAGTCACACACACACACAGAGAGAGAGAGAGAGGCAGAGACACAGGCAGAGGGACAAGCAGGCTCCATGCACTGGGAGCCCCACGTGGGATTCGATCCCGGGTCTCCAGGATCGCGCCCTGGGCCAAAGGCAGGCGCCAAACCACTGCGCCACCCAGGGATCCCAAAATGCTCCAGTTAAAAGACAGAAATTTGTCAAACTGGATTAAGAACAAATTCTAACACTAGCTATATACTGCTTAAAAGAGTCACAACTAAAGCATAAGCATATAAAGGATTGAAAGTGATAGAACAGAAAAAAACACATGAAAATAATAACCTACAAAAAGGTAGGCAGCTATAGTAATATAAAGCAAACAGACTTAAAGGCAAAAAGCATTTGTAGAGATAAAGAGGATCATAAAATAACAGTAAAATGTTCAATTTATCAGAGGGGACATAATAATTCTAAAGTAGTAAGCATCTAATAACACATCTTCAAATTATATAAAGCAACATTGATACAAATTACATGAAGAAATGTGCAACTCACCCATTAGAATAGAGTAGTGTAAAAATATAAGGTATCTAATATTAAATTAAACAACAATTTTATTAAACTGTGGAGAAGATTATAAAACTCTACTGAAATCAAATCTAGACAAAATAAATAGCATGCTTATGGATTAGAAGACTCAGTACTGTAAAGATGTCAACTGTAGCCAAATTGATGTGATTTAATGAACTTCTAATCAAAATCCCAATTTAATTTTTTTGTTTCTTATGTTTCTGCTTTTTTCTGTGAATATTAACAATTTGATTCTAAACTTTATATGGAAATGCAAAGATCAACACCAAGGTAAGGGTATTTGCCTTATCAGAAAAAGACATAATAAAGGTAGATATATTAAATTTGTGTCATATTAGTACAAGAATAGACAAATGGAACAGTAGAACAGATTAGAGAGACAGAAACAGGCTGTTACATATATGAAGCCTTAATATAATATACATAACAGGTAGAATTAGGTATCCAGGGAAAAGATAGACTTTTTAATAAATGATGCTAGTTCAGTTGATTTTCTGTATTAAAAGAAGATGAAATCAGACTTCTACCTTCCTATACACTATCAATTCTAGAGGGATTAAGCCTCTAAACATGAAAGGCAAAGGAAAATATTTAAAAATCATAAAGAATATATTTGTGACAAAAGGTTAGGTAAGGTCTTCTTAAACAAGGTAGAAACAATGTGAAGGCAAAAAAGAAAGTATTAGTAATTAAATTAACATCAAGATTAAGAGCATTTATTTATGAAAAGATAGCAAAATACCATCCAAAACTGAAAGAAGGCATTTTGCAACACATATAATTGACAAAGGGTTAGTTTCCAAATTGTATAAAGAATTCCTTAATTTTTTCATTCATAATAAACTTGTTTAAACTTGTTTAGTCAGGAAATACTAAACATTTTCTTTCATAGCATTTATTCAATTATGTAATTTAAAGTTTGATATTTCCTTATTAATACCTATGTTCTCTACTTGGGAAGTCAGGTGCTATTCTAATCTCTGTGAGTTAAACAGTTTACAAGAGAGACTAGTCTGTGCTCTCATGACATAGTCTATAAAGGAAGGAGCTCTATTTGTCATGTGCACTATCTCATTCCCGGCACGGAGCATGGTGCTTGGTACATGTTGACACTCAATAAATATTTGTGAAGTGGATGAGTGGCTATACTGTGTAGGGAACCAAGGAAAAATGTTAGTTACCCAAAACTCATTCATTCATCACTCTCTCTTTCCCTCCTCTTTCCCCCAGCCCCTGTCTATTTTTCTTCAATATTTGCTATCCACTCTGATGAGTGTCTTGAGTGCCTGTATGCTTTATGGACATACAGATAAGGATCATGGGCCTGGTATCCCAGAGAAGTAATGGCACACGGACATATTCTAGGTTGGATGGAGCACTAGCTCTCCTCCACAAGAAGGTAGATTGAGGGCAGGGCAGAGATTTTTCTCAAGAAAAGGACTGGATCTGTTAATGGGCCTGGACCGGTGTAACTTTGAGATTTTAGAATTCTGTTTCATAAAACCTCACCAATTCACATTTGGACCAGACCATTATGTCAGGTAATCCTAAAATAAAGCCCGATTTTTGAGTTAGCACATCATTCTCATGGGCCCACCAATATTTTATTTGTCCAGCTGATTAAATATCTGAAATGAGGATTACTCCAATTGAAACTGTAACCTTCAGTTGAAAGAGGAAAAACCAAAAGGAGGAAAAAAAAAAGAGACTATATATTCTTATCTATGTAGACCAGTCTGGGGACATTTCAGAGGAGTCAATTATTAAAAGCTCAAAAAGTTTCAGATTACCGGGTAAATTTAGTAAAAAATCAGAAATAATTTAATGCTATCTTGCCAACATTCTTAGTTCTTTCATATCCTGCAGCAACTTAAATTTAGAAAATAAAATCTTAAAGTAAAAAAGGTTGAAAAAAATTTTAAGAGTGATTTTAGATTGGACACCTCCTAAAGCAAGAGTCTGTATTTTGTGTTTCTCATGCTCTTTCCCACAAACCTGACTTGCCCCAGAATACTTAGCATCATGACAGGTGCTCAATAGCATTTACAACACACTAATTTTCTTACTATTTGAAATTTACTGGATACATTTCTACACTGGACATCATTTAGTTTTATAATCATAGCTCCCAAATAAAAGCTAATTAAATAGGTTAAGAAATAGTCTATTTTAAAATTGGGCTTCATCTACAAGTGACTTCTAGAATGAAAAATAAATGACTTGGTACTAGGAAAAGATTCTTTTACCTCCTTTTTCCCTTTTGGAAGTGACTGGATACTTGGACCTTGAGCTTTGGATATTTCCTTACATTACATCCACACCCAGAAGTAGTCAGACTGACAAATGCTTCCCAGCTAGGTTCACCCCTTCTATGAATTTTTTGCTTGTCTCTATTATAGTTCAACCATATTGTACTGAAAGAATTTGTTTACATATTTATATCTCATATCAGACTGAGCTCTTTGGGTTCAGGCACTCGGTCTTACATCCTTAGTATCTAGCAGAATGACTGTTGTGTACTATCTCCAGAGTCTGTAAGGATAGGGGTTCAATGAATGTGAAATAAGAACAGAAAGAAATGTACAAATATCATCGAAGAGACAGTGTCTAAACATTATATGTACTTACAATATAATTGAAGGATGTATCAGCAAGTACTGCAAACTGACGAAACAATGTGTGCCTAGTAAACATCTCATTTTTAAGGACATGAAAGCTGAAATAAAAGAAACAGTGAAATTCAAATGTATAGAAATCATAGGATAAAGCAGATTAATATTACATTCCTGTGGTTAGGTACCACAATTTTCATTGTGAAAGGAATACAAGTAAAAAATTTTAAATAGAAAAAAAATTTAAATAGTAGTATAAATTTGTTACTTCTTTCATTCTTAGTTATTTTTTAAAGGTTTTATTTTAAGCAATTTCCACATCCAACGTGGGGCTTGAACTTACAACGCTGAGATCAAGAGTCACATGATCTAGACTGAGCCAGCCAGGCGCCCTTACTTTTTCATTTTTATTTTTTTTAAAGATTTTATTTCTTTATGAGAGAGAGAGAGAGAGAGAGAGAGAGAGGCAATGGCACAGGCAGAGGGAGAAGCAGGTTCCCCACTGAGCAGGGAGTCAGACATCCGGCTTGATCCCAGGACCCTGAGACCATGACCTGACCCAAAGTCAGATGCTTAATGGATTGAGGCACTCAGGTACTCCTCAAACTGTAGTTTTAAAAATATTTCCCCCTAAAATAAACCTGGGCATCTTTCAGAAATGGCTGCTTCTAGATCTAAGGCAATAAATGTCCAAATTGAGCCTGGGACACTTTATTATTAAGGAAGCCATCAAGGACCATGACAAAAGAACACACTAGTCAACCCGAGAGGGCTTCCATTGACTTAAGATTTGAGAAATTGAGCATCAAAAATAATGATTATAATGTAATGAAACACAACATATATGTTAAAAATTGGGGAAATTCTCCACCTATCCAGATTGCAAATGATGCAAAAAAGTAGGAGATTCATTCTCTGAAAAGCATGTTCTGGAGACAAAGCTGAAATTATGCTGGACAACCTTTGACTAGCCATGAGGAAGGAACAAAATAAGTCACAGTATTCAGTCACATGGAGGGGTCTTAGAAGAGACTGGGTGTGTCTCATGGATCGAAACTGCAACAAACAAGGTACCACTGCCTAGGATGACTAGACAAAAAGACAGACAATCACAAATGTTGGATAGTATATAAAGAAATGGGAATCCTCATCCATTGCCTGTGTAATTGTAAAATGGTGCAGCCACTTTGGAAAGCAGTTTTGCAGTTCTTCAAAATGTTAAACATAGAATTATATATGACCTAGTAATTTCTTCCTTCCATAGGTGTATGCCTAAGAGAAATGAAAACACATATTCACACCAAAACTTGCACATGACATAGCAGCAGTATATATAGTAGCCCCAAAGTGGAAATAAGTAAAATGTTGAAACTCTGAAGAATGGGTAAACAAAATGTAGCCTATCCATGCAGTGGAATCTTATTTGGCAACTAATAGTAATGAAATGCTGATACATTCTACAACACAGATAAACTTGAAAACACTATGCCAAGTGAAAGAAGCCAGTCACAAAAGGTCACATATAGTATGATTCCATGTATATGAAATGTCCAGAACAGGCAAACACATAGGGATAGGAAGTAGATCAGTGGTTGCCAGGGATTGGGGGGAGGGGGGATACAGAGCAACTGCTAATGGATATGTAGTTCCTTTTTGGGTGGATGAAAATGCTCTGATTTAGAGAGTAGTAATTGTTGTTCAACTCTGTGAATACATTAAAAACCGCCCTTTAAAAGAGTGGTATGTAAACTATATGTCAATAAAGTTGTTTACGATAAGCTATTCTGTGTGAGAAAAAAATGGAAGCTTATGAAAAAGAAGGCAGAAAAAAGCAGAGCAATGATGATTTTAATATGAATATGACGAAGAAAATAGAGCAAAAGATGGGTAAAATAGATTTTAAAAAGATGGCAAATTTCAGCACAGAACTGGAGTCTATTTAAAAAAATGAGTGGTCATCTTAGAACTGAAACAATCATATACGATTTTAAGAACTCAATACATGGGCTGAATAGTGGAATGGATACAGCAGACCACAGGATTATTAATCTCAAAGGTAGATCAATAAATATATAAATGAAGTAAAGCTTAGAGAGAAAAACAGGAAAAACCAGACAGGAATGTAAAAAACATGTAGGTTGTAGTCAAAAGGAAAAAACTTACATATAATTAAAATCCTAGAAGAGGAGAGGCTGATAGCTGATATGTCTTGACATCTACATTGGAGGCCAGTACTCTATGCATTGGCATCATGAACACGTGGAGGGGAATAACTACTAGCACAGAATTTTATATTCAGAGAAAATATTCTTCAATAATGGGGACGCGGGATCCCTGGGTGGCGCAGTGGTTTGGCACCTGCCTTCGGCCCAGGGCGCGATCCTGGAGACCCGGGATCGAATCCCACATCGGGCTCCCGGTGCATGGAGCCTGCTTCTCCCTCTGCCTGTGTCTCTGCCTCTTTCTCTCTCTCTCTCTCTCTCTGTGACTATCATAAATTAATAAAAATTAAAAAAAATAATGGAGACGCCTGGATTGCTCAGCCGTTAAAGCGTCTGCCTTTGGCTCAGGGTGTGATCCTGGAGTCCAGGGATTGAGTCCCATATTGGGCTCCCTACGTGGAGCCTGTTTCTCCCTCTGCCTGTGTCTCTCTCTGTCTCTTTCTCTATGTCTCTCATGAATAAATAGATAAAATCTTAAAATAATGAAGGTAAAATAAAGACACTTTCCTATCAAGAAAAGCTGATAGAATTATTTGTAGACAAACCTGCATTGAAAGAAAAACTAAAGCGAGCTGTTCAGACAGGAGGAAGATGATCCCAGATGGAAAGATTGAAAACAGGAAGAAATAAAGAGCTTCCAGAGTAAAAATGTGGGTTAAAGTAAGTGAATACTGACTACACCAAACAATAATTGTAATGTTCGATGGTGTTAAATATTTATACAGAATCAAAATGAAAATGTGAGAGGGAGCTAAATGGAGTTAAAATATTCTAAGGTTCTAGAATTCCTTCATTTTTCTTTTTCATTGAAGTATAGTTGACATACACTATCCTATTGGTTTCAGGTGTACACCATAATGATTCTAAGGTTCTAGAATTCTTGGGCAAGTATTAAATAGAAACTTGTAGAAGACTGGTAAGCAAAGGATGGGGGTTAAAATTTCAAAAAGAGAAAAGAATGAATAACAAGTCAATAGAAGGAAATATGGATTAAAAATATGTTGATCAGTCCAAAAGAAGGTGAAAAGGAGAGAAGAAGAAACAGGTTGGCCAAATAGCAAAAAATGCGTTAATTGGTAGATACAAACCAAGAATACCAGTAATTGCACTAAAAGTAAATGAAGTAGGCCAATTAAATAAATAAGACTGGGAGAACAGATTAAATATAAAAATAGGTTGAAAGAAAAAAGCTGGAAAAACCGCACCATGCAATCTTAATCAAAGAAGAATGATACAGTTATATTAATATTAGATGAAGTAGACATTAAGCCAGGAAGGACTTTTACAGAAGGGAATGGCTCATTGTGATACATAAAAATGATAACTTCATAGGAAGATAACAGGATTCTAAATTTGTAAGTTTCCAGTAATGTAGCCATAAAATACTTAAAGGAAAAATTGACAGAAGTAAAAGAGAAATAGATAAATCTATACGCATGGCTGAAGATTTAATACCACTATCTTAATAGTTGCAACTGTAGCAAAAATGTAAGTACATAAAAGATATAAAAAACACAATGGATAAACTTGACCTGATTGAAATATATAAAACATTGCATCCAGTGATATAATTCCTCTTCTTTAGAAGGGTACATGGATCATTTTTAAAAATCAACAATATGCTGAACATAAAACAAGTATCAAAAATCTTAACAGATTGAAATAATTCAGAGTAGGTTCTTTGAGCACAGTAGAATTAATCTAGAAACACAACTAGACAATCCTTAGCATTTGTTTATTTAGAAGTGAAATAAGGGATCCCTGGGTGGCTCAGCAGTTTGGCGCCTGCCTTTGGCCCAGGGCGCGATCCTGGAGACCCAGGATCGAATCCCACATCGGGCTCCCGGTGCATGGAGCCTGCTTCTCCCTCTGCCTGTGTCTCTGCCTGTCTCTCTCTTTCTGTATGTCTATCATAAATAAATAAATAAAAAAAGAAGTGAAATAAAACATCACTTCTAAATAACCCATAGATGAAAGATGAAATAAAATAGAATTAGAAAACGTTTTATACTGAATGATAGTATGTAGCATGTCACATTTTGTGGGATTCAACTCCAGCAATGCTTGGAGAACAATACATAGTCTGAAATGTATATAGTAGAAGAAAAAAGTCTGAAAAACAATGATCTCAGCTTTATTTTTAGGAAGAATAGCAAATCATACACAAAGAAAGTAGAAGGAAGAAAATAATAAAGATAAGAACAGAAACTAATGAAAACAAATATATGAGAGAAATTCAACAAAGAAAAAATGATTTCTTTGGAATAAATAATAATACTGACCAGCTTCTAACAAGACTGATCAATAAAACAGAAGAGAACACAAATTTTCAAAATGAAAAAGGGACCATCATTAGATCTTACAGATAATTTAAGTATATAATATGAGGATATTATGAACAACTTTAGGTCAATCAATTTGACAATTTAGTGAAAAGGTAAAATTCCTTTTTATTTTTTTAGATTTATTTATTTATTTTAGAAAGAGAAAGAGAGAGAGCACTTGTGCACATGTGTGAGTAGGAGTAGGGGCAGGAGAGAATCTTCAAGCAGACTTCTTGCTGAGCAGGGAGCCAACACAGGGCTCGATCTTATGAGCTATGAAATCATGAAATGAGCTGAAACCAAGACTTGGATGCTTAACTGACTGAGACTCCCAGATGCCCCAGTAAGATTCCTTTAAAAGGACAACATGAAATATGAAGTCTAGTAGAAGTAGAAAATCAAAATAACTCAATATCTATTTAATAAATTGCACGTTATTTAAAACCTTCCTCCGCCAATGGCCAGTACACATGTGAAAACATGTTTATCATCACTCACAATCAAGGAAATGTAAATCCAAACTACAATGAGATATCACCTCACACCTGTCAGAATGGTTAAAATCAACAACACAAGAAACAACAGTTCTGGTGAGGATGGAGAAAGAGGAACATTTGTGCATTGTCGGTGAGAATGCAAACTGGTGTAGTCACTGTGGAAAACAGCTGGAGGTTCCTCAAAAAGTTAAAAGAAGAACTACCTCAGGATCCAATAATCATACTACTGGATATTTACCCAAAGAATACAAAAGCATTCAGTTGAAAGAATACATGCATCCCTATGTTTATAGCAACATTATTTACCATAGCCAAGACATGGAAACAGACCAAGCATCCATTGATTGATGAATGGATAAAAAAGATGTGGTATAAACACACACCGGAATATTATTTGGCCATGAATAATGAAATCTTGCCATTTGCAATGACATGGATGGAGCTAGAGTATATCATGCTAAGTGAAATAAGTCAGAGAATAAGTCAGTCAAATACCTATGATCTCATTCATATGTGTATTTTAAGAAACAAAACAGACAAGCCAAGGGAAAAAAGAGAAAGACAAACCAAGAAACAGACTTTTTTAAAAGAGATTTTTATTTATTTATTCATGAGAGACACACAGAGAGAGGCAGAGACATAGATAGAGGGAGAAGCAGACTCCTCACAGGGAGCCTGACGTGGGACTTGACCCCAGGATCATGCCCTGAGCCAAAGGCAGATGCTCAACCACTGAGCCAACCAGGCATCGCCCGAGAAACAGATTCTTAACTAGAGAGAACAAACAGATGATTCCCAGAGTGGAGGAGGATGAGGGGGGCATGATGGGTTAAACAGGTGATGGGGATTAAAGAGGGCGGTTGTGATAAGCACCAGGTGATGTATGGAAGTGATGAATCACTAGGTTGTACAACTGAGATTAACACCAGCACTAACACTGTACGTTAACTAGCTGAGATCAAGAACTTAAAAAATTTAAAACCTTCCCAAAGAGAATGATAAACATTAACTTTAGGATAGATGTTACATTGGAGGAAAAAGGGGCACGAGGCCCTGGATGGGCATACAATGGCTGCTAATCCTTTATCTTGTGGTGAGAACACATGTGTTCACCATACTGTAACCTTTATACTATACTGATGTATCTTAAGTATTCTTCTGTAATATATTAAATGTTGAACCAAAAAAGAATTAAGAGTAACATGTTTTTTAGGGTCAGAAAGACCTATGTCCATTCCTGAGATCTGCCGCTCATTAGCTATGTGAATTCTGACAAATTATTCAACTTCTTTGAACTTCAGTTTCCTCATAAGTGGGGTTAGCAATTTTGTTTTGAGAGAAAAAGAGAGAGAGAGCAAGCAGGGTGGGGGAGGGGCAGAGGGCAAGGGAGAGAGAGGATCCTCAAGCATACTGCATGCTCGGGGTTCCATCTCACAACCCCAAGGAGCATGACCTGAGCTGGAATCAAGAGTTGGATGCTTAACCGACTGAGCCACCCAGGCACCCAGGAGTTACTCTTTTTAACTATCACCTACAATCCCAATAAGAATTTGACATATGCAAAGTGATTAGCATTGTCTCTGACACTATGCAGTAAACTAAAACATTAATTGTATACATTCAACACACACATAACACATTAACACACAATGTTAGTTGTTAAACTGCCATTTTGAATGTAGTGAATGGCATGCCCACTGTGTCGTTTGCCCCCGTGAGCAGATTTCTATGAGAGATGATATGAATCTCTCCAGCCCTGAAGAGAAACTGGTGACTTTTTTAGCTGAAGAGATAAATTGTCCAACTGATTCCTTGTTCCTTTAGATGCTGCATGTTATCGCCCTTGTCAATACAAAGCATCAACCAGAGTTACAATAGTGGTAACCGATTCCTGACTTTTCCTCTGCCCCCAATTCAACTAGAACATGTTTGATACATATTTGTTAAATGAATGAAGAAATGAGCAGATAAATGAATTGTACTGTACACTGAATATGCAGGCAGAAGGCTCTGGTGATTCTGGCCTGGCTTCTTATATGTTTGTCTTGTCTTGAAAATATTCTCATGAAGTTCTTCTCTTCCCTTCAGTCCCTGCAATGGCAGACACCACATCCTCCCCCACCAACAAAATATTCCACTTTGACCCACTCTGGATTGGTGTGGAAATGGACCCAGAGGGGCTGAGAAGTGGAAAGTATAGAGTACTCTTTCTTTCTGACCATATTCCTGCTGTACATCTAGATGCTAGTCCTGCATAAGAGGAAGGGGCTTCACATCTTGTGTTTTTTAAAAAAGATTTTGTTTATTCATGAGAAACACACACACACACAGAGGCAGAGACATAGGCAGAGGGAGAAGCAGGCTCCCTGGGGGAGCCTGATGTAGGATCAATCCTAGGACCCCTGAATCATGATCCAAGTCAAAGGCAGATGCTCAACCACTGAACAACCCAGGTGCCCCTCACTTCCTGGTTTTGCTGGGATTTTTCCTTCTTAGCTTAAGAAGTGTGCAACTGTCAGTGATGTACTGTGGTGCTCACCCTGGCACCTCAGTTGATAATTTCCTGCTCCCCAGGCCAGTCTGTGGCCACCATCCAGTGGGCCAGAGATACACATGCTGCCATGGCATCTGAATCTCGGCCTTGATGGGAGAACTCTTCCAAATTTTGTTCCTCCCATAAATACTTTTCCTCGAGCCCCTAGAGGCAGACTCTTCTTCCTACATTGTTATCCTTCTATCCTTTAGAGTTCTCTTTACCTCCTTTCACAGTTAACCACCTTCTATTAGTTAATACTCCTTGATATTAAAATTTCCCTGTTGAGGTCTGTCCTGATGGAACCCTTACTCATTCACCCAACATGCTCTATTTTTCTCTACCCACATTGACTCTTAGCTGATCCCATTTAGTCTCATGGGTTTAAGTATCACCTGTACTTAATGCATCTCAAATTTATGCATGTAGCCTAAACTTTCTTCTGAATTTCAGACTCTCATGGTCATGAATGCCTATTTGATGTCTACTTTCAGGTGGTTAATAGATATCTTAAATGGATATAAAAAAATGGAACTGATTTCCCTCTGAAACATGCTTGCCTATCTCAGTGGGAGGCAACTCCTCCCTCTTTCATGTCCCTTAGGTAAGACCCTGGCATCCATCCTTGATGTCTTTCTCTTTTACCTTAGATGCAATGTTTCAACAATCCTATTGAGCTTACTTTATTTTATTTTTTTGATTTTTTAAAAATAATAAATTTATTTTTTATTGGTGTTCAATTTGCCAACATACAGAATAATACCCAGTGCTCATCCCTTCAAGTGCCCCCCTCAGTGCCTGTCACCCATTCACCCCCACCCCCTGCCCTCCTCCCCTTCCACCACCCCTAGTTCATTTCCCAGAGTTAGGAGTCTTCATGTTCTGTCTCCCTTTCTGATATGTCCTACCCATTTCTTCTCCCTTCCCTTCTATTCCCTTTCACTATTATTTATATTCCCCAAATGAATGAGACCATATAATGTTTGTCCTTCTCCGATTGACTTATTTCACTCAGCATAATACCCTCCAGTTCAACAATCCTATTGAGCTTACTTTTAAAATAGACCCAAATTTTAATCATTCCTCAACTTCTACTGCCCCCATCCCAGACAAATTACCATTGTGTTGTGCCTGAGAATTGGGTTATTATTTCCAGAGCTCCTAATTTTTTCCCCAGCTTTTCCTTGGGCTTCTCTGCGGCCTATACTCAACACAGAGATCAGAGTAACGTTTTTAAGACAGAAAACCAGATTGGGTTTCTCCTCTTTGGCAAAGATACACAGATGCGGTTTTAGGGCACAAATTTATCATTCTGAATTTTGATAAATAAAGGGAGTCAAACATTTATCTTGCCTTCTTTGTATAAACTATATTTTAGGGTAACCAAATAGTTGGTGGAATTTTTTTCTCTAATAGAATTTCAGCTGATAAATGCAGAAGGAAAGATAGAATATCACCAATTTGCAGTCCTTAATGAAATATTGGATCATAGTTTACAGTTAAATTATGTAGAGAAAGGTCAGTGGTGAAGCTTAAAATGTATGGATTAGGCTAACACTTGAATAGAATAACATTATTGAAAAAAACCACATTATGTTCCTGATGATGTGATGCAATAGGAATTTCATAGTACTTCCAATGAAGTAGTCTTGCCTAAAATATTGAACCTGAATCTAATTAAGCACCCAGTATTAAACATCAGTTTGTAGAAAATACAGTGATAGAATAGGCAAATGATGCCACACACACACACACACACACACACACACACACACACACACTTAACCAAATCCATAATGTGAGACATCCTATTTAACAAATGGGCATATTTCTCTAGCAAATCAATGGATTAGAAAGTGGGACCATTACAGGAAAAAAAAAACTATTTAAGACACATAACACCCAAATGTATTGGTTCAACTGGATCCTGATTTATTTATTTATTTATTTATTTATTTATTTATTTATTTATTTATTTATTTTTGGATCCTGATTTAAATAAACAACTTTAAAAGATTTTTTTGAGATAATCAAGAAACTTGAATATGATTTGGTGGTCATTGAATAATACCAAAGAACTTATGTTACTAACTGTATTAGGTGTCATAATGTCACAGCAGCCATTCAAAGGGAAAATTTTCTTATTAAAAAAAAAAGCTAGCTATTTCCATATCAAAGTGAAATTCCAAATCTTCTACTTCATTGACTTCTTACACAGCTTGCCCCTCCTCACTGCACTCCAGCCACCTGGTTTCTTCACAGTCCTTGAAACACAGGAAAGCTCCCACCTCAGAGCCTTTGTATCTGCTGCTGTTCCCTCTGCCTGGAATGCTCCTCCAGACAACCACATCGTTTGCTCCCTCATTCACTTCAGGTTTCCACTCAAATACCAGCTTACTAGAAACATCTTTTCTGACCACCATCTGTAAACTAGCAACCCCTGCCTTGTACTGCAGGGGCACAATGTATCCTATGTCAATCTGACATATTATATATTTATTTGTTTATTATGTTTTCTTCCAATAGGAGGTAAGTTCTGTGAGGGCAGAGATTTGGTTATTTTGTTTACTGCTCTATCTCCAGAATCTACAAAGGTGAAACAGTAACTTTAATGGGCTCCTGTTGGGAGTGTAAGTGTTATAGCCTCTCTGGAGAACAATAGAGCCTGTTTTACTGGACTAAGGTGACCATGTCATTTATCATCCAATTCAGGATGATAAATCTGCAAATAGAAGGAAATGCTATTGAGAATGGTACTAGGAAACCAGCTTAAACCAGAATCAGCCCAGGAAAATTAAGATGTTTGGTCATCGCAACAGAATCCAACCATCCTACTCCATATGTATGAAAAGAACTCCTGCCAAACCTTGAGAGGAAATAGGATAAGAGGGTGCTGGCAAAAACCTGACTGACCACCAGAAATGGAATAGATTAGTAACACGACATAAAGACATACTATGGAATACTATGCAGTGCTCAGAAAAAATAACTGACTGGATACAGAGCAGTATGGATGGAAATTTTTTAAATAGTGTGATCTATTTCCTGCACATCTTGGTTGCTTCTGAGTTTTGGCAGTTATGAATAAAGCTGCCACCAGCAT
Source organism: Nyctereutes procyonoides (assembly GCF_905146905.1). Classification (NCBI taxonomy): domain Eukaryota; kingdom Metazoa; phylum Chordata; class Mammalia; order Carnivora; family Canidae; genus Nyctereutes; species Nyctereutes procyonoides. Next base: position 70,819,435 of record NW_026575052.1, on the reverse strand, counting down.
CCCTGTCTGCTTGGCTTTTGATTCCAATTCCCCTCACCTCCCATGCTGGGAAACTGTGTCTTGGATCACCATCAGCTGAACACTCTGAACATCATGAGTCAACCCCTCACCCCACACCATCCTCTCACCTGCCCAAGGCCTAGCTTTTGAGAAGACTTAAGAAAGCTTAATTGAGAAGAAGGCACAAACTCAAAAACAACAACAACAACAACAACAACAACACCTTAGTGGGGCACCTGGGTGGCTCAGTGGTTGAGCATCTGCCTTTGGCTCAGGCTGTGATCCCGGGGTCCTGGGATCCAGTCCTGCATCAGGCTCCCTGTGGGGAGCCTGCTTCTCCCTCTGCCTGTGTCTCTGTCTCTCTGTCTCTCATGAATAAACAAATAAAATCTTTAAAAAAAAGAGTGTCCCAAACTCCAGATTTATTCTGATTTGGCCTTAGTATTTCTTGTGAAACTTGAATTTCATAGACAATGAAAATGAATGTGTTGCATGGCCAGAAGAGACAACAAGCGACCAAGGGCGTATCTTCTTTTTCCCTCCACACTACACTCTGACATGGTCTGAGAACAAGGACATAAGAGTCTAACCTGCCAGGGGTGAAACTAACGGGACCGGGGAGCGCAGGTGTACCGGGGAGCGCAGGTGTACTGGGAAAGGTCCTAGGACTCCTGGACTTGCAAGGCAAGCTAGACGCCTGAGAAGGGAGGAGTGCAGAGAGAAGAGGAAAGAAGGAACAGCCTAGGGTTCCCGTTTACCTAACTTTAACTTTCCCTGTTTCCCAAATCCAAGAATGAGGGGGTTTCTAACTGTTTCAAAGTGAGGAGAAGAGGGAGGGAATTAGAGCACAGGGAGCATGCTGACTTGGACTGGGGCTGAATATAAATCATGAATCATCTGAGAAACGGTTGGATTAGACTTTTACCTTCAATGGCCAAGGTGAAATTTTTCCTCTACGAGAAAAAATGATGGGTTCTGATCCCTGTTACAAATGAATCCAAATGGCCATTTTAGCCATAGAGATCTGGGACTGTACAGTTCATCTCCATCCCACACCGTGATGCACTACTCTGGACATGCACACACTCTAGGTTATACATCATCTTGCATGAAACTTGGCAATGCCACCTCACCTGACAGATGACACATTATGTCTCAGTCGATTGACTGAGGCACACAGAGAAAACATGTAATCATACTTCTTGCTATTCCAAATATTTAGATATCAATGTAAAGTCTGCATAGACCAAAATGATGAATATGACTGTCAACATCTTGATTAATAGCAAATCAACCTGTAGTAAAGCTGAGACATTCTTGTCCATGGTCATTGAAATATGGGATGAATCTCATGGGGACAGATCCAAGGTAAATATTAAGATCAAAGTGAACCCCACAGGGGCTCCTGGGTGACTCAGTCAGTTAAGCATCTGCCTTTGGCTCAGGTCATGATCTCCAGGTCCTGGAATCCAGCCCCACATTGAGCCCCACATTGATTCCTAGCTCAAGGAGAGGAGGGGGAGGGGTGGGGAGGGTGGGGCATGGTGTCTGCTTGTCCCTCTCTCTGCCCCTCCCCCATTCATTCTCCCCACTTCAAACAAATGCAATCTTTAAGAAAAAACAAAATTAACAAGGCGAACCCCACAGAAATAAGCAAGGAAAAGATGTGAAGCACAAGCAGGAACGCAGCACAGAACATTTTACCTCAAGGAGGAGATCTTTCCCTGGCCATCTGGTGGTATTTCTGCTATCATGTGGATTCTCCATGTACCACCTGGGACTATTTCAGGATGACGTCTGCAGTTCTGCAGCAATGTATAGATTTTTGTTTTTTTTTTCTCCTCTCTCTCATACACACTCACAGTAATAGTGTGCCTTATGAAGTGCTGTGCAAATGTAGGGCATTACCATCCTATGAAGCCCTGTGTGAGTCTCATGCTTGACCTATGACATCGGACCACCACTGAATCCATCCTGTCTCAAATGCTCCTTGACTGTAAGAAAATTTTGCAAAGGAAATTCCAACATATGATAAAGACAGGAGAATCTGGGTGACATTATGGCAGGAAACAAGAGAATAGAATGTAGATGTTTTATATTAACAATGTTAGGACAAGGAAAAAAATAGGCTTTTTCTCTACTTGGTGTTGCTTTTATAGTGTCACTTACTTCACTTTTAACAAGACAAAGGTTACATAGGGAAGATAAAATGATTATGTGAGTAAAAGATCTGAGAATTAAGAAATCGGGAGCTGTGTTGTCTGTAAAAAAGGTGGAGGACACAGGCTATAAAACAATTTTACAAAGAAGATATAGACCAGTTAAATATTGTCATGTGCAAATGAACAGGAAACTGTTTTAATAGCCCTGCGAAGGAAGATGACTATCTAGGTTCAATTAAATCAGGTATCAAGAAGAGTCTGTCTCTCCCATTAATCCTTTAAAATTGAAATATGTGGGGAGCCTGCTTCTCCCTCTGCCTGTGTCTCTGCTTCTCTCTTTGTCTCTCATGAATAGATAAATAAAATCTTTTTTTAAAAAATTTGAAATATGGAGATAACGAATGAAATAGAATCTTGACTTATTTTTCCTTTGAAGTGACTTCAAAAACTCTTCTATTATAGGCCAGTTATTTTGCACTTCTTGTTAAAAGTGCATACTGGCATTTTATATTGATTAACATGTACAGAAGAATGCAAAGCTCCCAAATTCCTTCAAAGATGATTAGTCACATTTCTATAAGCAGAACTTGTATCTATCACCACATACCTATTCTTGAGAATGTAGAATTTCTTTTCCCAGTTTTTGCTTATCCGATCTGACTCTTTTTTATATCTGTAATAAAGTTATAGATGGTTAAATGTCGTTTTAGCTACAAATGAACAATTATGCTTCATTATCACCAGTACCTTTCTGTCTTCTTTTTCTCATTTTCTAAATTAGCCTTTAGTATGTGTATTTGCTCCTCCAAAATACGTTTGTCTTCAGTCTTTCAATAGAAAACACATCACAAAGTGAATTACATGAGTATACTGCTTCTCCATAAATCTGTGAAGTTCTTTCTATTAAATAACATGCATATTCTACTTATCAAAAATAATTTGAGGGAATTGTGAGTTACATTTACTTGTAAATCCCCATGAATTGCAAGAATTAAAGATCCCATCCTCCATGTCCTGTAAGTGATTCATTTAAAGGCAGCCAGCTTTAGGCAATATTACAAAGTAATCAAAACTTACCTTCATCACTCCTCCCCCTACCAGGTATCCCTTTTTCCTATATCTTGTTTTCCCTCTCTTATTGTGACTTCTCTCCATGCTCATTTTAGGCAGGAGCTCCTCCAGTTACTTTTTTTTCCCCTTTTCTTTCTTTCTTTCTTTCTTTTCTTTCTTTCTTTCTTTCTTTCTTTCTTTCTTTCTTTCTTTCTTTCTTTCTTCTTTCTTTCTTTCTCCTTTCTTTCTTTCTTTTCTTTCTTTCTTTCTTCCTTTCTTTCTTTCTTTTCTTTCTTTCTTTCTTTCTTTCTTTCTTTCTTTCTTTCTTTCTTCTTTCTTTCTTTCTTTCTTCCTTCCTTTCTTTCTTTCTTTCCCAAAACTATTCTCAGGAAAGGACCTGACCAAACCAATCACATTAGAGCTTCTGTCATCCATTTCTCAGTATTGTTTATATTTCACAAGAGGACAAAATTTGGCAAAAGGAATGAATCTCTAATAGTGGAATTGTAGGCATTGAATGAATGAGATTTCTTTGGCTCCAGTTGGGATGTACCCCAGAATCAGACTCCAGTGGGAATCAGGCCCTTTGTCTCCTCAGAAGACTGACTCTCAGCATAGCTTTCAAAGTCATTCCCACTTCTTAAGAACAGCCAGCATCAATATAAACAATAAGCATGTTAATAATAATGGTCACATTAGTCATTATTATTATACCTTAGCCACTGATAATTTCACTTTCTTTTCTTCATGCACCGCAACTGGTTTTTCATGCCTCACCTGCCATGAAAATAAACCAAAGTAAATATAGCATTCCAAATCAATGCATACAGATGTGGTTTTCTGCAGCTTAGAGACAGGCAACTGAGCCTTAAAATATGCCAGCCATAGTCCCACAGGGGTCTTCTCTGCCTTCTCTAATTTATAAAGCTCAGTGCTTTTATACATTGCATTTATAACTGAATAATCACAGCCCATTAAAACCAGCTTTCCCACTACCATCTTTTTAAGTGCATTTCCCTGCACTTATATGTTGGCCAAATTTTACTATTATACTTTTTTAAAAAATGAAGTAGGCAGTTATCACTTAGTGAAGTCACAAATTTTAAGAAAGTTTATTTTACATGATATAATGACTTTCCACTACTGTATCTCTCTGATAAGAACAGATGGCAGTGAGAAAGCATACTAAATATAAAAATCTGCTTGGTTAGCTACCTCTATGTTCTTACACAAAAGACAGAAAAAGGTACTCCTTATTACTACCACTATGTCTCTGGTGGGTTCTGTGACCCCAAAGGCCCTGCATCTGTTGCCTATCTTGGTGAGGTGGGCTCTACCCAGAAGGGCTTGGAGCCCCATCTGGGAACAAGAGCTAGAGTGTTCTACAGAATAAAGTAAAAGGAACTTAGAGCTAGCTCCCCCTGAGTAATTAGAAGTAAGGACTGGGGAGAGAGAGAAAGAGAGAGAGAGAGAGAATGGCTGGGCAAGACCACAGACTGGAGGTGCTAATGTGTGGTGAAGCCTCAGGTGACTGGTGTCCAGGGGTGATGTCCACTATTCATTTTGAAATAGCATCTCGGTGATGTAAACTGTGCCTGTCACTTACCTTCTTCAAACTCCTCAAATTTACAGGGGTCCTGTGAGTAGTTGGGCCATTTTAGTAGAAATTGCAGAACTGTACTGAATTCAAGGTCTTATTAAACAAAGTGGGAACTGGGGTGGCAAGCAGCACATAATGAAACTCTGAAACTGACTTAGTTCGATGGAGGAGGGAGCCAGACAAAGCAACGACCACCACAAGAAGCCATGGACATCTGCAGAGAACACAGGACATGCTCTCTAGGTCGCCAGAAAGCATGGAATGTGCATTTGAACCAATCTTATTTATATCTGAAGGAATAGAGAGAACCTAGTGGACATCAGCTGCCACAAATAAAAATAACAAAGTTTGAAGTAACAGCCATAAAAGCTACAGTTTATTGAGTGCCTACTATATGCCAGGCACTTCACACTGTTTATTTCTGAACACTAAGCTACTGACTTCTTCATTCATATTCCATTAATTTTTAAAAAATATTTTATTTATTTATTTGAGAGCAAGCGAGCGACGCATGCACAGGCAGGGGGAGAGGCGGGGGGGACGGGAGGGGGGAGAATTTCAAGTAGACTCAATGCTGGGCACGGAGCCCCTATTAGGGGCTCAAACCTACTAACCTGAGATCAGGACCCGGCCAAAATCAAGAGTCGGCGCTCAACTGACTGAGCCACCCAGGTGCCCCTCCTATTACTTTAGATTTTTCATGATAGATCATGCATGCATGTATTTTTTAAATGAACTGCAAATAGCATACATGAACCTGAAACTCTCACTTCCCAGAAGCTAAGATTTGGTTTGCTCATTGTGTTTCGTTTTCATTTTTCTCATCATTATTATAAATATATAACAGCCTTTTTTGATTTGGGCTTCTTCACGAATAAAGATCAAGCATTTAAAGCATTCACATTACCTTCCACCTTCTCTCTCTCCCTCACATGCCTAGGTGTTTTTTAATTTGCAAATGTTTAGCTTATATCATAGTTACCTTTATTATCATTTCAAAATATGTCAACATCTGTATTTTGACTTGTTAACTCCCTGCTGTGAAAAATGGGAAATTTATTTAGTCTTTTTTTCTCCCCAACACTCCTCTCTCTCAACCTCCCAGTTTTTGGAAGGAATGTTACTTTTACAATGTTAAAATCTATAGGATTGTTCTCAAACTATAATTAAGTGGCCCAAACTTTATCTACACTGATTCTAAAAAGTGAAATGTGTTTTTGCAAATATTATTTACTGTAGGACCAAGTAGTGTACTTGGCTTCATAGGGACAGAAATGTAAAACTGTAACTAAGCTTTGCCACTGAAAGGAGGCTCTTCCCAGTACTGGTCTAATGTGACAACTTTTAATTTTTCTAGCTCCCCTTACTTCTGAGTCACACTAACTTTCTCCTTCTTGTGTCCATATCATCCTGCATATTGGATTCTTTCTGTGTTTGGTTAGAGTATTTCTTGAGTAATTTCTTTTTGACAAGTTCCAAGTATAATAAACTTTCCGAGTTTTTCCATATTCAAAAATATCTTTATTTTTCTTACATACTCACTTGAGACTTCAATTGGATATAAGAATTAGGATTCAAGAATTTTTCCTTTTGAAAACTTTGCTTTATTTTCCTGCAGCAATCAGTAATGCTGATGAGAAAAGTAGTTTCCTTGGTTTTGTTCTGTTATAGATAAAGTGTCTTTGTCACTTTTTAATTCTTAGAGACCTAAAATTTCACCAGGATGTACCTGCTGTTTTCATCAATTCTAAGACATATTCTGTGTCCCACCCAGTGTTTTAACAGCTTTGAAATTGAGATGGCTTACAACTGGTTTGCACATCACAATTCAATAGGCTGTAGTTTTGCCTTGCTAGTGGTACACAAAATTAAAATGTCTTACCACCATTGGCATCTGAGATTTGATAAAGTACAATAGATACTCTGCTTTTCTTTTGAATCCTGCTCAGCACTTGTTGGGCCCTTCCATCTGACTTTTAAGGTCTCTTTGCTTTAGTTTATGGAAATTTTCTTTTGTTTACTTCCATTGTACCTGTCTTGCTTCCTGAAAACTCTATTAGAAAGGTATTAGACCTCCTGCTTGGATCCATCCTCCATATTTTAACTTTTCTCATAATTTCTGTCTGCCATTTTGCACTATTTTCTAAGTGACATTGTTCACTTAGTCTTCCAAATTATTTTTTAAAAAGATTTTATTTATTTATTTGAGAGAGAAAAAGAAAGAGTGAGCACACACAAGTGGTGGCAGAGGCAGAGGGAGAGGGAGAGGGGGAGAGAGAATCTCAAGCTGACTCTGTGCTAAGCACCCAACCTAACGTGGGACTCAGTCTCACAACCCTGAGATCATGACCAGGGCCGAAATCAAGAGTCAGACACTTAACCAACTGAGCCACGCAGGGGCCCTTATCTTCCAGGTTATTAATTGGGTTTTCAGCTGTGTCAATTCTATTATTCAGCCATTGCTGTCTTCTTGTTGTTGTTGCTGCTATTGTTACTTCCAAGAAATTATTCCTTCCCTGAGACAGTTCCTTTCTCACAGCTGTCTGTCCTTCCTTAATGGAGAAGTTTCTCATGAATGCTTCCCAAAATATATTTATGTTAAAAATGTCTTTTAAGTTCTTGCCTGTCCCCTGAGTTAACCATTTCCTATAGAGCCAATGCTGTTTGTTCTCTTTCTTCTTTCACTCACTAAATATTTGCTGAATTCCCACTGTGCGATGGAAAACTTCTAGGAACCGAAGATACAATAAAAAGCAGAACAGGGATGAAGTAGAAGGCACATATTGGAGATGCATTATAAAAGAGGTAGAACTTAGGGCACTCTGAATAAGAAGGAAACTGCTCATAATTGCTTATTTGGGCAACTAGATGGACAATGGAACCATTCACTAAGAAAAGAAAAAATAATTGGAATAGGGCAATTTTATGTGCTAGCATTATTTTCTTATTTAATGAAAAATAATTTGGTAAGTTCAGATTCAAATACTTTGAGTTTGAGAAACCCATGGCCCATTCAAATGAGGACATACAGGGACGCCTGGGTGGTTCAGTGGTTGAACGTTTGGCTTCAGCTCAGGGTGTGATCCTGGGTCCTGGGACGAAGTCCCACATCGGGCCCCCTGCAAGGAGCCTGCTTCTCCCTCTGCCTATGTCTCTGCCCCTCTCTCTGTGTCTCTCATGAGTAAATCAATAAAATTAAAAAACAAACAAATGAGGACATATAATAGGCAACTGGGACAAGGGCTTGGAATCTGGAATTTGGGCATGGGGTTCATCCTAGAGATATAATTTGGAGTCACCAATAATTTGGCTGAAGCTGAAGACTTGGAGAAGGCCATTCATAAAGTTTAGAGAGAGAGAAAAGCTGAAGGTCTGGGATAGAAGCCTGTGTGCAGGGGTGACTGACCTGCAGTTCTGACTTATTCTTCACTGACAGGGACTTCCCAAACCTGGACCCTAACCCGCTGTTGTTACCTTAGTTTTCTAAACTCTTAACTCTCACTCCATCAGTCCTCACAGTCCTGGAGGGCCCTATGGTGGCCTAAGAACTACCCAGATAAACGTTGCTTTAATTGTTGACGCACTGTCTCAAACTCCCTACAAGAAACCACCAACTACTGCTACCAACACTGTGACTCAGTCTTCTCAAAGCCCATGTGACAGGAAGCTAGACCAATAACAGAAATTTAATTAAAACAACAAAAGCCTTTGTTATTATTAGACCTCCTTGGATTCAAAAAAGTGAGGAACATCACAGTGGCATATACACTTTTTAGAATCTTCCCACCTATTTGTTCTCAAAGAGCACAATCCACTCGAACAGCCTCTCTTCCCCAGGCAGAAGGAGAGTGAGTTGACTGTCATTTGGTCAATAATGGACCAAGGAAATCACCTGTGTGGCTCAGTGGTTGAGAGTCTGCCTTTGGCTCAGGTCGTGATCCCAGGGTCCTGGGATCAAGTCCTGCACTGGGCTCCCCACAGGGAGCCTGCTTCTCCCTCTGCCTATGTCTCTGCCTCTCTCTGTGTGTCTGTCATGAATAAATAAATAAAATCTTAAAAAAAAAAGAATTCCAAGCTTTGGAGGGCACCTGACAGTAGGCCAGTGGGGAAAGAATTAACCCAAATTATAAAAAAGTAATCCATAAAAGGTCAGGAAAACAATTTGGTAAAACAAAATAAGTTCCCATGTAGAAAGACATTTGTATTTATTTACTTCACTATATTCAAAGTCATATCCACAACTGAAAATTTATTAAAAAGACTCTGTGTTTAAATTCACATATAGTAAACATGAGTTTCAATTTTTCAGGGCTCCCTTTTCCTGCCTCTCATATAATGATCAACTCTGTAATAACTAAAGATAAGACTGTTGCTAAAGCATATCTTCTCTAAAGCAAATAATTATTCAATCTCTCCAAAAGACAATATTTCTACAATGACGAAGATAGCTTCTCTTTTCATTAAAAAAAAAAAGCACCATATGTAGACTAGAGTGTTTGCTCTCCAGTTTAAGTTGAACTTTCAACTTTACTACAGCATGTTAGATTGAATCCTGGCTTTGTCCACATTAAACTGTCATTTTGTTTTGTCAGCTGCTGGCATTCCACTTTCTCTGGAATATGCATGCTGGTCTTTATGTGGCTACTTCATTGACAGGTGCAAAGATTGGACTGCTAAACAATACATAGAGGTGAAAATGAATGATTATATTAATATAAAAGTAGATAACTTCCAAAGTAGGAAAATGTAAATTGAATAATTATGAAAATAACCAAAAATTGTGATTAGAAAGAATTTATTATAAGTAGTTCTTGGTTTCTTTTGAATTTGTGCACATAACCAAAAAAAATCATAAAATTAAGAAATAAGGTTCATTTATAACAAAGGTTATAATGCTAGTTTGTTTTCCATTTTAAGCACTGAAACATGTTAAAAATATGTTAATCTTCTAAATTAGGAATCAATAGCCAAGGTCTATAATAACAGAAGACATGCAATTATGTTTATTAATCACCATAAGACTAACCATATTCCTGATCATATCCACTTTCTCCTTTTCTTGTCAATGAAAGAATCATTACATTCTCCTCTTTCTCCTAATTTCCACAAATTTCCCTCTTCTCAAACTTTGGCCATTTTTTCTGGACTTTACTGTCTCCTTGCCTCTCTCTCCTTTAAACCATTAAATATATTACTATCAAAACAATCTTTCTAACTCACCATGAAGTAAGATAATCTTTTGTCTCTAAAATTTCATTAATCTTGACTTTTACATTAACATTTCTTTTCTTTTTACCTTCTATGTCAAGCAACTATTGTTTAAACACCAGAGTGTATCTGTGGGTCCTGGTTGGTGGTGGGGAGGGGTGAAGAGGGAGGACAAACATGTGAAGAGGGCAGGAGGAGCCTGTGTGCTGACAATTTGGAGAAAAGAGACTGGAGAATTAGGAACATTGAAATAAAATATGAGGCTGCATGCAAGCAAGCATTAATCATTGAATAAGCCAAAAGTAAAAACAAAACATTTAATGACATATATCACCAGTGAATTTTCTTCTAACAAAATTGTTAAGCTAGGGAATTCTTTTAAAAATAGGATAAGAAAAAAAAAATAGGATAAGTCTTCATCTGATGTGCCCCAAGGCCCATTTGATGTGCCCCAAGGGTGCCAATTCATGTCTGCCAGGGGGCTCTCAAACATCTTGGTGGATGATGGAACTACAAAGCCCTACAGAACCCAGACTGATCTGAAATATATGCAAATCTCAAGACAAAAGTCTATGTGGGTTTGGCCTCCTCCTCTGGTTCCATATCATCCTAGACATTACATACACACCTTTTATCAAACTAATCTAAAAAATTTGTAACCAAAACTCTTCCATGATGGAAATGTCTTTATTAAAGATGATGAACCCATTGTTTATAATACCAAGAGGGTAGAAACAACATCTCTGGAAGGTATTGTTAAATTGACAGAGATTAGTTAAGTAAATTATGCTACCTCTATGGAGTAAAATACTCTACACAATTGATTATATGTATTGAATGATGTTCCCATATATTTATGTGTGTGTGCAAATCTGCATCCAGATTTGTCTGAGGGCAGCCCTGGTGGCACAGCGGTTTAGCGCCGCCTGCAGCCCAGGGTGTGATCCTGGAGACCCGGGATCAAGTCCCACATCAGGCTCCCTGCATGGTGCCTGCTTCTCCCTCTGCCTGTGTCTCTGCCTCTCTCTCTCTAGCTGTGTCTCTATGAATAAATAAATAAAATCTTTAAAAAAAAAAGATTTGTCTGAAAACCTGCCTTCGGCCCAGGGCATGATCTCAGAGTCCCGGGATCGAGTCCCATAACGGGCTCCCTGCATGGAGCCTGCTTCTCTCTCTCTCTCTCTCTCTCTCTCTCTCTCTCTCCCTCTCTCTCTCTCTTTCATGAATAAATAAATAAAATCTTTAAAAAAAAGATTTGTCTGAAAGGATGGTCACAAGGAGTTTTTAACAATTACCTCTGGGTGACAGGATTCTTTTTTACTTTCTTCTTTGACATTTTTAAAATACTTTTTTTTTTTAAGATTTTATTTATTTATTCATGAGAGACACATAGAAAGAGGAAGAGATACAGGCAGAGGGAGAAGCAGGCTTCCTGCAAGGAACCTGATGTGGGACTCGATCCCAGGACCCTGGGATCACAAACTGAGCCAAAGGCAGATGCTCAACCACTGAGTCACCAGGCGCCTCTTTTCTTTGACATTTCTTTACTGAGAAAATTCTGTAGAAGTATGAGTGTTTTATAAAAAAAGACTTAGGCTTCTGGCATCCCACATAAGAAGAAAAAAAAGCCACTGCCATACTAATTACTAGAAAAATCCAGATACACTACAAAGTCACAACTTGTTTTGGACCCATTAGAAGACTGAGGTCACAACTAGGCAACATGAATTCCAAAGAGGAGCAAGACCTTCCAATGGAAGATGTGATGCATGAAAAGTCTCATCTACAGCAGAAGCAGTATCATGTCAATTGCAACACAAGCAGATAAAAAAAATAAACTAAAATGTAAAGAACCACTGAAGAGCAAGTACAGGTTAACAGAGCAGTCTGAACTAGCTGGGGTGACATGTTATAAGGGAGGTTCACACTCACCCTCAGCTTTTTACCTCATGTCCTACCAGAAGCTCATGAGGATAACAGAAAGCAGGGCAGGACAGTTGTTGATAGTGCAGACTTCAGGAGGGTATCAGCTCATGCTAAGAGAAAAAGTACCTTCCCTGAGACAGAAGAAAAGTCTTAAATCCTTCGAAAAAGGGAAACAAACTCTCTGGCCAATCAGACTCAAAGAACGTGATTGATGGAGAAGTGTAAGACACCAAGTTCCACCCACTTCTCCCAGGGCATTCCTTTCTAGGAAAGAAAAACTTTCAACTGCTGGGGAGGGCAGCAAAGCTTCTTGCTTACAGAGCATAAGTGAAGACATATTCTGGTAAGGGGAAACAATTAAAGAAACATTTTTTTTCCCTGTAAGCAATTGTCCTGGGCCTTAGAGTTTAATAATACCAAGTAGAGGTTCCTACTATTGCAGAAGGGACAGGAAATTTCTGCCCAAGGCCAGTTTCAGATCAAGCAGAAATAAACCACCACAGGGAGGAGGGGCAAGAATCCTGAGAGAGCCGACTTCTGAGACCCAAGTACACAGCAATCCCCAAAGACTGATCTGGATTAGAACAAGAGAGGACCTTCTCTGCCTCACTTGCAGAACACCAAACAATAGCTGCCTACTACTGAGGAAGGGTAGCATCAAGAGAAAGACCTCTGTGGCACAAGTGGACAGGTTTCTGCTGAAGTTGAGGGTGCAGCAGGACACGGACAAAAGTACTCTCTTTCTCTCACTCCCACTCCAATCACGTATCCCTGCAAATGGAACATCATGACTGCTGTCAAGAAGCACCACAGCAACCACCAAACTCAACTCAGCTTCTAGCTAGACTGGCTGAACTCCTTACAATAATAATCTGATATAAGAAGATGCATGCTGTTTCCAGATGTGCATACTGTTTACTTCACTTTGTACTAGTCTATACATGATGTTTGGTATTTAATCAAAAATTATGAGGCAGACAAAAAAGCAAGGAAAAAAGAACCTATTGTCAGGAGATAAAGCAATCAACAGAATTGGATTCAAAGATGACCTAGATCTTGGAACTATCAGATGGAGAGTTTAAAATAACTATAACTAACTATAATTAAAATGTTAAAGAAGCTAGAAGAAAATGATGATAGCATGGATGATAATAGTGAATTTCAGCAGAGAGATGAAAAAATAGATATATACACATATATATGTAAAAAATCCAATGAAAATACTAGGAATGAAAAAGAGAACACTAAAAATCTGATGACTCATTCCTCAGATTCAATACACCTGAGGAAAATAATTAGTGAATTTGAAAGTATGAAAAAGAAATTCTCCTAACTGAAACACAAAGAGGAAAAAATAGCTCAAAATTGGTGAGCAGGACATCCAAGAGTTGTGGCACAGTATCAGTCTAGCATATGTGTGATTGGAGTTGCAAGAGGAGAAGGGGGAGAGAGAATGGGGTAAACGAGATAATTGGAGATATTGTTCAGAGGTTAATCAAAGACAAACCATAAGTTCAAGAAGCTCAATCAAAGGACAGAGAGAGAATGCATTTCCAAAAGACCTGCACCTGAAAAAAAGAAGTTCTTCAGGAAGAGGGAATGTGATACCAGATGGAAATGTAGATCACTTAGATCTACATTAAGAATGAAAAGTTCCAGGGGGATGACTGAATGGCTCAGTTGGTAAAGCATGCGACTCTTGATCTCAGGGTTGTGAGTTCATGCCCCACATTGGATTTGGAGCCTACTTTAGGAAAAAAAAAGATTAAAAAATAAAAGTTCTGGGGATCCCTGGGTGGCTCAGTGGTTTGGCACCTGCCTTCAGCCCGGGGCGTGATCCTGGTGTCCTGGGATTGAGTCCCGAATTGGGCTCCCTGCATGGAGCCTGCTTCTCCCTCTGCCCATGTCTCTGCCCCTCTGTGTGTATGTGTGTGTCTCTCATGAATAAATAAATACTTTTTTTAAAAAATCAAAAAATCAAAAATAAAAGCTCCAGAAATGGTATAAGTGAAAGTGTCAAATGCATTTACATTTGACAAATCTTGCTGTGACAAATTATATCAGTTTTTTTTATATGAAAACATATTAAAGTTGAAAAGGAGACATTTGAAGCAAGATGAATGGCCAGACCTGAGTTTCATAACTTTTTGGAGAGCACTTAAGAAATACTATCTTCACCACTGAGACTAACTATGCAGTAGAAAATTGCCAAAGGTTCCTAAAAATTGCAGTGACTTCTTATTGATCTCTTACCAATTGGTTATTTGGATGCTTCAGTATGAAATCTTTTTTAAATTGCTTTCCTAATACTTATTCTCCTTAGCTCTTCCAATGGTTGTATAAAAATCTGTTTATAAAAAACTGTTTATTAAAGTCTTTCTAATCTTAACATAAGTAATTAACTTAAAATATGTTTATGCCTTATTTCATGAAAACCATTGGAAATAGGGCAGCCCCGGTGGCCCAGCGGTTTAGCGCCCCCTTCAGCCCAGGGTGTGATCCTGGAGACCCGGATTGAGTCCCTTGTCAGGTTCCCGGCATGGAGCCTGCTTCTCCCTCTGCCTGTGTCTCCGCCTCTCTCTCTCTCTCTCTCTCTGTGTGTCTGTCATGAATAAACAAACAAAAAATCTAAAAAAAAAAAAAAGAAAACCATTAGAAATACTATGTATCTTCATCAGACTTACATTCTAGGCCGTGTCCATTCAGGCTCATGTCAATCAATTCTGGTGACATGAAGAGACCTGGGTAGCTCAGTCAGTTAAGCAGCTAACTCTTGGTTTCAGCTCAGGTCATGATCTCAGGGTCCTGGGATCAAGCCTGATGTCAGGATCCATGCTCAGTGGGGAGTCTGTTTGAGGATTCTCTCTCTTCCTCTCCCTCTGCCCCTACCCCTGCTCATGTTCTCTCTCCCTCTCTCTAAAATAAATAAACAAATCTTTAAAAAAATTCTGGTGGCATGAAACTGAATATGGGCTCACCATATGTATACTTTTAGCCAATGGATTGATTGAACTCCATAACACTTCATGGCATTGGTTGTAGGTAACTACTTCTTGTAGTATATTAAATTATATTATATTACATTCAGATATCCTCATATATATATTCATATATTCAACAGAGGTATGGTTCCCACCTTGAAATTGGTGAAGAAGGTCTTCAAGCTATTTTCAGATTTTTAAAAGTCTAAATGAAAGTACCTTGATTCTCTAATAAAGTTGCATATCTTAACAATCCTTAAGAACTCTTTGGATTTGGCTGGCATTAAATCAATTCCGTGAAATATCACTGGTTATCTAAGATTGATTAGATATGCAAGGTAAGAGGGTAAGAGTAATATGTACTAAATGAATAAATAAGGGAAAACAAATAACTTTAATTTGTTCCTTTTTTTATGGACAAGCAGAGACTACAGGAAAAGAAAACAAAGGGATATTAAATGAAGAAAAGTTCAAGTACCATCCTCCATGAAATTATATTCCTTCCGAAGAAAAAAAATTGATATATTGTAAAATCATCCCCAGGGTGTGAGGACAAAGCTGGGACTTGTGGACACTGGGCCTCAAATGGTCAGGGCTGGAGAAACTGACAAGTTAGTAGAGTTAGATCTAAAGGGGGAGGCCAATATTCCAATGCCCAGTGTTCAGGGGCGTGCAGCTACCTCAGGCTTGGCTCTGGCCAGCATCCATACTGCAGCAGTCCTGTGGTAATAAGTTCTATGATAGAATTCATGGCACCAAGTAGCAGAATTTGTACATGCAATAATGGCAGTTAGAATGAGTGACAGACAGTATGTCAAAAGTTCATGAGAGTAAGACCCAAGTCCAGGCAGTATCAGGACTCTGGCTAAATGACCTAGTGTTCAAGACTGGCCTCAACTTCCAGTGGGAACTGGAGAGAAATCCACAGCTGAAACCCAAGCAAAGGAATAAAGCAACACCATGCATGGAGGGGCAAGATGGCTGCTCTGTGGGTACCTGAATGTCAAGGATGATACGTCTGTTACCATGAGGGTGATATTACATGTGGTCAGGACCTAGCAACTGCCCTGCCTGAGAGTGCTTAAGGAAGAAAAAAATTGATACAGATCTCAAATTTATTTTTTCTGGATTCCCACAATTGTATCTTAGATCCTTAATTAAGTTATATTAAAATATCATAAACTCTACAAATAAAATGCCATCACTTTTCCTCAAGAACATAACAAGAAGACAAAGCATTAAAACCCATTATGTGATCTATAGATCTATAAAGAACTTCTTAAACTCAACACCAAAGAAACAAACAATCCAATCATGAAATGGGCAAAAGACTTGAAGAGAAATCTTACAGAGGAAGACATAGACATGGCCAACACGCACATGAGAAAATGCTCCGCATCACTTGCCATCAGGGATACAAATCAAAACCACAATGAGATACCACCTCACACCACTGAGAATGGGGAACATTAACAAGGCAGGAAACCACAAATGTTGGAGAGGATGTGGAGAAAGGGGAACCCTCTTACACTGTTGGTGGGAATGTGAACTGGTGCAGCCACTCTGGAAAACTGTGTGGAGGTTCCTCAAAGAGTTAAACATAGACCTGCCCTACGACCCAGCAATTGCACTGCTGGGGATTTACCCCAAAGATACAGATGCAATGAAATGCCGGGACACCTGCACCCCGATGTTTCTAGCAGCCATGTCCACAATAGCCAAACTGTGGAAGGAGCCTCGGTGTCCATCGAAAGATGAATGGATAAAGAAGCTGTGGTCTATGTATACAATGGAATATTACTCAGCCGTTAGAAACGACAAATACCCACCATTTGCTTCAATGTGGATGGAACTGGAGGGTATTATGCTGAGTGAAGTAAGTCAATCGGAGAAGGACAAACAGTGTATGTTCTCATTCATTTGGGGAATATAAATAATAGTGAAAGGGAATATAAGGGAAGGGAGAAGAAATGTGTGGGAAATATCAGAAAGGGAGACAGAACATGAAGACTCCTAACTCTGGGAAACGAACTAGGGGTGGTGGAAGGGGAGGAGGGCGGGGGGGGGGTGTGGGGGTGAATGGGTGACGGGCACTGAGGGGGGCACTTGACGGGATGAGCACTGGGTGTTATTCTGTATGTTGGTAAATTGAACACCAATAATAAATAAATTTATTTTAAAAAAAAAGAAAAAAGAGAGAGAGAAAAAAAAAATCATTATGTGGGCAGCCCGGGTAGCTCAGCGGTTTAGCGCCGCCTTCAGCCCAGGGTGTGATCCTGGAGACCCGGGATCAAGTCCCATGTCATGCTCCCTGCAGGGAACCTGCTTCTCCCTCTGCCTGTGTCTTTGTCTCTCTCTGTGTCTCTCATGAATAAATAAATGAAATCTTTAAAAAATAAAAATAAAAAAAATAAAACCCATTATGTGGTTCTTTTTTTAAAGCTTTATCAATATTATCTCATTAATTATTCCAATTCTCCTTGTCGCAGCCTTTCTTACCCTTGTTGAACGAAAAGTTCTAGGCTATATACAATTCCGAAAAGGGCCCAATATTGTAGGACCATATGGTCTTCTCCAACCCATCCCCGATGCAGTAAAACTTTTTATAAAGGAACCCCTAGGACCCCTCACATCCTCTATATCTATATCCTAGCACCCATCCTAGCCCTATCACTAGCCCTTACCATATGAATCCCCCTTCCCATACCTTATCCTTATTTATTTATTCGAGAGAGAGAGAGAGAGAGAGAGAGAGAGAGAGAGAGGCAGAGACACAGGTAGAGGGAGAAGCAGGCTCCATGCCGGAAACCCGACGTGGGACTGGATCCCGGGATTCCAGGATCGCGCCCCCGGCCAAAGGCAGGCGTCAAACCGCTGAGCCACCCAGAGATCCCCCATCATGTGATTCTTATCTAAAAACATTTTTCCTTTGTGCAAAAAAAAATTGAATATGATTTTCGCTAAGATCTTTTCAGTCCCAAATATACTGAAAGTATTTAATTTATCATCGAACTACTCAGAATAAGACAATGTAGAAAGTAATAGCCACTTTCAGTTGACTTCTATATATAATATAACTCAGCTTGCCAATTCTGGAGAGCATAATCTAAAGATGAATTCATTTTAGTGGCAAATGAAAATTTTGATTTTGAAATAAAACAAGTATAGAGTATATGATTCTAATAATCCCTACATTGTAAAGCTATTTGATGAAAGATCTAGTACAATATGGAAAACTCTTTTGTGTCAACAAAGTCTCTCAAAATACAGTGAATATCCTTTGCCAGCCTCTGAAGACCATGCACATGCACAGGATGATCCTATCTTTGGATCAAACAGCCATCCACTCTGGCCAGATCCACAATGGCAAAATGCAGGCTTTCCCATGTTGCTCTGCAGAACTCTTAACTGCCTGCCCTACCAAGCAAAGCCAAGATTAAAAAGAATGAAATAATGAAACAATAAACAGATTATATTATTTTCTTCTCTGGTGATGTTTATTTCAAGCTTCATGTGGAATTTAATCAAATAAGAGGCTTGCATAGGAGGACAATGGTCAATTTCAGAAAGAAAGATTTTTTTCCCCTCACCTACCTAGCCTATAATCCTATAACAATCATTCTCTATTTTATAATAATATTTTTATTAAATCACTAGTTTGCAGGGTGAATGTGATCATAATTGCAAGAAAATATTTTACCTGACAATTTTTAAATGTGAAAAGAACAATGGTCTAGAGTTTTTATTGAAGTCCTCTATGCTGTACAAATTGCTTTGTAGTGAGTGAACTTTAAGGATGCGGACGTGATTGACTTTGTCCATGTCCCATTTCCCACACAGACAGTCCTAATGCTTTCTGCAGATCTAAGCACACACCATATGTTCTATCAGCATAGACCAGGTTACCCCATGGAAGCTCAGAAGTCTTCCAGGGAAGCATTTACTGGGTGCAACCTTAATTAACTAATTACCCTGGGGAGGGGGGAGGAGAGAGGTTTGCAGAAACCCCTGGGAATCCAATCTAACCTTGTTACGTGAAACTTTAGTATTTGAAATGTTTCACAGATATCAAAAAATAAACTTTACACAAAACACTGTGCAAATACAAATTTTATGTTGTGAAATCTTTCATAAATAGAAATCAAACAGCAATGTTCCTATCGTGCTTTTCAGACTGGCTAAACACTCAGTTTATCACTGTGTACTCCACTATGTGAAGCACGTGTGCTGTTCCCACCGAATGACACAGATTTCAAAAAAATAAGTATGATTAATTAGATAAGATAAATGACTGATGTAAAAAGTTCCTTCGGCGAGCTCTCCGTTTGGTCATTTACATGCGATACATGTCGCAAACCCCTTTAAAGACAATTTTTAAGAAGTCCAGCTACGTCAATGTCATGAAAGATTTAAAAAAGAAAAAAGAGGAAAATTAAAGTGAGTGTGCATAATGCATCAAGTTAATCTGCAGTGAAGACGGTGCCGCATGGAAAGGTCAGATATAAGGGGGCACTTCTATGGAAATTACTAACAATGAAAATGTATATGATAGTGTTAATGGTGACCTAGAAAAATATACTTCAGTTTTAAATGGAGTCAATTAATAGAAATATGTGCACACCAGCTTATGTCACCTCCCCCCTCCTCTGGTCTAATTTTTACTTACAGTTAAACATTAACTTCTGAGTCTCTCCAGCCGACAACACACACTGTGAGGCTTTGGCAACATCAAAATAACAATCCTATATGGTCAGAAGGGGAGATCTGACTCTAACAGAACATCCCACTGAACTGACACCTCTGAGAGATCCTATCAGCCCTGTCTCTCCTTTACGATGCATCTTCTGTGACTGAGGACAGTTGGTTATTTCTGCCCCTTGTGGCTGTGAACTTGGAAGCTCAAATTTCAGCTGGAAATCCAGAACCCTGGAGTTTTTTAAATCTGCCATTGTAGGGTTTAGTTAGGGCCTGGGGCAGCTCCCCGTGCTGCTCTGATCTTGGGGATCTGCTGCTCGGTCCCACAC
Source organism: Nyctereutes procyonoides (assembly GCF_905146905.1). Classification (NCBI taxonomy): domain Eukaryota; kingdom Metazoa; phylum Chordata; class Mammalia; order Carnivora; family Canidae; genus Nyctereutes; species Nyctereutes procyonoides. The sequence goes on along the minus strand of NW_026575052.1, from coordinate 70,799,484 downwards.
ACCTCCCCTGCTCTGCAGTCCTCCCGTCATCCTCTCAGAGCCTAAGACCCCAGACTCTGCCCACCCCCTCCACTCCCCACTGCCAAGGGACCTGATTTCATGGCAGCTGATGGAACATTCTGGAACAGGGCACAGCCTTAGCCATATGCTCCCTAAGTCTGAGGCTGACATTAGAACCCCTCCCTCAGTCTGGCTGACCTGTCCCCCAGGTCAGCCGACAGCATTGCACACTCAGCCTCGGGGCTAGATTTCTTTTTGTTCAGTTTTTTTTTTGTTGTTCTTTGGTGAACAAAAAACAAAAACAAAGCAAAGTAAACCCCACAAACACACACACACACACACACACACACACACACACACAAACAAATGGATAAACAAAAAACTTCCCTAAGAACTGCATTCTAAACATCTTCCTTCTAGAACCTAGGCGCTGGTTGGTCATGCACCAAATTCCCCCCACCCCCCCCACCCCCAAATAACATTCTCCTCCTTTGGAAATTACGCTGGTTTCCAGTTGTCTATACTTCCTGATTGGAAGTGGAAATGCTTTCAGAGGAGAATGCTTTATCTCAGCCCCTGGGGTCTACACCAGGGCCTCTCTTCTCTACCTCTGGCTTGCTCCTCTGCTGGGGAAGAGCCATGAGCCTTGCCCAGTGGGTGGTGGGCATGAGGGGTCTGTACCTTTGCATTTGAAACAAGGATGACACAGGCAGCATGATCCTGCTCTGCTCCTCCTGCCCCAAGTGTGAGAGAGGCAGACTCTGCCCCCACAGGAGTAAGAGAAAGAACAAGGTGAGGTGCAGGAGCCAGGCAGAGGAGTATGGGAAGGGCTACATGTTGGCTCCATGTATCACCAGGGGGCTTCAAAGCTTTCTAAAAATCAACATGGAAAAAGAGTTTTGACGAGTTATACAATTCACGGTGCCCACAGGCCAGATCAGTTGCTCAGAGAACTACAATTCCTGTAGCTCACAGCAGAAGCAAGATCTCCACAGGAACATTCTAAAGGGCAGGGTCGTGTCATGCACGATGATGAGCAGAGCTTTAGCGGTGTCCACACACCAAGTCAACGTTGAGTTGACTGTCAGAGAGCTACCTCTTAACATGCTCTCTTATACAGACCAGTAGTGCTGCCTCGGGTCCAGTAAAAAGCAATTCTGATTATTTGGGGGGGATGATGGGTTGGGAGAGTAATAGCATATCATTCATGCACACGTGTCTCTGGTGATGTGAGTTCATCCAGTTGTCAACTGAGAATACTATGAGAAAATGGACTATATGGCTGCATGACCCTCAGGGGATTTTCAGTATGCTGATTCTTCTTCTCTTTTTTTTTAAGATTTTGTTTATTCATGAGAGACACATAGAGAGAGGCAGAGACACAGGCAGAGGGAGAAGCAGACTCCATCCCGCGCCCCTGAGATCATGACCCACTGAGCCACCCAAGTGCCCTTTTCAGTAAGCTGGACAGGTCCTGGGCAGTAATGAGTTAGGAATTATACACCCTAGAAAGTGCTTGGAACATGGCTTTTCTGTCTTGCTAATTTAATAGAGAGCCACTGAGCCTTAGTGGCTAAGCTAAATTAAACATCAACTTGTGGATAATGGTGGCATCCTCTTGGGCAGTCAGGGGGACCCAACAAGAACACCTTGGTGTAGAGACCTCCCTGCCCAGCTCAGGCATAGAGAGTAGGGGAACCTGATGTATGAGACAGTTGGCCTTGCTGCCGTTGGCCTTGAGGTCACAATAGTGCTAACACAGTAGGGGCCCTGTGTGGACGCGGGTGTCCTAGGGTGGGGTCAGAGGACTGGTTCTTACCACGGGCTGCTCTTCCTTTGCAGATTTCTTTGGTGTCTTAACTATCTTGGTCTTAACAGTCGCTACAGTGAGGGAGGGTGAGTGTGACCTTGAAATGGCTCTATTTCTGGATGGAATCCTGGGCTGTGAGGGCCACGGAGACAAAGCGGTTTCTTTCACTTTGACTGGTTTCAGGCTCTGGCACACAAAGAGAAGGGGCTTTGTTATTCTCACTTCACTCTTCAGAATCGCATCCCTTTCTTTTCCTCCCTTGAGGGGGCATTGCATGGTCAAGTTTTCAGTCCCAAAGGGCGTAGATCTGTTCCTTTGCCCAGTCCCACACTCCTTTTTTGGCCCGATTTAATGTGTAGGCTGGGGCTGTTTTTCCACCCCTCCCACTGATGCCATTGTACTAAGAAAAACATACCAACAGATCAGTGTTTTCTGGAAGCACCTGGAAAGGAGGGAGTGGGGTGAAGTGGCAGCTTGAGGACTGTATCTTATTTGTAGGAAGTTAGGGGAATAAAAGGTTGGAGTGAAGGGACAGGAACCCAAGGAGATAGGGTATGAACCTAACTAGGGCTTAGTGCACCAGGATGACACCTTCCCCTCTCCCTCAGCTGGGCATCCCTTCTTTGTTGGTTTATACCGTCTTGTGGACCTCAGCCATCGGGATCCTGGACTCCCATCCACACTTTTAAGCATTTTCTCCTTCAAAATCAGATTTTGGAAAGTGAAAAGTCTCAGGACAGTATGTACACATTCTTCAACCCAGATGTCAGATTAAGACTGGCATAGAATAAGAGAAGAAAAAAAATTAAATGCAAACCTTGCTGCCTGAGCTGTCCAACTTTTTCCTTATTTCCATGTCCTCCTTCTGTTTATTAATCTGTGAAATTGAAGGCACATATCATTTGTTATCATTTGCAAATATTTTAAAAAGGAGAATTTTTCTATTAAACTTCCTCAAGCAATGAAAGAATAGAATTATAAACCACTTAACTAACACTATTATGAGAACATAAATTATACTGTTGAATATGAATTAGAAGAGAAAATAAATTTGTGCCAAGAAAAAAGCAATTGAAAGAGGTGAACAGAAAGAAATAAAATTATGTTTAAAGTCATTAGCATTTGTTCATTGTTTTAAGCATAATAAGGATTATAGAGAAACATACATTGTTTGCTTTTGTGGTAATAATTCATCTCATATTATAATGATAGCTATAAATACCAGGTCATATAAAAGTTTTGGAGAAATTTCAGATAATTCAATAGCCAGACTTCAATAGCATAATGATGAAATTCTGATTTAAAGAGTCAATCCTAGTTTTCAGGCACGAAAGGCGTTTTTCCCCTCCTAACCCCCTAAGAGGCTTTTGATGATATCTATATAATTGAGATATAATCAATATATAACATTATATTAGTTTCAGGTCTACAACATAATAATTCAAAATTTGTATGTGTTGCAAAATGATGGTCACAATAAATCTAGTTAACATCCACCACCATAAATACAGTTTTTTTTTGTGATGGGAACTTTTAAGATTTATTCTCTTACCAATTTTCAAATCTATAATACAGTATTATTAAATATGGTCACTGTGTTGTACATTACATCCCATGACTATTTATTTTATAACTGGAAATTTGTATCTTTTGATCACCTTCAGCCATTTCACCCACTTCCCAACCCACCTCTGGCAACCACCAATTCACTCTCTAAGTTCATTTTTCTGTTTTTTCTTTTTTTTTAGATTCAACATATAAGTGAGATTATGCTGTATTTGTCTTTCTCCAACTTACTTCACTTCATATAATGTCCTTAAGATTCATCCATCTTGTGCACACGTCAATAATATTAAGCTGTTTTCATCATATAAATCTATGACTATAGCCAGTTATTCTAATTCTGGATAACCTTATGCAATTAAACAATGGCGAGATACACCTCTAATCATTAATCTCACTGGCATGACTATTTTAAAATTTTTCTCTCACCTACAGATAGAGCAGAATTCAACAGAAGGCAGTTCTGCCTCATGAAATCTTGAGGTCTAGGAGAATAGTAACTGAAGTCCATGAAGCATTGCATTAAGGAAGAACTGGGCAGGTGTGCTAAGAGCAAGGAGAATGTACAAAGCTTGGATTTGTTTTAAATGCAGTGGGACACCAATGAAAAATTTTAAGTGTGTGAGAGGGATGTGTTTGTGATATGATAATATTTACATTATGAAGTCATAATTTGGGGGGGAATTACATTTCTGGTCACAGCTAAATAACTGCTATGAAGCCAACCCTCCCACAGATGACAGCTAGACTTTTTTTTTTTTAACTTCTGGAAAAAAATTTTTTTTAATTACCTGAAGACAATGGCTTTTAACTTAATAGCAATGCTCAATCTGTCTGGGTGGAGCAACTGAAACTATGATGGAAAACTTGAAGCCTTTCAGGATTGCTGAAGACACTGTTAGGGCAACCATAGCAGTGAAAGTCCTAAGGCAAGGAAATCCCAAAGAAAGCCAGACTGCGGAGCCTTCAACTTTGTGCATAAATTTTGCCCAAATCCTTAGCAGATGCCGGAATCATGCTTGGCAGTAAAGCTAATGCTCAAAGATTGAATTGAAATTTGAGCTCCCACCCACCGCATGTGAGGCAGAGCTTGCAGTCTGAATCAAGTTAAGTGTTTTTTTTTTTTTTTTTAAGTAGGCTCCATACCCAACCTGAAGCTCAATGCAGGGCTTGAACTCAAGACCCTGAGATCACTACTTGAGCTGAGATCAAAAGTCAGACATTTAACCTACTGAGCCACTTAGGTGTCCCTAACTGCCTGATTTTTTAAAATGACACATAATTTTCATAATGCCTGTAAAATCCCCAAAATGCTCAACATACAAATGTGTGTTGCTGATCTATGCTCACGTGAAAAGACTATTAATGTGGACTGACAGTGAGATAGGTAGCTCAAAAGTAGTGGAATGAGGTCTCTGAAGTGCTGAAGGAATGGAAAAAAGTCAAAAACTGTTAACTCGGATTTGTACTGACAGAAAATATCTTTCAAGATTGAAGGCAAGAGAAAGATACTTTCAGGTAAAGGAAAAATAGAAGGATTGTGTCACCAGGATAAACATTAAAGGAAGCTCCTCAGACTGAAGAAAAATGATCCCAGGGAGAACATCCAGTCTTTAGGAAGGAATTCAGAACATCAGAAATGGTCAATATGTTAGACTATTTTGTCTTAATCTTTCAAATACATATAACTGCTTAAAGCAAAAATTGTAGACATAAATACAATACATAAAACAACATTTCTATATTTTACATGAAACTGCCCTAAATTAACCTTAAGTAAACTGTAAAAGGTTATGGATGTAAATTGTAATTGCTAGAGCAAACACTAAGAGATAGGCAAAAAAGCCAAAATGATAATAAATTAAATTGGAATTCTACTATATATTAAAGGGACAGCAAGAAGAAGAAGAACAATAACAACAACAACAACAACAACAGAGGTAAGACAACAATGAAAAAATCCGGATAGGACACACAAAAGGCAAATAATAAAATGGTACACTTAAAGCTAATTCTATCAATAATAACATTGAGTGTTGATAGACTGAACAGTCTAGTTAAAATGCAGAAATAGGCAGAATGTGTAAAAAAGAAACACTCAATTTTTACTGTCTATAACACAAGCACTTTATAAATACACAGAGAGGCTGAAAATATATGTATTGAAAAAATGCAATGCAAACATAAGAAGGCTGGAGGTACTACATTTATACCTAACATGTATAGTAGATTTCAGGATTAGAGAATCACTAGAGATAGAGTGGGACATTTTATAATGATAAAAGGATCAATTTATGAGAATACATAATAATTATAAATGCAAATGGACCTAATAACAGAGCTTTAAAACACATGAAGTAAAAAATTTTTCAAAATTATATAGCCATATAACACCGCTCTCTCAGCAACTGAAAGAACTAAACAAAAAAAGACATATAGATGACCTAAAAAACACTATTACGGACAATCCGGGTGGCTCAGCGGTTTAGTGCCGCCTTCAGTCCAGGGCGTGATCCTGTAGACCTGGGATCGAGTCCCGCGTCGGGCTCCCTGCGTGGAGCCTGCTTCTCCCTCTGCCTGTGTCTCTGCCTCTCTCTCTCTCTCTTTGTGTCTCTCATGAATAAATAAATAAAAACTTTTTAAAAAATTTAAAAGATAAATAAAAATAAAAAACACTATTACTACCTTGATTTAATTGATAACTGCAGAATATAAATTATTTTCAAGCAGATATAGTACAGTAAATGATACATGATACACTATATGCTTTTTGGCCATGCAATAACTGCCAACAAATGAATAAAAATTTAAATCGCACAGAGGATGTTCTTTGATTACAGTGGAATTAAACTAGAAATGAATAACATAAATATTTGTAGGAAAATCACTAAATTTATAAATTAAACAACAGAATTCTAAAACACAAGGGAGGGATCCCTGGGTGGCGCAGCGGTTTGGCGCCTGCCTTTGGCCCAGGGCGCGATCCTGGAGACCCAGGATCGAATCCCACGTCGGGCTCCCGGTGCATGGAGCCTGCTTCTCCCTCTGCCTGTGTCTCTGCCTCTCTCTCTCTCTCTGTGTGACTATCATAAATAAAAATTAAAAAAAAAATAAAACACAAGGGAAATCAGAAATTAGACAATGCTCCAAACTGAATGAAAATATAGGATATCAAAACGTGTATGGTGCTGCTTAGAGGGAGATTGATAGCTTTAGATGCCCAAATACAAATAATAAAAAGCCTGAGATCAATGATCTCAAGTTCCATCCTAAGAAGGTTAAAAAAAAAAAAAGAATACAGAGTAAGCAAAAGGTAAATAGACAGGAGAAAAGGACAGAGATCAGAGCATATATCAATTAAATAAAAAAGAAAAAAATAGACCCAAAACTAATGTCCTGAAAAGATCAGCAAAATTAATAAAACTCAACTAGATTGATCAAGAACATAATTTACTAAAACTGTAATAAAAGAGGATTCATTATTTCAGATCCTATAGATACTAGAAGGATTATAAGAGAGTGTTATGGAAAACCTCATACTGACAAATACATAATTAAATAAAGTGAAAAAATTGAATAATACAACTTAACAAAACACAAAATGAAATAGAAAATGTGAATAGCTCCATAGCTATTAAAGAAAACAAATCCATTATCAAAAACTTTTGCATAAAGAAAACTCTAGGTGCAGGTGCTTTCATTGGTGAAGTCTATCAAACATTTTAAAAGAAATAACAGAAATCTTTTCACTAACACCACTAAAATTGTTTTCAGAAGATAGAGAAGACATATTTCTCAAGTCATTTTATGAAGCCAACATAACTCTAACACTAAAACTCAAAAAACATGCATATACACAAAGAAAGAAAATTTAGAGATCAATGTCTCTTATGAACATAGATTCAAAAGTCCTCAACATACTACTAGTAAATTGAGTGCAGTAACATATAAAATGTAAGAAAGGTCACAATAGAGGGGTTCACCTCAGAAATGCAAAATTGCTTCAATATTCACAAACCAAAGTATTTCACCATATTACAGGATAAAGGAAAAAATATATAGTCATTTCAATAGCTGCAGAAAAAAACACATTTGATAAAATTCAACAGTCATTCACAAAAGGAACTCTCAGAAAGTAGGAATAAAAGGAAATCTTCTCAGCCTGATAAGTGACTGCCTGAAAAATCTATAGCCAAATCACACTTAATGATGACGTAATAAAGTTTGCCCCCCTCTGAGGCGGAGAAGGTGACAAGAATGCTTCTTCTCACCACTGTTATGTAACACTGTATTGCAGGTCCTAAATATTGTTATAAACACTAAAAAGAGAAGTGCCTGGATGGCTGGGTTGGTTAAGTGCCTGCCTTTGGCTTGGGTTATAATTCCAGGGTCCTAGAATTGAACCCCACATTGGGTTGCCTGCTCAGCAGGGAGTCTGCTGGTTCCTCTCTCTCTGCCCTTCCCTCCCATTCGTGCTCTCTCTCTCTCAAGTAAATAAAATCTTTTTTTTTTCAGGTAAATAAAATCTTAAAAAAAAAAGGAAAAGAAATAAAAGGTACAAAGCTTAGAAACAAATAAGTAAAATTATCTCTATTTACAGAAGACCTGATGGCTTACATATCAAGAATCTACATGTTGTTTACATTTTAAGGAATCTATGAAATTACTCTATTAGGTGAATCTAGCATGGTTGAAGAATACAAAGTTACAATAAAATTGATTGTATTTTTATTTTTTTAAAAAAAGATTTTATTTACTTATTCATGAAAGGCACAGGGGGAGAGAGGCAGAAACAGGCAGAGAGAGAGGCAGGCTCCATGCAGGGAGTCCGACCTGGGACTCTACCCTGGGACTCGACCCTGGGACTCCAGGACCACTCCCTGGGCCAAAGGCAGGCACTAAACCGCTGAGCCACCCAGGGATCCCCTGATTGTATTTTTTATATACCAGTACCAAACAATTGGAAATAAAACTTAAGGGCAGCCCCGGTGGCGCAGCGGTTTAGCGCCGCCTGCAGCCCAGGGTATGATCCTGGAGACTTGGGATCCAGTCCTGTGTCGGGCTCCCTGCATGGAGCCTGCTTCTCCCTCTGCCTGTGCCTCTGCCCCGCCTCTCTCTCTCTCTCTCTCTCTCTCTCTCTCTCTCTCTCTCTCTCTCTCTCTCCTCTGTCTCTCATGAATAAATAAATAAAATCTTAAAAAAAGGAAATAAAACTTAAAACAATTCCACTTCTAAATGCATCAAAAAAAGGTAAAATATTTAGGAATAAATTTAACAAAAGATGTGCAAAAACCTCCACTGAAAATGAAAACATATTGGCAACAAAAATTAAAGAAGACCTAAATAAATAGAGATGTATACTATGCTTATGGGTTGGATGATTCAGTCTAGTAAATTGTTCGTATGTCAATCTCCTCGAGTGTATCTGTACATTTTTATCACAATCCTAATCATAAAACAGTTTTTTTTTGTAAAAATGGACAAGTTGTCTCTCAAATCTATATGGAAATATAGAGCATCTAGAATTTTCAAAATGACTTTGAAAAGAACAAAGTTGGAGGACTTGCTGTTACTTGTTTTCAAGACCCAGTATAAAGCTACAGAAATTAACATAGTGTAAGTACTAGCTTAAGGGTTAACAATTCATTACAACAGAATAGAGAACCCCAAACTACCTGACTGATTTTCAACAAAGGTTCCAAAGCAATCAACATAATGGGTGGGTGGCTCAGTTGATTAAGTGGACAACTCTTGATTTAGGATCAGGTGATGATCTCAGGGCCCTGGGATCCAGCCCTGCCTCTGGTTTCTTGCTCAGCAGGAGTCTGCTTGAAATTCTCTTTCCCTCTCCCTCTGCCCCTATCCCCATTTGCTTGCTCTCTATCTCTTTCAAATAAATAAATAAATAAATCTTTAATATATATATGCATTTATATATGTTATGTATATATATTATACACCTAAAGATAAGGTGTTTTGTTTTTTTTTTTTAAGAAGAAAATATAAAAGAATATCTTCTTGACTTCAGGGTAAGGCAAGGGTTTCTAAGCATACATAAAGCAATATCCATAAAGGAAATTAGCTGATAAATTAGGCTTTAAGATAAAGATGTATTTTTCCATCAAAATACATTGTCAAGCAAATGAACAGAAAAGGTATAACCGAGGAAAAATATTTATAAAATGTATATCTGGCAAGACTGGTATCCAAGATAAATTTTCTCTATTGTAGTTGTATGTTTAGTTTGGAAGAAACTTTCTAGTTATATCTAGCTTCTCTGCACTTATTCGCTAATAAAAAAAAAAAACCTCAATATTTTAAAATGTACTTTTATTTTGAGATAATTGTAGATTCACATGCAATGATAAGGAATACTATACCAAGAACCTGTAATACTCTTTACTTCCTTTCCCCTAATGTTAACAACTTGGAAAACTATAGTACAATATCACAACCAGGACCTTGACGTTGATACAACCCAGTAATATTATTCAGATTTCCCTAGCAGGCATTTGTATGTGTGTATTTCACTTCATACTAGTTCAGCACCTGTCAAGCCACAGAATCAACACACAGATCCCGTGTTGCCCTTTTGTAACACACCCCCCTCCCATACTGTGCCCCTCTCCCCATCGTTAATCCTGGCAACCACTAATTTGTTCTCCATTTCTAACACTTCATCGTCTCAAAAGTATTGTATAACTATATTGCACACCTGAAGCTAATATAATAGTGTATGTTAACTATACTGGAATTTTCAAAGGAGTGGCATATAAATGAATCATACAATGTGTAGCCTTTTGGGACTGGTTTTTTCATTCAGCATAATTCCCTTGAGATTCATCCAAGTTGTTCCTGTATCTTTAGTTTATTCCTTTTTGTTGCTAAATAATATTCTGAGGTATGGTTATCCCATGTTTAACCATTCATATGTTTAAGGACATATGGGTTGCTTCCAGATTTTGACTATTACGAATAAAGCTGTTTTGAACTTTTGGGTATAGCATTTTGGTTTGTGAATATGTTTTTATTTCTCTGGGAAAATGCATAAGAGTGCAGTTGCTGAGTTATATTGTAATTGCATGTTTAGTTTTTAAAGAAATTGTCAAACTGGTCTCCTAGTTATTCAGTTTCTCTCCATTCTTGCCAGGATTTAGTGTTGTCACCACTTTTTAAAAAATTTTAATCAGTCTGGGGGCGCCTGGGTTGCTCAGTGGTTGAGCATCTGTCTTTGGCTCAGGTCGTGATCCTGGGGTCCTGGGATGGTGTCCTGCATCAGGATCCCTGCAGGGAGCCTGCTTTCTGTCTGCCTATGTTTCTGCCTCTCTCTGTGTCTCTCACAAATAAATAAAATTTTAAAATCTTTTAAAAATATTTAATCAGTCTGATAGATCTGTAGTGATTATCTCTGGGTGGTTTATTTTGCATTTCCATCATGGGGAGCACTTTTTCATGTGCCTCTTCAATAATATGTCTGGTCATGTCTTTTGCTCTTTTTCTAGTTGGATTTTTTTTCTACTGCTGAGTTTTGAAAGGTCTTATTTACTTGGATGTTAGTCCTTTGTTAGATACATGGTTCACGAAACTTTTCTCTACATCTGTCAGTTATCTTTCATCTGCTTCATGTGTGCTTTCATGGAGAAAAGCTTTTAATTTTAATAAGATCTGTTATGGACTGAATCCTTGTATCCCTGCAAAATCCATGTGATGAATCCCCAATGTGATGATATAAGAAGGTGGAGCCTTTGGGAAGCAATTAAATTTAGATTAGGTCATAAGAGTATTAGACTCCCGTGATGGGATTGATCCCCTTATAAGAAGAGGAAGAGAGTGAGCTAGAGTGCTCTAGCTCTCTGTCTGTCTGTCTCCCTCTCTTCCCCCACCTACCCAGCACTTGATGTGCACCCACTGAAGAAAAGCCAAGTGAGCACACTGGGAGAAAAGAGCAGTCTGCAATCCAGGAAGCAGGCTTTCACTAAACACCCAATCTGCTGCTGGCCTCTTGATCTTGAACTTCCCAGCCTCCAGAACTGCAAGAAATAAGTGTTTGTTGTTTAAGCCATCCAATCTGTGGTGTTTTCTTATACCAGCCCACGTATATTAAGATAGGACGGGGGCCAATCTATCAATCTTTCCTTTTATGAACTGTGCTTTTGGTATCAAGTATAAGAACTCTTTGCCTAACCCTACACACCAAAGATTTTCTCTTTTTCTCCCCAAATGTTTATGGCTTTATATTTTACGTTTAAGTCTATAATCCATTTTTAATTACTCTTTGTGTTAGGTATAAGGTTTACATAAGGTTCATTTTGGGGGCTGCAGATGTCCAATTGCTCCTGCACCAAATGCTGAAAAGGCTATCCTTCCTCCAGTAAACTGCTTCTACACTTATGTCAAAAAAAAAAAGAATCAGTTGAACATATTTGTGTGGATCTACTTCTGGGTTCACTGTTCTGTTCCATTGACTTATGGGTCTAGTCCTCTACAAATACCACAGTTCTTTGATTACCGATAATAAATCTTATATCAGGTAAAGTGAGTCCTTCTAATTTATTCATATTTTCAAGATTGGTTTAACTTTTCTAGGCCCTTACCTTTAGAATAAAATTGTCTATGTCAACAAAACAAAACAAAACACAAAATAAAACAAAAAACCTAGCTGGGATTTTGATAGAAATGAGCTCAACTTGTGGAAGAACTGACATCTTTACTACCTTGAGTTGTCCACTTCATGAACACAGTAAGTCTTTTCATTTATTTGAGTCTTTGATTTCTTTCATAAGCTTTTTATAATTATCAGCATACAGAACCTATATATGTTTGGTTAGATTTATATCTATTTATGTTTTCTTTGGAGCAAGTACAAATTACACTGTGTTTTTAATTTTTGTTTCCATATGTTCTTTCCTGATATATAGAAAGGCAATTGATTTTTAGAAAGAAAATATTCAGTCGTTTACCATTGAGTCTGATGAAACATATAGGACTTTTTTTTTGGCACATGTTCTTCATCAATTTGAGGAAGTTCCTTCTTTTCCAGGATTGCTAAGTGCTTTTTTCATGAATGGGTGTTGGATTTTTTTTCAAGTGATTTTTCTCCATCAGTTGACATGATCTTGTGCTATGTTTTTATGGATTTTATTGATTTATTTTCAAATGCTGAACTAGGCTTTTGTATCATGAATAAATCCCAGTTGGTCATAATGTATAATTTTTTATACATAGTAGGCTTCAATTTGTCAATATTTGTTGAGTATTTTTGCACCTGAATTCATTAAAGATATTGCCCTATACTTTTCCTTTTTTTTGCATACGGTCTTTTTCTGGTTTCGGTATTATACTAGCCTCATATGATGCACTGAGAAATGATTCTGCCTCTTTGAATTTTCTGAAATATATCATATAAAACTAGTGTTAATTCTTTACTGTCTGGTAAGATTCTTTATTGAAACTATCCAGACATTCTGGAAATTATTTTTTTCAGGAGCTTTTAAATTATACATTCAATTTTTATGGTCGTAAGACTTTTAAGATTATTTATGTCATCTTAATTGAATTTTGGTAGTCATTGGTTTTTGAGGAATTGCTCCATTTGTTTCCTAAGTTTTGAAACTCATGAACATAAAGTTTTTGTAGGTTACTCAATTATCCTTTATTTATTTTTTAAAATATTTTATTTATTTATTTATGAGAGACACAGAGAGAGAGAGAGAGAGAGAGGCAGAGACACAGGCAGAGGGAAGAGCAGGCTCAATGCAGGGGGCCCAATGTGGGACTCGATCTCGGGTCTCCAGGATCACGCCCTGGGCTGAAGGAAGGTGCTAAACCGCTGAGCCACCTGGGCATTCTGCCCCCAATTATCCTTTTAAAGATGACAAGTTCTATAATGATATCCTATTTTATGGTTAAAGTTGGAGATTTGTGTCTTTTGCCCATCTCTTTCCATATTTAATAGTCATGCTAGATATTTATCAATTTTATTGATTTTATTGATTTATTTTTGTTGATTTCCTCTGTTTGCCTATTTTTCAATTCTATTTATTTCTGCCATTATCATTATTTCCTTCCCATATGTTGATTTGGGTTTATTTTGCTCTTTTGTTTCTAATTTCTTGAGGTAGAAATTTCAATTATTGATTTGAGACTCTCTCTACTGTAAGCATTTAGAGCTATAGTTCCTTCTTAGCACTGCTTCAGCTCTATCTCATATATTTGATATGTTTTATTTTTCATTCTACTTTATGTACTTAAAAAATTATATTCAGACTTCCTCTTAATCTTCCTATTCCCAGTTTGCTAAGAGTTTTCATCATAAATATATATTGGAGTTTCTCATGTGTTTTTTCTACATCTATCTGCCCTCTGGCTCCAACATTTTACATTTTTCCCATATACAAAATCCTCTCCTGTACCTTATTCTAGAAATTCTGAGGTTTTAGCTATTACATTTAGGTTTATGGTCCATTTGAGTCAATTTTTATATGAGGTGTGAGGTTGAGTTGAGGTTCGTTTTTTCTTATAGCTATCCAAGTGTTCCAGCACCCTTTGTTGAAAAGATCATACTTTCCTGCTTGAATTGGCTGGGCACCCTTGTCTGAAATAAATTTATCATATATGACCCAGTAGGTTTTTTTCTGGGGTCTTTATTCTATTTCATCAAACTATGTTTATCCTTATATCAGTATCATTATACCTTGTCTACTGTGCCTTTACAGTAAGTCTTGAAAGCAGGTTGTGTGAATCCTTCAGCTTTGTTCTTTTTCAGAATTATTTCAGCTATTCTTGATCCATCAATTTCCATATAAATTTTAGAGGAGCTTGTTGGTTAAAAAAAGTCTTCTAGGATTTTGATTGAGATTGTGTTGAATCTATAAATCAACCTGGAGATAACTGACAGTTTATATTGTCTAAATCATGAACATGGTATGTTTCTCCATCTTTTTAAGTCTTTAATTTCTCTCAGGAGTGTTTTGTATGGTTTTGTACATATTTTGTCAATTTTATCCATAAGCATTTCATATTTTATGCTATTATAAGTGATATTTTATTTTTTCCATTTTTTATTGATTGCTTGTGTACAGAAATATATTATTTTTGTATCTTGATCTTTCTGAACTTGGTGAATTCAATTATTAATTCTAGTGGCTTTTTTGTAGAGTGTTTAGGATTTCCTATACAGACGATCATGTCATATGAGAATAAAAATAGTCCTACTTCTTTCTTTCCAATCTGGATGCCTTTTATCTCTTTTCTTGCATTATTATACTGGTTAAGACCTAAAATACAATGTTGAATGGAGATGATGAGAGCAGAAATTCTTGTCTCATTCCTGATCTTAGGCTTCAGTCTTTCCCCATGAAACATGACAGGAGTTGAATTTTCCCTCAGAATCCTCTTAATACATTGGAGTTGATACACAGAATCATGTCTGCTCTCAGGAGGAGCTTTTGGGTTTCTAGCTATCAGGCGAACCAAATGTCCCGGTTTGCCTGACTGGGGGTTTCTAGATATAAGACTCTCTGTGTAAAGCCTGGAGAAGTTCTGGTGAGACCAGGATGAGCTGGTCATCCTCTCAACTATGACTCTGCTTTCATTACCAAGTGAAGGTGTGAATAACCCACCCCTCTTTTCTTGGAGGAGGAAAGGAACCACCACACTTTCCAGTGCGAACAGATAATCCTATGGCCCAGCAGCTCCTTACCTGTCCTCCACCTGTTAATTGACCAGTAAGATGGCTCAGTTGGAATGGAATAAGTTCTCTGGGGGACTTAATACCAATGGCATTGGTGCCACTTCCCTGAGCTCAAGTCTGGGTGATCTTAATAGGGCATTTCCTTGGCCAAGAAGCTCCCACTTGAGCAAACATGCACTAGATGGTCCTGGTACCCTTTCTAATTTCCCCAATAAATGTATAGAGTGGTACAGTGGTGGAGTTCTTCTCCTACAGCACTTTCTGTGATTCATCCTGCTGGCCTACCCCATAATCACCTTGTGGTGGAGTCCTAAAAGATCAAGGGAGAGTGTCCTCTCTGTTTATTTTCTTCTTGTAAATTGTTCTTACTGAATTTTCTTTTTTTAAATTTTTATTTATTTATGATAGTCACAGAGAGAGAGAGAGAGAGAGAGAGAGAGAGAGAGGCAGAGACATAGGCAGAGGGAGAAGCAGGCTCCATGCACCAGGAGCCCGATGTGGGATTTGATCCTGGGTCTCCAGGATCGTGCCCTGGGCCAAAGGCAGGCGCCAAACCGCTGCGCCACCCAGGGATCCCCTTACTGAATTTTCTACATATACCTTGTATGCTAGGGGTATTTATGGCTCTGATCTTCACACAACATCTAGGATTACCATAGCACAGCACAACACTGGGTATTACCCATAGTAAACATTTGCTGCAACTACTACTATGTGACAGATAAATGACAATCTCCTAGAATAGAAATTTGGGGCTTTCTGCTGCCTGAACTCAGTATTAATGGCTTATGTTCATTGCAAAGTATTAGTGTACATTCTGACAGCGTGGTGTCAAGGGAGAGAATCAGTGAAATAAAAACAAAGGAAAGAGGATCAGCACTAGAACAGAACAAAGAGATTTTTCTTAAACACACCTGGCTAAGAGTTTTTCTTTATTAAAGAGGGCAACAGATCTCAATGTATGGTCCAAGGGTTCATGGGGTTCCCAAAATCTTTATGGCTTTTACAATGTCATTATTATAACAGTACTAAGACAATAATCACCTTTTTTCATCTCATGGTCTCGGCAGTACATAATGGAGTTTTCAGAGGCTCCATGATACTTACCCTGACAGAATGAATGCAGAAGCAGATAAAAGGACACTTCTAGTCAGCCAGATATTAAAGAAATTTACAAAATTGTAAGGCAATGCTACTCTTACTAAGCTTTTTTTTTGTTTTAGAAATTATATTTATAGGTAATATGCTATTTATTTCAGCATATGTGAGAGACTGTTATTGTTATTTTTAAATGAACCAATAAATAATGTTTTAATTTCACATGTAGTAAATATTAGCTGATAAAACCAATCTAAACCAAATCTCCTTAGAGGACTCAATAATTTTGAAGAATCCAAAGGGATCCTGAGACCAAAAAAATTGAGAACCACTGGAACAAACCTATAAATTAATACTGGAAAGTACATTGTAGTTAGTTCATATATCATGTAGCTGTGCCACATATGTATATTAACAGTGTTACCTGTTTATTAAAATCTATGTAGTTCATGATATAGTGTGGGTTAAGTCATTTTCAACTAATCATTTTTAAAATTCATTCCTTTGTTTACTCATAATAAATATTTGAGTATCTACTCTGTAGCAGCCACCATGGTAGGTTTTGGGGGCACAACTGTGAACAAGGTGGATTTCCTGATCTCAACTAGTTCACCAGATGAAAGTAGAGATAAGTCAACAGGCCACCTCTACAGAGCTTGAGTAGAGCTGAGAGGGAGTCTGTGTGCCATATAAACCTGGGGGTGGGCACATGGTCCAGGCTAGGGGAGTAAGGAGGAAGGGTTCCCAGAGGCCTTATCTGACATCTGACCTGAAGGATGAGCAGAAGCTAACCAAGAGAGGGTAATTTAGGAAGAGGGAACCACCTAGAAGAAATAGTACTCTGAGACATTTTGTAATAAACCTCCTGGTTATAGGTAGACAAATATGTCTGCTGATTTCATCGGGCATGAATCACTGCAAGGGTCTGAGGGCTTCACTGTGATGGGTTTGGAACAATACTGGCTCAAGGGAACTTTTCCTTTCACAAGGTTTATCCTCTGCCTCTGTGACTAGAGGCACAGTAGATTAAGAAGGCTGAGCAGGGCTACCAGATGTCCAGGACTGTGTAGAGCAAGCACATTTTCTGACTGGTGGGTGAGAACTCACTGACAGTGAAACAGGGACCACAAGGATAGTAAAACTTGCTCTGCAGTCTGCTAAGTATATGGGGATGCAGTTACATTGAGACACTTCTCATAGCATGCTTCATTATTGCCACTATTCCCAGAGCTATAATGTAAATGCAGTATCCTATAGATCACTGAAAGCATCCCCCAGATTTCAAAGTGGTTCTCAGTCCTATGTCAGTAACTGTTGGAAAACCTTAGGTTCTGCTTGTGGAACACCATCGTCAGAACAGTGATAGTACCAACGAGGGGAACCTGGGTGGTTCAGTCAATTGGGCATCTAAATCTTGACTTCAGCTCAGATCATGATCTCAGGGTTGCAAGATCGAGCCCCATGTGGGGCATCCTGTTGGATGTGGAGCCTGATTAAGACCGCTCTCTCCCTCTCCTTTTGCCCCCATCCCCACTTGCATGCTCTCTCTCTCTCTCTCTAAAAAATATTAATTAAAAAATAATATATAGAGAACAGTGATAGTACCAATGAGAAGTGATATAATAACCTAAATCTTATCAAATACACAGGCCTAAGCACAGAAATTCAGTCATACATTTTATTATAGTAGATGTCCGGGTCACCAAAATGCTGGTTTCCTAGTTGAATGGCCAAACCTGCCACATTACCCAGAATAGGCCTGACTCAGAGGGAACTCAGGCAACAGGGAACCCAGTTATAGGATCAAGGCCAGCTACAGTGGTAGCTCAGTGCTATGCCCCCAGAATGAGGAGCTACAACAACCTTCATAGCTCGTTTCCATCTTAACTCTAGATTATCCCTAGGAACCAAATACACTTGAGATGAAACAGATGAATAATTAGTTAAAATTAAGAGTTCAGTGATAGTACTTTTCTGATGAGGACACTTTTGTTGTTGTTGTTAGCTTCAAGATATATGAAAGTGAAGGATACAAAAATCCACACATAAAACTCAGTAGCATTTTCTATACCCTAACAACAAACTGTCTGAAAGAAAATAAAGAAAATGATCCCATATACAATAGAATCAAAACATGAAAACATTTCAGAATAAATTTAACCAAAGATGTGAATGATCTGTACACTGAAGACTATAAGACATTGATGAAAGAAAGTGAAGAAGACACAAATGAATGGAAAGATCTCTCATGTTCATAGGCTGGAAGAATTAATATTGCTCAAAGGGCTCTACTACCCAAAGCCAATGCAATCTCTATTAAGATACCACTTTTTACAGATTGTGCTTTTAACTAAGTGTAGAAAAAATAATCCTAAAACTCATACAGAACTGCAAAAGATTCCCCAAAACTCAAGCAAACCTGAGAAAGAAGAACAAATCTGGTGACATTACACATCATGATTTCAAACTATATTATAAAGCTATAGCAATCAAAACACTATAGTACTAGTGTAAGAACAGACACCTAGACCAAATGAAACAGAGTCAAGAGTTCAAAAATCAACCTATGAATAAAGAGTCACCTAATATCTGACAAAGGAGCCAAGGACACTCAATGAAGAAAAGACTCTTCAATAAATGGTGCTGGGAAGAAAAGTCTCTTCAATAAATGGTGCTGGGAAAATTGGACATTCACATGTTAAAGAATATAACCAGACCCCTATCTTATACCACTAACAAAAAGTACCTCAAAATAAATTACAGACATAAATGTAAGGCCTAAAGCCATAAAACTCTTAGAAGAAAAGATAGGGGAAAAGCTTCTTGGGATAGGTCTCAGCAATGATATTTTGGATATGACACCTAATGCACAAGTAACAAAATAAAAAATAAACAAGTGAGAGACCACTTTATATTAAAGAGCTTCTGCACAACAAAACAATCAAAACAAAAAAGGCAACTTGTGGAATGGTAGAAAATATTAGGAAATCATGTATCTGAGAAGGGGTTAATATCCAAAATATGCATAGATCTCATACAACTCCATAACAACAACAACAACACCCAAATAAACCAATTAAAAATGGGCAGATGATTGAGGCCCTGGGTGGCTCAATTGAGTGTCTGACTCCTAGTTTCAGCTCAGGTCATGTTGTTGGGGTCATGGGTTCGAGCCCTGCATCCAACTCCCAGGCTCAGCCTAGAGTCTGCTTCTTCCTCTCCCTCCCCCTCTGCCTCTTCCTGCACTCATGCGCATGTGTACACATGTGTGTGCATGCTCTCCCCCTCTGTCTCTTAAATAAATAAATAAAATCCTTTAGGAAATGTCCAGATGATCTAAGTAGACATTTTCCAAAGAAGATATTCAAATGGCCAACAGGTACATGTAAAGGTATTCAACATCATTAGTCATCAGGGAAATGCAAACCAAAATCGTTAATGAGATATCCCCTCATACTTGATAGAATGGCTATCACTAAAGATAACAAGTGTTGGCAAAAATGTGGAGAAAAGGAAACACTTGTGCCCTACTGGTAGAAATGTAAATTGGTTCAGCCATTATGGAAAACAGTATGGAGTTTCCTCAAAAAGATTAAAAATAGAATTACCGTATGACCCAGCAATTCTACTTCTGAGTACTTATCTGAAGGAAGGAAAATCACTATCTTGAAAAGATATCTGCACTCCCATGGTCACTGCAACATAATAACATAATTCACAATAGCCAACACATGGAAACAACCTAACTATCCATTAACAGATAAAGAAAATGTGGCGTGAATATATATATATATATATATATATATATATATATATATGAATACTATATATAGGAATACTAATATATTATATAGTACTAATACTAATATATAATACTAATTATTTATATATATATATATAATGGAATACTATTCAGCCATAAAAAGAAGGAAATCCTACCATTTGCAACAATGTGGATGGGCCTTGAGAGCATTATACTAAATGGAATCAGTCAGAGGAAGACAAATACTGAATGATCATTTATATCCACATCTAAAAAACTGAACTTAGAGAAACAGATAGGTGATTGCCAGAAGCAGGGAGTGGAGTGAGGTTGGCAAAATGGGTGAAGGTGATACCAACAGGCAAATATCTACCTATAATAAATGTCCTAGGAACACAATATATATGGTGACTATAGCTAACAATACTGTATTATATATCTGAAAATTGCAAAAACAAAACAAAAAAAAACAACAACAAAAAAAAAGAAAATTGCTAAGAGAGCATATCTTACAAGTTCTTGTCACAAGAAAACAAAAAATCTAACTGTGTGTGGTGATGGATGTTAACGAGATTTACCGTACTGATCACTTTACAATATTCACATATATCAAATCATTTTGTTGTACACCTAACATGAATATAATGTAATATGGCAATTATATCTCAATTTTTTAAAAAGATAAATCAACACCACTATGCACAAGAATCATGGGAAGACACAAAGTTATTTTACACCCTTCCCCTCAAGCCAGTCTAAGGATACCTACACTCCATGTGTCATTGTTTACCCACACTTATTGATAGTGCCTTTTTTATGTGCAGCTCTTTGACTTTTCTTTTCTTTTTTTTTTTTAAGATTTTATTTATTTATTCATGAGAGACAGAGAGAGAGAGAGAGGGAGAGACAGAGGCAGAGGGAGAAGCAGGCTGCCCATGGGGAGCCCAATGAGAGATTTGATCCCAGGACCCCAGGATCAGGATCTGAGCTGAAGACAAATGCTCAACCACTGAGCAACCCAGGTGCCCTGCTCTTTGACTTTTTAAACTAGGTTCTTGAGAGGCCAGAACACAGACTGCACTGGAAAACAGAAATAAGCATGGAACAAAAACCCTTCAGTGAGAAAGTTTTTTAGATTTCTACAAAATGACTCTGCATCGACTCCACCATCACCCACTTCTTCATCTAGGTGCAATCATCAATCCAGAAATCGTCATTTCTGGAAAAAAAAATACTGTGGCAAGAAACAAAGGAAGCCCGACAGCCATGAAGCCAGCCTCCCACCAAGTTAGTAACAGAATGTCTTGGTGGGAGGGAGAAGGCACCAAACAGAGACTTTGCTGGGCCCAAAGGTATGCCATGGAAGAAGAAGAACTTTAAGCAGACTCCCTCTTCTGAGAACATGAGCCCCCAAACTAGTTCTGAGCATGCCAAGCCTCTTGTGCTGGACGGGGTTTGTGATGCAAGATCTTGCTGCCTGGCAACAAGTGCAGCACTAAACAAACTTCTACACAACACAATAAAATGTGATTGGTTCCCCCGTGGGCAATATAATAGCACCGGTTAACTGCTTAGGGTTTAAATAAAGAGGCAAAGTAAAACTATGGGTTCAGTTCATAGTATCAGCACAAACTCGCTGACCAAGTAGTTTCATTTCTTCCCCAATGCCACTAATCAACTGACAATATAACATTTGGTTCCCGGTCTATAAAAGCACTTTCAGAGCCTCCAGGCCCTGCGGACGGAGAGCCGAGAGCCCGAGCCCCGTAGTTCCTGCGGAGGCTGAATCCAGGCTTCCAGAGTTGCCATAGCAACTGCTGCTGTTCCTCCTGAGACCTCACGGGGTAAACAACCCCCGCTGAGCCCGGCAGCAGGCAGGGGCAGAGCAGCTCCCCCAAGTGCTAACACCTGAAAACCAGCACAGCAGGCCCCTCCCCCAGAAGACCAGCTAGACGGACCTGTGATACTCCCCCGTGTTCCAATACAACTTGTTTTTGGCCACTCTGCACTGAGCAAAATGACTAGAAGGAAAACCTCACCTCAAAAGAAAGAATCAGAAACAGCCCTCTTTCCCACAGAGTTACAAAATCTGGATTACACTTCAATGTCAGAAAGCCAATTCAGAAGCACCATTATACAGCTACTGGTGGCTCTAGAAAAAAGCATTAAGGCCTCACGAGACTTCATGACTGCAGAATTTAGATCCAATCAGGCAGAAATTAAAAATCAATTGAATGAGATGCAATCCAAACTAGAAGTCCTAACGACGAGGGTTAACGAGGTGGAAGAACGAGTGAGTGACATAGAAGACAAGTTAATGGCAAAGAGGGAAACTGAGGAAAAAAGAGATAAACAATTAAAGAACCATGAAGACAGATTAAGGCAAATGAACGACACTCTGAGGAAGAAAAACCTACGTTTAATTGGGGTTCCCGAGGGCGCCGAAAGGGACAGAGGGCCAGAATATGTATTTGAACAAATCCTAGCTGAAAACTTTCCCAATCTGGGAAGGGAAACAGGCATTCAGATCCAGGAAATAGAGAGATCCCCCCCTAAAATCAATAAAAACCGTTCAACACCTCGACATCTAATAGTGAAGCTTGCAAATTCCAAAGATAAAGAGAAGATCCTTAAGGCAGCAAGAGACAAGAAGTCCCTGACTTTCATGGGGAGGAATATTAGGGTAACAGCAGACCTCTCCACAGAGACGTGGCAGGCCAGAAAGGGCTGGCAGGATATATTCAGGGTCCTAAATGAGAAGAACATGCAACCAAGAATACTTTATCCAGCAAGGCTCTCATTCAAAATGGAAGGAGAGATAAAGAGCTTCCGAGACAGGCAGGAACTGAAAGAATATGTGACCTCCAAACCAGCTCTGCAAGAAATTTTAAGGGGGACTCTTAAAACTCCCCTTTAAGAAGAAGTTCAAGTAACTCTGAACATGAATGGGCTTAATGACCCCATCAAAAGGCGCAGAGTTTCAGACTGGATAAAAAAACAGGACCCATCTATTTGCTGTCTACAAGAGACTCATTTTAGACAGAAGGACACCTACAACCTGAAAATAAAAGGTTGGAGAACCATTTACCATTCAAATGGTTCTCAAAATATACCCTAAAAACTACAGAACACTTCTGAAAGAAATTGAGGAAGACACAAAGAGATGGAAAAATATTCCATGCTCATGGATTGGCAGAATTAATATTGTGAAAATGTCAATGTTACCCAGGGCAATTTACACATATAATGCAATCCCTATCAAAATACCATGGACTTTCTTCAGAGACTTAGAACAAATTATTTTAAGATTTGTGTGGAATCAGAAAAGACCCCAAACAGCCAGGGGAATTTTAAAAAAAGAAAACCATATCTGGGGGCATCACAATGCCAGATTTCAGGTTGTACTACAAAGCTGTGTTCATCAAGACAGTGTGGTACTGGCACAAAAACAGACATATAGATCAATGGAACAGAACAGAGAACCCAGAAGTGGACCCTGAACTTTATGCTCAACTAATATACAATAAAGGAGGAAAGACGATCCACTAGAAGAAAGACAGTCTCTTCAATAAATGGTGCTGGGAAAATTGGACATCCACATGCAGAAGAATGAAACTGGACCACTCTCATGCACCATACACAAAGATAAACTCAAAATGGATGAAAGATCTAAATGTGAGACAAGATTCCATCAAAATCCCAGAGAAGAACTCAGGCAACACCCTTTTTGAACTTGGCCACAGTAACCGGAGAAGGACAAACAGTGTATGTTCTCATTCATTTGGGGAATATGAATAATAGTGAAAGGGAATATAAGGGAAGGGAGAAGAAATGTGTGAGAAATATCAGAAAGGGAGACAGAACATAAAGACTTCTAACTCTGGGAAATGAACTAGGGGTGGTGGAGGGGGAGGAGGGTGGGGGGTGGGGGTGAATGGGTGACGGGCACTGAGGGGTACACTTGACGGGATGAGCACTGGGTGTTATTCTGTATGTTGGTAAATTGAACACCAATAAAAATTAATTTATAAAAAAAAATAAATAAAAGCACTTTCAATTTTAATGACAAATGTGCACATTTAGTTTGTTTTCAGAAGTAACTCCAAGACATTGGAGGAATGACAGAAGGGGTGGGGGAGGCAGAAGAAATTGACCGAATAGATTCAAATAATGGAGACGATTTTTACAGGCCAGGTACCTAAAAGTGAGGGATTCAAAATAATGTTATTTGTTAGCACATGGCTTCTGTGACTAGCTAACCATAATTTTTTCCTTGCTGAATTCCCAAGTTGGTTTCATAGAAGGCTTTATTGTAGTCTCAGAGCATTGTTTTGCATTAATTTCTATGACAAGAAACCCAAAACACATGGTGCCGAGAGTAACAAAACAAGAGTTAGGGAAACGGTCATGACTTGGCACAAAGTGTGACAAGCTGTAAAAAAGGGAATGTTTCAATATCTGAAGTGGTGTTGACTTCCTATGAACAACCTTTTCTCTTCTAAACAGTATCATATTCTTTTCAAGCACATTTAGAACGCAAGTCAAGCTGTGTTTTATTTTTGATTATAATAAACACAGTCAGTTTACTATAACAAAGACATACTAGTGGTGACCAGTTGAAAGCCAAAGTACAACACCATAAGCTGGGCGGGGGGGTGGGGTGGCGGGGCCTCGGGGGTGGGTAGTCCACAGATAAAATAAAAGAGCAGCCGTCTGGAAAGTTCTCTAAAAGAACATAAAAAGGCAGTGTTTTCTTATGAGACTAACACAGAATGCCAAAATATCTAGCTGGGCTCTTTTTTTGTTGTCACTTATGGCAATTTGTAACTAAAAATAGCAAATCCTTCAAAATATTGGGCTCTCATATTTGTTTTTTTTAATCTCCATAAAACTCAAAAACTTTGTGCACTGCTTTAAATTGTAACACTATTTCTTATGTAAGACTCATCTACATAGCAGCTTATTACATTTGTGTCAGTACTAATCAAACTGTTTTCTTAAAAAGAACATTTAAAAATGTTTATAGAAATAGCTGAAAAGGATTAAGAAGTACAAACTTTCAGTTGTAAAATAAGTAAGTCATGGGGTTGCAAAGCACAGCATAGGGAATATAGTCAATAATATTATAAGGATGTTGTATGGTGACCACACTTATTGTATTGAACATAGCTTAATGTATAGAATTGTCTGTACACTTGAAACTATTAGAACATTGTGTGTCAATTATACTTCAGTTAAAAAAAGTTAATAATTTTGTATGTATTTAGATTATTGACAAACTGTGAAATAGTTCACAATAAAATGGTTACAAATAAAGTTTATAAAGCATTCATGATTAAATTGAATTCCTGATTTCAAATTTATTAGGAAATAACATAAATCACCTTACCATTTCTTGAACTAATGATTTTTCATAATCAAGCTCACATAGTAATCTGTCTCTACCATCCGTTAGCTAAAAGAGAAGAATATTATATTTTGATTAAAGAAAAGAACAAAATACCTAAAAGAATACCTAAAATTTCTCCTCAGTAGAATAGAACAACACATATTTTGATTTTAAACATGAGAAAAGCAGATCCTAATATGATTTTAAAAATTTAAATACCTGTAGATTATCATGGAACAGAAATACATTATATATTACTGTATTTTACTAGAACAACAAGCAAAATATACACAGGAAATGCCAATTCATTGACAATCTTCCTCACCCTATACCAACAAAATGTGATGTTGATATATAATAAAGCAAGTATAGTGTATCAAGAAGAGCACTTTTGCTTTCCTCTTTATAGGACCCATTCTTTTATTTTAGATTTTTGTGTTATATTTCTATGCACATCAAACTCTATGCCAACTGAAAACAATCATCAAAAAGCATATATTGCATAGCCCCTGCACTCCTACGACTTGCCTTGGTATCTTCAATGATTACTTGCCATTCATGTATTATATATAATGATAATCAGTGTTATATACACTGATAAAATTCAAACCTTGGTTTTGACATCCATTCAATTAGTCCGTACATTCATGATTTAATACACATGTGTAGAACACCTTTTAGATGCCAGGCATTTTGTTAGTCTAGGGAGGTACAGAAGTGAAGTAGAACAGATCCCTTCCTCTGAAGCATCTAGGTCTGGTAGGAGAGCAATGTGAAAAAATGACTGTAATACATTAGAAAATATGTTAATAAATCAAATTTTCAGGTGGCCAAAAAGCATAAAGAGCCACAAATCC
Source organism: Nyctereutes procyonoides (assembly GCF_905146905.1). Classification (NCBI taxonomy): domain Eukaryota; kingdom Metazoa; phylum Chordata; class Mammalia; order Carnivora; family Canidae; genus Nyctereutes; species Nyctereutes procyonoides. Next base: position 70,773,312 of record NW_026575052.1, on the reverse strand, counting down.
CGGCAACCATAGTTATAATAAGATATAATAGGAGAAGTACATTTTGACAATAGTCTTGAGGGCTACTGGGAATGCAACCAGTTGGAGAAGGAAAAAGGCAGTGGAAACAGCAAACAAAATAGCACAACAACTGGAGGGGAGTATGAAGTCATGGAGGAATTGGGGAGGGCTTGGTGCTATGGGACCCCAGGATGCAGAGAGACAGCAGTGGCAGGAAAGGAAAGGAGGAGGGTCGGGTGACAATATGAGAGGCCTCACTTTCCACAATCAGGGGTGGAAGGCAGGATGATACAATGAGGAACATAAGTGTGTTCAAATCGAAGCTCTGCTCCTTATTAGCCCTGTGGGTAAACTAAGTCGGCTTCAAGCCTTAGTTTTCTTCTCTGTAAAATTAAGATAGTAAAATCTATTTTAAAGAATTCATTCAGAGAGAATTTAACTGTTCCTGGCATATGAAAATCCCCCGGTGTATTTTTGAGAGGTCTGATTTTATACTGTAGACAATGGGAAACCATTGAACGTTTTAGCACGTGCAATTAGGGTATGACACACTACAGCAGAGTGTGGAAGCTTGATTTGAAAAGGGATGAGGGTGGAAACAGGAAAATGAAGTTAGAATCTATGGAAATGATGACAGCCCCAACCAAGTCTGTAGCAATGTTGTGACAGAGAAGGGGGATTTGAGATACACTGTGGAAGGAAAACCTACAGATTGGGCGACCAAATAGATACGAGGCATTAAGGAGAGAGTAGAGAATGACCCTGGATTTCTCATCTGTTCTTCGGGATCGATGGCAATGTCATTCATTTAAGTGGGGAAACACAGCAGAGTCCAGATTCAAGGGGTAATAAGGTCAAGTTTTGACAGTGATTTGATGAATAGGTAGCACATTTTTTCAGCAAATGTTTTTAAGGGCTGATGACTAAGAATTTAGAGATAAACAAGACAGTTTCTGACCTTAAGAGAGCAAATAGTCCCAGGTATACAGGGCCACAGAAGGAGCTTCTAATTACCATAGGAAATGGATGGGGCTGTCAAAGAGCATGTGACATTGAAATTAAGGATGAGAACAGAATTGAAACTATAGACGTGGCATTCAGAGAAATCATAAAGCAGGAAAGGAAGTTTGGAAGTCACTGGTAAACAAGTGTGCCAGTTATGGGAGAGGCTGAGTTCAACCAGAGAGAAAAGAAGGAAGATCAAGGATAAATAGAATTCCCAAGAATAGCATTCAAGTGGAAAAATTGAGCAGAGAAGTCACAGAGAATTGACAGATATTGCTTGGAAGGAATGAAGAACCACGTGAAGAATCAGAAGTGAGCATTGTTGTAGAAGACTCTATGATACGGCAGGCAGTCCTTCCATATACAGCAGAAAATTCAGGAAGGAAAAAACCTAAAAAGAATTGAAGGCAGGATGCCTGAGTATCTCAGTGGTTGAGCATCTGCCCTTGGCTCACATCGTGATCCCGGGGTCCTGGGATTGAGTCCCGCATTGGGCTCCTCGCCAGGAGCCTGCTTCTCCCTCTGCCTTGCCTCTCCCTGTGTGTCTCTCATGAATAAATAAAATCTTTTTTAAAAAAAGGATTGAAGGCAATAGGAATCTCACTGTGACCTTATACACAAGAAAAACTAGCATCGGGGGAGAGAAAAGGGGTTTGGTAAGCACAGATTTATTTTAAATAACATTTGGAATATAGTAAATGGCAATGGGTGATTAGAGTCAATGGATACCACCAAGACAATGGTTTCACTATATCTGTAGGCTACAGTGAAATTTTTAAAGGCATTAGAGAGAACGGGGTGATGAAGAAAGTTCCAGAAGAGAAGGAAGGAAGAGATGAGTCAGGGCAAAGAAGAAGGATCCTCTTTGGATAAAAAGGAGTTAAGGTAAGGCTAGACAAGCTAAGTGACAGAGTAAAAGTGTGCAGAAGGAATTGTTTGTGCATCCTTTCAGGTAAAGCTAGACATCTCTTCTCTACGTACATACTTCTATTACAGTCCACATCACACAGCCCAAGGGTTTTTGTCTCTCGTCCTAGACTTAATCTGCTCCACAGCAGGCCATGCGTGTGTATGCACGTGTGTATGTATGTGTGTGTATGTCTGTCTGTAATTTTTGTATCTCAGCACTAGCACACTGCTTGGCACTAAAAGGCATCTAGTAAACATCGCTGAATTAACTGATGTAGTGGAGGATATTGGAAACCAAACCAGTAAAGATCAGCTCTCATTTGCTCAACAAGTCCTAATGTGCTTTCCAGTTGACAAAGCACTTTGACTCCCATTATCCCAATGTATCCTCACAGTTAAGCCTGTGAAAGACAGAAAGAGGGAGAAGGCACTGGCCCAAGGGACCACAGTGGCAGAAATGGAAGAGGAACCCAAGGTTCTGGGTTCCTTCTGTTCAATACCAAACTGTACCTATTTTCAATGTGTCCGTGGAGGTTCAGGACATATAAAGAAAAAAAGAAAAGAGAAAGGACTTTTTAAATGATCAAACGGACTAGGGATCTGCTATATTTGCTAAAGAGAGCTGTGAATCAAAAACATGGTATAAGGGGATTCCTGGGTGACTCAGCAGTTTGGCGCCTGCCTTCTGCCCAGGGCATGATCCGGAGTCCTGGGATCGAGTCCCACTTCGGGCTCCCTGCATGGAGCCTACTTCTCCCTCTGCCTGTGTCTCTGCCTCTCTCTCTCTCTCTGTCTCTCATGAATAAATAAATAAAGTCTTTAAAAAAACATGGTATAAGTTATATATAATTTTGAATTTTAGAGTAGTCTTGCTAAAAAAGGTAAAGGAAACAGGTGAAATTAATTTTAATAATATATTTTGTTTATCCAAATATACATTCAAAATGTTATCATCTCAATGTGTAATAATTAATCTTAAAAATCATTGCTGAGATATTTCACTTAAGCTAAGTCTTTGAAGCACATCTCAATTTGGGGACTGAAATTTCATTGGAAATACTTTATCTGTATTTAGACTGCATAAGAATTGCAGAGCAACAAGTAGATTCACATACCAAGTTATTTAAAATATACACAAAGGTTTTCCAATAAGCCGAAACAAGTATAAGTTTTTACATTTAAATTTTAAAAATTAAAATTAAATATAATTAAAAATTGAGTTCCTCAGTTGCACTAGACACAATTCATGTGTTCAGCCAGCCACAGGGGGCTACCACCGGGCAGTGCAGACCTAAGGCAGCTGAGGAAACACTTAACTGAAATATTTAAGCTCACACAGGGCTTGACTGGTCATTCGAAGGGGCATGTTTCTTTCTAATCGGCGGCTTAGTGGTCAGATTTTTTGCTCTAATTTCTTGTGCTCTTTCCAGAGAAGAGTAAGCTTACACGACTCATCCCTACAAGTGACTGGATAGATCGAACAGTTTTAGAAACACTTAAACTGTGATAATTCCTTAGAGGTTGAGACTAGGAAGCTGCGGCTTCATTTTCAACCTAGACATTGATGCCAAGAAGGTGAAACTTACCTGTCCACAGACTCTGGTTTTCTCTGTAAGGATGGGACTTGTGCTGTCACCATTGCAAATAGAATGAAGCATAAGAATATGAACTCGCTCTGCAAATCCATGATGATTTTGCTTATCAGAGAAAACGTCTCCCAACTCTGACCCTTTATGTAACCAATTCTCTAAAAATTAGTTCTTAAGAGTTAATTTTATCAAAAACCTAAGAATACTCTGAACTGTAAAATGGGGCTGAAATTTGGACCTCAGCTGACGCACAGGTGGCTGTCGGTTGGGCTCTGGAAACGGGGCTTGTATGACTGAGGGATGGCATGTTTAATTAAAACTGACTGTTACCCAGTTTTTAAATTACTTTTCATTTTAGGGGGCACCTGGGTGGCTCAGTGTTTGAACGTCTGCCTTTGGCTCAGGTCATGATGGAGTCCCACATCGGGCTCTCCACAGGGAGCCTGCTTCTCCCTGTGCCTATGTCTCTGCCTGTCTCTCTGTGTCTCTCATGAATAAATAAAAATAAAACCTTAAAAGCATTTTTTTTTCATTTTAAAACTGGCACTCGATTCAGTTAGTGGAAAGTATTTATGTTTATTTGGAATAATTCAGAGATGCAAATGCACATTTTCACCTGTAAATCTCAGGAACTCTAAACACATTCTCATTCTATGAATCACTCAAAGAGCATTGGTCAGTGTGCCAGGCTCTGTGCTCAGTGCTGGGAATATACCAGAAACAGAGATGATAGCGTCTCTGCTCTCGTGAGGCTTGCAGTACAGCAGGGAAGATTGATTATCACTGAAAATATGTTGATGGCTATGATGGGACAGTAAAGGGAGCTAAGGAAGCCCGAAGCAGGGGTGCCGACCTGTGCAGGGGGCATAAGTGCTGTGGTCCCACTGGCCCAGATGCACTAGGCGATCTTGGCCTTGCTGATACGAAAAGAATTCCTGTCCTAAGTACAGATTTCCCACATAACGTAGCCCAGCTCGTGGGCAAACAGAAAAATGAACATGAAGCTACATGTGGGCTGAAAAAAAGAATGTTCATTCTTAATAACAGGATTTTTCCACAAGCACATCTCCAGACCTCCTGTGCCATCGAACTTCAGTTCCTTACGGTCAACGAGGCAGACACCCAGTTAGCCCAAGTAAAAGAAGTATCCGTACATTAATTCATTTTCAGGATGAAATCCTTATTTACTGCCAAAGAGCCTACCCAAATCGCGGGAGAGATTAAATATGGAAATGGAATTGGACACCCCAAGACGATCGGGACCCACCGTTATTCCATCAGTTCTGCTGATATTTCAGTGTAAAAGAGTCATTCGTCAATGTATAAAGTTACAGTACCTTTTGAATGGTTTTATGATTCTTTTCTGCCATCTCTTTCAGACTTATAATTTCATCTTCTGTAAACAAAAGGAGAGAGAGGCCAACCATGAAATTACAAGCTTACGGCCCTGTATTCAAACTCCCTGCTTCAGGGCAGGCTGTACACTGCTGGCAGGCATGGTGGACGCAAGTCCTAGCAGGACTGTGACCTTCACAACTGCCCTTGACATTCACAGGCTTCTTCCTGCTGTTCAGACGGCTGGTCAGATAGGGATTAAGAACTAAGTTCAAGATCCAAGTGGGGCTGAGGGCTGAAAGCTTTTCAATACTAGCAATGGACATTTTTGCTGTTAGTTACAGCGGATACAAAGTGCTTTAGCAGGTGGCACTTGATGACTCAGTAAGAGCTACGAAAACTGGAAAAAGCATTATTACACTACTCTAGAAGGGAAATGAAACTACACTGGCATGGTATAATTTATATTCAAGAGATACTGTAATATATCTGATTTTATTGATATTTTGCTATAAGTTTTTTTTAATCATTTGTTCATTGCTTTTCATAAGTGCAGGTTAAGGGGAACATTATATAATTCTCAGAAATACAAAGATAACAACAGTAAGTGAAAAGATGCTTTAGAGCACTCTAACTTTGGTGATTTCTTTTCTTTTCTTTACTTTGGTGATTTCAATGTGACTTTTACCATTTATATGGTATGTAAAACTGGGAAGGGTTATAAAGCATGCACATGAAAATGTATATTATAGGATTATATCCAAAATTGAAGATAATTCCGTAGTAGTAAGTAGTGGCATATTTTTCTGAAGGGCTAACTCTCCACAAAGCAGACCCCGATATGTGTGCTTAAGTATTTAAAGGTTATAAATTTTAGATAATCAAACCAGCACATGCAACAGAAGTCAGCAAAAGTTTCTCTCTGTTTATAACATTTCTAAGTGAAATGGAGCACTGCTTAGCACATTTTTCAAAGGTCAATGCTTGTCTTGGGGGGGAAAACACCAGCTTGAGTTAGAATGGCATGGGCTCAAGAATATAACCACAAATAAACTCTCTTTCCCGGGCAAGGAATGCTGTCTTAAATGAAAGTCAAAGCTGGCTAGCCAGCTGATCTTATAAATGTACATAACCAAGCAAAAAACGTATCTTTGGTAAAAATAAACACCGCTAAGGATTTTATGAAGCGCCCGATGCATAGGTTTTTCTCAAAGACGACTGTAAAATGTTACCTAATACTGAATTTTCCTTTAGGTTGAGTCGGATTGCTTCTTCCAGTTCTGAAATGATTTGAAGCAGTCTCTCGTTTGCTACTTTGTACTCCAAATTTTCCCTCTCCAGGGTCGTCTCTCTGGCAAAAGCGTCCTGAAAGATGGGGAATTCCGTCTTTCTAAGCAGAGAGCCAAGGATTTAAATATGCAACACAAGACAATACAGATACAGAAGGGCTATCATATAATTTTCTGAATTCTATTACACACTTATAATATGAATAGTAAAAAGGAAGGAGATTAAATAGAGCTCGCTGGAAGAAAGGCTGCAGTACATTCTGTACAAAGACCACAGCACATGGGGACATTTTATTGACAGGAATAATGCATATCATACTGTTTGTGTGCCCTCATCATTCAGGTCAATTCATTATGGAGGCTGTGTCCGGGGAGGCAGCTGGGGCCCCTCCACCCACACTTCCCTCTGTGTGTGTCTGAAGTGCTGTCCGCCTGTAACTAGGCAGGCCGGGGAGACCAGGACGGGCAGCGCCAGGGGGTGGCAAAGTGCATGGCTAAGGAGGGGGGGCTTGTTGCCTTTGTGGCATTTCCCAGTGTCAGTGCTGCCAGTGTCATGAGGAGCACATCACATGTCAAAATGGTGACGTTTTCAGGCTGGGAGCCGCATGGAGTCCATCAGGCACACGGATATCCACACAGTTGGTTTTCTGCTTGGTGGAGGAGCCACCCAGAGGCAATTCATATTCTGAACATTAACATGGCTTTGCATGCCTGTCACACTGGGGACTGTGCAGGCGTTTAATGCTATTGAAGACTTCGGTTTAAATCTCTATGCAAACAGCGATTACCTTGTAAGAAGGTTTCAGGATAACTTACAACAAAAGACTTTAAAGTTATAGTTTTAGTAAAGCAAACTCATTTACATTTTTATTATGTGCGTCTTTTGTTTAAATCTTGCCATGTCCATTATGGGAGAGGCTTTTTCTTACGCAATAGAAGCTTATTGGGACAGCTACTCTTCCTTTCTTCTTCTTCTTCTTGTCTGTTTCAAAGCTTTTGAAAAACATCTGAATATACTCACTTATGGCTGTCTAGATTTTACTGCCACACATTAAAAAAAAAAATTAAGATGTAATGGACTGGGCGAAGCTGGGGAAGAACTTTTTACTTCATGAGGGTAAAATATTAAATGATTATGCAATCTCAAAATATTAAGAAGTAGGCTTACGAGTCATCATATTATTATGCTAAAAGAGACAGAAGGTTCTATATGCCTTGCTCCAAAATTCATATGGATAACAGAAATACTTTTGAATTTTAATCTTCAGGTGAATGATAACATATTCTTTCTGCAGCAATGTCATGATGGCTAATACACAAGAATGAAATCTTCCCTCAAAAACAAAATCTTTCTTCCCAATATACTGGGTTCCTTTTCGAGTCATGTTTTTATTTAACTTTAGAGATATCTAAAAGCAAATTATTAAAATGTTTTACTCTGTGACCATAAGGGCTCAAAAGAAAAATAAGTGGCTACAATTTTGGCAGTGCATTTAATAAACCCAGTACGTTCAACAAGAAGCCACATACTAATGAATCAGTTATATCAGAGGGAATTTTCAAAATAGTGTTAAGTTTTGCACTAAACCCAATACAAATCTTCATGATTGTGAGCCACCATTTCATTTAAATTATCTGAGTCCAACTCATTCTTAACTAATGAGTTAATAAGAGTTAATAAACAACACTGTTTTAGTAAAGGAAGAATCCCAGGCATTAACTTCTAGTCTCACCATGGCTCCATTTGGAATCATCACAGAATGTACTTATAGACTAAAAAGGGATTTTTAAACAAACAAGCCAACAAGCCAACAAGCAAGCAAGCAAGCAAACAAACAAACATTTGTCTCCAAAGGCAAATGTTAAGCACACATTTTGCACACTAGCAGAACATGAAAACTCACAGTGGATAACATGAGCACTCGTTATCATCTACTAAACAAGAACTATTTGAATTAATCACACCAAGTGTAAAATGTGTAAGTGGTAACAGCTAATACCTCAGTGCATTTCCTAAAACTCTCGTATAAAATCAAGAAACAAGGAAAGCACATTGGACTGGAGGGTTTCTCGTCTTCCTACCCATCCACAGCCCCTGTTCTTGTGAGTTAATCTTTACCTCTGTCCCCACCATCTGTCAGCTGCAGGAACTGCACGTAATTAACTATTCAGACTCCCACAGCAATGAGGACACTCATTAGCAAAATGAACAAAGGGATAGTTCTGGGCTGCCACGGTCATCTGTTACACTCTGAGTGGCAGGTTTTGTGGTGGTGTTCCTCCTACCATCTGCCCACACTACGAGTTTTGGCTTATGTAAACCATGAGGCTTCTTTAAAATAAACTGTGTTAATAAAACCGAGGTTAAGAAGGACAGAGATCATTAAAAGGTGGTTAGCTAGATGTGGCTATTTAAAGCCGCATTGTAGTCACGGAGAGGTTGTGTGTGATCCATGATCAATCTGGGATTTTAAGTTTATAAAGGAACTTGCCAGTGTCAAGTGTTTCTATCATGTTGTGAAAACGAGGACGTCATGGGGTGGCTCGTGTACTCTTTCTCTGGTGAACATTTGCAAGGTGTGCAGAGACGCTTTCTCCAGTTCCAGAATCCTAAACAGATCTTGAAAGCATCATTTTTGAAGACTGGTGTACTGTAGAACCTCACTACTCAAAGTGTGGTCCCCAGACCAGGAGCCTCAGCATCACCCAGGAGCTTATGGGAAAGACAAAATCACTGGCCCCAGCCCAGGCCTCCTGTCAGAATCTGGATCTTAACAAAAGCTGCGGGGGATCCATATGCACAATAAAGTCTGAGGAGTACTATTTAGAGACCTGCATGTGCCTCTCAGCAGTCTCCCTTCTGCAATATTGGTGTCTCAATTCTGCAGGCTCCCCGTACAGTACTCGGACATCTCAATTTGATGCTGGGGGGGGGGTGCAGTGGGGTTCTGATGCATGCCCATGTTGCATGATAGTCATGGAGAAGAGCAGGTGCTTTCCCAGTGAGTGACAGCCAGGAAAGTGGCACACTGGGGCAGAGCAGCCCTGCAGAGCTGCCACTTTTGAACGACAGCTCTGTTTCAGAGCTGTCAGCAACAAGCAGTCATGTTCACTTCTGGGGGTGGGGAGTGGGGGTGACAGTTGCACAGCTCATTTTGTTAGGGTAAGAAAAAAAAATGAAGTCTTTTCAAAACGACAACTCCCACTGCAGTTAAAAACACATGCATGTGTGCGAGCATACACCCACATACACGTGCACACACTCTGACAGGTCCCGTAGCAATCAGTCTTCAGGGGGATTTATCAGGGGACAGCACGACGTCCTGATAACTACAGTGGTATGCAATTAAGTCTCCATGGTTTCCTGCAGAATGAAACCGGAAAAGATGCTCAGTCCTTGAATGACGTTGCTCAGAGGAATATTCGACGTCAATCCTGGAGAGACGAGGCTTCTGTAACTCCAAGAGCCCCCTCTCCTGATTTCCATTTTGTTATAAATATGACTTCGGCTAGCTGTTTATTAAAGTTTTCCTTTGTGATCACATTCTTGTCAAATTTTTCTCAAAAGCAATTCGAGAGATATTATGACTGCTTATGAGCTATAAACTATTTATGTAATTTGACAGTAAGAATGAACAAGAGTGACTCCCTATTGCTTATTCAGCTTGCTTATTTCAAGTTGTCTCAAGTTTATCTCCACTGCCACTTTGAAATTTTCCAATTGGTCCTCCAGATTCTGTTTCCAAATCTAAGCTCAGACGCTGGATATGGCAAGCTTTTCTATACCACCAGAGGGAGCAGTTGTCTAAGATGAAATTTCAAATTTAAAACGCTCTCTTCCAGAACTTCATTCAGTGGCAGGGAGTTTTAGGAAATCTCCTTAGAGGATTGAGAAGGAAAATATTCTCCATAGGTTTGTTTTATATAACTCATGACTGGTTTTGTGGCATTCATGTCTATGTTTCTGAAATGCACACCAGGCCCAGCTGCTCTACACTGCCCTCGATCAAGGTGGGAGACCAGCACCAGACGTTGTATTGGGGTCCTAAGGAGTGGGGAGAAATGTATACTTCTAGTTAATCAGGAGTATTTCACCTCTGTCAAATTTTAGGGTGCTTATAGAAATTGTGACGTGGTCTCCCTGGGGACAGGTTGTGAGAAGGATGCCTGTTGTATTGACTGCCAATTGCTCTGAGTTCTTTGAAGAAAGGTAAGTATATAAATCCTAGATTATCATTATGAGGAAATACACGAGTCCTTATGATCATCTACTTGACTTTCCATGGAATGCTCTGAACAGACCTCAGGACTTGTTGAGACCATCCGGATTTGGTAATTGAGCACCTTACACTACCATATGAGGTGTATCTTGTAATGTTTACATCTCTAAATGTTCTTAGCCTGTTAACTGTTCTGACACCTGGGGGTGGAGGATGTAAGGAGGGTGAGGATGGGTGGTAGCTTTGTGAGCACAAGGAGGGGGCTCCACCCTGTTCGTAATATAAGTGGGATGTTCTCTGGCTCAGGAAGCCACCTGATCATTCTCCTATACTTTGTCCCCAGGGAGACAACGTCTCAATTTCTATAAACACCCTAAAATTTGATTTGATTGAGGTGAGATTAACAGCCAAACCTATTACAGTTTTTTTAGTCTTTTCTACTAAATTGTCTCTGAAAAAAATAAGACTAGATTCAGACCCAGGAAAAGGTTAAGGTAAAGTGAGTACAAAAACTAGATGTGCCTCTTCCAAAGCAATCAGAACATGTAAAAAGAATTAATATTCAATTTTATTACATCTATGCTACAAACACTTCAGACTACATGACTTAGGAAATACTCAGGTGGTTTTATTTTTTTTCTTATCTTTAAAATGAGGATGTAGGGCAGCCCTGGTGGCCCAGCGGTTTAGCGCTACCTTTAGCCGGGGGCATGACCCTGGAGACCCGGGATCGAGTCCCACGTCGGGCTCCCGGTGCATGGAGCCTGCTTATCCCTCTGCCTGTGTCTCTGCCTCTCTCTCTCTCTCTCTCTCTCTCTCTCTCTCTCTCTGTGTGTGTGACTATCATAAATAATAATAATTAAAAAAAACAAAATCCTGCAGGATGATACAAGTGCAATTCCTATCTCCTCTATAGTTGGAAGTTTTAAGTAAGAATATTAATGTGGGACTTTGGTAAACTATAGATTGCACTTAAAGGAAAAAAAAAAAAAGATTGCACTTAAAGGCACAGCAAAGCAGAAGTGTTTCTTCCTCGTGTTAACATTTGGATGTATAACTTTTCACAGCTTTTCTGTGCATATCTATGCATGTGTCAATATTTGCATATGTATTAATATATTCATGCATTATAATATTTACATGTGTATTAATGCATTCTTACATTATAATATAATTTAACATGTGTATTAATATATTCATGCATTATAATATAATATTATAATAATATAGTCTGTTTTATTTATTTTTAAAATTTTATTGATTACTTGATTGATTCATGAGAGACACAGAGAGAGAGAGACAGAGACAGAGACAGAGAGAGAGGCAGAGACATAGGCAGAGGGAGAAGCAGGCTCCCCGTGGGGAAGCCCGATGTGGGACTTGATCCCAGGACTCCAAGATCACACCGGAGCAAAAGGCAGATGCTCAACTGCTGAGCCACCCAAGCATCCCAATGTAGTCTGTTCTATATATACATATCAGTTAGTTAGTTTTGAAAATCACAACCTTGACATCTCACATAGAGCATAGAGCTCCACTTCTTTTGTGGGCTTCAGATTCAGCTGAACTGAGGTCCAGCTGAATGCTATCTTCACCATTTACTAGCTGTGTGCCTGGGCTGAGTTAACCACCCATATCTGCCTCCTCCTCTGTAAACTGAGCTAGATGAGAAGAGGTACCACTGACAAGGTATGGAGTGCCTGCCAGTTGATACTCAAAAGACTATTATTCCTCTGGCCTCTCCTCTTTGACAGGTTAGCCTCTTCGTGCTCTCTCCTTTCGTTTCTGTTCCCACCAGTCCTTTGCCCAAGTCATAAACCAGCTTCTGGCTTTCCCTGAAACAAAGAGAACTGAGGGAAAACCCTCCAAGAATTTTCCCTAAAGGTCCTTCTATTCCATGGAAGCCTCTGACTTGGAGAGATTGCTTTGTGTCTTTCAAACTGTCTAAACAGCAAAACAGGGTCGAGTCTTCAAAATTAAAACAAACGTCTATGTGTTCTTCTAGAATAGGAAAATTTTTGCAGTGGCAGGTAGGTTCTTTTATTTCTGTTATAAATAAAAGTTGAGAACAATTATATTGCTCCTATTTATAACTATTATGGGTTTTCTGGAATGTGCCATTGAGCAGAAAAGGGTTGGACTGGCTGATGTTGTGGAGAGATGCCCAAGATAGACTACTTGTATTTCCTTTATTCTTAACCCAAACTTATAGAAAGTTATAACTTTATCTACATATATTAAGATTAATTATTCATTGCTTTGAAACTCACAAGTCTTTGAAGTCTAGACTCTTCATATCGGTCTAGTTCTTCTCTTAATTCCTTAATAATCTCTTCTCTCTCCTTCAGTTTTTTTAACAAAATACTCATTTTGATCGTAGCTGATTCTTGCACAAAAGACTCTTCTTCCACCTCAAAGAATTGCTAGAGGGAGGAGCAGCATTAAAAATCAGACACTAAGTGAGGACCATCAGAAACTAGCTCATGTTTTATTTAAGCTATTGCCTTATAAGTTATTTTATTTTTGTAACTTGCACACAATTCTCAGTAAATAACTATATTTATATTGAATGATATGCTAAAGTGCCGTAGACTATAGCGCATTATTATCCTATAAAACACAAAGCATAATGTGGTATTTTAACTGCTTCAGCCACGCAAGTAATCATAGTAAACCTTAATTGTAAATTCACATCATGGTTGTGAATGCCCTACTTCAATCTTCCCGGAAAGGAAGATAGCGAAAATTTGAATATGTAAAAAGAGAAGTAAGCTTCAATGGTGCAACTCATTCCCCCAGTGGTTTGGTATAGAGATAGGAGAAAAGTATTATTTTGTTCCTTTTTTCCACAGAAAAGCTTTGCAGGCCATTAATCCAGAAAGACTATGTTTCATTTGAAAAATTAGGAATCTAAGACCAAAGCAGATGAATATGCATTAAAATAAGATTTTTTTTCTATGCAAAGCTGTGGATAATGAACCATTAGGCATAAGAAAGCAATCCTAAGAGTCTACCTGCAGAACCATTCTAAAATCATATAATTCTAACATATCATTCATTTCTCTGCATGAAAAAATGGCTATGTTTTTGCTTTTCTTAAAAAAACCGAATACACTGTTTTTTGATAACACTAATCAAATAGAAATCAAATGAAAAAATATATTCTCAAATTGGTTGGAAATGAATTTGTATATTAGTTGATGCCATATATCATATATGGTGGTGCCCCTATTTTAATTCATTTGACATTTAATTAATTTGGCTCAGTTGGTTAAGTGTCTGACTCCTGATTTCAACTCAGGTCGTGATCTCAGGGTGGTGAGATTGAGCCCTGCCTGCATTGGGCTCTACACTGGGAGTGGAGACTGCCTAGATTCTCTTTCCTTCTCCCTCTGTCCTTTCCTTACTTGCTCTTTCTCTAAAAAAAAAATTTAATTCATTTGACCTTATACTATGAGCACGTCCCATATCATTAACATTTTACATAAATGTAATTACTGATGGTTACATCACATTCTGATCTAGAGAAATGCCATTATTTATATAATCATTATAACATATATATATTTTCAGGTTTTCATTATACTGTATCTTTATACAAACACCACTGACCACATTTCTGATCTTTTTTTCTTGGCATAGATCCCTAGAAGTAGAATTCCTGGCCAGAGCATACAAATATTTTAATGGTCTTGATTTCATTTTATAAATTTCTTTTCAAAAAGATTGTGCAGTTTACATTCTAACTTGAGGATAAGGATGTTTGTCTTACTACATTCCCTGAATCACTGTATATTTTCTGAGTCTTACTATGACTATATATGAACACAGTATTTTATTTTTATTTTAGTCAGCATGTTTTACCTCTTTTTTTTTTTTTTTTTTTTTAAGTAGACTCTACCTCTGACAGGGGGCTGGAGCTCACAACCCTGAGATCAAGAGTCACATGCTTTACTCACCCAGCCAGCCAGGCGCCTCTGAATCAGCATGTTTTGATCCCCAAAATGAATTTTTTATATGATATTAGATATTATGCTTTGCATTTTGAAAATATCCAATTCTAATTATATGCTCTTTTACTGAGAACTCAAAATAATTTTAGAACTTCCATTGATCTATTTAGTAATCAGTTTTATTGATTAGTTTTACTATTTTCATTTGCTAGTACAAAAGCACCGTTTCTAGACATCTTGTTTTAAGCATTTGGGTGCTTCCCCATTTATAGGCGGGACTCTGAAGATCCGTGTCACAGAACCAAACAGGGAAGAAATGCTTACAAAACGAATGCTGTTACTTACTCACTTCCAGCATGTAAAACTCTCATTCTCAACCCTGTTGTATAAAACCATACTGTCCATTTTGAATTCTTTGAGAATTATAGAATTATTTGTGTTGATGTGTTTGCTGCTAATATATGTGAGCGCATGCCCATACAGGAACTACAGCAAAACCTAATCACATCTGCTAAGACACTTAGTATTGTATTTAGAGTTAGGTTTTCAAACTAAAATTGCTCCATAATATATGATGAACACCGGCTGGTGAGAATGCTATACCTGGGTAGAATTGAGAGTCAAGCTAGGAACAGAATACTGACAGGGTCTATGCAACACTAACGTAAAATCAGCATCTGAGAATGCAGTAAAGTGGGAAAGAGTGAAAGTAGAGCAATACATATGGCAGTACCAGCTTGTTATGTTTATTTATTTAAAAATGTTATTTATTTATTTTAGAAGGATAGGGCACCAGCAGGGAGAGAGAATAAGGGAGAGGAAGAGAGAATTCCAAGGAGACTCCATGCATGCTGAGCACGGAGCCCAATGCAGGGCTGGGTCCCACGACCCTGAGATCATGACCTGAGCCAAAACCAAGAGTCAGATGCTTCACCAACTAAGGCACCACCCTCAGCTTTTTAAATTGAGTGGTTTTAAAGAACAAGGTTGATTGCACAGAACAGGATACCCTGCATTGGCATACCAGCTGTGTCACTTAGTGCCCTGTGCCTCACTTTTATTATCTGTAAAATGGGATTAATAATAATACCTAAACTGCTGTGAGAATCAAATAAGATAATGCACAGAAACCATTTTGAACAGCGTCTACAACACAATCAGCTCCCTATAAGTATTACACTCTAACATTTTATTTTTGTTCTGTTTTGTCATTCAAACCCAGATGCCACTTGCTCTGGGAAGCCTTAGCACCCCACCTGCCCACCTGCCCTCCACTGCTATTCTTTCTATATCTTGTCAACACTCCTCTTGGGTCATTTCATTTGTTTGTTTATTTGCTCACTAATTTTTGTGTTCTGAAGACGATGGATTTATTTTACTTTTTTAAGAATTTATTTTTTTAAGAGAGAGAGAGGGAGGGAGGGAGGGGGAGGAGCAGAAGGAGGGAGCAAGAGAATCTCAAGTAGACTCCTCACTGAGCACAGAGCCTGACTCCAGACTCAATCTCATGACTCTGAGATCATGACTTGAGCCGAGACCAAGAGTTGGATGCTTAACCAACTGAGCCACCTGGACACCCCTATTGAACTTTTTAAAAACTCCAAAATAAAGATGCTTCTGATCAGCTGGCCAGGTCATCTCCTCTGTAACATGACACAAACCACCCTGGATGCTCATTTAAAATCCCTCCAGGAACTGGGCTGAGATGCTGCACAACTCAGCAGGGCTCCAGCGAGCCTGCCTTTAGGATGGGCTCTGTCCCTCTGGACTTCAGGGCAGGGAAGGTCATGAAGAACCAAACATTTTGGTTCTTTGGAAGAACAAAACATTTTTTATTTCTGACATTTCATAAAATAATTGTAAGGCCCAAACACATTGGATTCATTTCTCTTCATCTCCAGGAATGCTTCTGATGTTTGACCAATGTTTACTGAATGAGCTGGACTCATGAGGAGATAAGCAAGAAGCACTTTTATTTTTCTTCACTGCCTCTCAGATCTGGTCTACCATCTCATGTTTCTTACCTCTTAGAAAAACTCTCAGGAAAGTGCCACGGCATTTTTGGTTTTGTTTTTTAACTCTTAAATAACAACAACAAAACTGGATAAAGGAAAGAAAGATAGGAAGAAAGCGGAAGCCATAAATTTATAAATAAAACACCCCAAATCTCACTCTAGCCTGCTTTTACCCCATCAAGTTTCCCTGTCCTTCCCATCTGTGGCCTCCCTTGGACTTGGCATCCAGTGGATAGAGGAGACGGGCTGAAACTGGCTTTCTTTTCTCATACCCAGAAATTTGCTCAACATCCTCCAGTCCAGATGTTGCTGCAAAAGTATTTTTTTTAGGTGAGATTAACATTAAAATCTGTGGACTGAGTAAAGCAGATTACCCTCCATAACATGGATGGGCCTCATCCAATCAGTTGAAAGTCTTTGGAGAAAGACTATTTTTGGACTTGAGCTGTAACATCAACTCTTCCCTGGATCTCTGGCCTGCTGGCCTACCTTGCCCTGACAATTGTGTGAGCCAATTCCTTATAATCAGTCTCTCTCTTTTTTTTCTCTTGCTCTCTATACACACTGGTTCTATTTCTCTGGAGAATCCTGACTAATATAATATCTACATCTGAAGACCATAAATTCACACCAACACCTCCAATTCCAACCTAATACCATGGCATTTATTACAGCCATCTCCTTTCCATAGCATAACCCCTTCTCTCGCAGTGGGAAAGCTGGCTCCAGATGCTTGATGCACTGATGTGTTTGCTTCATGTCACCCACATCCCTTCATGTCACCCATCTCCTGGCCACATTGTGCCACCAAGAGCTTGCCTCTGATGCAGGCAATGGGATGGAGAAGGCAGAAGCATGCCTTTGGTCTTTTAATTCACAATGGCCAGAAAATTTTATTTTTTTGGACTTTAATTCCTTTGGTCTTGCAAGAAGAATGAATATTTGTATTTTAATTTTTCCTTTAGCATTTGAGAAGGAGTTGATATTCAAATCTTTGGCATAACTCTTGGCTTTTTATTATTAGAATAATTTTATGATGTCATTTGGTCTCATGGGCAAAACTTCATGACCAAGAGTATTGAACAACACAGCTGGATATAATCTAGGGTGAGAAACAGACAAGAAAATGAATTCTCAGTATCAGATACAAGGTGACCTTGCCCTTAAATGGAAATAATGCACTCTTCCAACCAGATGCCAAATCTCCCAGGGTACCAGCAATCTCATGATCCTCAGAGAACAGTGCTTGATATTTGGGGGCTACATCATGAAGGTGGGAACAAGGCTTTCTTCTCCCCCCAAGGTTCAGATACACAGCTGATTGATCATAGGCTAAATGATTAAGTTCAATGTGTTAAAAAGAGAAGAAAGGAAAAGAAAAATCCAGGAAATGTTGTCTCCTCCCATATGAAGTGATACCCTCCATTCAGTTCTGACCCTGGAAGAAGAAACTTAGTCACATTATTTGGCCATCCCCCTCCTACTATCTTTCTCACTGGGGCAAGCCCTGCAGGAGCATATGCTCTGTCCTGGCAGGAAGAGACCCACCCAGCCCCGTCCTGCCTCTGATGGGAGTAAGTCGGCCAAGTTCTGAGAGTTAGCACTGGGGAGCCTGCTTTCTTAGTGAAGCAGATGATCTCCATCTGCTGGCTCTCTGACTTTATTTTTCAATTTGTCCAGAACCTGGGTGGGGAAGAGCAGTATTATTTATCAAGCATCATAAATGCTGCAATAATATTTATCTTTCAAGGTGGCAAATCTAAGCATGTCACAAAAACTGCTTAGGATTCCATAACGATTCTTTGATGTCTTCAACACAAAGTATTAATTCCTTAGGCTCACTTCCCTGCATTGTCTCTCAGCACTCTCTCCAGTCCTCTTGTCCTCCAGCCTTACCAAACTACCTGCAGCTCCCTGACTGCCCTACACTTTAATGCTTTCGTTCCAAGAAATGGGCCATCTCCTTGAGCCCTCTCATCTCCCCTAAGCTTGCCAAATATTCACCATCCTTCAAGGCTTAGCTTAGGAATCACCTCATCCTGAAAATCTTAACTACTTCCCCAATCCCCACAGAAGAGTTGGACACCTATTGGGTGCAAATCTTTTTTTTTTTTAATTTTATTTATTTATTCATGAGAGATATGCAGAGAGAGGCAGAGCATAGGCAGAGGGAGAAGCAGGAGCCCAATGTGGGATGTGATCCCAGGATCCTGAGATCATGACCTGAGGGAAAGGCGGATGCTCAACCACTGAGCCATCAAGGTGGCCCATGTGCAAATCTTGATTATGGATTGTAATTGCTGAATTATTTCTTTTCTTTTTCCTTTCCTTTTCTTTTCTATCCCTCATGGCCACTAGATTATGAACAACATAAGTACAAGGACTGCTTTTGTCTCTGCTACAAAAATCAGATGATGCATGGATGACTCAACAATTGAGTGAAAGGACAGACAGTTCAAGCCTTCAACATCATGCACTGCCATGTTCTAGGACATCCTTACTAAGAACTCATGTCTATTTTGGGTACCATGGCATAGGTCAAGTTCTTGGCACCTTTTTGGGGTATATTCTGGCCTAGAAACCAGAATGTTCAGCAAACTTTTGTTGACTATCTGATGTGTCAGACTCTCTGCTAGGACCGGAGTACAAAGACAAATATAGCTTAGTCCCTGGCCCACAGGAATAAAGATTCTACAGTACAAACCAATCCACAAGTGGGTAATTGTGATGCAATTCAGTGTGTCAATGATCCAGGAGAGAAAGAGCATTCTAGCAAGAAGGGACATTATAAGAACATTCCAGGGAGGTGACTAATAACTTGAGGTGTGGAGAGGGAGGCAGGTGAATGCAAGTAGCTCAGTATTGCTGGAGGGTAACACTTCCACCAAGAAGTGGGAGATAAGACTGGAGAAAATAAGGGTCTTCTGGGCCATGGTAAGGGCTTAGACATCATCCAACAGTTACAAAGAAGATGCTGAAAGGTTTCAAAAGGGGGAAAGATGTGAAGGGGTTTATGTTTTGAAAGACCACTCATTTGACCAGGCAGAGAAAGACTTTCAGAGATCAGATGGATAAGAGGTAATAGCCACAGGCCAGGCAAGCAATGCTGACTGCCTGACCTAGTTCTGTGGCAAGATACCAGGGATGGATTTAGAATGTAAAAAACTGGCAGGAGTTGATTGACTGAAAACTAGAGTGAATTTTTTATTTATGCTTTGTCACCAACCTACAGTTTTACTACAGACTTAGTGGCTTAAAACACACGTCTTATCTCACAGTTTCTGTGGGTCAGGAGTTGAGGCATGGCTTAGGTGGGTCCTCTGCTTGGAGGCTCCAGACTGCAATCCAAGTGTTGTCTGGGACTGGTTTTGGTGGAGGCTCAACTGGGAAAGGATCTGCTTTCATGTTCACTCAAGCTGCTGGAAGGATTCGGGTCCTTGCATCTGATTCTTGCTGAGTGTAGGCCAGAGGCTGCCTGCTGTTCTTTACTTCCAAATGTTGGGGCTCCCCCACATGGCCTCTTGCTTTCTCCAAGCCACCAAAGGAGAGACTCTGCATGACAGGAGCTACACTCTTAGGAAATATAATCATCTGGGCACCTTTGCTAATAATCTACAAGTTAGAAGACCCACATCCCGCCCACTCTCAGGGAGATAAGGAGGGTGATCGCACACAGTGTGAACACCCGGAGGCTAGATTGTGGTGTCCAGCCCAAGGAGTGACTGCTGGCTTCCCAGCCCGGAGACTAGCTAGGTTGTGCTGCCAACACATGAGACCAGGAGACCTGGGGGAGGAGGGGAGCAGTGTGGAGGTAAGAGGGAAGATAGGTCTTGCGGTTGGTGTCATGGTGAGTCTGCAGTGACTTATTTTGTAATCTGCATGTTCGTTTTTTTTCCTATTTCATCTAGGCAGTTTTCTTTCCCACCCTCTCCTCAACATAGAGCTTCATTCAGGCCATTGAGTGCTCCGGGGAGGGTGTTCCTCACAATCCAAGGAGTATATCCTGCTCTTGGCAGTGGCCTGTCTTGGTTTCCTAAATCAGAGTCCAGAAAACTTATTCCCCTCCAAATACCAAAATGTTGGTATTTTACCACATAATACTATTACTAGGACTTAAAAATCTGAAATTAAAATCACTTAATGCAAAAAAAAAAAAAAATCACTTAACCCCGGGGTAGTATTTGCTGCATTAAAATTTGGGATCTAAAATTAGTGCCCTCATTAGATATGGATCTTCAATATTTCTCTCACCTTCAGGAATGTACAAAAATGACAGTCAACAATGCAAGGCTTCTACTGGGAGACTAAATACTTTCCTAGTTCAAAGACTTTTAAAAACAATGTTAGTATATTATTATTTTAACAAATGCGTTATTAACAGTCTTGTAATGAATTTGGGTAATTCTGCATCAAATCTTCATCTACATTTGACAATGTAAAGAAGAAGACAAACCCAAAATACTTTTCTTGGAACAAACACTACTACTTGCTATCCATAAAGGGGTTGCAGTCCTGCAAAATAGACAACGAGCTATTTGCAATGATCTCCTCAAAGTCATCAAAGAGCAATGTAATTATGTGATAGGGAAACACTGGAAGTTACTCACAGCAATTTTTCACTCTTCCAGTTGATGACAATCAGAAAGGGATTTCTGAGAAGGTAAAAGACTTGGCACAGAAATTGTCTCCAGCTTTTTTTTTGTCTCCAGCTTTAATGACAAAACAACTGACACCTTTTTTTTTTAATATCATGTGTTTTTTTGTTTTTTTCCTAAGACTTTGATTACATGTTCTTCTATCTTATGTAGTGAATTTACTTTTTGAGCTACACTTACTTTACCTGCTAGTAGTTTATATTAGAACTATGAGTTTAATGTTCATGTTCTATGTGTTTTTGTTTTTATTTGTTGTTCTATTTATGTTCATAACATTTGTACTTGAAATGTAGAATACATTTATTTCACTACTTTAAAAATGTCTGTGAGTGGGAGTGGAAGAAGATGGTCAAAACACACAAACTTTCAGTTTGTCTGCAACATGATGAATCTAGTTAACACTACTGTATGGTATGTTTGAAAGTTGCTAAGAGAATAGATTTTAATTTTTTTAAATTTATTTATGATAGGCTCACAGTGAGAGAGAGAGAGGCAGAGACACAGGCAGAGGGAGAAGCAGGCTCCATGCACCGGGAGCCCGACGTGGGACTCGATCCCGGGTCTCCAGGATCGCGCCCTGGGCCAAAGGCAGGCGCCAAACCGCTGCACCACCCAGGGATCCCAAGAGAATAGATTTTAAAAGTTTTCATCACAAGGAAAAAAATGTCTAACTCTATGAGGAGATCTAAGTTAAACTTATCATGAAACTTATCATGATAATCATTTTGCAATATATGTAAGTCAGGTTACTCTGCTGCACACCTTAAACTCATGGAGAGCTGTATGTCATTTATATCTCAATAAAACTGAAAAAAGATCTGTGAATTCTAATACTTTAAAATAAATATTAAAATAAATTAATTAAATAGCATCATTTATATTTTATGGGACACAAATATAAAAAAAATATGGAGCTGGAGGTCTGCTTCAGGTAGCCTCCTCTTGCCTTTCCTAGCCTGTCACTAGAACAAGGAGTGCTGACTCTCCTTTGTGTTGGAGTTTGAGTTTGAGTTTTCTCAGAGTCACTGGGGCAATACTCCTGGGGGTTCTGATTACGTATTTATCCCACATGTTACGAGGGTGCTAAGAAACTACAAAGCATTTAAGGTGAGCAGGATACTGAGGAGTCTGGAAACTCTCTTCCTA
Source organism: Nyctereutes procyonoides (assembly GCF_905146905.1). Lineage (NCBI taxonomy): Eukaryota > Metazoa > Chordata > Mammalia > Carnivora > Canidae > Nyctereutes > Nyctereutes procyonoides. The sequence continues at coordinate 70,751,196 of NW_026575052.1, read as the reverse complement.
TGAGGACTGGTTAAGGAGTCAGGGGCTTAACCAAAGGGAAGAAAGCATGAATATCAGTGTTTTCTCCAACAATGTGAGAACACGTGGAAGAGGAATTCATCGCCATTCACCTTTCCTTCTGAATGTCAATTACAGCTGAACCAAAAATAAAGTCAATGAAATAAAAACAGAAGATTAAAAAAAATTTGCATTTTTCTGTAATCCACCTGAATTTAATTCCAGTCTTGTCTTTCTATAGAAATATAATAAATAATTATGCTGCACATGAAGCATTTTGCACAGTGCCTGGGCCATAATAGATTTTTCAATACGTGACAACTGCTTTCATTATCACTAATGATTGGCCTGGAGAAAATGAGGAAGTATCACCAAGCATTTTCACTTATGTTCCTGTAACTAATGCCCATCACCACCTAAGATAAAAGAATAACCACAGTCCCAGGCTACATTAGGTTTCAGTAGAGCAAGTCTATGCAGAACATGGGCATTCTCTACAGCCCCATATACTTTTCTCAACTTAAATATGTTTCCATACCTCTCCTCTCCTCCAATCTACCCCAGATTTTTCTCACAGAAAAAAGAACATCCACTAAGAAGGTAATGACTTCATTCCTTAGCCCAGTGTTGGTAAAGGTGAGGGTGGTGCTTTGATTTGAGGAAATGAAATTCCAATGGTTATATTTCAAGCATTCAGGAGTGGGGTGTGTGTGTGTGTGACTGTGCCTAATATTTTGAATGGGAAATATTCTCCTCCTTACTATGTATCCCAAAGAATCTCTTCTACATGAAGAGCACTGCAAGAACACACCAGCATTCATTCTGTACATATTCATGGGGTCTGCTATGCAAAGTTCTGGGCTAGTCACAAATTTCCCCATATATAAGAAAATCCTCAACATCCTGTATAGAGGAGAAGAATAGAGCTTCATAGTTTCTAAAGTTCTCTTTAAAAGACTTGGGAAACCATCACCTAAGAAAGCATCCAAGTTCATGCAGTAAGTCACAGGGAGTGAGCATATTCCAAACTGGAAAGCAAAATTAAATGATCTTCCATGCCAAAGAGTCTGAATGGAGAATCAGCTCCACCAGCCTGTCAGCCTTCATTTGAATTGCACCTTGATGCTTCTCTGCAAAGAAGCATGTCTTAGGCTGATTCAGACTCTTCAGCTTCACAAAAGTCACAGGACTCCTTCTTTGCTGGGAGCTCCATTCATCATATGGAGTGTGAGGCTGGTTCTGGGCTTTCTTGATGCATTCATGCCAAAGGACTGTGTGTGCCCAACCTCTTTGTCTCCTTACAGTATGCACTCAATTCTTCCACTTGACAAGACAATGAAACAACTAGTCCCTCCCTACTCAGGGATGGGAAACAGGATCTATCCCATGTGGGTCTCTGGAAGGGGACCTGATTAATCCAGGCAACACTGTAGTCGGGTCATAGAGGAAACCAGCCTCAGGATTTAGTTCACCTTCTTCATTTGATAGGAGTCCATCAGTAACTCATAAGTAAGTATAATAATGGCTTTTTGTTTGGAATAATTTATTGAGTCCATCCCTTGATGGAGCAGCTGGATTGAAGGAGAGTAAGACTAGTTTGTCTTTTGAGATGAGCAGTATGAGGTCATTGAGGTGATCATTTCATAATATACACAAATATTGAATCATTATGTTGCACACTTGAAACTAATATAATATTATATACCAGGTATACTTCAATTAAAAAAAGAGAGATCTGATAATTCCACATTTGTAACTTTGTGAACAAAGTGGTTGTATACAGTTTTCATAAAATCAATGGTTTCACATCAAAATATTTTGGTGAAGCGGAAGAAATCAATCACAAAATAGCACATATTGTACTCTCATTTATATGAAATGTTCAGAATAGATCAATCAGTAGCAACAAAAAGTAGATGAATAGTTGCCAGGGGTTTGGAGCAGGGAAGATAAAAGGGGAAGCGAGTAGTGGGAATGACTGCCAATGGGTACAAGCTTTCTCTTGGGGGTGATGAAAATGTTTTAAAATTAGATTATGATGGGACGCCTGGGTGGCTCAGCAGTTGAGCATCTGCCTTTGTTTCAGGGTGTTATCCCAGTTTGGGGATTGAGTCCCACATCAAGCTCCCTGTGAGGGAGTCTGCTTCTCCCTCTGCCTATGTCTCTGCCTCTCTCTGTGTCTCTCATAAATAAATAAAACCTGAAATAAATAAATAAATAAATAAATAAATAAATAAATAAATAAATAAATAAATAAAATTATGATGATGGCTGCACAACTCTGTAAATATACTCTAACCCAGTGAACTGAACACTTTAAATGAGTGAATCTTACGTTGTGTCAATTATACCTCAATACAGCTTATTGGGACCCTTGGCTGTTTCAGTCAGAAGAGCATGTGACTCTGGATCTCCGGGCCATGAGTTCGAGCCCCACATTGGGGTATAGACATTACCTAAATAAAAAGCTTTATAAAGGGACACCTGGGTAGCTTAGTGTTTGGTGTCTGCCTTTTGCTCAGGGCGTGATCCCAGGGTCCCGGGATGAAGTCCTGCATCAGGTTCCCCATGGGGAGCTTGCTTCTCCCTCTGCCTATGTTTCTGCCTCTCTATCTGTGTCTCTCATGAATAAAGAAATAAAATCTTTTTAAAAAGCTTCAAAAAAAATCAAAGGATTCCATGATTCCAATCAAACCACTCTTAAGATATGACAAAAAAGATTCCATATTCATTTTTTTTAAGATTTATTTATTTATTTGAGAGAGAATGTGTGTACAGCTTGGGGAGGAGCAGAGGGAGAAAGAGAAGCAGACTCTCCACTGAGTCTTATGAGGGACTCAATCCCAGGATCCTGGGATCATGACCTGGACCCATTGGCAGCCACTTAACCAACTGAGTGACCCAGGCACCCCAAGATGCCATATTCTAAGGACATAAAATATAATACTTAGCAATAACTTAGTTGTATGAGAAAGACATATAGCCTGCATAAATAAAGTTATAAAACTTCATTGAAACACACAATAAAAAACATAAATGAATCAAGAGAGGTATTCTTGAATAAGAAGACTGAATATTATAAATGATACAAATTTCTTTCGAAATTTATGAATAATTTTCCAATCAGTTCAGTTTCAATAAAAATACCGAGGGGCATTTTTAGAATGGCAGTAAGCAAAATTATTTCAAGGTTTACCTGGAGGAATAAAAAAACAATGGAAAAACTGCTTGTTAATTCAAAATATAGTGAAAATGTCCTTGACTTTTCCAAGGGTTTTATAAGCTCCTAAATCCCTTTATTAAACCCCTCTGTGTTTGAAATACCTAGTTTCTTCTCTGAATCTGAATTCATACATATCCCAAACCAAAAATAATTAAATAAGATGTAAGTTTTAGAAATACCTTTCGTCTGCAAACGAGGTATTAACATATCATGCAGGAGACTGTTTCAAAAGTTAAATAGATTTAAAAACTTGATCCATAGCTGAAAAGGGACTTGTACCTGTATCCTTAACTGGCCTCCAGAGGGCAGCAGAGTCATTTATCCTTAACCAAAGTTCCCTCTTAACCCAAGTGTTTACTTTGGTGGTGTTTTTTTGTTTTTTTGTTTTTTTTGTTTTGTTTTGTTTTTGTTTTTTTTTCCAGCACTCTTCTGTTTTTCTCATGACGGAGCCTCAGCAAACTGGGTGGCCAGGATTAGGCAGGCTGCAGGAGGTCATGGATCAAAGCAATGACAACAAACCAAAGGGAAGATTCAAATAATCACTTTTATGTCATTAAAACAATTTTTTTAATTAGATAAACCAACAGCAACTCATACACTGATGCTTAAGTATATTTAACTAGCACATGTTTTTGAAAAACTGAAGAATAGAAAGCATTTAGTCAATTCAGGACTTTCTACTTTTAGAAGTACAAGAAGTTTATATAAAGAGCGAAGTCACTTATTCTGCTTATTTTTTTGACTTTTTTTTCCTTTGGAAATCTCTACACCTAATGTGGGGCTCGAACCCACTATCGCAAGATCAAGAGTTACGCTTGCTCTTCCAACTGAGCCAGCCAGGTGCCCCATTCTGCCATAGTTTTTGAGCATTTGATACCCACTAGAAGTATGTCTGAGTCCCAGAAACTGTCAAAAATGCAAAAGATTCGGAAGTCATGTTCAAAAGAACTGTGGGATTCTGACTTATTTCTTCCACTGTAAACAACAAAAATTCTGGAATAAGGTAGGTGAAATGCATCCATAAGCTGACAAAGTAAGGAATACTTACTTTCATTTTAGGCTAAAATGAAGTGAAATGCAGAAATCCAGGGAAGTGTACAGAATGCTGGAGATGGCTTTCACTCCAGGGCATTGCCAACCCAGGTATCTGTGAACTTTGATTTACACCCCTTTGTGGGACACAGAGAAGAGACATCACTTGGGTCCTCTTCAAAGTGGTGATTGTAATTCTACATAATAGATCTCCTCATTAATGTTGAGACACCACAGGCGACTCCTTCAGTGTAAAAACAAACCAGAACTACCTTGAACTGTGCACCCTCTCCTATCCCACTGAAAGTGAAGCTGCCTTCTGTCTGGAAACTTGGCTCTGAGTACAGAGAAGGGCGGGGGGGATTCTTTTCTGAGTTTTATGAGCACAAGATGAAAGATGACCTACACAGTTTGCGACTCAAAGCCATACATCTGGATGCTCTAAAATGCCTTGAGCCAAAAGTCAGATTAAAGTGGTCACAGATCCAGGAATCTCACAGAAGCAAACAAATCTCTTGTAGAAACTGATTTCTATTCTAGGCCTCCCTCAAGGAATTCCCACAGAAATATGAGTTCAGGGCAGCCTGGTGGCTCAGTGATTTAGCGTTGCCTTCAGCCCAGGCGTGATCCTGGAGACCGAGGATAGAGTGCCACATTGAGTCCCTGCATGGAGCCTGCTTCTCCCTCTGCCTGTGTCTCTGCCTCTCTCTGTGTGTGTCTGTCTTGAAAAAAATAAATAAAATCTTAAAAAAAAAAAAAAAAGAAATATGAGTTCACAGTCAGAAATCATAAAACTCAAAAGTAAATGACATACACGTGTGACAGCACTATCAGACCCTCAAAGGTGGAAATAGTGAAACACAGACTATAAATCAGGTATAATTAAATATGTTTATAGAAATAACAGGACTAGGGACACCTGGGTGGCTCTGTGAGCATCTGCCTTCAGCTCAGGGTGTGATAGCAGGGTCCTCAGATGGAGTCCTGCATCAGGCTCCCCACAGGGAGCCTGCTTCTCCCTGTGCCTGTATCTCTCATGAAGAAATAAATAAAATCTTTAAAAAAAAAAAAAGAAAGAAAGAAAGAACAGGACTAAAATTATGAGCAAAAAGCAAAAACCTTAAAAAAAAACAACAACCCAATAACCAAGCATAGAGTGTCAAATAGAATTCCTAGTCATAAAAAATATTATAATATTTAAAAACTCAAAGAAATAGATAAGATAGTAATTTAAAAATGGGTTTAAAATATAGAATTAAATTTTTTTTACATGAGAATGATACATGTTACTATTTATTTATTTATTTATTTATTTATTTATTTATTTATTTATTTATTATTTAAGACCTTTATTAACGGGTGCTTGCCGTTTGCTGACTTTTTTGAAAAAATAAAGTTGTAAACTTTTATTACAAATTAAAAATGAGGTTCTTAAAAATCTCAACTTGGGGCAGCCCCAGTGGCCCAGCGCCTTCGGCCCTGGGCGTGACCCTGGAGACCCAGGATCGAGTCCCACGTCGGGCTCCCTGCATGGAGCCTGCTTCTCCCTCTGCCTCTCTCTCTCTCTCTGTCGTGAATAAATAAATAAATTCTTTTTAAAAAAGCCTATTAAAACAAAAATCTCAACTTGACCATATATGAAACATTTTCAAAACCTTTGAAGGTGTACTGAGAAAAACCAGGCTTTTTAAAAAAACACGTTTATCATTACCGAAAAGAGACGTCTTTAGGTAGAAATAATAAAAGCCGATGCTGCACAGATAATGCAGGTAGTTCTACGTATCTGGTCAGTGGGCAGAAAGCAAGCCCTTAAGGTCTTCAGCCCCCATTCCTGTTCATTTCTTACTGCTGGGATTTCGTCTTCCGTCCTTGAGCTGGGTGGCTAACGGGGCGGCAGGGGCGAGGCGAGGCGAGGCGAGGCGAGGCCAGGCGAGGCGAGGCGGCCTGGGCCGCGGGCTCTCGGCAGGAGGAGGGTGGCTCTGGCCTCCGGCGTCCTGCGCCCTCGGGCTGCCCCCGCTGTCTGCGCGCGTCCTTGGAGCCCGGGTCGCGACCTCGAGGCCCCAGCGCCCGGATTTCCGTACCTCCCTCCTCGCCCTCCTCTCCAGGCTGTCTCTGGCCAGGGGGGCCCCCAGGGAATCGAGGCCTCTAAGCTCGACGCACACGCCGGCTCACTGGTCTGCCGCGTTCTGCACCCCGGTTGTCGGCACCGGCCGTGACCTCTCCCTGCACGGAGGGTCCCCGCAGGCAGGGACTGGGGGCCTTCGCCGGCACCCTCCGATCCCTCGTCCTTGGCCCCACTCTCACTCTCACCATTGCGGTAGTTCTGCCGGTAATTGGTGGAGGACCCTGCGACGCGGGTGGCGTCTGTAATGGTCACGGTCCGCTGCCCATCTACTGCCTCGCCCTGGAGCCCCACCAGGGCCTGCCACATTTGCTGCCCCCGCACCCCTTTCTCCTTCAACAGCTTCGAACTCCACGGTCCCTCCAGCCCCCCACTGCGAAGGCGCTGCCTGGGGTGATTCTTCTTTATGGCAATCTGGTGTACAAATACATCTTCCTTGCTACTCCTGTTGAGGAAACCATATCCGTTTCCTACATGGAACCCTTTTACTGTTCGTTGTGATGGGCTTGTCCCCGCCGGCAGGCAGCGCTCCGCTCCTGCTACCCGTCGAACTTCAAATCTTTTTTTTTTTTTTAAGATTTTTTTTTTTTTTTTTTAAAGCTCTCTGGCGGGGAGCCTGATGTGGGACTCTATTAGGATCACGGCCTGGACCGAAGGCACACGCTGCACCACCGAGCCACCCAGGTGCCCCGATATATGTTATTAAGCCTTTATTTTAAAATATTTTTGAGGTTAAATCAAAAAGACAAGGTCCTAGACAAATATCTCATTATTATCACACTCAAAGGCAATAGGAAAACAAATAGTCTTATAATCATTAAGGACATTGAATGAGGAATCCAAAAGATGTCAACTAGTCAACCAATCCGTCTAGGCCCAGCAGGCTTTTCCAGTAGGTCTAAATATTTAAGGAAGAAATATTTCCAATCTTATATAAATGCTCCTAGGGAACAAAATGAGGATAATACCCTCAATTCATTTAATTAAGCCTGATACCAAACCCACCAACGACAGTTTAAAAAGTGTAGGTTCCCTTACCAACAGACATAGATTTACAATATCTTAAGAAAAATATTAATGCACTAAATTCAACAACAATCCTTTTTTAAAAAGACATATGATGACCAAGTTGGACTTACACAAAGAAAGTAAGGTTGATTTAACACTTAAAAAAATTAATTCTTTTCACCTACATTAATAGATTAAGGGAAATATCATTAAGGGGAATACACTTATGTATCTCCTAGTAGATGCATAAAACCCACATTTTATAACACTGAAATACATTCATGATTTTTTTAATGGTCTCTTTAAAATAGCCTGCTAATATAGCAAGTATTATGTGTAATGTTGAAACATTATATTCATTCTCTATAAGATTAGATATAAAATAAGGATGCTTGCTATCATCACTTTTATTTAACATTGTACTGGAGGCACCACCAGTGCAGTAAGGAAAAATAAATGAATGAATGAATGAAGAAATGGGATAATATAGTAACAAATATATAATTATTCTCAATTAATACAACCGTTATATAGGAAGTCCTGAAGACTATAAATTATTAAAATAAACTTAAGAATTTAATAAGATAACTGGTTACAAAATCAATATATACTCATCAACTGCATTTCTACACCCCAGGAATAAACAGTCAGAAATGTAATTTTGAAAAGATATTTACTATGTCTTCAAGAAAAGTATTCAGAAATTAATGTAATAAAAATATTGCAGGGCCAGGTGCCTGGCTGACTCAGTCAGGGGACCATGTGACTTGATCTCGGGGTGGTGAGTTCGAGCTCCACATTGGGTGTGGAGATCACTTAAATAAATAAAACTTGAAAAAAAATGTAGCAGGTTTGTGGAGCACGAGGGTCAAAAAAGAATTCTTGAGATGTTGTATGGTGCAACTTAGTAAGGACCCGTGGGCAGAAAGAGCTGCACTTCTGCTGTGTGAAGCTGGTGGTTATATTCTTAGTGCTCAGGGCAGAGGGGACATGTAGAGAGTAGTAGATCATAGATGTCTTCTTGAATTTCTACTTGCAAAACTATTTTTACAAGATTTCTTTGGTGCTTATCACTTAGTTCGGTATTAACTCTCAGTGAGATTTACAGACTGTCATGAGGCCCTTTAAGAATGTAGCAACCAGTGTGTATTTGATCCTTATCGAAAATATGCAGGCTATAGGTCAGACTTCTGGGCTAAAGGTGAACATTTTTCTGTCCATCCCTCATCAAAGCTATTAAAGTTCTTTTTGAATATAATTGTAAGGGCAGCCTGGGTGGCTCAGTGGTTTAGCACTGCCTTCGGCCTAGGGTATAATCCTCGAGTTCCGGATCAAGTCCCTGCATGGAGCCTGCTTCTCTCTCTCTGTCTCTCATGAATGAATGAATGAATGAATGAAATTTAAAAATATGTGTAATTGTAAAATTTTATTTTAAAATATTAAAAAAGAGCTAAGTAAATGGAGAACTATATTATATACAGTATTAGATGATTCAGTTTAGGCATCGTATCATAGGAAGACATTTGGTCCTGTCCCTGGTTCCTGTAACAAAGCTCCTAGAACTTCTGGCAAGAATGATAGGAGCATTTTTTGTTCTAGTAAGGCCACTCTTGGGGAGGCCCTAGATAGCTTTTGGATGAAGGCTGGTCACCAGAAAGACCAAGCCTGCGTTAGAAGCTTAGAACTCTCAGCTCCATCCTCTCACCCCTGGGAAGGGAAAGAGACTGGAGATTGAGTTAATGCCTAATGACTTATTCAATCCTACACTAGGAGACCTCTGTTAAAAATCCAAATGACTGCATTCAGAGAGCTTATGGGTGGTGCATATAACTACAGGCTGGGAGGGTGATGCACCCAAAGAAGTCATGGAAGCTTCACGTCCCTGCCCCATGAACTTGGGCAATGCATCTGAAGAGGAGCAGAATTTGCTGCCCCAAAATATGTCTAAACTTTGGCAAAGGATTATTTTAGACTACTTTTTATAAAATTATTTATTTATTTAACAGAGAAAGAGAGAGACACAGAGCACAAGCAGGGGGGTAGTGATAGGCAGAGGGAGAGGGAGAAGTAGGCTCCTGATGTGGGACTCAATCCCAGGACCAGGGATCATGAACTGAGCCGAAAGCAGACGTTTAACCGATCGAGCTACCCAGGAACCCTAGGCTGATTACTTTTAAAAAACAGCGGACAAGGAGAAGTTTCTAAAACTTAGAAGTTACCTTTTTTTTGTCAGAGTCTTGTATAAGGGAATACACATGAGGGAAGACATGTGAGAGACACACATAAGGAAAGTCTTCATTTTAAGGGTGTCCCCCTCCTCTGTACCAGAAAGAGGATGAATAAAACTCTAGAAAGCTTATCAATGGACAAGGCAAGGACTTAAACCTGCACAACAATTATAGCTTTGTTTACTGTGCTTTGCCTGATAACTTCCCATAACTGGCTTCTCTTTACCCAACATCTTTTGTCTTCAGCTGGAGAAGGTATCTAAGGTGGTTGCTCAGGCTAGTTTGTGGAGTTACTCAGTTTTCCTGGGTCCCTCCCAGGTATACAGTAGGTATCCATGTTATTAAATTTGTTTTGTTTTCCTCCTGTTAATCTGTCATTTATTGGGGGAGATTTAGATAAAAACCTAGAAGGGAAGAAGGAAAATTATTTTTGCTCCCTTACACATCTCTTTCGTTTGGCTTTTTGGGATGTATCCTTTATGATTAACCAGTAAGGTGCTTTTCTTGAGTTTTGGGAGTCCTTCTAGGACACCTTGGTGGGAGGGGTTGGGGTGGGGAATACCAAATTTATAGCCAGTTGATCAGAAGTACTCAGACTTGCAACTGACGCCTGAAAAAGTGCAGTCATGTGGGATGGAGCCTTTTACCTATGGGGTCTACATCAGCTATGGATACTTGGTGTCAGAACTGAATCAAACTTTTGGACAATGAAGGTGACCAGAATATGCCACTTTGGCATGATTATTTAAAGTTGAAGGCAACTCCTTTTGTAAAAGAAATTTTATATTTATAAAGGAAATTTCCATTTGTAAAGGTGTCTCCCTCTTTCATATCTGAAAGAGAAGAACTCTTAGCAGCTCATAAGAATGGAGAAGACACTGACTTAAATCTGTATGATGAATCTTACTGAACAATTTTTGTTTACCATACTTTCCCTAGTCACCCTCCTATAAGTTACCTCCCTGGCCCCCAAATTCTTTTTCTTTTGTTTAGCCTCTTCTCCACACTTTTTTGCCCTTTGGAATAGCTTATAAGCCCTCAAGTTCTGTCCGCCTCTTTAATACATTTTTTTGTAAACTTGCATGCATAGCATTTAATTAAATCTGTTTTTCTCCTGTTAATTTGTCATTTTTGCATTCCACTCATTGAACTTTGCAGGATAAAGCAAAAAGCTTTTCCTCTATGACAACCTGTTGGTGTCAAGCAGCTAGAAAAGACTGTATATTTAGTGCTAGGAGGAAAAAATATCTTAACAATAGGACAATATACATTTTCCCCCAAATGATCTATCTATAGTTTTAATGCAAGCACAATACAATTTTCAACGAGTTTATTTGTAGAATATAGCACTAAATACATTATTTAATGTATTTGGAAGGACAAAAATCCAAGAATATTCAAGCTATTTCTGTAGAAGAAAAGAAAATGAGGTAACTTATATAATACCAAATATCTTAAATTACACATCAATTTTAGTGGTATTGTCCACAAGGATGGATAATCTAACTAATGGAACCGAACAAAATATCCCAAATCTGACTTCCATACAGGGAAACCTGACATATGACAGATTATTTTCAGTACATTATTTTGTGACCTTTCACTTATCCTTATGGGGAAAAATGAATCTCTGCTTTTGAGGCCAATACTAAAATTCAATTCCAGTAGATTAAAGACCTGCTTGTAAAAGGCAATAATATAAAAATTTTAGAAGACTTTAAGATGTAGCAGAATTTTAAAAACAAAACTTAGAATGTGGAAACAATGATGAAAGGAGTAAAGTCTGACTACATTATCATAAAAAAATTGAGGGGGGGAGTTTCATGAAAAAATACCATTAAAAAAGTGGAAAGACAAAGAACTGAGAGAAGATATTTGTGACACATACAACAAATAAAAGAGTATAATATATTTTTAAAAACTGAAAATTAATTAAAGGAAATCTCACTAGAATGGTGAGGAGGTTCCTCAGGGGGAGCTCTCAGGCCTCACTGGTTCTGCTCATCAATTGCAAATCCAATGGGAAGAGGCAGCCATTGGAAGTGGATACTACGTTATGATCTTTGCAGGAGGAGGGAAGACTTCCTCCTCCCTGACAAAGCCCCCAAGAGTCCAGCCAATGGCAGATGGTCACTGAACTCTCAGTTTACTACAATGGGCTTTTTATTTATTTTTATTGATTTATAACAGCCTCCCCAATGTCTCAGTTTTCTTTATAAAAGAGCATACCTCTTTATTGAGTGCACTTGCCTATGGTTTTGCCATAGCTTGCTTGTTTTACATTGCAATTCTCTGCTGTCCTCAAATAAACCCATTCTTTGCTGGTAAAATAACTGGCAGTTTGATTTTTAAGTTTAACAAGACACTCCCATTAATCAATAAGAAAACAAATAATAATAAAAAATGAATCTAAACAGGTACTTCACAGAACAAGAAAACTGAATGATCAATACAGGGAAAAATCATTACTCTTATTAATAATCAAGGGAACTCAAATCGAAAACACAATGAAATATATTTTCATGTCCATAACATCAACAAAAATTAAACTGCCTGACAATATGAAGTCTCAGTGAAGAAGTAGAGTAATAAATATTTGTATATACTGCTAAAGGGAACGTCTTTTAGTACAATCAGTTTAGAAAACTATTTGGCATTTTCTAGTAAGTGGGAAAATACACATACCCTCTATCTAACAATTCTACTTTTAGGAATATACTTTAAGAGCACTCTTGCACAGGTGAACATGAGATGATATAAGAGTTTTTTTTTTTTTCAAAACAAAGAACACAGAAGCCAGCCTAGAGCTCACTGCCAAACCTACAAGCTCTCCATAGCTGTCTATGCACTCTGTTCTCCCTTCTTGCATTGGTTTGCTAGAGATGCTACAACCAAGTTTTACAGACTGGGGGACTTAAACAAAAGAAAGGTATTTTATTAGAGATTTGAAGTTTGAGATCAAGGTGCCAGCAGGGTTGGTTTCTTCTGAGGTCTTTCTCCTTGGCTTGCAGATGGACATCTTCTCCCTGCGTTCTCACATTATATTCCCTCTGTCTTTGTCTTAATCTCTTTTTCTTATAAGGACACAAATCAAATTGGATCATAGTCCACTCATACAACCTCACAGATCCACGTATGGTCTCTTCAAAGCCCCTACCTTGAAACACAGTCACATTTTGAGGTAGTAGAAGTTAGGAATTCAACATCTGACTTTGCGGGAGTGGAGGTGGGGACACAATTCAGCCCATAACACTTCTAAGACTTATTTAATTATTTTAGAGGTTGGGAGGGGCAGAGCATAATGCCTGATGCAGGGCTTGATTGCACCACCCTGAGATCGTAATCATGACCAAGAGTCTGATGCTTAACCAACTGAACCACCCAGGCGCCCCCAGGCCATAACACTTTTCTTCAATGATGGAGAATCCCTGTTGCCCTTAAGAACAATCCCTCTACTTATGCCATGGATCCCCTCTGCTCTGGCCTTCTCTGGTACTCCTTCCTGCACTGTATCTTCTATCTTTTACATTACTGATTATCCCTCAGTTCTGGATCTTTCTCATCTGCATACACACATTTTCCAGTATTCCTTCTTTCAAAAAAAAAAAAAAATGTCCCTTCACCCTAAACTCTCACTCTAGCATTCCAACCATCCCTTTATTATCTTTGTCAATGTCCCAGTCCACATTGGATCTTCTACCCACTCCTATTGAAATGAACATCCACTGCCATTGCTCCACTGTGATGTTCTTCCTGGGATCAGCGTGATGTCAGTGTTAATATTGCCTTTGTTACTTTTTGACTCTCAGCTTATTCAAGTCTCAGTGTATTTGATACCATTGACCATTCCATCCTTCTTGAAACATTCTCCTCTCTTGATCTTTGTGACACCACACTCCCCTGGTTTTTCTCTTGCTTTTCAGACTACCACTCATTATTCCTAACCTTGTATAAATACACCTTCTCCCTGGGTAATGTCATCCAATGCTGTGTCTGTAAATCTACAATGATGATGACTCTCGGATATATATATATATATATGTATATATATATATATATCCTGTCTCTCAATAGGTGTCTAAACTCATACATTCAACTAATTGCCAGATATTACCGCTAAGATGTCTAATTCACTCATTTGCTCAACAAATACTGTTAATTGCTTACTTTGTGCCAATGAATATTCTAGGTGCTTGGGATACATAAGTGAAAGGTACAAACCAAGAACCCTACTCTTTTTTTAAGACTTTTTAAAATTTATTTTTTAATAAATTTATTTTTTATTGGTGTTCAATTTGCCAACATATAGAATAACACCCAGTGCTCATCCCATCAAGTGCCCCCCTCAGTGCTCGTCATCCAGTCACCCCCACCCCCTGCCCACCTCCCCTTCCACCATCCCTAGTTCGTTTCCCAGAGTTAGGAGTCTCTCATGCAAGAACCCTACTCTTGTGAAACTTACTTTGAACAACTTCTACCCCCTAATTCACACATATTCTTCTTCTCCAGAATTCACCAATCACTAATGTGAACCAGCCATCCAGCTTCAAATCAAAAAGCTAGAGCTTAGGCAGCCCGGGTGGCTCAGCGGTTTAGCGTCTGCCTTTGGCCATCTTGGGGACCCGGGATCAAGTCCCATGTTGGGCTCCCTGCATGGAGCCTGCTTCTCCCTCTGCCTGTGTCTCTGCCTCTCTCTCTCTCTCTCTCTCTCTCTCTCTCTCTCTCTCTCTCTCTGTCTCTCATGAATAAATAAATAAAATCTTAAAAAAAAAAAAGCTAGGAGCGTACCACCATTTCTCCCTATAGTTCTCTCCCCCATCTGATCCATCAGCAAACGTTATTGGCTCTAGATCTAAAATATATCCCAAATTCAGCCATTTCATTCTATTTCCATTGCCAGCATCTTACTGCAAGGCACCACCATCACCTAAACCATCACTTAAAGAGGTTACTAAAACAACCTTCCACTAGTCTTATTTCCACCCTTGCCTTCCTATAATTTATTCTCTTTACTGCATCCTTAGTATTCTTTGAAAAATGCATGTCAGACACAAACAGATACTTCTAAGACACACCCAAGAAGAGTTAAAATCTAAAAGAGTGATAAAACTAGCTAAGAATGTGGAGCAGTTGGAATATTTCCATATCTCTGAAGGAGTAAAAATTGGTATAACTTAGAAAAACAGTAGGAAACTCAGAAAACAGCATCCAGTAAAACTGAAAATGTGCTTACTCTGTGATCTAGCAATTCTATTCCAGTATATGCCCAACAGAAATGCATACATATATGCATTAAAAGATATGTGGGGCGCCTGGGTGGCTCAGTTGTGAACAGCTGACCCTTAGTTTCAGCTTGGCTTATGATCTCGGGGTCGTGAGATTGAGCCCTATGCCGGGCTCTGTGCTCTCCCCATACCCCTCCCCCTGCTGATGCTCTCTCAATAAATAAATAAATATAAAAGCTATGTACAAGAGGGGCACCTGGCTAGCTCAACAGTGGAGCATGTGACTCTTCATCTTGGGGTTGTGAGTTTGAGCCTCACATTGGATGTAGAGATTATGTAAAAAAAAATCTTTAAATAAAGATATGTAGAAGAATGTTCATAGCAGCAGCATATTTATAACAGGCAAAAACTGGAAACAACTCAAATGGCCATCTACAGTAGAATGCATCAACTATATATAATCATACAACAGAATACAGTACAGCAATGAGAAAGAACTATTACTGTGTGCAACAATATGGATAAATCTTACAAATGTAAGGTCCAATGATTGAAGCCAAACAAAGAAGCTAGTGTTGTATGGTTTTATTTACATTAAAATCCAAACATAGGCAAAACAAATTTATGTGATAGAAGTCAGATCACGGTAACCTTTGGAGAGTTGGAGAGGTGCCATAACATCCTAATTCTTGATCTAAATGATGATTAATTGGATATGTTCCTTTTTTACCAAAAATTTGAATTGCACATTTATAACCTGTGTATTTTTATGTATATAAATTACACTTCAAGTAGAAGTTTACTTTTTTAAAAATTTTATTTATTTATTCTTGAGAGGCAGAGAGAGAGAGAGAGGCAGAGACATAGGAGAGGGAGAAGCAGGCTCCTCACAGGGAGCCTGATATGGGACTCGATCCCAGATCCTGGGATCATGCCCTGAGCCGAAGGCAGATGCTCAACTGCTGAGCCATCCAGGTGTTCCAGAAGTTTAATTAAAAATTTTTAAGCTTTTATTTATTTCTTCATGAGACACACACACACACACACACAGAGAGAGAGAGAGAGAGAGAGAGAGAGGCAGGTTCCGTGCAGGGAGCCTGATGTGGGACTTGATCCCCGGGACTCCAGGATCAATCCTGGGCCGAAGGCAGGCGCCAAACCGCTAAGCCACCCAGGGATCCCCCAAGAAGTTTAATTTTAAAGCTCTGCCCATGAGCTATTCTCATCAAAAGGTATAAAATTTGAATTTGCATCTAATCAAGACTTCAGAGCTAAATTCTAATTTATAAGAATATGGAAAACAGAGGAAAAAGTGACACATCCTCTTGAGGAAGCAAACTAACAAATACAGAACGTGGGACATTTTGAAAGACAACTGCCTTATTTGTTGTAAAAGTCAATGTCAAGGAAAAGAAAGAAGAAAGAGAAAGGGTGGGGGTTGGGGGCAAGAAATGTATCGCAACTGAAATGATACTTGACTACAGGGTAACACGTTATAAAAAATGCAAGCGTGATTGTTATAAAAATACAGAAACTTCAAATTAAAGAGGGTTTTCTTTTTCTCTCTCATTCTCCAGACATTCTGCATGTTCTACAATATTGTCTTGTTTTGCCACATTTTCTTGACTAAAATGTATCTTGGAAATGCTTTTGTAGTAGTATATATGAATTTACCTTAGCTGAAATGGGCTGGGTATTTTTCTATTGTTTGTATCATTAAGTAGTATTATTCCATTATTTTCTATTAAAAACTAGATTATAATGCTGCTAGTCATTATATTTGTATTTTTATCCATATCAGCTGGTGTAATAGATTCCCCTAGAAGTGGGATTGCTTGGTCAAAATAAATGCACATTTGAAATTTTGTTGGACTTTGCTAAATTTTCTGGTACCAATTTCTGCTTCTACAATATATGTGCCCACCTATTAACCCATACCCTGTCAAGTGTAGGTAATATCAGTCTTTAAATTTCTGCTAATCTAATAGATGAAAGTAGTATTTTTTGCTTTATTTGCATTTGTTAGATTTTTTTAATAAGGTTGGACTTTTTTTGTAAGTTTGTTGGCCATTTAGATATTTTAGAGCATCTTTTTAATATATTTTGCTTATTTTTCTAATGGGCTATTCAGCATTATCTTTTTTTAAAGATTTTATTTACTTACTTAGAGAGAGAGCATGCACACATGACCTGGGGGGAAGGGCAGAGGGAGAGGGAAAGAATCTCAAGCAGATTCCCTACTGAGTGCAGAGCCCAATGTAGGGCTCCATCTCATGACCCTGACATCATGACCTGAGCTGAAATCAACAGTCATAGATGCTTAACCGACAGCCACCCCTGTGCCCCTATTCAGCATTACCTTAATGATTGGTAGGAGCTCTCAATATGCTAGGAATGCATTATTTGCATAATTTATTTGCCCATGTTTCCCAGTTCTGCATTTGTCTTCAAACTGTTTTTACTTTCTTTTGTTTTACAGAAGTTTTTCATTTTATGTCTGTTTTATTTTCCTCTATAGTCTCTGTGGAAAGATTCATGCTCAGAAAGCTCTTCCCCGTTAATTTGTTCATGTGTTTATTCTTTCAACATATGCTTATCTAGCACCTGCTACAGGCCTCTAGGTATGAAGCCAAGATGCCTGTCTTCCCCAAGCATAGAGGCTAGTGGGGTGAAACCGAACACTCAAAAGTAAATAAACATGAACAAGACAACTTTAGGCAGTGGCAACTGACTGCTCTGAAGGCCAAAGAATGGGGTGATAAAATAGGGAGAGACAGGCGTGGAAGATCTGTCCTTTGGTGGTGAAGAGGAAGGAAGCCTGAGGACGCGCCACTTGAGCTGCAATAGAAGGATGGAGGCCAGAGGGTTCCAGGGAGTAGCCCTAAGGTGGGAATGTATTTGGCAGGTTTGAGGGTCTGAAAGCTGCAGCAGAATGAACCTGGGGAGCCATGGGATCCAGGGTCACCAAAGGCCTGGAAAGCATAGACCGAGCAAGAGAGCTGGGACTCCATCTTGAACTCTGGTGGCCCCTGGTGGTATTTAAGAAAGAGAATTAAAGAAGTAACCTGCATTTTTCAAATATGTCTACTTTTTCATGATGTAACATACACCAAAGCAGAGAAAATTATAATAGTCCGCTACACACTTATCTACCTATTTTGTGCTTATGTTTTTTTTTTTTTTAAAGAAAATGGAAGCCTGCTTTTATTGATGCACACATTGACGGACTTGTGATTGGAAGGGGCGGTGACGTTAACATGACACTGGTGGTTAACGCAACGGAAACATGAGGGCAGGAGATGGCTTTGCAGGGACATGATGCCTTCATAAGTTAGGGAAACCGACTGCTAGCTGGCTGCCCTTTTATTTCATGTTCTTCACAAACTCCTCTCCCTTTTGGATGGAGGCCTTCAGCTCGGGGATGGCTTCTGCTATCATCTTCTCTTCAAAAGGGGAGATCTTGCCAATGCCTAGATTCTTCTCGATGCCCTTGTTCCCCAGCAGTAATGGTGTGGAGAAATAGGCACAGTCTGCTTCCTGGGATTTAACAAAGGAACATTCGACAACTCCTTCCTTCCCATTCATTGCATCCACAAGGGAGAAGACAAACCGAGCTCCAGCGTATTCCATGGACAGGGTGGCAGAGCCTGCTCCAGCTTTGGCCTTCACCACCTCCGTGCCGGCCTCCTGGATCCACCCAGTGACGGCTGTCAGCGGGTCCTGGGGAAGGTCCGCCTCGGGAGCGCACTGAGGGATCAGGGGGATGATGGTCTTCCCGGCATGACCGCCAATGACAGGAACATTGACTCGCGCGGGATCCAAACCCTTTAGTTCTGCAATGAAAGTGTTGGCCCTGACAATGTCCAGGGTCGTCACCCCGAAGATTTTATTGGGGTCGTAAGCTCCGTGTTTCTTGAAAACCTCCGTTGCAATTGGGATGGTGGAGTTGACCAGATTTGAAATGACGCAGATCATGGCCTCGGGGCTATGCTGGGCGCAGGCCGCAGTCAGGGTGGTCACAACTGAGGCATTGGTGCTGAACAGGTCATCCCGTGTCACGCCTGGTTTTCTTGGGACTCGGGCTGGAATAACCACCACATCGCAGCCTTTGAGGCCATCCGGCAGCTGCTCAGGTCCGAGGCGGCCTTTCACGGTGGCTCTGGTCTCGATGTGGCTCAGATCTGCGGCCACTCCGGGTGTATGAGCAATATCGTGGAGGCTCAGGCGGCTCCCTAAGGGGCTGTTCTTGAGAAGCAGCGCAAGGGGCTGCCCAATTCCTCCGGAAGCCCCAAGCACAGCTACTTTAGCATGTGCTGGGCCGAGGTGCGGTTCTGGGCCGCAGGGCGGGCGAGGGCGGAGGGCATGGCTGGTTGGAGCCGGCAGGGAGCCCAAGGGCAGGCGCCGGAGCCGGCGGCGGGCAGGTGACACCAACGACCTCCACACTGCACCGGGCCTCCCGGCTCCGCTCTCTGCTTATGGGTTTTTATGGGAATCCTAGACATCTTGTCATTGATACCTAAATACAACACAGTTCATCTCTAATAATTAAGGGGTTTTGCTTTTTTTTTTTTTATTACATCACACTTACATAATTAACAAAGAGTTTAATATCATTTAATATCTAGTCCATGATAAAATTTTTCCAACTGTCTTGAAACTTTTTTTCTAACAGTTGATTTGTTCTAAGCAGGATACTAACGAGCCCCACATATTGCATTTAGTGAGATGTTTCTTTAAATTCTCTTCATCTAAAACGGAATTTTGTTCCTTTTGTCTTTCGCCTCCATGATCTAACATTGTACCTTTTTTTTTAAGATTTTATTTATTTATTCATGAGAGACACACACACACAGAGAGGCAGAGACAGGCAGAGGGGGAAGCAGGCTCCCTATGGGGAGCCCAATGGGAGATTCGATGCCAGGATCCTGGGATCACTACGTGAGCCAAAGACTCAACCACTGAGCCACCCAGGCATCCCTAACATTCTACCTTAAACTACAGATAGCAGCTCATCTTCCCTCCTTCCCTCTTTCTCATTCTTCCTTCTGTCTCTCTCCAATAAATATTTATTAAAATCCAAGCACTGTGCTGGGCACTGGGGAGCCTCTTTGTGGTTTCTGTCTTCCTGGAATGAATATCTGTGTCTCCATTTCTCCAATGCACTTTAATACCGTTTCGGGAGTAACCATCCTGAAGAGTACAGAGGCATCTCTTGTTCCTGCTCAAAAAACTCAAACATTGCTCATTTTCAGTGGAACAACTGCAGAGGTAAAGGTGGGAACTGGACTCCGAGCTCTGCCACCAACCATCTCTGTGGCTTCAGGCAAGTTGCCTAATGTCACCATGGCTCAGTTTCCTAAGTTAGCCAATGAAGATACTACTGCCCACTTAAAACTCTTACTTCATCAGGGTTGAGCCAGGGAAAAGATACTTGGACTTCAACTCTCCGCACCACATTTTGGACAAGCCAGGTAGCACAGGCACTTCCATAGCTGTCTAATTTACCTTGTAATTAGCAAGAGCACTAAGTAAAAATACGAGGCTGTGACACGGTTCCTGTTTTTACCACCACTCTGTGCCACATCAGAGATTGAGGAGGAATTGCTGTGGGGCCCCAGTTCTTGGTACTTGCTCATGCAAAGATTGAATTAAATGACAGATCTAAACTCCCTTGTATGGTGCCTGGTACAAAGAAAGCACCCAACAAAGCATAGCTTTTTACTATTATTAATAAAAACATAAAAGTAAAATAAAATAAATCAAACGTACCTGTGTAAACTTTCATGAATTCTCCTAAATTATTCAGTTTCACAGAATATTGCTGGGTAATCTATGGCTAATGCAACCCAGGAACTGATTTTTTAATTTAATTCCAAATTCAGGTTTTTGGGTTTTTTTTAAGATTTTATTTATTTATTCATGAGAGACACAAGAGGCGGAGACATAGGCAGAGGGAGAGGCAGTCTCCCTGAGGAGAACCCAATGCAGGACTCGATCCCAGGACCTGGGGATCACACCCTGAGCCAAAGGCAGATGCTCAACCACTGCCACCCAGGCATCCCTCAGCTTCAGTTTTAATAGCTACCTGTGGCTACTGGCTACCATGTAGGGCAATGCAACAGTCACCAACTTTGTCCAGGTCCTATTTGCTTTTTCATATGCTATTGGAAGTGGGAAGCCAATTTGCCTAACCAGTTTTGCCTACCCATCATACCCCCCTTTAGGTAGCAAAACCTCTCTTTTCCATTTGAGTAAACCCTGTCCTTGATATGTCACTCTGGCTTGGCTTGTGGTGGGGGTGGAGGACAATAAGTAGGCCATATCAGGGTCAGTCTTGAGTCTCTTGTAGGAACTATTTAGAAAGAGATACTCTCTCTAAGGTTGCTCTCACGTGAAGGGGACCTGCCTGGAAATTACACCATCAGAGAAGAAGGAAGAAGCAGGGGACAGTTTCATGATAACATTATTTGAGCACTTAGATCCAGCTTTTCCTAAAGTCATTACTATCACTACACTTTATAGTTACATGAACTGATAAATTCTTTTTTTTAATATTTTTTATTTATTTATTCATGATAGACACACACACACACATAGAGGCAGAGACACAGGCAGAGGGAGAAGCAGGCTCCATGCCGGGATCCTGACCCGGGACTCGATCCCGGGACTCCAGGACCACGCCCCAGGCCAAAGGCAGGCACCAAACCACTGAGCCACCCAGGAAACCCCTGATAAATTCTTTTAACTAATGCCAGTGTGAATTCGATATATATCACTTGCCATGGAAAATATCCTAATAGACACTATGCCATCTACCTACAATCCCTTTGTATTTATCTACCAACTGAGAGTCTACCAACTTTAAAACTCAGCACAAAAATCACCTTCTCTGAGAAGCCTTCCCAAAGCATGAAGGCAAAAATAACTGCTCCCTTTATGGTGTTTCCATAATTCCTGTTATATGTTTATCTCTGCACTGAACAAAGTCTATTACGGCTGAGTTTATAATCTGGCCCTGTTCCTCTCTCTTTCACCTTTGTAATGTCAGTGTCCACCATATCTCAGCACACAGTATTCACTCAACATGTGTTTGGTTGAATTGAAAATGAATTTCTTCTACTTTAAGTTATTACAGCCTAATATTTTATGCAACACGTTGCTGCCATTATCTGTTAAAAGAAGTATGTTTATCACATTGAAGCATATGACATTGCTGATATTCAACATTTTGGGATTCTAAAGTGGCAATGTCATATGGTTCAACATAACAAATATTGACAAATATTACTACAGATATCTTAGGGGCACTTTCCTATATCTGACATATATAGTCAGTGAATAGAAAGCTACAAGACTAAATATTAAGATAATATAGGGGCAGAAGAAATGACCAGTACCAAGGAGTGTCATGAATATGTGAAATGTTCATTTATTTAGCAGACACTTAGACTGCACTTATCTTGTGCCAGGAACTATTGTATGTGCTTCACAGAATCAATTCATTCCATCCTCATAACAAGCTTATGAGGGGGGCGCTATCATGATCCTCATTTGACAGATGATGAAACTGAGGCAGAGAGGTTCAGTATTTTCCCTAAGGTCCCATAATGATAAAGTGACAGTGCGAGGATTCTAACCCAAGTAGTCTAATGTCAGCCAGGATCCCTGTTCTAAGGTACACATTATGCTAACTCTTAACCACGATGCTCGGTGGTGCCGGCAGTACTACTAGAGAAGTCATCTGTCCAACAAAGAGAATTTGGCAGTTGCTTATTGATGTGAGTGTAAGGAAACCAGGCCAGCTATTTATTGCTCCATAATACATCTCCCCAACCTTTGTGACATAAAACCACAACTGTTTTTCATGCTCACAAGCTCTATGGGGCAGGAAATTAAGACTGGCACAATGGGATGGCTTCTCTTTGCTCCATAATGCCTGGGACCTCAAATGGAAAGACAAAATGGCTGGGGGCTGGATGACTAGACAGCTGAGTTCAGCTGAGCCTGTGGATCCAGTACCCACATGTAGATCCTCCAAACAGTTTGAGCTTCTCACAACATGGTGGCTGGATTCAGAGAGGGTGAATCCGGAGAGCAAATGTTCCAAGAGTATGAGAATGAGGTAGCAAGGCTTCTTTTGACCTAGCCTCTGAGCTGGTGCAGTTTCACTTCCTTTATCTTCTATACCTATAAAAGCAAGCACTGAGGCCAGCCCATATTTGTGGAGGAGGAGTTAGGCTCCACCTCTGTGTGGGAGATAACACTGCACATGAGTGAGATGATGTTGCAGCCACTTTTGGAAACACAATCAGCACAGAATCATGGAGACTGTTGACAGAGCAGTCCTAGAATATTTTCAGCTATGAATTACTGAACTGGCAACTACCAGTGACTTAAACACTAAAAGTGTATTATCTCATTAAATGAAGGGCCAGAGACAGGGCAAGTCAGAGTTATTTAGTTGTTCAATGATGTCATCAAGGACCCTAGTGCTTTCTATCTTTCCACTCTGCTACCTCTAGCACATCCAAAGTGCTTCAGTCCTTGGTAGTAGGTTGGCTGCAGTAGTTCCAAGCATCAGAAGGAGACAAAAATGGCAGGCAAAGAAAAAAAAAAAGGTATTTATTCCCATAAGACTCTGAATTATAGAGTAACCTCCTCCCCAAACCTCACAGCCAACTTAGCTTCAGGTCACATTGGTTGGGCACTTGATCTTGCCTATGTTCATATCATATCTGAAAGGGAATCAAGGAAAGAAAAGATCTAGCATTTTGGCTTCATAGTAAGAAGCACTTCTGCTAATAAAAAAAGAAAGAGGGATAATCACTGTTGAGTCATCAGTATCTGCCACACATACAGGCAACTATCCATTCATTTAGCAATTATTAGCTGATTGTTAATTATGCATCAGGCACAGTGCTAAGAGGCAGGCAGAGCAGTGAATGAGACAGACAACATCCCTGCCCTCATAAGGCTTACAGTCTGGCATGGAACAGAACATGTAACAGGCAATTAAATAATTAAATACAAATGTGATAAATGCTATGAAAAGAAGTATGCAATCAATGATGCACTATTTGCCATAATAAAAAAAATATTTCTTCCCAGTAGTTTATTGAAATGAAAGTCAAGATTACAGTTATAGAATCTAAAAGAAGCACAAGGTCCTTCAAGGTCCTTACTATGCCTAAAAGGTAATCATCGAAAACTATGAATGTTCCCATTGTGTAGGAGAGTGAAGCACCCTATCTGGCAGACAGATGTGTCCTCGTCAGTAGAAAAGTTACTCCACCAAGGGTCAGAGACCATTCATTGGGATTTATGACAATCGCAATGAACTCTCCGAGACTACCTAAACTATCCAACTGCATGCTCACCAATCAGATTTTGTTGTTTTTCTTTTTTCTTAAAGATTTTATTTATTTATTCATGAGAGACAGAGAGAGAGAGAGAGGCAGAGACACAGGCAGAGGGAGAAGCAGGATCCCTGTGGGGAGTCCAATGTGGGACTCGATCCTGGGACTCCAGGACATGACCTGAGCCAAAGGCAGATGCTCAACCACTGAGCCACCCAGGCATCCCACCAAACAAACTTTGGATTGCTTCCTCACTTACCTGAACACTAAATTGGAATTCCCCAGTCTCCGCAAAGTCAGATCTGTCACCATAAAATGTTATTTTGGTCAATTTAACATGAGTGTGAACACTCTTGGGCCCGATCCCTTTTCACTGACCTGAAAATGGAGTAGACAGATCTTCAAAGCCAAAAACACAGACTGGGAACCACCAGCGAGCCCGCTCTGTGCACTCACAGGATGTAAAGCTGGCCTTGCCCATGATAGCACTAGACACCCACCTTGTACATTCCTTTGATAACTGCTATGGCATCAGCCAACTGCTGATTGTAGCATTTTCTTATGGTGTCCTCATTCTGCAAACCAAAAATAAGTACAATGAGCACCACAGTGTATTTCCAAATATGAGTCTCATACCCACTAAGGGACTCAGTATAAAACTATTGCTCAGATCATCACAAATCCTGTGAAAAGTCCAATTTGTAATCATTTATCCTACACTATAGCTATTACACTGCATTCAAGTTTTTTAAAAGATTTATTTATTTATTTTTGAGAGAGAGAGAGAGAGCACACGTGTGAGCAGGGCAAGGAGCAGAAGGAGAGGGAGAGAGGGACTCTTCAGCAGACTCCGCACTGAGCACAGAGCCTGATGCAGGGTTCGAACTCACAACCCTTAGATCACAACTGGAATTGAAATCAAGAGCCAGCCACCCAACTGACTGAGCCACTCAGTTGCTGACACTATATTCAAGTTTTACTTATACTTAATTATAAGCAATGGAGAGCTCAAATGGATAAAATAAATACAGATATTGTGAACATTTTATTTCCCTTTATGTATTTAAGTCTTCTTACTGTCTTCCTAGAATTGCTTTTAAAAATAGTATAATCTATTTGTAATCATTTTCTCTCCTAGTCCTTGTAATTTTAATGGGATATGGTCATAAAAAGAAATCTAGACCAGTCATTTTTGATTAATCAAACCAGTTGACCATTGTTTTTGGATAACAATGAAAGACAGCACATAAAAATCCCCCACAAACCTTGATTCTGATTTCATTTCTGATTCTAGCATGGAGTGGAAACTATGATTACACTGTAGAGTCGGACAGAATTGGATTTCAATATCACTGTGACACTTTTCAATCTGTCTGACCTGAAGCAGGCTACTTAACCTTACTATCTCAGTTTCCTTATCTGTAGATCAGGAATAATTGGGTTTCATTTAAGTATTATTGAGGGACTTGAGGAAACACATTTAAAGGCTTCCTGTGGTCTCAGAATGGTGGGATCAATAGAAAAGGAGTTGTTCTTTGTTGTTGGTTTTTTTTTTTACATTTGTTTTTATTTAAGTTAGATTTGCCAACATATAGTATAACGCCCAGTGGTCATCTCATCAAGTGCCCTCCTCAGTGCCTGTCACCCAGTTACCCCATCCCTCTGCCCACCTCCCCTTCGGCAACCCATTGTTTTTTTTCCAGAGTTAGGAGTCTCTCATGGTTTGTCTCCCTCTCTAATTTTTCCCACTCAGTTCCCCTCCTTTCCCTTATAATCCCTTTCACTTTTTCTTATATTCCACATATGAGTGAGCATGAGCAGGGGGAGGGGCAGAGGGAGAAGCAGACTCCCCACTGAGCAGGGAGCCTGACACAGGGCTCCATCCCAGGACCCTGGAATCATGACCTGAGCAAAGTCAGATGCTTAACCAACTGAACCACCTAGGTACCCTTGTTTGTTTGTTTTTTAACTGAGGACTAGCAGTACCTGTTCTTTTTTTTTTTTTAATTTTATTTATTTATTCATGAGAGACATAGAGACACAGAGACAGAGACAGGCAGAGGGAAAAGCAGACTCCATGCAGGAATCCTGACATGGGACTCGTTCCCGGGTCTCCAGGATCACGCCCTGGGCTGAAGGTGGCGCTAAACTGCTGAGCCACCAGGGCTGCCCAGTACCTGTTCTTAATGACAGATAAATACGCTAACCTGAGCAAAGATTTTAGGAAATTCCTGGAATCCGCAGAGTTTTCAAGCCTTTGGCTCCTACAGAGATAATAAGCACTAATAATATCATGTAAAATTGTATGCCTAAGAGCCAGATCTCAAGCACCAAACTGTCTGGCCAGGAAAATAACTCTGCTGTTTTTTTAACTGATGGCCTTGAGCAAGTTAATTAAACTTCCTGGGCCTCAGTTTCCTCATCCGTAAAAGAGAGATAATAATTGCATCTACTTTATGAGGTTAGTGTGAAAACTAAATTAATTTGTATACAGAGCACTGACAAAGTTCCTGACACAAAGTAAAGGTATTGTATGAGACACAACACATGCAAATTAATTGCCCTCATGAGTTGCTAAATTCAAAACTGTGGTACATACCTATCTAAGCACAAGATCAATCTGCATATAAAACAAAGGAAATGGGACACTTGGGTGGCTTAGTAGTTGAGCATCTGCCTTTGGCTCAGGTTGTCATCTCAGGGTCCTGGGATTGAGTCCTACATTGGGTTCCTGAGGGGAGCCTGCTTCTCCCTCTGCCTATGTCTCTCCCTCCCTCTGTGTGTCTCTCATAACTAAATAAATAAAATAGTTTTAAAAAATTGCAAAAATTACCTGGAATGAACAAAAATAGCAAAAGAAATTTAAAACAAATAAATATAAAATAAAGGAAATGAGAGAGCATGTACCTCTTGATAATGTTTTTCAATTTTTAGGATCCTGTCATGTAGAGCAGTGAAGAGACTGAAAGATTCTTCTTTAAGACGGTCCTCAAATTTCAACTGAAGCAATTGTTTGAGGAACCCAAAATCCACTTGAAGAGATCTAATAATCTAAAAATGGAAAAACATACATTATTGCAGGGAGTAAGGGTGCTCTGTGTAAAGGTTCTAGCACATTACCTGTTTCCGGGTGTAGAGAAGCAAATTTTGCACCTTAAGATATGCCTCTTTAGCATATTGATTATTTTAGGCTGATTATTTTTAAGAAATTGCAAACAGGGGGGATCCCTGGGTGGCGCAGTGGTTTGGCGCCTGCCTTTGGCCCAGGGCGCGATCCTGGAGACCCGGGATCGAATCCCACGTCGGGCTCTCGGTGCATGGAGCCTGCTTCTCCCTCTGCCTATGTCTCTGCTTCTCTCTCTCTCCCTCTGTGTGACTATAATAAATAAATAAATAATTTAAAAAAAAGATTTTACTTAAAAAGAAATTGCAAACAGGAAAAGCTCTAATTTATAAGGGAAATCTCCACTTGTGAAGGCTGTCTCCCTAGCTATACCAGCAAGAGGGGGATGAGTTAAAATCTCTAGAAACTCTTAGGTTGACTTAAATCTGCATAACCACCATCCCCTTGTATACTGTGCTTTTCCTCATAAACTCCCATAACTGCTCCTCTCATCCTCTGACATCTTTTATCTTTAGTTGAAGAGGCTATTTAAGGTTATGGCTTCACCCCCCCCCCCAAAAAAAAAGGGTTATGGCTTCAGCCATTTCAGAGAGTTGCTCAGTTTTCCTGGGTCTCTCCCATGTAGTCAGGAGCTATACATATTACTAAATTGTTTTTCTCCTGTTAATCTGTCTCCTGTCAATTTGATTCTTAGACCAGCTAGAAGAATGTTGAAGGGTGGGACACCCAGGTGGCCCAGCAGTTGAGCATTTGCCTTCTGCTCAGGGCGAGATCATGGGATCTGGGATTGAGTCCCACATCGGGCTCCCTGCAGGGAGCCTGCTTCTCCCTCTGCCTGTGTCTCTGCCTCTCTGTGTCTCTCATGAATAAATAAATAAATAAAATCTTTAAAAAAAAGAAAAAAGAATGTTGAAGGCTAAAGAAAAAATTTTCCTTCCTAACATGGGCATATTACCTGGAATGTAGTCAGGGGGGCCTGTCCTGCCTTTTAAGAAAACCTCTGTAATATGGGGTACATTGGAGAACTCTAGTTAATCTGCTACATTGACATATGCTAATGGAGTAAGGGAGAGAAGGTGCCTGGCAGTTTCTTCTCATACAGAATAAAATACCTGTGGCTAACATCAACCCTTTATCATACCTCGAAAGGTATAGTCGAAGATGTGGATATTAAATCAGAAAAGATAGGCAAAAATTAATATTCTTTGTGAATTTACTAGCCAAGCACTTAAATACATAACTAGCATGTTGACTAAGAATCATTTCATTTTTTTAAAAGATTTTATTTATTTATCCATGAGAGAGAGAGAGAGAAAGAGAGGCAGAGACACAGGCAGAGTGAGAAGCAGGTTCCATGCAGGAAGCCCTATGTGGGACTCGACCCCAGGTCTCCAGGATCACACCTTGGGCCGAAGGCAGGCGCTAAACCGCTGAGCCACCCAGGGATCCCTAATAATTTCTGATCATTAAAACATACACTGTGTTTTTGTCTTCCACCAACTATTTAAAATGTATTCACTAGGCAATCTTCCCCCTGCCCTGAATGGAAACTTTAGGCAATTCCATGACATTTCTACTTATTTTTCAGAATAGGAAGTCCTACTGTCACTCAAAGTGGCATTTAGAATATGATTAATAAAAGTTAAACACATCCAAGTAAGACTGGGTGATCATTGCTATTCTTTCCTAAACTCCTATGAATATAGAGCTCTTTTTTTCTTCTCCTTGCTTTTGAGGGTCCTCTGTCCTTTTAGATCATTCTACTAGATAGGGCCCAGAATGACCTCATGATGATGCACTTTCTCTCACTCTTTCAAAGGCCATGTATGGTCCATGGGAAATAATCACACATTCCTCATCCCATAACCCTTAGCTTCCTTATGTAAGGATCAACACCAGTCCCCTGTGTCTTCCAAAAGCAGCAAACATACTTCAGGTTTCATACAAGGCTGCCTTACTAGCCTTAAATTGAGGAAGATCACTTCTGGTACCTCTTACCCTATAAAGAGCATGGCAATAGAGCTTTCTCGATCACTTCAGTAATTTTGCCTCTTCACCTCCTGACTCCTTTATTTTTGTTGTCCTTGATCTACTTCAAAAGCTAAGAGTCATGGATCTGATATGCAACATTCCTTTTGTAAATTCTGCAAATGGGATCTAACTCAAACTCACTTTGGAATTTGATACCTGGTGTACTAGCATCCTGAAAAACATCTCATTTTAGTATCCTGAAACTATAGGAAAGATTTTATTTTGCAGATGAGGATAACAAGACTTTAAGTGGTTAAGTGACTGTCTAATCCAACATTACACAGCCAGTAATGGAAGGCCCAGATTTGAAAAATTATGACTGTCTCATCCCCCTATTTCTTTATACCCTGTTGTCAACTCATAAAGAGTACTATGTTGAGAAATCATGTTTAAAAATATTTGAAAGCAAGTGATGTCATAAGTAATTCCTTAAATTCCCAGAACAGGCAGAGATGACTTTGCCTATAGAAGACCCAGTTCTAGATGAATTGCATATTCTGCAAAAGAGAGGCATGGAAATCCTGTATGGTCAAACAAACTTCACTGGATTGAAGATTCCCAGAGAGCACTATAAACTCTAGATAAAATATGAACAAAACACAACCAACAACTTGAAGACACTGGAGAATAAACAGAAGCAGGAGAATCCTGGAGGGGATTGAAAAATTGGAGGAAGGAACTGATGCAGGGTGAGATGCCTGCTGGGTAGCTATGTTCAGTGACCTCAAAAGGCAGCTAAACCTCAAATAAAAATCATTGGTTTTTATGGTCTGAATAATAAAAGGACAGCACAATCACAGACACTGGATGTGATCATGTGGGGTTTCTAAAAAGAAAAGAACCAAAGAGAAGGAGCATAAAATCTATATGTAAACTCAGTAAAAACCTCTGGGTGATCCCTGAAACACATGCACATGGAGCACACTGTAAGCAGCCTGTGAGATTTGGGCTGTCAACCAAGATACATTTGCAGTTGGAATCCAAACAAGTTTATTATGTGCCAAAATACAGACATCAACAGTCTTCTGAAGGAATATACATATATATTAGAAGCCAGAACATGACATTCACAATATCCAGGATATAATTCAAATTACCTGATATTTAAAACAAAAACAAAAACAAAAAACAAAAAAATCCCAGGAAAATGTGATTCAGTCCCAAGAAAAAAATGATTGAGACCAACACCAGTATTACACAAGCATTGGCAAAGATTTTAAAGCAGCTATTATAATTATGCACAATGAAGTAAAGGAAAATAATATATATGACTTATTTGATTAAGCCGATATTGTTGCATTCTCTAAAATAGAGCTATATGATATCATAATTGTTACTGAGATCCAACTCAAGGAATTAGAAAAAGGAAAACAAAGTGAACCCAAAATAGTAAAAGCAGTTAAATAATAAAGATATGAAATTTATGAACTAGAAATAAAGATATGATAGACAGGATTATAAATCTGAGGTTTATAAAACCTCAGATGTGCGCGTGCTCCACATGCGTGTGTTTCAGGGATCACCCAGAGGTTTTTTCTGAGTTTACATATAGATTTTATGCTCCTTCTCTTTGGTTCTTTTTTTTTAGGAACCCCACACGATCACGTTCAGTGTCTGTGACTGTGCTGTCCTTTTATTATTCAGACCATAAAAACCAATGATTTCTATTTGAGTTAAAATAATAATAATAATAATTAATAATAATGAGAGATATAGCTTCCAAGATCTTCTAGGAAAAAAAAGAAGAGGTATACACACAATATTAGCATTTTATTTTCATTTTTTTAATATTAGTATTTTTTTAAATATAACTACAGACACAATAAAGATTTAAAACTAATGAGAAGACAGTCAACATTATGCCTATAATTTGAAAACTTGGCAAAATAAATATTTTTATAGAAAAATATAATGTCAAAACTGACCCAAGAATATTTAAGAAAACCATACTATATCCATAACAAAATAAAAATAGCAATAAAAATAAGCACATGCAATTTTACAAGGAAGTTCTAACAAACACTGAAGAGATAGATAGATAATTCTAACTTCATGCCAACCATTCCAGAGAATAGACTGAGGAACATCTCCCAACTCATTGTATGAAAGTACTATGATCTGGGTACCAAGAGTGAACAATAGTATAAGAAGAAAAGATAAATGTATAGGACGGTCTCTTATGAACATAAATGGAGAATAATCATTAGTAGAAATATAGCAAATGATGTGGAAAGCAAAAGAAACATTATAGTCCAGTTGGGTTCATTCCACGTTTACTATTCAAAAGTCAGTGTTCACATCATCACATAAAGGAAAAAAGCCATATGACTCAATAGTATGGAAAGCATTCAAATCAGGTCATTCATGATTTTTTTTTTCATTCATGATTTTTAAATGCTTTTAATTAATTAAAAATAGAGGAAACATCCTTAATCTGATTTAAGCATGTGTATCAGAATTTGGTTCAGCTATATTTTAAAAATCCAAATAACAGAAGCACAAAAGAGAAATAAATTTTATTTCTCTTTCACTAGAAATTGTGGTAGGCAGTCAGTGGTGAAAAACCCCCAAGATCCTTCTACCTTATTACTATGCTGTGTATACTGCCTCAGAATCATCGTGCAAACGGAAGCATCCATGTTCTAGGCACAAAAATAAGGAAAGGAAAAGAGGGAAGGAGGGAGTGAGGAAAGAAGGAAAGGGGAAGGAAGAAGAGGAGGAGAAAGAAGTGAAGTAGCAGAAAGTAAGTGCATGTGAATTGTTTCTTCAAGAAGCTTCCCCAAAGCTGCCATATAACATTTCCATGTAATTCTACTGACCAGAATTTACTCATTTGGATGTGCCCAGTTGCAAGAAAATAAAGTTATAAAACTTTTGGGAAGGTATTATTAGAAAAGGTAACTAACAAGCATGAAAGAAAAGAGACACCTCCAAAAGTTACTAGTAGGGGTGCACATTGTACAATCTCCCAGCAGGGCAATTTGGCAACATGCTTCAAAATGCTAATGCAAAAAAAAAATGCTAATGCATACATTCTCTGTCTCAGACATTCCACTTTTAAATTTATGCTACAGATTTGTTGGCCTATGAGTATGTACAGAATTCTTCATCACAGTAGATGATTTGAAACAACTAAAGTGTCCATTCATAGGGGGAGAGCTAAATAAATGATGACATTTTATAATAGGATATACTCGTGAAAATGATGAGAAAATTATGTACCGACATGGAATGATTTTCTACATTGTTAAGTGAAAAAACAGAAGCAAAGTAAACAAGAGTATTCGTAGTAGTATGCTATCTCATGAGAGTTCTATGGATTAGAGATTTTAATAACTCTTCATATCTGATGTGTATGAGATGTTCTGTTTCTTTACAATCAAAAAAGATCCAAAGGAAATAATGGTGGAATGTCAAGATTTGACAAAATTGTATGAGGGTAACACAATTATTCATCATATTACTCTCCACATTTTCTACAATTCAAAAATCTTTTATAATTCTTAAAAAAGTATCATAAATAGAAAATGTTGACAGATGTCAAAAGAATTCCAAAAAGAGTAACAACCCACTTCACTAAACAGGTTAACATATATAAACATGACATAAATATAAGGAGTAGTTTATACAAATTATTTTAAAAAACACAACTGTCATCCAAGTCAGCTTGTAAAGATGCTAATATTTAAACATTTTTACTCATTTAAATTCTGCAAAGGAAAGAGACACAAAGACAAACAATACCTATAATGATCTCAGAAGTTTGAAAACAAATCCAGATTTACCTGTATTAGCTTTTCTGTAGATGAACTCAACTCTTTTAATGGCAGAATTTCACTGTAATCTGTTTGAGTAGCATGGTCTGTACTGAAAAAGCCAACTTTCAAATCATCTGAAATAGTAAGTCTGGAAAAAAATGGAGAGTAAAAGTGCTTTATATAGTAGATAACTTATTTTAAAATATGTATTATGACATATTTTTGTGTAAATCATATTATGTTTTAAAGATTCAAAGGGACTGGTAGAGTGAGGAAAGCTCTGAATTACTTGCTCATGATTTAGGGTTTTCACCAGGACTCTGTGGATTATCAGATTCCCTGAATTGTGGTATATTTTCCCACTGCTACTCATCTTATTTCCATTTTCTGATATATTTGAGCCTCATTTTAATATCCTATCTGCTGTTTTAAAGACATTATAAATTATGCACAGACACATCAAGCAAAAATACTTCAAGATAGTGGTTCTCAAAGAGTGGCCTGAAAACACCAGGGGTTCCAGGACACTCTTCCAAGCAATCCACGAGGTCAAAATTATTTTCATAATAGTATTAATATTTTATTTGCCTTTTCCACTATCATGCTCTTACAGTAGTGTTCAGTGGAGTTATCCAGAAGCTACAAGTTATGTGAATGCATGACATGAATGTAGAAGCAGATACGAAAATTCAGCTATCATGCATTAAGCCAGGCACTAAAAAGGTGTGCAAAAATGTAAAGCAATGACACTATACTCATTAGAGTTCTTGTTTTAAAAAATAGAGTTCATTTTCTTTAAAATATGTTATTTATGTTAGCATAGAATTGGTTTACCATTATTATAAATGAATTAATATACATATATTAATTTCTCCTTTTAAAATTCTAATATGGTCACTAAGAATAGGTATAAACTAAAGCTCTTTGAGGTCCCCAGTAATTTTTGAGACTATGAAAGTTCTTGAAACCAAAAAATTTGAGGATTATTCTTTAAGATAATCACACCACCATACTATATTTGATTTTCAAACTCCATTCCTGCAAAATCTGAGTAGGCAAGGAACTTAAGCATTTGTAAACACCTCAGATAGATCTTTAATCTTCTCAAATAGTAAAAAGAAAGCCTATTTTCTGGATGCACTCTTTGTCAATTTGATCAAACTTAACCAAAACTACCAGTTCCTAAAATGTCAGCTAAAGGGATCCCTGGGTGGCACAACGGTTTGGCGCCTGCCTTTGGCCCAGGGCGCGATCCTGGAGACCCGGGATCGAATCCCACGTTGGGCTCCCGGTGCATGGAGCCTGCTTCTCCCTCTGCCTCTCTCTCTCTCTGTGTGTGACTATCATAAATAAATAAAAATAAAATAAATAAAAATAAAATGTCAGCTAAAAACAGAATGCCATGAAAGCCCAAGTAGAATTACCAGACTTTTCAGGATAGACTCTGAAGACAAAGTGAGCTACTATCTTCACTGGTTTGCTAACCAGCTGGCACAGACTCTGAAGGGGGCACCCCTGCAACCCTTTCCCTCCTTTTTATTTGCTAGCAGAGTCTCAGGATCATGTCCCACAGAATTCAGGGCAGGGTGATCATGTTTCCAGTGCCAAGGGTAGCTCTTGTCTGGTCTCAGCCCATCACAGAGATTCCATTCTTCTGGGCAGATTGTTTTAGGGGTGGGTATGGAATTGGTTCTAGCAAGAATGACATGAGGAAAGATCTTTTGGGGGACTTGGGGTAAAACTTTCTATGCTTCTACACAGGGGCACCAGAGGAGAGAGTTTTCCTCTATGACTCTGAATATTGCCATGTGTTGAAGTGATGCCAAGAAGTGCCACAGCCATCTGGTGACCACAAGCAGGGTCAGCCAAAGGCAAAGTCTGTACACAGATTATGAGCTTTTTAAAAATAAACAGAAGTAACTTTGATGACTTTGTTTAGCCATTGACTCAACTAGCTCTAAAACTTGTCATACCTCTGGCCTTCCTGCAATGTCATATATATGTTATTGGTGCTGTGGGGGCAGTTATTACCATCAGCTACTATGTTCTGAAGTATCATAATTTTTTCATCATGTTTGGAAAAAACCATTGAAGTACAGTAATATTTAACCAAGAAAGACTAAGTATAAACTTACAAAATATTAAACATTTAATATAATGATTTTCAATTAACCCCACTAAATTTTCAACCAATTTTCTACACACTCATCAATGTCATACTCATGATCGGTAGCATTATCCAGATGGGGAGGGAACAGCAGTAATGTTGTATACCTCAGTTTCAACTAATGTTTCTGGTGGTTTTCCACAGAAAATTATATTTTAGATTTGATCAAATTTCATTTAAGGAGCCCTTTTTCCCCCCCTCACTAACAGAGTTCTGTTGGAAGAGGCAATCTCCTTGGTCCCTGAGTGTCCCTACACCTTCTTTCTGCATATGCGAGGAATGCAAAATCCTGGCCACTCTTTCCACAGGCCATTCCTCAGAATTGCGTTTGCAGTGAGCAACCTTAAAGGATGAGGTAATGCCTTTCCTCCACCAAGAAGCAGGCTGGTACTCTTTACTATTAAAATGGTGAGGGTTGCCTGGGTGACTCAGCAGTTGAGCGCCTGCCTTCAGCTCAAGGTGTGATCCTGGAGTCCTGTGATCGAGTCCTCCATCAGGCTCCCTGCATGGAGCCTGCTTCTCCCTCTGCCTGTGTCTCTGCCTCTGTGTGTGTGTGTGTGTGTGTCTCTCATGAATAAATAAATAAAATCTTTAAAAAATAAAAAATAAAATAAAGTGGTGAGCTCAGGCACCCTTCCTTTAATGCAACACACTGTGTATATAGGTATCCATGATGGGCCTTTAGTCACCCTCATGGCACTGAGGGGGCATGGCAGATCAAGACAAACAAATATGAAGGTCTGGATACTGATTTTGCAATGATGATAAAGTCCTTTGTCTCTGATCCAGGAGTCTTGTGTCTTCTGCTAGGGGCCATAAAATAAGCAAACTCGTTAGCTTGTAAGTAGGGTAAGATTTCAAACACTGCAGAGTCCTGACCCATAAAATCCTCTCAATAAATGCTGTTGTATTGAATTTTTTCATTTAATTTTATTTTTTACAGTTCTTTATTTATTTAAATAATCTCTACACCCAAAATGGGGCTCAAACTCATGACCCTGAGATCAAGAATTGTATTGTATACTCTTCTGACTAAGCCAGCCAGGCACCCCTGTATTGAAATTTTTTAAGACTAAGATATAATAATTTACTAAAAAGATCATCAATATTCAAAGCTTTGTCTGTCTAAAATTTATAACCATTTTTGAAAATCATTTGTGAAAACCATAAATTATAATTATTATATTAAAATTAAGTACGATATTGTACTATACTATAGAAATGGGTGAATCATATGATCAGTTATAAAAATGTTAAGACGTGTTTTAAAACAGTTTATAAGAAATAAGAAAAGAGCAATTTTTAAGGGTGATGATGTAAAATTTTAGGGAAAATATTTTTGATAGTTTTTAAGTATGGCAACTATTATAGATGACAAATTGTACATGTGGCAGGCTTTTTCTAGGACATATGTTTTATAAATTTTAAAGAAATTCTCCTTTTTTATACATTTGGAAATCTTTTAAAACATGAAATAAAAATAAAATCATTATACTTTCAAACAAGTGTCCCACAAAATGTAGACAATAAAGGTTTCCTTAAACTATGACCAGGTTCCAAATTTTTGTCTTTTTAATCTATCATTCCCATGGTCCCTAGAGGTATCTTACTAAAACTCGGGTTCTTTCACTATCCTGCTATAAAGACTTTAATAGCCTTCCACTGTCCAAGAGAATTATATTCAGTCTTCTTATTCTGACTTCCAAACTATGGGTGCAAACTACTTATCTGAGCTTCATGCACTTAACAAAGAATAACTGAGTACCTACTGTTTGCCAGGCACTGTTTCTGGCACAAAGGTAATAGGAATGGGCAGGTCAAAGTCTTTGTTCTCATGGAACTTATATTTTAAAGGGAGAGACAACCAGTAAACAAGTAAACAAAAATACGTTATATATTGTGAGGTAGTGGTAAACTCATCTTTCATTTTGTATACCCTATGTACCATACTCATCTATTAAATGTTCTCAAAATACATCTGTATCTGAAGGTTGGGCAGTACCTTCAGCCTAAAATATAGTCTCCCCACAGTTCTACCTATAAAAATCATATATAGTCACTTTCTTTTTCATCTTCCTATTCCTTCCATTCCCTTACATTGCCAGAGTGGAGGAATCAACATGGTGGTCAGTGACATGAGTCAATTTCTTCATAAGAAAGGTTAGGAGCCATGCAGAGGAAAAGGCCAACAGGCCTCGTAGCCAAGAATGTAGGGTAGTGTGAGAAACAGTTTTAGTATATGTGCTGCCGAAGCGAGCACAGTAGTGTGAGAAACACAAGCAGCAGCACAGAGCCAGCATGATTGGGAGAAGGAGTACATAAATGTAAAAATGTAAAAAAACCCGAGGGAGATAGAGCATCAGCATCTGGCAACCGCCATAGTGGTGTCTCATTTAGGTGGGAGTCTTCAATGACAGGTAAGGCTGGTCAGTGGAATTGTGATTAAAACAAGGAATTTTTTTCAAAAACTTCAAAATAGAATACTTTATGTACCAGCAATCCCATTTCTTTCTTTCTTTTTTAAGATTTTATTTATTTATTCATGACTGACAGAGAGAGAGCAAGAGAGCGAGAGGCAGAGACACAGGCAGAGGGAGAAGCAGGCTCCATGCAGGGAGCCTGACGTGGGACTCGATCCGAGGTCTCCAGGATCACACCCCAGGCTGAAGGCAGCGCTAAACCGCTGGGCCACTGGGGCTGCCCAGCAATCCCATTTCTGAGAATGTATCCAAAGGAAATTAAGTTATTATCTCAATATTTACTACCCCTCCACCCCATGTTCACTGAAACATTATTCAAAATAGCTAAAGTATGGAAATAACCTAAGTGCCCATTAATGGATAAATGATAAAGAAAATGTAGTGCTTACATACAATGGGATAATCTTCCACTATAAAAAAAGAAGGAAATCCCATCATTTGTGACAACGTAGATTAACTCTGAGGGCATTATACTAAGTAAAATAAGTTAGAGGAAGACAAATATTGTATGATCTCACTTATATGTGGAATCTAAAAAAGGCAAAGGCAAACTCATAGAAACAGAGAGTTGATTGGCAGTTGCAGAGGCTGAGGCCTGGGGAGATGGGGAGATGTTGGTCAAAGCGTACAAACGTCCAGTTATAAGAGAAATAAGTTCTAGCTAATGTACAGCCT
Organism: Nyctereutes procyonoides; assembly: GCF_905146905.1. NCBI lineage: Eukaryota > Metazoa > Chordata > Mammalia > Carnivora > Canidae > Nyctereutes > Nyctereutes procyonoides. The sequence continues at coordinate 70,712,770 of NW_026575052.1, read as the reverse complement.
GGTGATTATAGTCAGCAATACTGTATCATACTTGAAAGTTGCTAAGAGAATAAATCTTAAATGTTCACACACACATAACAATGTGAGGTGATGGATGTGTTAACAACCTTATTGTGGTAACTATTTTACAATATATACAAAATATTAAATCATCACATCATACACCTTAAACTTACACAGTGCTATGTGTCAATTGTATTTCAATGAAGCTAAGGGGGAAGAAAGGAAAAGGAGATTTTGTAATACCTACTCACAAAATGTTAATCTATTGCAAAAAATGGCAAATTTTTGGTAGAGAATCCTGGTAGACACCAACCCAATGAGGTCGAGGTTAAAGCACCAACAGGGAAACATAATGAACGTGTGCCCACTAAAGTGGATGCCCTGAAAAGTACATACCTCCATTTCTGTGGCATTTCCTGCCAAGAATGCATAATAAGAGTCTGATTATAAGAAAACACTAGACAGAGCTGGACACTAAATCCAAAGTCTATACTTTTAAAAAATGTCAAGGACATAAAGGACAGCTAGAGGCAATAGGAGTTCTTTCAAACTGGATGCGTCTGAAGGGCCAGGATAGCTGAATGCAACATACTCCTAGATAGGATCCCAGACCAAAAAGGAAAAAAGCTATCATTGGTGCCCTTGGCACAACTTGAAGGGGCCTGATGTAGTGCTGGGCTAATGTTGGCTTCCCGATTTTGAGAGCTGTATGCTAGGTATATAGGAGAATATCCATTTTCGGAAAAACACTAATTCTTAGCAGTGATGGGCACCAATCCTATAGCTTGCTCTTAAAATGTTCTAAAAAGATTAATAATAATGAGTATATGAATTCGTGTATGTGTGAATGTGCACACAGAAGGGACAAAGAAGAGGAGCGGGGGCGGGGGGGTGGGCGGGGGTGTGTGGAAAAACAAGGTAAAAGGTCAGAATTGATGAATCTAGGTGAAGAGGATATGAGGGATCTTAGTTCTGTTCTGGCAATTTCTCTGTCAATTCGAAGTTATTTCAAAGTAAAGTATTTTTAAAACGTCATATGCATTCTTCAAGCAAGAATTGTCAACGTTTTAGGCCTTAATGAACAATGAAATGTGACTGGAAGCAACGTATACCACATTTGCATATGCTGCTTCAACTCATTTTCTAACTGCAAAGCTGCCAGTTTTTAAGAAAGTTTACAATAAAAGAAATCTAGACTGTAGTGCAAGCTGCTCTTCCACTTGGACATTATGATCCAGTAGATAATGGCACTGTTTGTCTACGACAAATAGGGGTGATCTGTGATCCTCTGGCAAGCACCACTAAGAAAATCACAGTGAAGGCCTCTAGGACTTTAGAGGGAATCTTATGCCTTCTTATGTAGATGACTATCATCCTTTTGAGAAACAGCGCTGGCTCACAATTGAGTCTGGAAAAGACTGAATGTTAACTCCTGTAAACATGAGTCATCAGGCCTGAGTTTCCCATGATAAATTAGGTTTTATCTTACCCACCAAACCATACACTTGGGCATGAGCACGGAAGTGACATAAGAGACCAGGCTCAAGCAGAAGGAAAGACATTTACAGGAAGCCCATACCTCCTGCTCCGATTGCCTCTTCCCCTCCAAACCATAGTTACAGCCTCATGGCAAATTCTGTACAATCAGTTGATTGAGGAAGAAAAAAACTCAAGCCTAGTTAATAGAGGGGATTGCCATCAGGACGGGGATGCCTATATAGTTCCACAGCTCCACTACAGCTCCGCTCAGAGGTGACCTTGAGGGACAGCAATGAAGGAAAATCCTTCCACCTAATAGAACTGAAGTAATCCATTTGGTCGTTTACTTTTTCTGGATGAGAGCGAGCCATAATTGTGTACCTGCATTAATTTGTATACTGTTGCTAAAGTTTTAACTGAATAATGGTCAGGAACTTGGAAGGAAGAAGACTGAGAGACTGGTGACAAGAAAGTCTGGGGAAGAGTTCTGCAGATGACCCTTTAAGAATGAGCACAGGCTAGGGGTGCCTGGGTGTCTCAGTCGGTTAAAGCATCCAACTCTTGATTTTGGCTCAGGTCAAGATCTCAGGGTCATGAGACTGAGCCCCATGTCAGGCTCTGCGGCTCAGGGACAGCAGTTAGTTGCTGCAACCATTCCAGTGTTCGCTCAATAGCCCTTGAACGAAATGGCTATGGTGGAAGGGATGGAGTTCAGCAACATGGACTTCTGAGTTTGTTCTGGCTGCTGCAAGCATTGAGTGCCTCATCAGCCAACAATAGAGATCAATACTGAGTCCCTAATATGCCAGTATTAACCAGTGGGGATAGCCAGCCGCCTAGTGGCAGCCTGATAACACTGAACATCTTCCACCATCCTCTCTGGGAGAGACATGTATGTATTCTGGATATGGATTTGTATTCCCTGACCATGATGCCACTATTCACTACAAAATGCTTTATCCACTGATGAAGTTTTGGATTATAGGTGAGGTTTGGTGGGGTGAGGTCTGGAGCTAAAGACCAAGAAAATTCTTGAGGCATCTTTGGTGCAAAATGGTGGTTTTATTAAAGCCCAGGGACAGGACCTGGGGGCAGGAAGAGCTGCTGCCCCAGGCTTGTGAGGGGTGGCTGATTATATACCTGCAAAGTTGGGGGAGGTAAGGAAAAGGCAGATTTCAAAAAGATTTTCATATGCAAAGGAGGACTACTAGAACCTGGAGGCCTTGCCATTGTCAAGTTAAAGATTGTTTATCCCTCAAGCAGTTCATTAACATTAAGACAATTGGCAACTTCCCGAGGAATGTCACACAAATCCCACCCTGGGGTGGGGTCATTTATGGGGTGGCAGTTTGTGCTTTTTCCTTAGCAGCCCTCTGTTCCCCATCATCCATCATTGTGACATAGTGCACATAATCATTCTGATAAGGGTACTCATTTCATAGCAAAAGAAATGTAGCAAGGGCTCATGCCCATGGAACTCACTGGTTTTATCACACATCCCATCACCCAGGAGTGCAAGCCTAATGAAAAGGTAAAATAGCTCACTGAAGATTTGATTATGGCAGTTATGAGACAGATCCATGAAAGGATGTGTTTCTGCCTTCCAGGATACAGTACATACTTTGAATCAGTATGTGGTGCTCTCTCTCCCCCAGCCATAGGTCCAGGAACCTAGAGACAGAAGTGGAGGTGGCTTCTCTCCCTAATATACCTAATAACCTTCTACCAAAAGTATTGCTTCCTGTCCCAGCAACTTTATGATGTGCTGGCTTGGAGGTCACAGTCCTCAGGGGAAGAATGCTTCCACCCAGAAACACAAGAGTTCCATTGAATTAGATGAGATTTAATCGAACCTGGCCACTTTGTGATCCTTTTGTCATTGAACTAAAAGGCAGAGAATGGGGTCCGGCCAAAGTGATTGATTCTGATTATGAAGGAGCAAGTGAGTTGTTGGTATACAATGGAGTCAGCGAAGACCATCTCTGGAACCCGGGGGATTCTCTAGGGTGCTTCTTGGCCTTTCCATGCTTGTCATGAGCACGCTATGAAGGCGCACACATTGTGGAAAGGTTGTGCCTTTCCACAATGTCAGCTTTATTCAACCATAGAGCAAAGTTAAATCACAATTATAAAGCAGGTTTAGGATTGCAAACTCAATGACATTCACCATGTGATTAAACTTGGCTTCTTAGACAACATACAAAGCAGGACAGAAGACAAACCACACAACAAGCAAGATAACAGAAGAGTGTGGGAAGTTAACGAACCAAACTCAAAGTCAGTCTGTGGGTGCACAGCTGAGATGGGGCCCCGGTCTGGTCTGGGTCAGCCCTTGGCACTTACTGCTCATGTTCCAGCAGTGAAGGATCTCGGTTCTGGTCAGAGATCAATCAGGCAGGGCCTTTGGTGGCATTTGCCTTTTTTTAAGTGGTCAGACAGAGGGGTCAGGTCTGAAGAGTCCAACACTTTGCTGCCCAAATCCTTTCCTTTTGAAAGGGCTTTAATGTGGAACGCCTGCGTGGCTCAGCGGTTGAGTGTCTGCTTTCAGCTCAGGGTGTGATCCCAGGATCCGGGAATCAAGTACTGCATCGGGCTCCCCTGCATGGAGCCTGCTTCTCCCTCTGCCTCTGTGTCTGCCTCTCTGTGTGTGTGTGTCTCTCATGAATAAATAAATAAAATTCCCCTTTTTTAAAAAAAGGTTTTGGATCTCTGCAGACCTCCTCTGATTACCAGTTCTGGCGTGTCAGCTGACGGTGGTCCCCATAATATCTCCTAGCTGGTGTCATCGCTTGACCCAGGCCCCTGCCTGACATGCCAGATTCCATTTTGCTCTCTACAACACTACAAGGGAGCAGAATTTGCCACCCTAAAATATTCCTCTTGGGCATAAGGATTCTTGAGTTAGTTATTTTTAAGGACCAGCAGGCACAGGAGAAGCTCTGAGAACAGTAGAAGTGGCCCTTTTTGTAAGGGACATTTACATTTATAAGTGGTATCTCTATTTGTAAGGGTGTCTCCCTAGTTGAACCAGGAAGAGAGGATGACTAGATGTCTAGAAACCTAACAATGGATAAAGTAAGAACTTAAAGGAGGGCCGGACCCTCCTTTATTGTACATTCCTTTGCTTGATAACCTCCCATAATGGCTCCCCCTCAGCCTCCAACACCCTCCAACATCTTTCATCATCTTTAGGTGGAAATGGTATTTAAGGTGGTAGCTTGGGCCTTTTCGGGGAGTTATTAAACTTTACTGGGTGTCTTCTGTGTATACAGGAGATATGTATATATGTTATTAAACTTCTCTGTTTCTCCTGTTAATCTTTAATTACCGAGAGTCTCAGCCAAGAACCTGAAGGGCAGAGGGAAAGTTCTTTATTTATTCTTAAATATTTTATTTTTAAGTAATCTCTATACCCGACATGGGGCTCAAACTCACAACTCTGGGGTCAAGAGTTGCATGCCCCACTGGCTGAGCCAGGCAAACACCCCAGGAAAGTTATTTTTGAGAACTCGGAACCTTCAGGAATGAAGATTTGGATCTCCCAGCTGGGTAAAGGACCTCAGACTGTCTGCATCTTTCAGCAAGTTTCTTGGCCACTCAACAAGCCTTCCCTGTGGACCAGCTCTGGCCATCACCCTCTGACTGATTTCTCTGCCACCAGCCTTGTCCTCTCCCAAGAGGTCTCAATCTCCATCTTAGATGGGGGTGGGTGGGAGTGAGGGTCTTCTAAGTTTTTCCTTTCTTGCGTATACCGTTGTAAGAATGCTTAGTCTTCTTTTACTCCCTTTATTGCCTTTTACTAGTTAAAAAGACTTTTTTTTAAAAAAATACTTAATAAAAAAATACTTCTTAATATTTAAAAAGGAACAGGAAATATTCCCCTATTCAAATACTGGTAAGATTTCTGCCTCCTGTCTAGATCCTGAGTGTTACATCAACATAATAAATACAGTCACTTAATCTGTTTTTTTTTTTTTTATATTCTACACAGTCACACATTTAACAGACCTCAGTGCTTTATCCTGTCTAGAAATGCAATCCTTTACCCTCCCTGGTGCCAAGCAGCCCCTTTTAACTATTCAATTTCATTTTTTATTAAGCTTGAACATGTATGTTCTTTCTTTTCCATTTTAAACAAATAATCTATTGTGGGTAGTAGGTTTATGGAATGTGGGTAGTTATGACTATATTATGTTGCATGTCAATGTCATCTCAAAAAAGCTGGAAAAAGTAAGTGAAAAGGGTAAAAAAAAAAAATCCAACCCCAAATACATATATTTTCAGGATATGATTTAAAAACTTGGAATAATGTTTTCAATTATTCCTTCTGGTGCCATAATATTATAGTACTATAATACAATGCTTTAAAATCAAGTCCAAAAATTTATAGATAACCTCCTACATAGTGTCAAAAAATATATTAAGCACTATTTGAGTGCTTAACTTGTTCTGTATGGTTTGTTAAGATATATGCACTAACACACACATTTTCCTTTCAGGTCTTCCAATAATTTCATAAGAGAGATACTGACTTTCTTGTTTCAAAGATGTAGAAACGGGGGCCTGACTAGAGGAAAGAACTCTTCTAAAATCATAAGCCTGAAGGGACAGATACCAATTCTCCATCCCTAGTGAGAACAGGCTCATGGCTCTAAGGTCCCTTGCGTCTTAAATTTTTGTAAAACTGACTCAGAAAGATCTGGCTCATTCAGAATCTAAGTGAAATATGATGGTTCATTCCTGAGTTTCCCGTCAAATTCCAAATGTGTTTAATTTTAAATGGCAACCTTCTTGCCTAGAATAGAAACCCACATCACAACAAATTAGCTAAGTGGTTCCTACACAGGCCTTATTTATAGTCTCAGTAATTTGATTTCTGAATAATGGCTTGGTTGTTGTGCATAAAATACAGTCTTGGAAAGATGACGATTATGTTTTTTGAATAAACTAGATACAAAATTAACAGGTAAATTTAGTATAGGATAAAAGGCCCAGGAACATTTATTAATAGAATGCAATGACATTTCTCACTGTATCCTAGAATAGTCTATCCTAACAAATGTTTATTAATGGATTAGCTAAAAAAATGGTATTAGGTGTGCTAAATTTTCACTCTCATGTACCATTCAACTTTAAATATGGAAAACATTGCTTCCCGTTTTTCCTCTTCAAAGAAAACGCCAAGTGTGATGTGCTCCAGGCTCAAAGAGGCTTCTCTTTGTTATTCCCACTTCCTAGGTGATCTCACAGAGTCCACCCCTACATCTATCTGGGTGCTAAGTGCTCCCAAATTGATACAGCCAGCCTGAACATCAGACTTGAAGGGTAGCAGAATCTGGCATCCCAAAATATGCCTCTTTGGCACAAGGATTATTTTGAGCTAATTATTTTGAGAGCTGCAGACACAGGAGAAGCTCTGAAAACACAGAAGTCACTCCTTTGTAAGAGAAATTTACATTTATAAAGGATATCCCCATTTGTAAATGTTTTTTAACCCTATACCTGGAAGAAAAGGATGAGTAAATCACAGGAGAATCTTATTATAAAGAAGGCACCAATTTAAATCTGCATAACAGCCATACTTCTATTTACTGTGCTTTTCCTGACAACTTCCCATAACCCACTCTTTCCCTCACCCCCAACCAGTCCCCATCCTTTGTCTTTAGGTGATAGTATTTAAGGTAGTGGCTTGAGCCATCTGGGGGAGCTACTCAGTTTTCCTGGGTATCTCCTGTGAATACAAGAGGCATACATGCTATTAAACTTCTGTTTTGTTTTTCCCCCATTAATCTATCTTTTATTATAGGGTTGGTCTCATCCAAGAACCTACAAGGGTAAAGAGAAAACTATCCCCCCCCCATCTCCTAACTGGTTTCCCTATTTCTGCCCTTATCTTCATTATAATTTACTATCAAAACAGCAGCCAAAGTAATCCTCTTGAAAGACTGATGAATATCAAATCACTCCCCTGCACCAATCCCCCCTCATGGCTTCCCATCTTTGATAGTATAATTTATAATAAATGTATATTTTGTTCTTCATCCACAGCTCCTGCCTCAAAGCTCCCAAGACTCTTGGAATTTCCTAAATGACATGAGCAGTGGGCTCATCTTTTGTTATACTTGGTCTTTTGTCCTCAATTCCTGAAATGGTCTCAGTGTGGAAAAAAAGGTGAAACGTGGGTCTTCTGTAATTAATAACGAACTCCTTTGAAACACACCAGAGTCCATATTAGTGGGGGGACTTTTGTAAAGCCCCTAAGGATGGAAGCTGTTTGCCAGAGAAACCAATCCCAGTTAGAGGGTGGGATGGGTCAGTCCCACTCCCATATCCACCTTTGGAGGGGCTGCAGGTAGACCCATTCACCACAAAATCAATGATTTCATCAATTTGGTCTATATAATGCAGCCTCCATAAAAATCTCTGAACTACAGGCTTCAGGGAGCTTCTGGGTTGGTGAATAAGAACACATCCAGGTGCCAGAAGGGTGGCACACTCCAAATTTTGTGGGGACAGAAGCTTCTGTGCTCCAGACCTTTCAAGACCTCACCCTATGCATCTCTTTATCTGGCCATTCATTTGTATCCTTTAATAATCTTTGTAATAAACCAGTAACCATTATTCTTTGCAATAAACCAAAGTAAATTAGTTTTCTGAGTTCTATGAGTGGCTCTAGCAAATTAGCTGAATCCACAGAAGGAGTTATGGGAATGTCTAACTTAAGGCTGAATGGTCAGAAGCACAGGTAAGAACCTGGATTTGTGATTGGCATCTGAAGGGGGGGAGGGGTCTTGTGGGATGGAGCCCTTAACTTGTGACATGTGACGCTGTCTGTAGGTAGCAGAGTGTCAGAACTGAATGAAACTGTAGCACACCTAGTCAGTGCCTGCCGAAAACTGGAGAATTGCTTGGTGGTGTTGAAAAAGCACTTCTGGCATCTAACTGAAAGTCAAAGTGGAAGTCCTTACAATGACCCAGGTCCCACACCACCGTCTGGCACTGTCCCCTTACCTCTGGCCTCCCCACTGCTCTCCCCTTCTCACTCTGCCCCAGCCACACAGGGCTCCTTGCTGGGCCCTAGACACCCAGGCCCAGCCCTTCCGGCTTCCTGCTCTTTGCTGGAACACTTTGTTCCCTGACAGATCAGAAAGGTTCCCCCTCAAGCCTGCAGATCCTCACCCCAAAGTCATCTCTGAGAAGCTTTCCTTGACCACAGTGTCTAAAATTACAATCCACTTCCCTACTCCACACACAAGCTCCTCTGCTCCCTCCATGCTCTTCCTTCCTTAGCACTGACCCCTAAGTTATTTGTTATACACCTGCCTCGCTTATCATTGGTTTCCTGACTAGAACGTAAACTTCACAAAAGCCGGGCTTCTGTCAGCTTGTAGACTGCTGCTTGCCCGCTACCAAACTGTGCCCTAAACCCAGGACTGCAGTCCCCCCCCCCCCCACTCCTCCCAGAGCACCGACACAGTCCCCGTGGACTGAAGAACCGTGGGTGAAGACAAATGAACAATGGCATCCGCGGGTCCTCCACCACACGTTAACTGAGCACTTGGCGCGGGCATTCCGTCCACTGAGCGCAGCCGTGTGTTTTGCTGGAGAGCTACACGCCAGGCTATGCCAAGGAATCCAGGGCAGGAAGTCACTCCTATCAGTAAACAAGCAGAACAGGTTAGACCCTGCGCCGGCGCTGTTATGTGCCACTGCCAATATGTGCTTTTCACAACCACCAATAAACCAGGCCCTGTGTCTACCCTCCCTGATCTGTTTTAACGAATGCACCCAAGCAGGTGGCGTGGCTCACCGGGTCAGTGCCCACCACTGGGCCAGCACGGCGCCCGATGTGGAGCCTGGAGGGCATGGGTCTCCCCTCGAAGCCAGCCTCCCTGGCACCTTGAAGCCCGTGACTTGGGGAACTCCAAGTGCTTGCACAGTGGCTAACCCAGCGCGGGCCACTGACTGATTAAAAAAAAGGGGGGGGGGGTTCAGAAGGAAAAATACATTTTCCCAGACACATCAGCTCTACCTTATCCGAACAGACAAAATGTGGGCGGGGGCGGGGGGTAGGCAAAGATTATTAAAAGGGGGAACCGGGCAGCCCGGGTGGCTCAGAGGTTTAGCAGCGCCTTCCACCCAGGGCGTGATCCTGAAGACCCCGGATCGAGTCCCACGTCGGGCTCCCTCTGCCTGCGTGTGTGTCTCTCTCTCTCTCTCTGTGTCTCGTGAATAAATAAAATCTTAAAAAAAAATACAAATAAAAGGGAGGACCTGTGAAGAAAGCATCAGGGAATAACAGTGAGAGCGGCAAGCCCCTCGGGGCACCGTTGCCCTTGTGTGCGGCGCCCTCCTGAGCACGTTAGGCAGGTGCACTCGCGCCACCCTCGCTCTGAACCGAACCGGGAAGCAGCTCGGATCGCCGCTGAGGCAGGAGTTTGGAGGGGACTCGCCGGACACAGGCGCCCGGTTGCGGGTGGCGGGGTTTGACGCCGGGCCCTCGGGCCCCGGAGCCCGCGGCCTCGGATTACGCGAACACACTCAAGGGATGAAGTCAGCGCGCCTGGGGCGGGGGGGGGGGAGCGCGGGCGGGAGCGCGGGCACAGGTGCGCGCGGCGCCGCGGGGTCGGGCCGAAGGAGGGGGAGGCGGCGCTGCGCGGGTCACCTGGGGCTGAACCGGAACTGTTCAATGGTCGACTCGAGGTTCTCGAGGATCTTCCGGCACTCCTCGGTCGCGGGCGTGCGGTCCGCGCTCTCCATCGGAGCCCCGGGCTGGCGGCTGGGCCGGGCGCCTCCCGCGGAGCTGCGGGCTCGGCGAGTCGGAGTCCCGAACCCGGCGTCCGTTGCCATGGCGACCCTGGGGCGGGCGGGGCGCGGGGATCGGCGGGCCCGGAGGGGGGCGCTCCACCGCCCGCCCCAGGGGGTTCCGACCCGGCGCGCTGTGCGGGTCTAGGTACCCCGGCGACGCCCCACCGTGCCCCAACTCCCCACGCCTTCTCTCCTCCTGAGCCGCTGAGCTCAGCCTGCAGCCAGGCCAGCGCACGGGTTGGGGTGGGGGGCGGGGCTCGGCGACCCTCGCTTCGTGGCCTTCCGCCCTAGGGTGCTAGAGGGCACCCTCGGGGAGGGGGAACATAGTGCACCCAGGTAATGACCATCCAGAGCGATGCCATAATAAGGAAGCGGGCGGCCTGATGAATTGCCTACACCCCTCACTTGGCCATAGACGTGGGCGTTTCATGGACAAGAAAAAAAAATTCTTTGCAGAGATTAAACAGCCTACATTTCTATTTAATATGAAGGCCATAATTCAGGCGTTAAGGGATGCCTGGGTGGCCCAGTGGTTGACCGGCTTCCTTGGTTCAGGGCGTGACCCCAGGGTCCTGGGATCGAGTCCTGCACAGGGCTCCTGGCAGGGAGCCTGCTTCTCCCTCTGCCTGCTTCTCTGCCTCTCTCTGTGTGTCTTTCATGTATAAATAAATAAAATCTTAAAGAAAATAATAATTCAGGCGTTAAGTTTTAAGCTATCCAGTGTTGTTGTGGAATTCATTTTTACTAAGTTTCTACAATAAATAGTAAGAGAAACTGCCTAATAATGAAATTGTCGTTCGTCCTTTATATTAAATTGTGTATCGTGTATTGACAATGCTGGAATAGCTTTTCTAACATCATCTGTATGTCATTTGCTGGTTTTAGAGCTAAGTATACGGTTTCCCTTTCAATATATGGTCTACAGGAAAACAAAAGGTTTTCCTCTCTTATTATGTGAAAATGAGGTTAGTTTGATATTGGAAGCTCAGAATACAAAAAGGAAATTACTGTAGCATTACTGTAGCATAACTCTTAAATATTTAAAGACAAAGAGGGAAGGCCCCAAATGCCAAAAAAAAAAAAAAAATAGTAGCCAATGCCAACAAGATCTTCTGTAAAGGTCTGTTTTCCTTTGAAAAGGTGAAGAAAGAAGAAAAAGAGTCACTTTTACTCTATGTAGATTTTTGTTTTCAAAATCTAACTTCAGGGCAGCCCCAGGGGGCTCAGCGGTTTAGCACCGCCTTCTTAGGCCCAGACTGTGATCCTGGAAACCTGGGATGGAGTCCCCTGCATGGAGCCTGCTTCTCCCTCTGCCTCTCTCTCTCTCTCTCTCTCTCTCTCTCTCTGTCTCTCATGAATAAATAAAATCTTTTAAAAAAATCTAAATTCAAAGTCTCGAGGGAAATTTTATCATACAATCAAAAAGCATTTTAAAAGAGAGAAATGTATAAATCTATAATAAATTATCTTAAGTGATTTTTTTTTCCCACAGTGCAAACAAAAATTTTAAAATAAAGAGAAAAATTCCAAGGTAAAATTAAACACCTAATCTGGTTAGGACAAGGCCAAGGTAAAAAGACTGTGACAAGCTGCTGGCTGTTTCGCTTAATGCAATTCGAAGTGAATATTTTGAAACTGAGGAAAGAGGTCTCCTGGCAGACTTCATGAGTCATTGGTCAGCTCTGTGCAGCATTTGTTGACTGATATGGACTGCGTGGTTACACCATCCCACAAAAACATGAACTGAACAAAACCTCTTTGTTTGAAGTCTTGCTATAGCATATCACGGAGTTTCAGATTTCAGTGTCTGGGAAACCAAGTTATGAGCATGACTGTTTTTGCAACTATTAACTACATAACGCTCCTCTTGTTGTCAGTTACCTACATTTACCTCTCAGGTGTTCTGACTTACAAAATTGTTCATTTCAGATCATATTCTTGCCTATGACAACCGGGTTGGGCACTGTCAAAACATCTGTCATACTGAATCCAGACTCTTTGTATCACATGATGAATTAATTGATGGTTTTAGTGGAAAGCTCATGAGCTCTGGAGTAAACATTAAAAAAAAAAAAAAAAAGGAAGAAAGAAAAGAAAAACTCCCCTGAAATTTAGTTGCTTTAGAACACTGGACAAGTTATTTAACATCTCTGAGCCTCTTTTTTGTCACCAGTAAAAACTGAATAATGAACTTTTCTCAGGGTGGTTGGGAGTAGTCCATAAGGCAGGAAAAGCACACAGCTCATGTGGGACATGAGACAAATACCAACCAGGCCTTCAAGGAATTTGTTCCTCCTTTCTAAACCACAACTAAGGAACACACCGTTTAAAGTCTCCCATTTCTTAAAAGTTGAGTGTCTCATAAGCTAAAATATTTTTTACTTTAGTTAACAGGATTTATGGCATGATTTTAAATTTTCAGATGCCTCTTTGAAACAGGTATAATAGTATAATGTATTTATATGAAAATATTACCTACCAATTATTAAAAGTGATAACATCTCATATTAAATAGCATGAGGATTTGATTACGAGTCAAGTGCTGACTCTAAACATAGTAATTTATATATTCCAGATGGATATTATCAATCCTATAGTCTAATAAAAGCCAAGAGGTTTCAGGTTAGGTTTGTAATTTAAATTCTTTCTGGAGTCATCATATGTAAAGTGCTTATTTTTCTTTTATCACCAGCTGTAATCTATGATTATGTGGTGCAGGCTCTGTTAGGTAAACTTGTTTTATGTTGTGCTTCATCCATAACCAAAGTTCTTAATAAAGGGTTGGGAAAGGAAATAGCAAGGTCTTCAGCCAGGACAATATTATGCGACTAAATCCTATGTGGAAAAACTTCTGAGACTACATCATTTTAATGTCTTAAATTTGGCTGCAATGACATAACATATCCACTCCTGGAAAAGTCCCTCAGTAAGTGTTTGTTATGTGGCAAAAGCTGAAAACCAAGATGGGAGGCACTATGGGAGCCTAGGCAGGAGCAATCTTGATGTGGAATTTGGATCTTACAGTCAAATGTCCCTGAGCACTGCAGTAGAGGAATCTTCTTCTATTTGGAGCTAGTGCAGATGTTTCGAAGGGAGATGGGTAAAAATGTGAAGAAAATGGTAGAGCTTAGCCAACTGCAGAAGTGACTCCACCTGCGAAAAAGATTTGTGAACCTGCTGCTATTGAGGAAAATTCGGGAAATCTCTCTGTCTGGTCAACTGACCATAATGGATCTGCGTGCCAGGACATGACCTAGCAAATCTGCAGCAGGTACATAGCGATATGCAGTGATTCAGGAAAGGCAGAAATCCAATGGAGATTAATAAAACTATGACAATTATCATAGTTCGTGCAATGGAAGATTTCACCCAAAGAGGATAGAGATGTGGATCTTAGAATTGGTGAAATAAAGTAAATAATAAGAATTAATGAAACAAAGACCTTTTCTGGGGGCTCCATCTTTTCAGACCACAAAGGGATTTACTATCATGAGGAGTGGAACATTGATCAGAATGCCATAAAGTATCTACACAGGACCATGGAGTGCTCTGTTCTTTTCCCAGGGCCACAAGGTAATTAAGATTCTCGGGTACATGGATCACAGGAAAGGCTTCATCTAGACAGCACACGTGTGGTTTGGGTTGCATGAGAATTTCCCTGTAGCCTGATCTAAACAAACAGATAAGATACAACATTTAGACCGTCCCCAGGAGGACTAGACTTGTTCCCCAAAATGAACCACAGGGTCAGGCTTTGCCTGGACCGTTAGCTCATTTCTCCAACTCATAATCCTGCAACCCCAACATTAACACTCTTCATTGTCCTTCAGCTTCAAACTCTCAAAAATGTGGTACAAGACATTCTAATTTAGCAATTTTGAGAACTCATGGGGAATAGGGGACATAGGAAAATACAGTAGTGTGAAGCTCGGTTTGCTATTGTCATGCCTGTTTATTTACCTAGGGATGCTTCAGTGTTCACTAAGAAGGACGTGTGTTACACAGGTTCTGTTCTACCCAGGTGCTGATCAGGAGTGCACAGTCCAGGGATGGCACACCCACTGTTGCTCAAATCAGGAAGTCCACATTTCGGAAGGGATGACTCCAAGCTCTGATGTTAACTGTTCTAGACCAACAAATCACTACTGTGCTAGTTTAATACACTGAATATCAACAGTGGGTTTTTTATTGGTGAACGTGGTGGCTTATTGACCAGTACTGTAGATGTTGGACGTAGGCTCAAATTGGTGAATTTAACGATCTTCAAGATATGTAGGTCAGTCAAAATAGTTCAGAAATTCTTCCGCCCTGCAGGAACAGTATGTAGAGTCTCATGGTGGCTGGAACTTAAACCCCCAGGGATGATGGGGCTTGGAGCTTGATCCCCTGCCGGTCCTCTGTCCAGCCTTTGCTTTTATAATTGCCCGATGCCTGGTAATAGGACCGAGGATCTCGCTCCTGGAATGTTATCATATCTGCTTCAAAGGAATCATTCATGCCTGATGGTAGTTCACCTGAAAGCACAGAAAGGTGGGGCTTTGGGGGACCTCCACAAGTGGGCTGCATAAAACGTGTGGGGTCTGCCTGCAAATGAGTGTTTTCAAAAATAAATGTGTGAGGCTTGATTTCAATATAAACTGAGAGCAGTGTGGTGGGGAAAAAGCTAATCTTCACCCTCATCAAACTTCTGTAAAGGATACGATGTCAATGCAAAGAAACCTAAGAATTGTGTGTGACCAAATTAGGTCATTTTCTAGGAAACCAGAAGAAATAATAAAGGTGTCTTTAATATAACAGATTTTGGGGCAGCCCGGGTGGCTCAGCGGTTTAGTGCCGCCTTCAGCCCAGGGCATGATCCTGGAGACCTGGGATCGAGTCCCAGGGGATGTTGTTTGTCCCACAAAAACAAACATCCCCCAATGACCTTAGCCCCATTCCATTCACTCACAGGTGGGAATTCAGGCAAATGTCCACAGAGGTCACAGACAACATACATATGATTCTGTTATATCCCGTATATTACCCCTTCATGTCCTAAGGAAGACCTTTCTCTTAGAGATTTTCATTTTAGTGTACCTTTAAAAAATCTTGTGTTAAGTTGCCTCCATCTTTTTTCTGGGTAAGGACAACCCAGGAATGGCCCTTTTATGTCTATGATGCTGTTCACAGCTTTTGATAGGCCTAGTACAATCTTTGGAACAGGGTTGCTGTTTGCTGAAGGTCAGACAGTAGCTCTCTTAGCCTTGCCTATCTTAGGTAGTTATGCTGTGCATTTTTTTTTTTATTGGTGTACCATGTTTGATTTGTCCCTGATTCCTTTGGAGTTTTTCTGAGAAATGGAGCAGTAATACAGCATCAACTTATTAAAATACATTTTAAGACTTTAAAAAAAAAAAAGCTCCTTGGATGGAGCCTGCTTCCCCCTCTGCCTGTGACTCAGCTTCTCTTTCTCTCTGTGTCTCTCATGAATAAATTTTTAAAATATTAAAAAAAACAACAACTGATTTTGGTGTGTAAAATCTGTATCTGTTTAATTCATCCTTGTTTGTATGCGCAGCTCAACCTAGCGGCACCTACATAGTAAGTGTTCAATAAGTGTTTGTCAAATGAATCAATGATGGAGAAATTCTAAATAAGTCCCTTAAAAGAGCAATTCCTAAAACATCATGCACCTCAGTGGTTGGCATTAGAGAACGAGGCAAGAAAATACTGTTAGCTGCTATTATTTAGGAGGGGAGAGATTAATCTAAGCTGCCAATGTTGTTGGATGCAGGAAATCTTGCCCCCCCCTCCCCCGCCCTGTGGCAGTGGAAGAAAGAGATGTACCAGGCCAGAGAGACCTGTTGGTCTACTGCTGCCTCATTCTTTCTGAAGACAGAAACTCCCATCATCAATGTATAAATGAAGAGAAGGGAAGAGTTGCAAGGATAATTTCCCATCAAGAAATTCTAGGTCTAGGTTCAAGCCACCAGTCAAAAAGATTGTAAGGAAAAATTGTGTTTGACTATAATGGTTAATTTTATATGTCAACTTGGCTAGACCACAGTGCCCAGATATATTTTTAAATATTATTCTAGATGTTTCTGTGGTGGTGTTTTTGGATGAGATTGACATTTAAATTGGTAGATTTTGAATAGAGCATATTAACCTTCAAAATATGGGTGGGCCTCATCCAATCAGCTGAAAGCCTACATAGAACAAAAGACTGTCCTCTCTTGAGCAAAAGGGAATTCTTCAGCAGGTGGCCTTTG
The DNA here is from genome assembly GCF_905146905.1 of Nyctereutes procyonoides. Taxonomy (NCBI): domain Eukaryota; kingdom Metazoa; phylum Chordata; class Mammalia; order Carnivora; family Canidae; genus Nyctereutes; species Nyctereutes procyonoides. Next base: position 70,696,229 of record NW_026575052.1, on the reverse strand, counting down.
GGCTAGAACTGCAACATTAGCTCTTTCCTAGGTCTTCCACCTGATAACCTTAAGATTAGAACTGCAGCATCAGCTCTTCCCTGGATCTCCAGCCTGCCTGCCCACTCTACAGATGTTGGACTTGCCAGCCTCCGTAATTATGTGAACTAATTTCCTAAAATAAATCTGCCTGTATATTATATACAATCATCTTATTTGTTCCATTTCTCTGGAGAACCCTGACTAACACAATGACCAACGATAATTTAATAAATTATTCAAAGGATACTCTTATATTCTTTGCAGCTCTTACTTTTAGTATCAATAATAGTAAATGAGATGGTTAGTTTTAAATGTCAAGTTGACTGGGCTAAGGGATGCCCAGATAGGGGGTAAAACATTATTTCTGGATATGTCTCTGAGGGTGTTTCTGGAAGACATCAGCATTTGAATCAGTAGACCGGATAAAGAAAATTCCCCTCCTCAATGTGGGTGGGAATCATCCAATCTGTAAAGGGCTTGTATAGAAGACAATGGGGGAGGAAGGGCTAATTTGCTTTCTACTTGAGATGGATCATACATCTTCTCCTGCCCTTAGACATTGATGCTCTTGGTTGTCTGGCCTTTGGACTTGGACTGGGACTTATACCATGGTCTCCTGGTTCTCAGGCTTCCAGGTTTGGGCTGGAAATACACCACTGGTTTCCTGGGCTTTCAGACTACAAACAATAGGTTGTGAGACTTCTCAGCCTCCATAGTCACATGAACCAACCCCCTCATAATAAATCTTTCTTATTGATTCTGTTTCTTTGGAGAACCCTAATACAGCAAAAATATTTATAGGACTGAGAAAAATAATCATTACAGGTCTAATATTTATTGGATGCTTACTACATGTCAGAAACCTTCCTAGGCACTTAACTAACACATCACCTTGATTACCTGCAATTTAAAAATGAGAAAATGGAGACACTAAGAGGGTGATTTACTTGTCCAAGTTCACAGTTTGCAAGTTTGAGACAGGCTCTGAACACAGACAATCTTGTTCCAGAATTTATATGCCTAATCGTTGTGCTATATTGCCTTACTGAACTGTCATGATGAACAGATTATTTCAGTTCTTCCCATAATGTTACTTTTTGCAGGAGCCTATGAAGTACCTCTCAAGCTGTCAGGCACATATTAGAGACTTAATTATGAATCTGTGTTGCTGGGTTGCTGTAGAGAATTCAAACAGATTTAACACCCTGTATAACTGGAGCCTAGTTATCAGAGAAATTCACCTTTGTGGGATACTCATGAGAACAAGAAATTAAGCAAAAGATATGTGTGTCTGAAGAGGCTACAAAGTTCATACCTAAATCTTAATTGCTTTGCTCCTAGGAAAGTTTCTTAATCTATTACTGAGACACTACATATCCTTACCGTTATGTACAATCCCAACAGAGTTTGATATCTGCTTTCTATCTCTACAGCCAATAAAAGTGGGGAAACAGGCTATGGAAGATGACCGCTACATTGACAGTTGGCGCAAGGGCATTGAAAACCTATTAAAAAAACCACAACAAAAATTCAAATAACGTGAGAGGTGTGGGCCATAGTGAGGAGCAAATAGACTGCCACTTGTCACTGGCCTTGAGGACATTACTGTAAAATAACTAAAGTTCATAATAATTACCATGAATTACTGATTATGTTTAATGCAACTATGTTTAGCACACTCTCTTTAAAAGGCAGGTGTGTGCATAAAACAGTTAAAATATACTGTTTCAATTCTAAAAGTGATTATAACTGAATTCATTCTCTGAGATGGTTTGATATAACTGAAATTTAATTTTATTCCTTAAATAAGCGGTGATGTTTATTTGTTACTCACATGAGATTGCTTGGTGCGGTTGTAATGTCAGAGTTTTCAAAGCTGAAGGGACCTTAGAAATAGTAGACTTTTGTCCAGTCACTCAAGGACATATATGTAGTTAGACCATAGCTACATCTAGGATTTCTTTTCCTTTTTAATTTTTTTTTTAAATTTTAAGTAAACTTGCCACATGTAGGGCTCAAACTCATGATCCCAAGATCAAGAGTCACATGCTCTCCTGACTGAGCCAGCCATCACCCCATCCAAGATTTCTTTGACCTTTGGTTCATCATAGTGTATTAGTCATATTAGGCTGTTATGTTGCAGAAACAAACAATCCCAAATCTCAGTGACTAAGTTCAAGGAAAGGTAATTTCTCACTCACATTACCATTCCCACAGAGCTGGCAGGGAATTCTCCACACAACTTCCTAGGGATCCAGTTGATACAAACTTCTTTTTCTTAGGGCGCCTGAAAGGCTCAGTTGGTCGAGCATCCAACTCTTGGTTTCTGCTCAGGTCATGATCTCAGAGTCCTGGGATCCAGCCCTGCATTAGTCTCTGCACTCAGCATGGAGTCTGCTTGAGGATTCTCTCTCCCTCTGCACCACCCTTTGTTCAGTTGCTCTCTAAAATTAAAAAAAAAAAAAAAAAAGAAAGAAAAGAAACTTATTTTTCTTATGGGAATAGCATCTGGAACTCAAGACCCCCTGAGTCACTTTATGAAGAGAAAGAAGGAGAAAGAATCAAGTGCTGGCAGTTAAATATATTGACCCCTTCCACTCACTGCACTAATGAGAAAGAGTCACATGGCTTTACCAGTTCCAAAGAGGACTGGAAAATCTATTCTTGCAAATGCTCAGGAAATGGAAGGGAACTGATATTCATGAACAATAGTAATATTTACCAGTATTCTTTCCATTATACCAAACTTCTTAAACAACTTTTCAAATTTCAAGGTAGTGATGGGGATAGCAACACTGATGGTGACAACGATAATGATATCTGTTATCTAAACAGATCCTTAAGGCCCAAAGAATGCTTCTCTCGTATACATTATTAATTTAACCTTGTGTAATAACATTATCTTCCTTTTTCACATAAGAAAATCAGGCTCAGAGGATCCCTGGGTGGTTCAGTGGTTTAGTGCCTGCCTTCAGCCCAGGGCGTGATCCCAGAGTCCCAGGATCAAGTCCCACATCGGGCTCCTTGCATGGAACCTCCTCCTCCCTCTGCCTGTGTCTCTGCCTCTCTCTCTCTCTCTCTCTCTCATAAATAAATAAAATCTTTTAAAAAATAAATAAAAAAGAAAATCAGGCTCAAAGAAAGTCCAATTGATGGAATGGTTTGCTCAGGATCATATAAGTGAGTTTTCAGGAGATGATATAGAGCCAGTATGGTCAGAGCCAAAGAAAACCTGAGAAAAGTGGGATAGGCATCTCATCCAGGGACAGGTCAACATAAGAAACCCATTCCCAGAACTCACTACAGAAGAGCTTTGAAGCACAAGCATTCATCAAAGTAAAGAAATAGTGGAACCAGTTTCTAATTATGACTCCTTACAACCAAACGCACCCTTTTATTTTGCAACAAAACATGTCTGGTACGTAAGTACAGACACAATATCTGTTGTATTAATGTAAAACAAAGCAAAACCCACATGTTCCTAATAGAAAACATTAGGTGTTATGTAATAACACTATTAGATTTGAAAGATCTTGTCTAGGCTAGAAATTTAAGGGATGAAAACTGGTGATGAAAAAAATTACAATTGTGAAATGAATCAATCCTGACAGATCCATGGGAAAACTTAACAATGGGATTTTTGTTTTGTTTTGGTTTGGTTTTTGGTTTTTTTTTTTTGAAAGATTTTATTCATTTATTCATGAGAGACACACAGAGAGAGAGGCAGGGACACAGGCAGAGGGAGAAGCAGGCTCCATGCAGGGAGCCTGATGTGGGACTCGATCCCGGGCCTCTAGGATCAGGCCCTGGGCTGAAGGCAGGCGATAAACTGCTGAGCCACCCAGGGATCCCAACAATTAGGATTTTAGAAGTAAAGGTAGGCAAAGGAGAATGGCAGACCCAATCACACAACAAGTACTTGATATTAAGTTAATCACAGGACAGGGATAGTCCAAAAAATAAACAAAAAGTCACAGGACAGGATACAGAGGGAAAGTGTGGTCTTCCAGAAATTTATACATCATTGAAAAAGACAAAACTAATACATGTAAAATCATATATGTACTTTTAAATGATCTATAACGAAGTGCTATCTTGTACAGTGAAAACTCCAAATAATGTAGGAAATGTGAAGAAAAGTTAATTCTAAGAAAGAAAAGGAGGGATACTCAGTGAACATTTCATGTAAAAGCTCATGTAGACTCAGAATGTACAGCCTGGATATTGTCTGGAGAGGTGAACAGAAAAAGGGAGTCTGTTCTAGAAACAGCATGAACACTGGGCATCTGGGTGGCTCAGCTGGTTGAGCATCTGCCTTTGGCTTCAGTCATGATCCTGGGGTCCTGGGATTGAGCCCCACATCGGGCTCCCTGCTCAGTGGGGAGCCTGCTTCTCCCTCCCCCTCTGCTGCTCTCTCTCTCTCTCAAATAAAATAAGTAAAATCGAAAGAAAGAAAGAAAGAAAGAAAGAAAGAAAGAAAGAAAGAAAGAAAGAAAGAAAGAAAATGAACAAAGGCTAAAAATGTATTGTGCTCCTGGGAAAGTGGCATGGTGTGGCATGCCTGTGTGTGTTATTATTAGTTGTATAGATGCACCTCTGTCCCACTGGATTGTTACATCTTAAGGATGTAATGTCCCATCTTAAGGAAAGGGCCTTATTTTTCTTTGCATAACTGGAATAAGCATTGCATTTGGCATCTACCTAAAGGGTGCCCAAAATGTTTAATTTCTCTGGTTTAAAATTTTTGCTTAGAATCATAGAAAAAGGGATTCATACAGGTTCCAAAATTTTATTGAAGCTGTTTGTTGCTGATTTTAAGATGGAAGATTTTGTCCCTAGTCTTTTTTTCTCAGTTACTACGAAAGATTCGAACTGTAATGGGAAGACTAATGCCAAATTGGTTTGTACCACATGCAAAGTACTCAAGAACTTTTGTTATACCATTACCTGGGGAGAAAGTTTGAACTGGTACCAGGCCAAGACAGGATTCCTTCACTCAGCTCATTTCTTCTTGAATAATTAATTGGCAAAGTTCCTTTTACCTGTAAGAAACCTAGAGTTTCGTATTGTGTCTTAATGAATTTTAATTGAACCCCTCCCTATCTTGATGTCAATAGTCTTATTTATTTATTTATTTATTTATTTATTTATTTATTTATTCATGTTTAAACATTTCTTCACACTCCAAAGCTTCAAGCTGTTTGTAGTTTTTGTTTCTTGTTTTCATTGTTCTCTCAGGCTGCTTTGTACAATTAATAGGCTAATGAGACCGATGTGTCCAAGATGGTGAGCTTGGCTTGTCACACACCTTCTCTTTTCCTTGGCCACAGACTTCTCTCTGGCCTCCTGTCATATTGTGATTTATAAGAAATACATATTTTAGTCTTGCCCAGTTTCTGACACAGAGTTCCAAAAACCCTTGAAATTTCCCAAAAGAGGGGGATCCCTGGCTGGCCCAGCGATTTAGCACCTGCCTACGGCCCAGGGCGTGATCCTGGAGTCCCAGGATCAAGTCCCGTATCAGGCTCCCTGCATGGAGCCTGCCTCTCCTTCTGCCTGTATCTCTCCCCCGCCCCCCCCCACCCCCGTCTTTCATGAATGAACAAATAAAATCTTTTTTAAAAATCCAACAACAAAAAAGAAATTTCCCAAGAGAGAAGGGATAAAGGTGTCTCGTTATTCATAACTAGTCCCTTTCAACCCACCGGAGTATGTCAATGAGGCAACTTTCAGCTAGCCCAAGGATGGAGGTGATTGCCAGGGAAACCAAACAGGATGAGAGGGTTGGAACTTTCTGCTTCAAGCCTCCTCTTCCAGAGAGGAAGGAGGAGCTGGAGGTTGAATGAATCTCCAAAGGCCAAGGAATTAAACTATCATGCCTATTGTAATGAAGCCTCCATAAATACCCCAAAAAGAAATGCCTGGAGAATTTCTGGACTGGTGACACATAAAGGTGCTGGGAAGATGGCCTGCCCAGAGAGGGCATGGAAGCTGCACATCCTTTTCCCCACACTTGGCTTCATGCATCTCTTCCATCCGGCTGTTATAACCACTTATAATAAACCAGTAATTTGGTAAATCTACTGTTTTCCTTAGTTCTGCCAGCCCCTCTAGCAAATTAATTGAACCTGAGGATGTTGTCTGGGGAACCTCCAATTTATAGCTGGTCAGTCAGAAATCTAAATGGCAAGCTGGACTTGTGATTGGCATCTGAAGGAGGAGGTTAGTCTTGTGGGACTGAGCCCATAACCTGTGGGATCTGCCACGTTGCCTGGTAGGCTGGTGTCAGCATCAGGTTAAATTGCAGACCGCCCAGCCCGTGTTGCAGAACTGCTTGATGTGTGGGAACCCCACACATCTGAAGTAAACATTGTGGTATGTAGTGAAGTACTAAGAGTAGAAGACACAGGACAACTTTTTCTTTAGATTCTTTAAACTCCTCTCTAAAACGTACCTACTTAATTGTTTGACTGAAGGTTAGTTCAGGGGATGGAGTGTAGCTACTGGATGCTCTAGTCCAAGGGCTTGCCTTCCTAACAAATGGCCATGAGCCTTTAATTTGTCAAGGACAGAAATCAGCAAAGTTCTAAGGCTTAGTTTCTCCCCCCTATAAACAGAGGATGATTATTAATATGAATAATTATGAAGACTATGTACCACCACATAAAAGGAAGGCATGAAATTATTTGTGCCCTGTGAGCACAACCATTTAAAAATGCCTGCAGCTGTAATAGCCCGAGAATGAAAGGGAAAACAAAATAAAACCCGAAAGGAAAAACGATTATGTTTTACGGAGGTGGGATTATGAATGAACTTATTCTTTCCTCTAAATTCTCTCTGAACATTGTTATTATAAACAAACCAGATGTTAAAAACTTCTCTAGACATTAGGCTTTGACTTTCCTTTTATGTCCAAATAAAATGGCTTAATTATACATCCCAATGTTTTCCTGTAATTTTTTTTTTGTAATTCCCAGCAGAGATGGGGGTGGGGGTAGGCTTTATTCTCTTATTCTTGCCCATGTGCCCACTGCTACAGTCCATTCTCTGCACAGCTTCTTCTCAGAGATCTGCCTCTTTCTCAATGCACAAATCACAATGAACTCAAAGCTATTAACCCACTCTTATCTTGCAGACTCTTTGAGGAGAAAAAGAAAATTACAGAACAACACATGACACAAAACAACTGGAAATCGGACGTAGTGCACCTCTTTACCCCACTACACACACGTAGCTAGCTAACTTCCCCTGGAATTATTGATCTTACAACACTGATTGGACCAAATGCCCCCCATAAATATAATCTTGCCCATCTCTTCTGAAATCTTGCCCATTTAAGACTGCTAATACTACTTTTACTTGTGTGGTTATTGTAATTAATAACTTCCTCTCTCACAGTATTATGAGCTCCATAAGGGGAGGGTCTAACTTTGGTTTTATTCACCATTGTATTCCCAGCATCTGGCACAGCACCTGGCCCATCGTAAACATTAAATCAATTTTGGCTGAATAAATGAGTAAAGATTGTTAACATTTATTGAGAACGAGAGATTTTATGGGCATTGTGCTTATATGCTAGGTACGGCATTGTTCTCGGTGCTCTATGTGTAACATCTCATGTAATATTCATAACAACTCCGTGAGACGTATATAGTTCTTTTTTTTATAGTTCTTATTCCTGTTGCATTCACGATAAAATTAAGGTACAGAGAAGTTATGTGATTGCCCAAGATCACACAGCTTGTAAGTGGAAGGGCTGAGATTCAATCTGTCTGTGTTCTGTGCCCATGCTGTTCACCTGTGTGCACGCTGTTTTAAAGAAATGAACCAGTGACTAAAGAGGCAGATTCATTGAATTATTTATCCCAGAAGGAATTTATTGTCTGTCTACTTTTCTAGGCATTGGGAACAAGGTGAAATAATTCCCTTGTGTCACGTAGATTATAGTAGCATGTGTGTGCTTGGGCGCACATGTGCACACCTGCTCATGAGATAATCGACAAGTGAATATGTAACATGCCAGGTGATATGTGCTATGAAGAAGAGTAAAGCAGGCTAAAGGAATGGAGACAGAGACAAATTGTTGCTGTTTCTGCTAGTGTGGTCAGGGAAGGCTTCTCTAGAAAAGTGACTTCCAACAGCTGAGGATTAAGTCAAACAGGATATACAGAGATGATATGAGTAATGTTTTCCTATTCGAAAATGATTCAATTAAAATTATATGAACAGATAAAATTCAAAGCAAACATTATTAGAACTTCTTGCGAGTCTTGACCTGGGGAAAACAGCAAAATATCCTGGGAGGTCATTTTATACAGCACAGTCACGATTGTTCTAAATACCAGGATAAGTTAGTGCAGAAGTACCTCTGCTCTGTCTTTGGCCAGTTTGCTGTGTGGTCCTGGGTCGGCTCCCCAGGGGGAGCAGCACTAATCAAAGCACACAGTCGCCAACTAAATGCACCATTGATTCATTTTTTAAAAAATAGAATACAATCTTTAATGCATCCCCAGGTCAGCCCAGGGGCTTGCTTCCCTGTGACTTTGGAAGGGAAGTGTGCTTTTGTAAGTGTCTGGTGCTGAGGCCCACTGAGTGGGCATTTTGCCTGAAAGATTCATGCATTTCCTTCAGATGCTCGATTGACACCCCAGGTGTAGGTCAAGCATTTAAACCATTTGACTCAATGTCCTCTAAGAGAAAATCTAGTCAGAACTTTTTTCCTATATCCTTGTGAGAGATCCATGGAACAAAGTTTTGGTAAAAAAATGATTAGGTATTTTGATTCTGAAAGCAAAGGAGTTCTCTTCCAGAGAAAAAAATCAGATAGGTATTGTGTAGCATCAACTATCACTAGAGTTTCTAAATAAGAACAAAATTCGCCCGTTGGTGTATTGCATGTCTTTACTATGATCACTTCTCTCCACACCTTGCCTTTCTTTCTTTTTCTTTTTGTTCCTTTTTCTTTCTTCTTTCTTTCTTTCTTTCTTTCTTTCTTTCTTTCTTTCTTTTCTCTCTTTCTCTCTTTCTCTCTTTCTTTCTTTCTTTCTTTCTTCCTTTCTTCCTTTTATAATTCATTTTGTAGCAGTACACAAACCAGCAAAGCCACATTCAGGACAGTTGGTTAACTGATACACTTTGAGGTTTTTGAAAACAAAGCAGCTGAACATTTCCTTTGTGTCAAACAAGAGGAAGTAGAGATTGGCTAGGGAGCTGTGTTCTAATAAGAAACCCATTTAGTCAGAATGCTTTCCCATTTGGGCTTTCCTCTATTGATCTGCTTAAAGTCCATTAAAATATAGATTATATCTCAGAAAACTAGATGTGGAGATAAAAGTTAATTAAACTAACATTTAATTAGTGATGCAACAGTGATGTCTATAACTACTGCCTCTAAGAAGGCACCTTGTTCCTGTCTTTCACTATTCACAGCTCTTACAATATTTGGATAAACCCCCAAATGTTGCTCCTGAGATTGCTGAAGGTTAGTTCTTGAACCCTGTGGTTTGACCTGAGAAGGACGCAGTTAAGACTTCTGCTCCCTCAGCCTGGGTTTGGTACCTGTATCATTTAGGAGACTTTAAGCAGCAGGTGAGTGAACATCACAACTAAACACTCAATGTATCAGCTCATGAACTTGGAAGCTGAGAGATAATAGAAGAAGTTTTCCCAAGGATTGGCTCAGTCCAGTAGCTCTGAGTTCATGTGTCCACAATTCCCTCAGCTCATTATCAAACCAGTAAGTAGCAAGATGACTGCAGCCACTCGGAGCCTCCATTCACATCGAGGTGCAGAGAGAGAAGGGGTCACGTCAAGAGTTCTCTCAAAAGAGCATGAAACAGACAACCCACAAAAGGGGACGCAACATTTGCAAATCATATAGCTGATCAAGGTCTGGCATTCAGAATATAGGAAGAACTCTGACAACTCAACAATTAAAAGACAAATAACCCAATTTAAAAAGGAAAAAAGAATTTGAATAGACATTTCTCCAAAGATATACAATGGCCAATAAGCACAGAGAAAGGTAAACACCATTAGTCATTAGAGAAATGCAAATTAAAACCCTAATGAGATATTGCTTCACACACACTAGGATAGCTGTGCTCAAAAAGACAAGCAATAGCAAGCGTTGCGAAGATGTGGAGAAATGTACGTTGCTGGTGGGGATGGAAAATGATACAGTCACTTTGGAAAACCAAAGTCTGGCATTGCCTCAAATAGTTAAATGGAGATTGACCATACGAGCCAGGCATTTCACTCCTAGGTATCTTCCCAAAAGAAATGAAAACATACGAACACACAAAAACTTATGCAAAACTGTTCATAGCAGCCTTATTCATGATAGCCAAAATGTCGGGGGGAAAACCCATCAACTGATGAATGGATAAACAAAACGTGGTTGGTATATCCACACAATGGAATATTTCATCATAAAAAGGAATGAAGCCTTGATACACGCTGCAACATGGATGAACCTTGCACATGTTATGCTCAACAAAAGAAGCCAGACACAGAAAATCACATATTATATGATTCCACTTATAGGAAATATTCAGCATAGTCCAAAGGCCCAGTGTGTAGGTTGCTACGAGCTGTAGGGAAAAGACGAATGACTATGAGGTTCCTTTTGAGGTGATGAAAATATTCTGGAATTAGATAGTGGTGATGGCTGCACAAATTTGTGAATATAAACAAACCATTCAAAAATAAATAAATAAATAAATAAATAAATAATAAACCATTCAGGGATACCTGGGTGGCTCAGGGGTTAAGCGCATCTACATTCGGCTCAGGGTGTGACACTGGAGTGTGGGGATTGAGTCCCACATCGGGCTCCCTCCATGGAGCCTGCTTCTCCCTCTGCCTGTGTCTCTGCCTCTCTCTTTCTTTGTCTCTCATGAATAAATAAAATCTTTAAAAAAAATCAAAACTATTGAATTGTACATTGTAAAAGGATGAATTGAATATTACTGTGTGAAAATTGTATCTCAATTAGCAGTAACAAAAGAGCATGGACACTTCTTTCCCAAAGTTTTCAGAAAACCTCTTAAAAAAAAAGATTTTATTTATTTATTCATGAGAGACACACAGAGAGAGGCAGAGACACAGGCAGAGGGAGAAGGAGGCTCCCGGCAGAGGGCTCAATGCGGGACTCAATTCCAGGACCCTGGCATCACAACCTGAGCCAAAGGCAGATGCTCAACCACTGAGCCACCCAGGTGCTCCTCTCAGCAAAACCTCCTGATAGCCTGAACTTTGACACATGAACCCAGACCAGTGTCCTGGGGGATGACTCGCATCTAGTATGAGGTTTGTGGCTTCTGAGGGACAGGTTTCTCAGGGCACCCCCAGCCCCAGAGCTGGGATCAGCCCTCTGACATTATGACTGCTACCCAAAGAGAAAGAGGTGTACAGGATGTCTGGCAAATACAATTTTTGTTCTTGTGCTTCCCTCCTGACATCTTAGGCACGTCTTTGTACCTGCTCTTATGCTACTCTCATGTTTTATAATTGTCTTCCTGCTGTCTCCTCTACCAGATCACAAGATCTTTGAAAGCAAAAGCTTCTGAGTATCCCCAACAGCTACTATAGTTTAGTCATGGAAAGTAATCAATAAATACTTAATTGAATAAACAACTGATATGAAACTTGGAAGTATCTCCTATCCTGGCTGATGACCAAATTTTTCAATATCAGCAGTTCATTGTTTGTATGAAGTCATCCCTTCTGATACATCTTCCTTAGCACTGAATCACTCACGGCTTTGTGTGAGTTTGTTTTAATACCTCCTCTCTGACCCAGGGAACAGAACTAGCCCGAGCTTCCCAGAAATAGAAAAACTTGAAGAGGAGCTTGTCTACTTGACCTCTCAGTTTGGAGTCAGCTCACATGACAAAATCATGGTATATTGTTTTTTTTTTTTTTTTGGTGTTTAAAATAAGAACTTCCAATTATATAAGAAATACCAATGCTTTATTTGACCTGTTGTGTCCAAGACACACACACATGTGCGCGCGCACGCATACACAGTTACATTTTCAGAAATAATTTGGTCCAATTTCTGTAATGAGAAAGAAGCATTTTAGCATAGGAAGAAATAAAGTCTTAATTTAAAAGTTATTTGAAAAATAAAAAAAATAAAAGTTATTTGAGATGGTAAATAAGTACGGACAAAGGAAAAATTATAGAGATCATTTATGTTTTGTTTAAATATCAGGGTCCTCTGGTAAGTTTTTGTTTTGGTTATTTTTTTAAGATTTTATTTATTTAAAAAAATTTTAAAAAAGATTTTATTTATTCATTTGAGGGAGAGGGGAAGAGTGAGTTGGAGGGAGAGGGTGAGAAAATCTGAAGTTCAGAACCAGATTCAGGGCTTGATCTTTAGACCGCAAGATCACCTGACCAGAAACCAAGTCAGATCCTCAACTGACTGATCCACCCAAGTACCCTCTGGTAAGGAGTTTTTAATGAGATCTATAAGGTTCCCTTCAGCTCTGATGCCTTATATTTATAGGTTTCATCACAGAATAGTTTGTTTCAGAAGGCATTCAGAGAGGCCACAGAGGAACCACAAAAGGTGCCAATAACCAAAATCATCTTGAGAAAGATGAACAAAGCCGGGGGTATCAGGCTTCCTGACTTCAAGCTATACTACAAAGCTGTAGTCATCAAAGTAGTATGATACTAGCATAAAAATGGAGACATAAATCGATGGAACAAAATAGAGACCTCAGAAATAAGCCCATGTATATATGGTCAACTAATTTATGATGAAGGAGGCAAGAATAGCCAATGGAAAAGTATGGTCTCTTCAATAAATAGTGTTGGGAAAACTGGACAGCAACATGCAAAAGAATGAAACTGGACCGCTATCTTACATTATATACAAAAATTAACTCAAATGGATTAAAGACTTGAATGTAGGACCTGAAACCATAAAACCCCCAGAAGAAAACATAGGTGGTAAGCTCTTCAACACCAGTCTTAGTGATTTTTAAAAAAATCTGACTCCAGAAGCAAGGGCAACAAAAGAAAAAAAATAAACACATGAAACTACATCAAACTAAAAAGCTTTTGCACTGTGAAGGAAACCATCAACAAGAACAAAAAGGCAACCTGCTGAATGGGAAAAATATTTGCAAATCATATATCCAATAAGGAGTTAATATCCAAAATACAACATACAAGACAATACAACTCAAGACCAAATAATCCAAACTAAAAATGAATAGAGGATCTGAACAGGCATTTTTCTAAAGAAGACATGCAGATGGCTAACAGGCACATGAAAAAATGCTCAATATCACTAATCATCATGCAGATCATAATGATGTATCACCTCATGCCTGTCATAATACCTATTATCAAAAACCTAAGAAGTAAGAAGCACTGGTAAAGTTGTAGAGAAAAGGGAACTCTCATGCACTATTGGTGGGAATGTAAATTGATGTAGCCATTATGGAAAACAGTATGGAAGTGTTTCAAAAAATTAAAAATAGAACCACCGTATAATTCAGCAACTATATGGATATTTATCTGAAGGAAACAAAATCCCTAGTTCAAAAAGGTATCTGCACCCCCCCTGTTCGTTGCAGAATTATTTATAATAACTAAGACATGGAAGCAACGTAAGTGCCCATTGATGGATGAATGGATAAACAAAAGGTAGAAAATGTGATATGTGTATGAATATATGACATTTACAACATGGATAGATCTTGAGGCTTTATGGTTAAGTGAAATAAGTGAAAGATAAATATGATATGATCTCATTTACATGTGGAACCTTAAGAATAGATTCTAAGTATAGGGATTCTTTCAATCCTCACAATAACCCTATGTGCTAAGGACTATCAGTACCCTCCTTTTACAGATGAAGAAACTGAGGTATTGTGGAAATAATAATGTCCCTGCAAATGGTGTAAGCAAATGGTGGAAATTTGTGTAAGCAAATGGTGGAAATGGGATTCAAACCCAGACAGCCTGGTACCAAGAGCCTGAGCTCTTAGTTTTCTTAACTATTGAAAGAAAGATGAGAAAGTGTGTAACGTCCATCCACAAAGTATATGAAATAGCCCGGTTAGCATCTATTTTGTCCCTGCACTTACACCAGATGCACTTGTCTAGCAGATAGTGTATTCCTACACTCACAGCATCTGGAGAAAAATAAAGTGGGGCTGGAGAAGTTACAGCAAGAGACCATCGAAAAGAATTTGAGATATCACAAGTGCTTCCCATTTAAGTACAGATTGACATGATTCATATTCTTCACTTGGAAAAATGAAGGCCACTATGAGTGAACATCATATTCATTAGGAGTTTTGAGTACGAGCTACAAAACCAGCTCCAGCCCATCTTGAATCTGTACTCTGGACAAGGTATCCCTTGGAACTGTTGGGGAGGAAGGTATATGCCCCACCCAGGGTGACAATTTGGAGCTAGGGTCTGGAAAACATCACACCTCTTTGTGTTTCCCACACTGGGAGGCTTTATGGATGTGAGATCTGCCAGGAACTATGACTCTGTGCTTAGGGGGACCCATGCCTGGTTTAATACTCTACTGTCTTAATCGTATCTATTAACCTGCTTTTTGTAAGTGAAATCTGATGGACAATGGAACATGTGTGTGGAGCAGAGAAGATTCACCCAATATGCACATCGACTATGGATTTTTGTCTATCCCCCAGCTCACATACAGTGTTTATGGGGTCCCGTAAGTATGGAGTTTCAGTAAACCTGCAATGTGTGGGAATTCTGTGAGACTCAAAGCACGTTACGGCTAGGACTGAGTACGCAGCAGTGCCAACAACATTGATAGACCACGTTTTCCTAGAGCCAGAGCTTGCTTCAAACACAGGTAGAAGGCAATAGCATTCTCAGAAACACATATGACCAAGGAATAACCTGGCCAGGGACAAGGTGACATGATACAAACAAGGGCAACATCCAGAAAAAGACACAGAGTGATACATTTTTTAAAAATTTTATTTATTTATTCATGAGAGACACACAGAGAGAGGCAGAGACATAGGCAGAGGGAGAAGCAGGCTTCCTGTGGGGAGCCTGATGTGGGACTTGATCCCAGGACCCCGGGATCACAACCTGAGCCAAAGGCAGATGCTCGACCACTGAGCCACCCACGTGCCCCAGATGATACATTTTTAAATGGAATTCTTTTGATAGGGACTAAATAGTCCCAGTAATAAGTAATAAGAACAAGCACTTTCTAGTAATTAACTGGAGGTGCTCTGGGAATTTGGTGAATCACATTTATGCATAAAATTGTTGGCATGTGACTTCATGAAGTTAGACTAAGTGACAGTATTATTAAAAATAATAGTAGTAAAAATTTTAAATATGTCCAGTTACTCGAGAAGGTTTTTAAAAAAGATTTTATTTATTTATTTGAAAAAAGGGAGAGTGAGCGAGCAAGCGAGAGAGAACACAAGTGGGGAGGAGCAAAGGGAGAGGGAAAAGCAGACTCCCTGCCGGGTCCCTGGACTCCAGGATCATGACCTGAGCCGAAGGCAGATGCTTAATTGACTTAGCCACCCTGTGCCCCTGGAGAAGGTTTTAACAGATTGTTTGGGCTCAGTAATGATAGGGCTAGGGAACTCCTTGAGGACACAGAAGAAAGTTTCTTGCAGAACCATGGGAGGGATGAAGGACCTAGAGGGAGGAGATAGCAGAAGCTCTCTGGTTGTTTACTTCTTCCAGAAGCCTCCAAACTCCACAAGAAAACAGGGTACAGGGCCCAAGCTGACCCTTGGAAAATCCCTGAGGACCAGGGATTCTGAGTTGGTGGCACTGTGTTAGCAGGTTCTCATTCTTTTAGCAATCTAGCCCAGAGTTTCTCAAAACCTAGTTTAGAAGATAGAATTAAGTAGAAAATACTCATTTTAAAAAACAGAGATAAAAAAATACTTCTTCCAGAGGCCTTCCAAGGGGCCCCACTTGGATTACAAGCCAAGTCACTTTTGAGCATTTCCTGCAGCCCCTTAAATCCAGAAGCCCACTGCTTCCCAAAATATAAAGGGCAAAAGTTCTGGGAGGTAGGAGAAAGAAGAGTAAAAGCACTGAAGAGCAATTTTTACTTGCTCATAAAGAATCTGAAGGAAATGAAAGCTTCTCTAAGTGGTACCAGAATGATTTGATCTTGCTCCGTCTTTGTCTCTGCTGTCCAGGCAACATCTTTTATTTGGAATCTAATTATCCATCACTTTCTCATTTTTTTCTCCTCCCAATCAATTAATAACAAACACTTATCGAAACATTCCTATATGCAAGGTAGTGTATAAGATCCTCTGACAAATGCAAAATTGAATAAAACATGACAAGGAAATGTCTATTCTGTTTGGGAAAGTAGTGTTTACTGTGACTCCTGGGTTGTTCTTAATCCACTAATGTCCAAATGACCACTGGGAGAAATGATGTCCAATTAATGATCCTCTTCTCTGTAACCTTTTAATGGGATGCCAAAACCTTACGTAGGCAAGAGTGGACCTTTCTTTTCTTTTTTTTTTAAGATTTTACTCATTTATTCATGAGACACCCAGAGAGAGAGAGAGAGGCAGAGACACAGGCAGAGGGAGAAGCAGGCTCCATGCAGAAAGCCCGATGTGGGACTCAATCCTTAGACCCTGTGATCATGCCTGAGCCGAAGGCAGACGTCCAACCGCTGAGCCACCCAGGCGTCCCAAGAGTGGACCTTTCTGAACACATTTCTGTGCAAAACTGTTATTCCTCGGATCTTGTCTATATCATATCACATCACAAAGGATTAACTACAAATGTATCCATGACACCAACCTTCTTGATTTTACCCAAAAAGATAGTACATTGTAATTACTAAGGTCTCTCTTTGGTGGTTAATCAGAGAACTTGGAACCTGCCTTCCACAAAGCATAGAGGGAAGGGATACTTGCAGACCATCGCAGAATGTTTCCCCTCTTGATGCAAGAATGGATTCCACGTTTCCCGAACTATTTTAATAGACTCCAACTCTTCCAAATGGTTTAGTACCTATGTGATAACACAAAAGAGTTTCAATATTGCTTTAATAATAAATGCTTCAAAGGAAATCTTGTAACATGAATATCACAAGAAAAAAGTCCACGGCCCCTTTCCTGAACCTGAGGTGAAATGAGCCCACCATGAGCACAGTGGCTCTGACTCATGCCCTGAGACTGTTCTGCTTCAGCAGGCTCTCAAGATCCAACAAGTCATCTGGTGACTCAGAACAGAAAACAAAATGCTCTGTCCAACTCGTGTTTCTGAAGCATTTACTGGGTGTAGCCCTTTACGATCCAACTGAATCCTTTTTTGCTAGACATGCAACAAAGAATTCAACGAACAAAGCAAAACAAGTCTGTAGCATTCCAGAAGGATTCCCTAATCTAAATATAAAATATGCAATTACAACTAATCTGGCAGATTTCACAGGAACACAGGGAGGATTGTGATAGATCGGGACAATGAAATGCTGGCGAACTGAACTGAATCTGGTGCAGTTTCATTGATTATTTACACTTGATGACGTCAGAACATAAAAACGTTAAAATTGCAATAGTTTGGATTAATGGGATTGGCTTAATGGACAATCTGCTTAAATAAACGTCATGCATTATTAAGGTTATTACTGAAATCATAGCCTACGGGCTATATTGTGGCATCTCAAAGAATAGGAACTCAATGCATTTTTATAATTATGCCCCTAACTTTTAGTCACTTATCCACTATTAGATATGATTATGATCACACAGGTAAACACAGATGAGAGTTCTGAAAACTTAGGGATATGGGGAATTGTGACTCGAGACAATGGCTACACATTTTAATCTCTACAGGACTTATTTTTTTTTCCAGTTTTATTGACACACAGCTCTGTCTATTTAAGGCAAACCACATAATGGCTTAGCATATATACAGTGAGAATGACTTAGGTTTTGTTTGTTTGCTTTGAATTTCTATAGCACTTAATTTCTTAGCTTTGAAAGTTTTTATATTTAAAGTAAATACTTCTTGAATGGCAAGTATTAATTTGAGAGTAAGAGAGGCTGCAAGAAAATAAAGACCACAAACAGTTCACTTCTTTTGTTGTTTCAAATACTTAATGGGTATCATATACTGAGGTTTGCTAACTGCACAGTTTTGAAACAATTCTACATCCTCTTCATTTTATTTTTTGAAAATTAAAAGCTATAGAAAAGTTGAAAGAAGAGTACAATGAACACATATTCTTTATCCGATTTCATCACTTTTTAATATTTTGTCACATTTGCTTTATCTATGTATATATATCTATGCACATATATACAAATATATATATATCTGGAATGTTCTGACTTGTTTTATTGATTAAATTCTTTGTTCTTTGTTTAACTAAAAAAAAATTCTTTTTTTTTTTTTTTTTTTTTTTTTTGCTAAAGAAAGAATCCGGCTGGCTATTTGTACATATCTACATACATACACATATAGAGGGAAAAAGAGGGAGAATTATCTAAGAACAAAGGACATCTTTCACATAATCAGTCACAATGGAATAGTCACATTTAAGAACATTCACATTAATTGTATAATATCATTTAATATACAGTCTATATTTGAATTTCCTCAGTTGTTCCAAAAAGTATCTTATAGCTGGGGTTTTGTTTTCTTTCCTAATCTGGGTTCCAACCAAGGTTTGTATATTTCATTTGGTCTTTCTTTAGTTCTTACTATTAAACAATTTCCCTACATTAAAAAAGTATTCTGTAATAATGACTTTTCCCCCAAGAACCTTGACTGATAGCCCACTTTCTAGATTTCTCTACTCATTTCTTCATTATTGGATTTAGTTAATCAGATTTGGCAAATATACTTATGTTGCTGTCAAAGCAATATTTAAAGTCAAATTTTGAATTTTCTTTGCTTGATATTATGGCATCTCCCAAATTCTGGTGCATCAAGACTTTAAACCAGTTTGATTTAAAAAATTTATTTTGTGTAATAAATAGCTTGGTCCTACTAGCAAATACATGTTTCTTTAGCATGTTTTTTTGTGTGTGTGAGGACATGGGATGTGTTTTGTAGACTTTTATTTTAAACCTTCCTAACACCAAGCAAATTCTCAATATATATAGTTTGCCACTCTGCCTCATTTAGTGACCACTTATGGCCATGTTTGTACAGCTTATCATCTGTACCTCAGTGAATCTACAAAGTTGTTGAGAGGGACATAATCAAGATAAATAATAAGTGAAGAACTATAAGTAAATGTACATGTTAGCTTATGACATTCTGAATGTTTTTCTTGATTATTAAAATTGCCATGTACTTGCATTTGAATTATCAATCTTTGCAATTAAACATATTAATTAAACACAATTCCCTATGATTTCTCCCTGATTTTCTCGAGTTATCAGTGGAGCAGGTCAGCAACTGGGGAGATTAAATCTTCTAATAATGAATTAGTCTAACCATCAACAGAACTGGAATCTTCACCTTCACTGATACTGTCATTACCAACCTCGTGTCACACTCACTGAATTACCATAAGAAGTGGTCTTCGTCTAGATCATCAGGGTCTGATGGGGATCTTAAATGCAACTGAGGTTGCGATCTCACCATTTGCAACTTAACATTGGCTATTCACTTAAGGAACCAGAAATAATCCTAGGATCAGGAGACCGAAAAGAAATCTCAAGAGGGTGTCATGGATATTATCAGGTGGGCCCAAACTCTCCTTTCTGGCAGCTGCAAATCTATCCTATTTGTAATAACCCTTTACATAGGGATCTACCATGGCCATTTGGGTCAAGTACTTATCCCCGTGGTCAGGATATTTCATATTTATTTATTCATTAAAGATTTTATTTACTTACTCAAAGAGACACACAGAGAGAGGCAGAGAGAGGCAGAGGGAGAAGCAGCCCAATGTGGGACTTGATCCAAGGACTCCAGGATCAGGATCACTCAACTGCTGAGCCACCCAGGTGCCCAGAATATTTCACATTTAATTTAAAGTGTTCTCTGTGGGGTAGCTTAGACACAATAGCTGTCCTTCAGTTGAAAGCTCTTTTCCAGTCTGGGTTCCAGTTTGTGCTGTAGGCAGAAGCACACTCTGTTGCTTTTCCTCACGGGTCTTGTTTCCTAAACCTTTAATCATTTTTATGGCTCTCCTTTAAACTCTCTCCAAGCTTTCTGTCTCCCTTCAGATACAAAGCTCAGAATTAAATATAGTCTTTGAAAGGATATGATTAGTACCAAAATTAGAAGACAATTGCTACATGGTCCTTATATTTTGTGCTCTAAGATTTGTTAATAGTTTTCAAAACTGATCAGACTTCCAACAACAGCAACAGCAAGAGCAAAAGCTTCCAAGGAGAAATCTTCAATATTATATTGTCATGTTTTAGAACTCTCTTTTACCATGGCCCACTTCAGTGGGACAAAAGGCCCTTCCTTCCTGAGAAAACCTCCTTCAAATCTCAGGAACAGATCTTAGGAAGAAGTGTAAGGAAAACTCATATTTGAGCCATAATGCGTTCATGTCCTAAGATCTGCAAAATTACAGGCCAAAAGAGCTGATGCAAATTCATGTTACCACTCACTCTAGAGTTAACCAAACCACCCACAACAGCAGCACAATACTCATTCTAAAGAAGCCACATCGAAGCATTTTACGATTAAAAGGAAGATGATCAGGGGTGCCTGGATGGCTCAGTTGGTTAAACATCTGTCTTCAGCTCAGGTCATGGTCTGGTCCTGGGATCGAGCCCCATGTGGGACTCCCTGCTTAGTGGAGAGTCTACCACTCTCCCCTCCCACCCTGCCTGTCTCCTCAGCTCATGTGCGCATTCTCTCTCTCTCTCTCTCTCTCTCTCCCTCCCTCTTTGTGTCTCTCAAATAAATAAAACCTTTTAAAAAAGGAAGATGATTAAAAATTAAAAATCATAAGGAAGTAAAAACCCTGTTGATCATAGCCTGATGAAAAAGTAATTTCCTGGAAAACTGTGGAAATCCCAAGCATCTGTGAGTGTATGTTTACAGCAGGAGCTTTTGCATCATTGTGTCACACTTCACAGAAGGCAAAATTCCTGGTGGACAACCCAGGACTTTGCTCAGTAAACTAACAATATGTCAATTTTTCTCTCTAGTGATATTAGACAAGCTGTCATTTATTGAATGCTTACTATATGCTAGGCAGTCTACTGAGCCCTCTGTACACATCTCTTTTGAATCATATCAACTTTGTGAGGGACATATTATTGTTATACTCTTATTTATAGATGAGTTGATTGAGGCTCCAAGGCACGTAGTTAGTAAATGTCATAGTGGGGATTCCAACCCAAGTATTTCTGATCCAGTACAACTACTATGTTATACTGCCTTATGAATTTTAAATATCAGCACTCTAATAGTTGACTAAAAGTAGAACCCATTCAAAAAAGGATAGCACTTATTTTCCTTTTTAAATCTTCTCTGGGGGGAATCTGGATGGCTCAGTTAGTTAAGCATTGGATTCTTGGTTTCGGTTCATGTCGTTATCTCATGGTCATGCGTTCAGGGCCCATGTCAGGCTTTGTGGTAAGTGGGGAGTCTGCTTGAGATTCTCTCCCTCTCCCACTGCTCCTCCTCCCACACTCTCTACTCTCTTTCTCTTTCTCTCTCTAAAAAATAAGTAAATCTTTAAAAAAAAGATAAAATGAAATTCTCTGAAGTTGTACAATGTCCATGTGTAAAGTCAGAAGAAAAGACCACCATTTTTAGATGAGTTACTGGCCCCAGGAGAACCCTTTAAAAACCACTGCTCTACAGCAGTTAGAATAATATAGAATGCTCTATAATGACACGGGAAAGATATAAACTGACCACATGCCTCCTCTCCTTCTTTCTCAGCTTGCATTTGGTTGTCTTTCCTATGGTCAACTCTGGCTGTAGGAGAAAGTTCTCCCTGGTGGCCTGGGGCTGAAGTGATATTTGCCTTACAATAGCCCATACACAGACCTCCAAGCCTTTCTCCTGGCTGAGTAGAGCCACAAGCAGAGTGACCTAACTTTTCAAATGACTTCAAGAAAACCAAAACCAAGTCCTTCCTCCCCACTCCTGAAAACTGGAACTCTTATCTGAGCAAGAATAAAATAAATTCTTCAAGCTACTATATTTGGGTTCTATCTTTTGAGGCAATTTGGCATGCTCCAACTCACATGCATATATGCATTGTTAAGATGTCAATATACATCTGATTCATGATGACTTGAAAATAGCAAGTTGTTAAACAAGGTTTAGAAGAGGATCCATTTTGGTTTGCCAAAGTAATCAAATCTGGAGGAATGGACACCAAAATATTCACCATGCCTGGCTTTGACAAGAACTACAGGAAGGGTTTTCAGTTTCTACAGAATATAAATTTATAATGTTTAATGCTGAAAAATAATAGGTATGTTTTATTTGTAACAAGAAAATAAGCTCTATTGAAAAGTGTTGCCCTCCACCTCACTTTATAGGGGGGGCAGATGTCCCCTTTTCAGCAACACTTTGTAAGAACCCTACAACAGATACTTAAATTTCTCCTCAGAACACAGATTAAAAACTTTTAAAGAAGACAGGTAAATCTTATTTTATACAATCAATATAGTCTTAAAATATTATCTGTAAAACATATTCCTATTTATCAACCTTTATTTCCTCAGTGTCATTCAAAATGAAATTCTAGCGATGTTTGTCAGGAATAAAAACATAACTCAGGAGAAGAGCAAATTCCCCTATTAATGTGTCAGCTTTTGAAAGCATGTGCTTTAAGAAAAATGATATTTGTTAGTTAAAATATTAACATTTATGTAAGCTAAGCACCAATGCAAATAGTCTTCTACATTTAGAAAAATATTCAAGACTTAAAATGCAAATCACCGTTGATAACTCCTTTGAACTTAACAAAATGAAGTTGTTAAGACTCTCCCATCAGAGTCATATAGCTAATAACATATATTTGATTGCCCGAGCTGTACATTATGAAGAATTAGCAGTACATCTGACTTCTAAAAATGATTTTTCTACTATTATTTAAAAAAAGAAAATGAAGACACAAAAACACAAAGTAGGCAAGGCACCAAATTAATCAGTAAAAAGTAACATTACTTGAATGTCATTATACATGTGTAATGATTTCCTTGAATTTTAATGCTGTAAGTCAGATTTTCAGTGTATGCATGAGGGATTTTCCCCCAAAAGAAAGGACAAAATATATTTGATAGAGTAGGCAGTTAGCTAGATATAAGCAGGGAACAAGCGCTTTCTGACTGATAAAAGGGTGGAGGCCAAGTTCAAACAGTTGAGGGTTGTGGGGGAGGGGTCTTTCTTTCTTTCTTGGGAGGACCAATGGTTGGTGGGGCCTTGGGGCCATGCAAGGTGGTATAAAATTATAAACATGAGAAAAGAGTTTTTAAGAATTGTTTCTGGGATTTATGCAGTGGATGGCCTTTAATGTTTTAGAACTTAGGCAAGATTAAAAGACTAGAATTCATTTTAAAAGTTTTTGTTTTTTGGTTTTTTTTTCTTTTTTATTTTATGATAGTCACAGAGAGAGAGAGAGAGAGAGGCAGAGACACAAGGCAGAGGGAGAAGCAGGCTCCATGCACCGGGAGCCCGACATGGGATTCGATCCCGGGTCTCCAGGATCGCGCCCTGGGCCAAAGGCAGGCACCAAACCGCTGCGCTACCCAGGGATCCCTAGAATTCATTTTAAAAAGTGATGTTTTTTATATTCCCCAAATGAATGAGACCATATAATGTTTGTCCTTCTCCAACTGACTTACTTCACTCAGCATAATCCCCTCCAGTTCCATCCACGTCGAAGCAAATGGTGGGTATTTGTCATTTCTAATGGCTGAGGAATATTCCATTGTATACATAAACCACATCTTCTTTATCCATTCATCCTTCGATGGACAACGAGGCTCCTTCCACAGAAGTGAATAAAGGGGAAAGGAGAGAAAATCAGTGGGAAATATCAGTGAGGGAGACAGAACATGAGAGACACCTAACTCTGAGAAACAAACAAGGGGTGGTAGAAAGGGAGGTGAGTGGGGGGGTGGGGTGACTGGGTGACAGGCACTGAGGGGGGTACTTGACGGGATGAATACTGGGTGTTATACCATATGTTGGCAAATTGAACTCCAATAGAAAGAAAGAAAGAAGAAAGAAAGAAAGAAAAAGTAAGAAAGAAAGAAAGAAAGAAAGAAAGAAAGAAAGAAAGAAAGAAAGAAACAGAAAAAGAAAGAAAAAGAAAAAGGTGATGTTGGCTGTTTGAAAGATGCTTCTTTGAAAGTCTCTGGGGACTGAAAGGATTATCTCCTACCCATAAGGAGGCCCATGGTGGGGGTGCCTCACTCTGATCTCCTACAGGAGTAACCTCTAGGTGAAGAAATGAGGCCAATGAGATGTGTCTACCCAACACCCACGCCTCCTTCTAGATCATGCACCAAAGTACCCAGGACCCCAGATTTTCCTGCCCAAGTGGCCTTAGGTTGATTTACAGGGTTTTTCCCTGATTCATTTTTGAGTCTTGATTCCCAAGAGCAGATTCTGTGGCTAGGTGCCCACCCAGGACACAGATGCAGGGCACAGAGCTACAATGGACTAGGAAGAACCCAGTACAGGACATTTCACTGTGTGGCAAGAGGAGGACAGCTTGGGGGCCCCATGCAATCAGCTTCTGGCTTGTAATTCCAAGGAGTCAGAGAATGCTAAATTGAAATCTGGGCTTCCAGATCATCATAAAGTCACACTCCTCTAGGTAGAAAGATTGAGCGTAATGTATTTAAGACATGTTAACTTGGTGTATGTTTAAATACTTCGTCATATGGTATGTGAACCTCTGTTTGTTCTCATGCCCTGAGCTCACAAGTAACAGGGGCAGCCTCAGGTTTGACTGCAGGGAGCCCTGCGTTCTCCAAGGTTCATCAGGATTACACCTATAACAAAAGCACACAAGTTAGAGTGTGACTTTTCTGATGTGCTTTATCTGCATAAAAATCTGGAGTTAGATTGATAGATCTGGCTCAAACTCTACCACCACACCCCTTACCTGCTTGACTGTGGGCAAGCTTCTGACCCTCTCTGAGCTTCATCTGGAAACTGATTGATGACGAGCATTTGGCATCTTATCTGGTACATAATAGGTGCTCAGTGGCAGTGATGGGAGCAAGTGGCTTGTAAGTCAACAACTTTTGTCTTTGAGCCATTTTCCCATTACTGTGCACATTTTGGGCCAAGACTTTAGAATACTTGAACTGAAAGATTAGAGGAGGACTTTTAGAAGAATCTTTGGAATCAAAACAGTCCTGAGTTCTGATCCCTTTTTATCTCCTACCAGGTGTGTAGCTGAGTGTGAGTCACAGAACCTCTTTGACACTTAGTGTCCTCAATTAGAAGACAGTAATAATAATAGTAACTAATTCATTGCACATTGCACCATTATAAGGATTAAATGAGAAACATGCAAAAATGTTTGCCATACAGGAAGGGGATTATCTTTACGTGTCATACTTCAAACTTATATTGAATTTTACTCAGTATGTTATTCTACTGAATTTCATTTGATAGACAATTTCTCCAATTTACTGGGATATTTTGAACATCTATGGGGTCTGCCAAATGAAAACCAAATCTGCATGTAATTATTTGGTACATCGGGGGATCCCTGGGTGGCTCAGCGGTTTAGCGCCTGCCTTTGGCCCAGGGCGCGATCCTGGAATCCCAGGATCGAGTCCCACGTCGGGCTCTCGGCATGGAGCCTGCTTCTCTCTCTCTCTCTCTCTCTCTCTCTCTCTCTCTCTCTCTCTCTCTCTCTCTCCTCTCTATGTCTATCATAAATAAATAAATCTTTAAAAAAATTATTTGGTACATCTGGGACACTTACTTTTTCTAAATTCTTTTTTATTGTTGTGTGACTGGTTTTGTCTTTTATTGGAGAGTTATATTAGCTTCCACTTTGATTCCATTTATACTGCTGACAGATGCTTATCTTTCATCCTTGGACCTTCAAATGTAAGATAGTTATCGCCCAAACAAAACCGTAAAATACCATGTCATTTCTGGCTCTTCTTAAAAGCCAAAGAAAATAGTGATCATACTTGAAGTCAAAGTAAAATGTGATGGAAGATCTGAGAAAGAGAAATGTACATGCTGACTAAAGTGTCTGGAACAAAGAGTAGTGACCTTGAGTTTCCTCAGAGGGACAAACAGTCACAGGGAGCTTGGCTGTGCCCAGAGGAATTGTGTAGCACATCTGCAGAGTCCAAA
This sequence comes from Nyctereutes procyonoides, assembly GCF_905146905.1. Lineage (NCBI taxonomy): Eukaryota > Metazoa > Chordata > Mammalia > Carnivora > Canidae > Nyctereutes > Nyctereutes procyonoides. Next base: position 70,669,925 of record NW_026575052.1, on the reverse strand, counting down.
AATCAGAGCTACTTCGATACTGGCTGACATGACATTTTGGATTATGATTAGTACAGTGTGGAGAGATAAAGCGCCAGGGACTCAGATTCACTTTTCCTTTTCTCCTTCCTCTTCCAAGGGGGATTATTTAATAGCCTGTTTACACATAGAGCACTTGGTTACTCCAATAATAGCCCACAGGCCTGAATCATCCTGCGTCACTGTGGTGTCATACAGAGTCCTCAGCTGTTTCCACGACTTGTGTGGTTGGCTTTCCACACTATCTGAAAACCGCGAAGAATTTGCAGGGTAATCAGTGATTTTAATTTTAACTATGCATGACGTGAGGGATCTTCTATCTCCATTGACCTGTCTTTAAAATACGTAGCGTGTAACGAAAGAAATTCAGGAGAAAACTTCAGCGTGAACACTTGTACAATAATATATGTAGGTACATACAGATGTGTTTTAAATTTATTCATATAAACATATCTTACCACTCTTATTATTACACATGATCAATTTGTGACATAATTGGGACACATACCTGTATAGATTAACACTGTCACTTGATGGACTGCTAGGGTGTTGATCGTGTTCAGTTTCTTGATCTGGGAGCTACTTACATGATTGTATTCAGTTTGTGAAAGACGAGTAAGCCAAAGATTGATGATATGTGCACTTTTCTATATTAACTTTCAATAAACTAGTTGAAACATTTACTGTTTAATGTCACTTTTTTGAGGGAAAATTGAGCAATCATAGTAACATACCATATATACATGACAATACGTATTTGAGCCGTTTCAAAGATCAAATAACATTTGAAAATTTTGCAAAGTTTCATAGACCTAAATATCTCATTTTTAAACAGATTTTATGCATTTATTTGACATAGAGAGACAGAGCACAAGCAGGAGGAGTGGGGGAGGGAGAAGCAGTACTTATCCCAGGATCCTGGGATCATGACCTGAGCTGAAGGCAGATGCTTAACCAACAGAGCTACCCACGTACCCCTAAATCTCTCATTTAAATGGGACTCTATTTTATCTTTTTAAAATTTCTCCCCCAAACTAAAAATAACATTTCTCATCCCACAATCATAGAGGTATAATAAATTGAATTTTAAAATAACTCCTCTCTTTGATCTTATGTCTCTGTGTTGTAAAAGTCTTAAAAACTAAATTGGTATAAACTTTCTGAAGACAATATCTATAAAAATAAAAAATGTTCATGATTTTGATCAAGCAACTCTGCTATAAAAATTATCCTATGGGGCACCTGAGTGGCTCAGTCAGTTAAAAGTCTGACTCTTGATTTCAGCTCAGGTCATGATCTGAGAATGGTGAGATCAACCAGCCCTGAGTCAGGCTCTGCATTCAGTGGGGAGTCTGCTTGAGATTCTCTTTCCCTCTGTCCCTGCACACTCCCCACTACTGTGGGCATGCATGCTCTCTCTCTTTAAAAAAAAAAGAAATAAAAGAATTATCCCAGAAATACACTGAGAAGTCTAAAGCATTTTTGATAGTCATTTATACACTCAACTTTCAGTTGATGTGTTTTTATTGAAATCTACTCTGTAGTAGGTGCAGGGCTAGGTTTGGTGATATATTAGTAAACAAGACAGTTGTAGTCCAACATTAATGGGGGACTCTCACATAGTTTTTATGCCAGAAGAGAGCCTAGATGTGAAACAAGTCACAATTCATGATTTCATTACACATTTAATTTAAAAGAAAAAAAATGACAAATTATTCAAATTATTTAAATAAATATTATTTAATGCCAAATAAAAGAGAAGTGTGGGTCACTGTGAGAAGAACATGTAATTAAAGGATGTGGACCAGCCTGGAGAAGTGAACTAGAAAAAAATTGGAAAAAATATAAAGTTCATGATAGGTTAACCCATTACAGAAAATCTATAAATAGAATAACATATAACTGTCATAAAGAATTAGGCAGCTGAAAAGCATGTAGTTATGTCCAAGATAAATTATCATTATTATTTATAATTTGAAAAAACAGTTGCAAAATAGTCCATGCTGCCGTATTATCCTAGTTTTGTAAATGAAAAGAAGTATAATAGGTAGTTACAGATATAAAATGCATAATAAAACATAAGATTTGAATGTATGTGTACATGTGCGTGTGTGTGTGTGTGTGTGTGTGTGTGTGTGTGTGTCTGCCTATTCACCATAATCTCTTCTTACCTTCTTCCCAGGTATCTGTGTAGACATTTTCCAGCTCTCTTAGCATTTAGGTATGGTCAAGTGACTACGTTCTCAAAATAGAATATGGCTTAGGGTACTGTGTAGGTCTATGCTCTTGGAGGGTGGGCCTACTTCCACTTTCTCTTCTTCTTTCCCACCAACTGGAACCTGGATTTGGTGGGGACCTATCTCATACCACTCAGACAATGATGACATTGTGGGGATGGCAGAGCAATCAATAGGAACTCAGGCCCTTGAATGACCATGTGGAACAGAATTTCCCTAACAGCATGGAATTCTTACCTTAACATTTAAAAAAAAAACCAAAAATTTTATTTTATTCAGCAGCTGTAAGTTTCCAGAAAAACTGAACAGAAACTACAGAGTTCGCCCATAACCGCCCCCCCAGCTTTCTATTTCCCCTATTATTAACATCACGTATTAGTGTGGTATATGTGTTACAGAGGGTCATCACTATTAACTGAAGTTCATAGGATACATCAGGGTTCACTCTTTATATTGCAGATTATATGAATTTTGACAAAGGTATAATGACATACATCTACCATTACAGTATCCTACGGAATAGCTGCCTTTCCCTAAAAATGCCCTGTTCTACTTCTTCATCTCTCTCCCTGTCCCTGGCAACTCCTGGCAACCAGTGATCTTTTTCTGCCTCCCTAGTTTTGCCTTTTCCAAAATGTCATATATTTGCAGTCATGCAGTTTATAGTTTTTTTCTCACGTTGGCATTTTTAGGTGAAAGAAAAAGAAGTCACTTAGTTCCTTTGTAATTAAAGCAGTTTAATCTTTATCCTAATAAAGTTAGTATAGGCCAAGAACAAGTTTGGAGGAACTGTAACCTACATGATTAGAGACTTTGTCACTGGGTGGAGTTATGGGAGACTAGCATTTTAGGATAGTTATTTCTACTGACAAAGATTACTCTCCTTGACCTCTAATCAGGCACCTCTAAACCCTCTGCTCGGCTAAGCCTGATCTTGGGCTTCTCTCTTTGTCTTTTTACACAATCCAGTTTCACCAAGAACTATGCTAAGTCATTTTAAAGAAAACGCCTCACACTTGGTATCTTTTTTTTTTTTTTTAAGAGTTTATTTATCTATTTAACAGAGAGAGGGCACAAGCAGGGGGAGCAGGAGAGGGAGAAACAGGCTCCCAGCTGAGCAGGGAGCCTGATGTGGCACTCAATCCCAGGAACCTGGGATCAACCTGAGCTGAAGGCAGATGCTTAACTGACTGGAGCCACCTAGGTGCCCCTCACCCTTAGCATCTGATCAAATTCCTCATCCACTGCCCTCCCCTCCCCCTATCATCCTGGCTTGCCTTCAGCAGAAATTCTATTGGGCCTGGTAAGAAACCCCTTTACCTCTGAGATTTCCTCCTTTCCATTCACTGACCTCCAGCCTGGTCTTTGCATATAATGCCCCACTTGTCCCTGTTGGAATAGACTCTCCCCTATTACAAAGCTCCATTGTAGTGGCCCCTCTTTGAAAAAAGTCTGTCTTAACCATCTTCAACAAGTGTCACAAATCATTTTTTCTTTAACATGAATCTTTAATGTTTACCTGTAATTTTGCAACTAGATAAATCATATATACAGAAGTAGGGTTTTTAAAAATTTAGTTTATTTATGTTTAAAGATTTTATTTATTTGAGAGAGAGGGAGAGAGAGCGTGAGAGTTCGTAGGAGCAGGGAGAAGGGTAGAGTAAGGGTGGAGGAGGCCGGAAGGAGGAACCAGACTCCCCTGCTGAGCAGGAAGCCTGAGGTGGGACTCAATCTCAGGACCCTGGGATTGTGACCTGAGCAATTGTCTTCTTAATCTAAATTCAGAGGAATCAAAAGGAATCACAATATTAATATGAGTTTAATATGTAGTGCTATTATATATTACTACATTAACGGGTGGTATACACCTAGTTGACAGGCTGTGTACACCTGAGGTCAAATCATACAGATATGACTCTGCCCATGTGTGCAGGTCACAGTGCAAGGAAAAGACGTAAATGATATAAAAGAGATAAATGATATAAAGATACAAGGCTGCTTTTAGAGAAACTAAACATTCAGATTAAGAGATTAAAGTAGAAGCTGGAGTGCCTGACAGGTAGACCTTTATTAGCAAATTAGCTTGACAAGATGTAGACCTGGGACATAACCACACAGAGTGATTTTTAGATGGCTAAGCCGAGAGTGATTTTATCTGGAACCCAAGACTGAATAATCCCAGGGGTGAAATCTTGCAGCAAGACCCAGTTCACTTAGGCAATAGATGTTATTTTAAGACAGTTCAAGAAATGTAAATCTTTTGCAAATACTTGGTATCTTAAGATTTTCCTACTTTCTCTTAAAGGGTTTATGGCTGCTTGACTGTGCCATTAAGTCCACTCCACAGGGAAAGATGTCTTTTCAGGTGGTTAATAATATTTGCTAATGTTTGTTGCTTGCTTTTGATGGGTCAAGCACAGAACTAAGTTTTATGTGTATCGTCTCGTAACATCCACACAACCTATGAGGTAGATGCTAATATTAAATTCACATCTATCCTCCCAACACCCCATGAGGTGGTTACTATTATAAGACCCATTTCACAAATAAAGAACTTCTCAAGGACATACATGTAGCAAGTAAGAGGGCTGAGCCAGGGTTTGTCTACATTCCAAGCTTGGAATCTTAACCATGTTGCATTATCTATAAAGAAATTGAGGCCTTGCTCTCAAGAAGGAAAACCCCAATCACAGAAGCATAAAGCAAAGGACCTTAGAGGCCTCTGGACCAAGCTCTTCCCTGTCCAGGTAGGGCAGGTGCATCACACAGCTTCAGTCACATGCTTGGTAGCAGAGCCAGGATGTGGAACCCGGGTTTCCAGACTCAAGGCCAGTCATTCACCATTTGTCTGTATACTCGCAGACATCTGCGTGGTGGTAGTAGACGGGGCATCTGCCAATAGGAGAATGTGTGCAAACCTTGTGTTGTTGGTAAAAGACACTAAACTTCTCTTCATCAGCATGATCAATTTCTTATCTTCCACCCTGCTGGCACTTTCACTTCATTTATGAAACTCTGAGCAAGAGGATTCTGTATGTAAAGTTATTACTGAGACATACCCATCATTTTAAGCATCATTTAAACATTTTCTAAATGTGTAATCTGGACAAAAAATGCTCGATTAAGATGGTGTTGTTTCCATGGCACTCAAGACAGCATTCACGGTGCACAAACATACTCCTAATATAGTTTTTCTAATAAAAATAGAAATCTGAGAGAGCAGTGACTTTAGGTAGGGTGAGGGGATTGGAAAGATAAAACATACTTTGTTGTGTTTTTTACTGTTTTCAATACCATTATTTTAACTACAGCCAACAATGATAGCTGCCATCATATGTTGTCATTCTACTGGTATTTACCTCTGTTTCTTAGGCCTGTGTTTCTGTTAGCTATAGATAGATGATCCTCAAAACTCCTTATTGATCAGTTAGGCAGGGCAGCTACTCAATCACTACATGTGCATGGATTGTCCTGTCAGGGGGACTGACAGACTGGCTGAGATACAAGGACTTTAAAATCACCTAGCCCAGACCCTTCAACACAATCTCTCTCTCTCTCTCTCTCTCTCTCTCATAAACACACACACACACACACACACACACACTCCACTTTTTATGTGAGACAAAGAGATACCATATTACACCATCAACCAATGTGCCTTTTTGGAAGCCCTTCTAAGGATTCCTCATGGTAACGTTCTGGGGAAGATCATAGCAAATTCTGATCACTCCTCAAGGAGCATAGATGTCCCTCACTGTGGTTTGCTGTTGCAATCCCTCATTCATTTACTTTGGAGAGGAAAAAGGAGCAGTGGACATTCAGAGAAGCTCTGCTGGCATTCACAGCTAGACCATGTTATTCTGCTCTTAGACATAAACATAATCTCACAGAATATCAGATTCGGACAAGGTTATTCTGAGACCAGGATAAAATGGGACCAGGCAAGTCCACTTCATCATTTTGGCTAAGCACAGACAAAACCAGGCCACTGTAAGTAAACCCCCCCCCCCAATACCAAGCATCCCTTTCTCTTGCTAAATAAGTGTCTGCTGCTTCTGTCCCCAGTCATAGAATTATCACTCCCCCAACTTCCTGACAGCATCCAATGTGGGGCAAACCCCACTCTCTTAGGCCCTCCTCTAAATCACCCAAACAGGTTGTTCTAACTCAGTACTATATCCTGTTGCCGAGACAACAGGATGGAACCGCACAATTCCACACAGTATGTTCTCCTCACTGCAGTGAGTAATAAGCCAACTTGTCCAACCCTAAGTGTGCTCTAGATGATCTTTGGTTGAATAGAACTGACCCGCATAGCATGGACTAAATGTTTCAATTATTTTATGTTTACTTTTTTTCCCTCTCTCCTCAAATAGAAGATAGATTTCCAGAAGACAGAAACCAAGTCTACCCTGTCCCCTATTATATTCAAAATACCTGGTTTTTATCTGGATTATAGTTCAATGTTTGCTGAATAAATGAATGAACATGGGGGAAATTGGGACTAGCTTCATATTCCTTGGATTTTTCACATCTCTCCTATATGTCAAGGAAGCCAGCAGTTAGGTAATAATCAGCCTGTCACTAGGAACTACTAACATACACTGGAAAATGTACATAAAAGCACTTTGTAAACTCTGCTCACTCTTATCCTAACATTAGTCTTAGTGGTAATAAAAATTTTTTCAGAGTTTGGATTTCAATTGATGCCTGTGTGTGCTGTGAAGATGTTTGCTTATTTCCCCTGCCTCAAGTCTATTTCTTCATTGGTTTTTCTCTCTGATCACAAAGGCAACAGTTTATTTTGATATCTGGAACTTGGTATTTGGAAACCTTGAAAACTACAGGCAAATGTAAAGAAGAAAATGAAGGGATCCCTGGGTGGCACAGTGGTTTAGCGCCTGCCTTTGGCCCAGGGCGCGATCCTGGGGACCCAGGATCGAATCCCATGTCGGGCTCCCGTTGCATGGAACCTGCTTCTCCCTCTGCCTGTGTCTCTGCCTCTCTCTCTCTCTGTGTGTGACTATCATAACTAAATAAAAAAATAAAAAAAAATGAAGCCATGTCCTGTTCTTAAAACAGGATCCTTTTCCCCACATTCAAGTTTATGCTACCTCAGGGTTTGCAGATTGAGCCTCAATGTTTAAATATTTAGAGATTGGAAGAGCAACGCAAATTATGTTGTATGAAGTGGTTAAGAAAGGAACTTTGAAGGTATTCGTGAGAGGACTCAGAAATGCAATAATCCTGCTTGGCCAAAGAGCCAATCCCCTTTTCTGCCTTTTAGCCCTGTGCACCCCACCTTGAATAATGGCCACAGGAAACAAGGTTTCTCGTTATTACTTAGCTCTAGAGTGCCTGGGTAAAGTGTGGTTTGAGTTTGTTGTGAGGATAGAGCAAAAAGAGGTAGAGGGCTCAAGGGGACAGGAATGGAGGTGGAGGGGTGGAGGGGAATAGAGAGGTGCTTCTTATCTCTCCAACTCCAGTCCAGGTCTTGAGCTCTCACCACTTTGCGGATGGATTTATAGTTCAAGACCTCATAGCCATGACCAGTAGACTCAGAAATATATATATAGTTCTACCTCAGGATTTTTACCATCACCACCAGAAACACCTTTTCCATCTTTGGTTATTCCTTTTATTATCTTCTCCAACAGACTGCAATCCTTTGAATGAGTTCATCTGGCCAAATGCATATATTGGGGGAGCACTGGTTACAATTGTGTATCTCCTTTTTTTCTTACAAAATCAAGCACGTATTTACCAGATAAAAATCATCACAAGTTTTAAAACATGAAGATTGCATAGATCAGTGCTGTAGTTCTGATGCTAATAAACAAAACTGTTAATTGATACCAACAAGCAATAATGTAAGTAATATACAGACACTTTATTGCTCCTCATGGCTATTATTGCTCACTAAAATTTAGCAGTCACTCCGTATTTATGCATGAATTAATTATGTGTTAGATTGATAAAATTGGGGTTGTTAAAAAAAAAAAAACCTAGCATGTTGAAACACTCTGGTAACCATCTGCTCCATTTAATAAATCCCCAGAATCTCTCTGATGTCATCAGCAGCCAATCAGAGCTCCTGTTGGGCATGTAGTCACTTCACTAGATAACTGTTTACTTCCTTCCATGTGCCAGGCATGTTCTGAGCACTGACTCGAGAAAGATGAATGAAACAGGCCCTTTCTGAAGAGCTCATAGTGAATTACTGTTGATATATTCTAATAAAAGATAGAGACTTTGGTATTTAAGTAGCTTGGATAACTTCACAGAATTACAATTTTATTCATCTTTTAAGAATACTAAAAGTAGCTCTAAGTCTTCATTATTATATCCTGGACTCCTGCTGGAAATCACCAGTTACGTCACAAATTTCAGCAAATATCACCAACCTCTCAAGAGATAAGAATCTCTATTCTCAGTTTTATTATGACTTGCCTGTGGCTTAAAAAATGTCTAAAAGGGGTGCCTGGGTGGCTTAGTTGGGTAAGTGTCTGCTTTCAGCTCTGATCACGAACTCAAGGTCTTCAGATCAAGCCCCACGTTGGGCTCCCTGCTCAGTGGGGAGCTTGCTTCTCCCTCTCTCTTTGCCCCTCCGCCCTGCTCATTCTCTCTCTCTTTCAAATGAATAAAAAAACTTTTTTAGAAAAATAGTACTTATCTCTTGCAGAGGCTGTGAGGATGAATTGAGCTAATACATGTAAAATTCTCAAACAGTGCCTCGAACATACTAAGGATGTTAGTCATTATAATGTGGTTTTACCCAAAAGTATTCTGTTACAAAGATATTTCCTGAGGTGAAGATAATCAGATAATTTCTCAAGTAGTGGTTTCAGAAGAAAGTAAGCTGCCCTCTAAATTTTTTTTAATTTGTTTGTTTTTTAATAAAGATCACTTAATCTTTATATATTGTTGAGTAAGCAGAGATAATCTGAGAGTGCCTTTTTTCTTAGAGGGTTTTCCAATAATACAGAAATTGCTGTTTGAACTGTGCTTCCTGAGTCGAGTATTTTTTCCAAGTATGAAAAATGACTGATAGAATTTATTGGTGTACTAAGAACCTTCTGCCTATGTCTTCATTACTGTACTCAGAAGGAATCCATTAAACTAATCAATATATGCTTACAGTTGCCAAGCTGCAAAGAAATCCAATATCGCTAAGGTTGTAGTGAAGGGGCCATAGTTTTAGCAATGCTCTCTGACTCATCTTTTATCATTCTGAGTCATTTGTAACCGCCTAAACTCTTCCCAAAGTTAATCCTGTTCTAAGAAAATGTCCAGTATGGTATTTTTGAGGCTCTGACCTCACTTCAAGAGCCAGAGTGAGAAGGGAAATTTCTCTCAAAAAAAAAAAAGGAAGAAGAAGAAAAGAAAAAACAGTTAAAAACAATCCCTTTGGAAAAAAGAAAAGTCCCTATATTTCACCAACCATTTTGAGATTGTTCATTTCCCCATTCCCGTGATTTTTTTGTTTGCTATGCTTAGCTCTGGAAGAGCGTGAGTGCCTGAAATAGAAAGGAGAGATCGTATTCGGGTTAAAAAAGAAGATTTCATAATCCCAAAATGTTTAACCAGAAGCTATTTTAATGAATGACAAATCCTTACATTAGGGAGATTTATAGAGTGACAGTAAAAGTTTTGCAGTGCCAGCAAACTCAGTGCACTGCAGGTTAGAAAGTCTCGTGGAATAAGAATGACTTGACTATTGTTGCAGGATTACTCAAATACCCCTCTGGAGATTGCTTCATTTAGACTCTAAATTTTAGAGCTGTAATCCTTGACACCAGAAAGAGGAAGAAGCAACATGCCAACTGAGTGATTTGGTTTTTATGCGAAAAACAGAAAACATTCAACTTAGTTCCCTAGGTACAAGGAACACGTCCTACTCGAAAGAGAGAACCAGCGAAAAGAAGAAGCCACACTTCGAGGAAGGAGATAAGAGGGTGAAAACTGAGAGTTGATAATGTGCCTAGCAATTGATTCTCTTTTAGCAGCTTTATTGAGATATAATTCACATACCATGAAGTACATCTGTTTAAAGTGTACGTTCCATGTTTCTAAATATATTTACAGAGCTGTGCAACCATTGCCATACACTAATTTTAGAACATTTTCACCGTCCTCCAAAGAAGTCTTGCCTTAGCAATCACACCCCACTTTCCTCGTTACTCCCCCACCTCTGAGTCCTAGGCGACCAGTAATCTACTTTCTTCTCTATAGATTTGCTTGTCGTGAACATTTCGTATAAAAGGGATTCCGCACATATGGTCATTTGTGACTGACTTCCTTCACTTAGCTTAATGTTTCTGAAGTTCATCCATGTTATACACATGAACTTCAGTACTTAATGCTTAACATGTATCAGGACTTGATTCTTACTTCTTGCTGCTACTCCATTGAGCTGGTATCCTATGTTTGATTTATCCATCCATCAGTTGATTTTGTTTGTTGCCACTTTCAGGCTGTTAGGAATACTGCTACTGTGAACATTCATTTCCAAGTTTCTGTGTGGACATGTGTTTTCAATTCTCTTGCATACATCCCTAGGACTACTATTGCTGGGTCATATGGTAACTATATTTAACCTTTTGAGGAACTGCCAAATTGTTTTCCAAAGTGGCCTCACCACTATTTATTCTCACCTGTGATGTATGAGGGTTTTAATTCTCCACATACTTGCTACAATTTGTTATTGTCTTTTTTTTCTGTTTTATTGAGGTATAATTCATGTACAGTACCATTCATCTATTCGAAGTGTACGATTCAATGGTTTTTAGCATATTCACAGTTGTCGACCATCAGCACAACCAATTTTAGAACATTTCATCACTCAAAAAGAAACCCTTACCCAGTAACAATGACTCTCCATTTCCCCCACCCCCACCTCCTCCGTCACCCATCTACTTCCTGTCTCTGTATATTTGTGTTCATTTTCTCTAAAGACAGTCCAAGAAGAAGTTTTATTTTATTGTGGCTTTTGACTTACATTTCTGTGTAGACTAATGGTGTTGAACATCTTTCATTTGCTTATTAACCACTCCTGTATTTCTTTCGAAGAAATGTTTATCAAAACACTCTGCCCGTGTTTAAAATTGGATTGGCTCGTCATTGCTGAGTTTTAAGAATTCTTTATACATCCTGGGTAAGTCTCTTACCACGTATGCGATTTGCAAGTATTTTCTCCCATCCTGTGGTTGTCTTTTCACTCAGTGATTTATTTCTTTAGATCCCATCCTTATTCCTGGAAACTCCACATCTTCATTCTAGTTTGAGTCTACATCAACAGATCTGACTCTCCTCTCCTCCCTTCAACTTGACTGAACACTTCTACCTGCAGTCTTTTCCCATTTTTTTTTCATACAGTCTAAATATCGATTTCCACTTATCTATACCTCTTTCTCCCTAAAAACAAGTAGTTCTGATAAATTTGCCTGCCCTGAAGCTTGGCTTCCATCAGAAAATGTGATCTCAGATTGCAGCATGAAAGCATGTAGTCTAAGAGCAACAACACTCCTTTCTTTGTAATAAGGAATTTATTTAATTTTCTGTTTGGGAAAGGGTCTAGACATTTGGTCCCCTCTTTTTTTTTTTCTTCAGAAGCTGTAGGTCTTCTCTCCTCTTCAGACTTTAATTTTGAAGTGAGTCATTATTTGAGTGCTTGTAACATTGTTTTCATCAAGGATATAGAATGATTTTTCCCACTCACCAGTAGAACTACAACCAGGTATGTATGGTATATATAAATTCATTTAAAAAGGATTCCTAATTAAATATGATATAATTATACTAGCTATTTGTACTTATTTTAAGGTTTAAGATTCATCTGCCCTTTTAGTTCTAAAAGTACATATGAATATTTGTCTGTATCCTGTGACAAGATACATTTGATTACAGGTTGCTTGGATTTAAAAAAAATGCTATATAGCAAAATTAACTAAGGACACCATAATCATGAGATTTAGGAAAGAAGCAAATTAAATATAGATTATATTTTAAAATATAATTTGGTCTTTTCTGGGCACTTTATTAATCTCAAAAATATTTATTGAAGATTTGTTTAAGGAGAAGGGACATAAAATTTACACAGCAAGGTGCCTACTAGCTTACTACTAAAAATTAATAATTTAAAATACACAACATTTTAATTTCCTTTGCTCCACAGTCCTCAAAGTTCAATTCAATTGAGTAAATATTCTTACCCCATTTTATAGGCCATGAAATGAAAACATGGGTTGCCGTCTAAAATGTAAGAGGTATATTTAATATTTACACAGAGTAATTAAATATAAATACAGATTTTTGTTTTGTTTTCAGTCTTTTTAGTTATATGTGAATTTCCTCAAAGTGGAAAGGTTTATTGTCATTATGAGACAGGCACGTATTCCTCTTTAAACACTGGTTTATTCAACAATTATACTATCAATCCAAAGCCTGAATAGAGACACAACAGGGAAAAGGAACTGAGCTATTCCCGATGTTCCCAAAGCTTATGATCTAGGAAATGGGCAAGTAACCACATAGTGTACCAGTGTAATGAGGCCCAGGCTGCTATGAAAATAGAGACAAGGTGAGGCACCTAACCCGGACTTGCAAGGACGTACATAGCATCATCTGAATTGAGAGTTTATGGATGAAGAAGAGTTACTCAGATGAAATGTTCAAGCAAATGGAACAGTACGTGAAAAAGCCTAGGATTAGAGATATGAGGTCCAGTTAGGGGACTTAATGAGTTTCCTATGATTAGAAGGTAAAGAGGAAACAGAACATGAGTTTTGGGGGCACCTGGATGGCTCAACTGATTAAGTTTCTGCCTTCAGCTCAAGTCGTGATCTCAAGAGTCCTGGAATCAAGCCCCTACATCAGGCTCCCTGCTCAGCATGGAGACTGCTTCTCCCTCTCCCCTCTTCTTGTGCTCTCTCTCACTATTTTTCAAATAAATAAGTAAATAAAATCTCAAAAACATAAGTTTTGAAAGATGAGAACTGAAAAGAACCTGACTACCAAGCCACTAAACTGTGTTAAGAAGCAAGGAGGAGACACATAGAATCTTAAGCAGGGGAGGGTAGCAGGATGAAACTTGGAGTTTAGAGATATAATCGTCATCATCATTATGATGTTGATAACATGTCAGACACTATGGTAAATGTTTTATATCAAACACATTCTAATACATTTTTCAAGTGTAATTACTATAGCTGACAATAAAGCTACGTACATTATGTTATAATTGTTAGAAAGTGCAAAGGAGAAACATTTTACTTTACTTAACTAGGGCTTTGTTCCATGATTACCAGCTCAAGGGAGACTTTAAGTGATGTGTGGACCCCAGCTTTAGAGAATGTAATATGACAGTGAGAGACTGTTTGTTTATAAACAGTATGTTGAATTATTTGGGAAAAGTAGTTCAACTACTGAGTAATTTTGAGTAAGTTTGAACTATGTTTAATTCATTTTCCCCCAGTTCTACTTTGTGTTACCTTAATGACTCTGTGTGTGTGTATGTGTGTGCATGTGTGTGTACCTGTAGTAAGGTAAGTTGGGATTTGGTGGGAAGGCCTTGGAAGAATGTTACAAATGCACATCTTGAATTGTGGAAATACACATAAAGTCTTTGAGAAGACAAAAAACTATCAGCAGAATCGTATCTCTATACTGATAGGTTTCTCAAAGGCGTTGTTGAAATGAAGAGCTTTAGAAATGATCATAAAGTTACTTTGCAAGCCATAGGCTGGACAGCTTCCAGAGTGACATTAAAAATATTTAGTAACCAATAGGATACAAGCACCAATTAATCCAAAAGGATTTGAGCCACAGAGCTGGAGGTTCCCTGTTGGTTTCTGGGTGCTGGGATACCTACGAGTGCTAAAGGATGGACCATAGATGCTAGAGCAGCTGGTAGAGCTCAGAAGTCTCATAGGGTGTTGGCTGTTTATCAACAAAAATAGAACTATTTTAATATTTTATTACCAACCAGTATGATCATGCCAGTAGGTATTGGCTTAATATTCGCTGTACATATTCTTATTTTTAGCATGAATAAGAAGAGCTATATAAAGATGGCAAGATGGTAGGCATCTATATAAGCTATAGAAAAATGTGCCCAGAGAACACTGCATTTGAAAATAATCAGTAAATTTAACATCCTTCAAATAGACTTCTGCTCCAAAGAAAAATGAGTCAGAACCCCAAAACAGAACATAAACAGAGCCCAAATTCTAAAAAAGTGTAACATTCATCATAATGGAGATAGATTGTGCTCAACATTGAAGGAAACATAGTTTTGGTTCTTCACCAAAAAAGGACATAAAGGGCAGCCCGGGTGGCTCAGCGGTTTAGTGCCGCCTTCCGCCTGGGGCCTGACCCTGGAGAACCAGGATCGAGTCCCATGTCAGGCTCCCTACATGGAACCTGCTTCTCCCTCTGCCTGTGTCTCTGTTTCTCTCTCTGTCTCTCATGAATAAATAAATAAAATCTTAAAAAAAAAAGAAGGACATAAATTTCTCCAAATGGACACTCTCATTTTCAAATATTCATTGAGCTCTTAGAATACATAAGAGCGTCGAGAGCAAAAGTCACATTTTCTTGGGGCGCCTGGTTGGCTCAGTCGGTAGAGCTTGCAATTCTTGATCTCGAGGTCCTGAGTTTGAGTCCCACGTTAGGCATAGAGGTTTCTTAAAAAAAGAAGTAACATTCTCCTTAACAAGGACATTTTCCCTGTTTAGTGTACGGCAGGTGATAGGGTGGAAATTTGAAAGCAAAAATGTCGCAGGTCTGCCACTTGCTGCTGGATGATCTATGACAAGTTCATGCATTGGTTAGGACACTGGTTTAATTGCTTTCATAGAGATTAAGATAACAGTGACTTATATATTATTTTATTTCTCTCTGACTTAAAAGTCCAAGATGGCAGGCAGTCTAGGCTCGTAGGCAGCTTCATGTGCTCATCTGAGAACTTGGGTTTGGCCATGCCATAAGGTTGTGGTTTTATTTGCATCGTGGAAGCCGACTCAGGACCGCATCTAGGTACCCGCCTGCTGGGAATGGGGCAATATAAGTTAGTGGAAGGCACTTTTTCAAAAGGTATGACCTACAAGTCATGTGCATCTATTCTAGTCACATTCCACTGATTATTATTGAATCACGTGGCTATTACCTAGCTGCTGTATGGGAGGCTGAGAACTGTAGTCTCTAGTTGTTCAGCTATGTACCTAGCTGGAACCATGGAGGTTCTAGTATTAGAAGGCAGAAGGAAAAGATGGATATTGGGGAACAATTAGTAGACCCTGGCCCCTTTAATGACTCTGATCCTTAATTTCGCCTTTGAGAAATGCAGAGAATTATATTAAACAATCAGTGTGGGGGTGCCTGGGTGGCTCAGTTGGTTGGGCATCTGCCTTCGGCTCAGGTCATGATCCCAGCGTCCTGGGATTGAGCTCTGCATTTGGCTCCCTGCTCAAATCTTACTTCTGCTTCTCCCTCTCTCTCTACCTGCCACTCTGCCTACCTGTGCATGTGTGCTCTCTCTGTCAAATAGATAAATTTTTTAAAAACAAACAAAAATCAGTGTGTAGAAAACCCCTAGCCTAGTGCCCAACACATTAAGTGCTCAACAATAATTGGTTCCTCCCCTACCCGTCTTCATGAGATGGTGGTAGTGTTCATGGGATTCATCCCTACGCAAGGCCCAGGTAGGTACAATAACAGTAGCAATGCTGACGTGCCACAAGAGCAGCCATGTGGTGCCAGTCCAATTCCCATTCTTCATTATGTGCCACATTCGTGAAGATATGTTCATGAGTTTTACCAAGGCACGGGGCTTATTGGTTTACTACTTTTATTAGTTCACAAGTTTTACTATTAAATAGTTTCTCCCTTGAGCCCCAGGATCCTCTTGTTGTTTTAATGAAATGAGTTTAATGACCTAAAGGAAGCATCTCTAGGAAATGCAAATGATCCCTTTGGGGTCTGAGCTCTGAGAAAGTCATGGTACAAATCTTATATTGCCAGGCATTCAGCTCTTTTCTCTCTCACATTCTACTTTCCTAAATATATCCCAAGGAACTAGGCTCCACTGGGGACCATCCCCCTTTCTCTTCTATCTGGGCCCTAGGTTCCTGAGACCCTTTTTTTAATGGTTCTCTCTCCACTCTTTCCAAAATTTTCAAAATGACAGTCTTAAGATAGCTTTCATCTCTTATTACCTGCAGGGGAAGCACTGCTCCTTCCTAATCCTATTTCCCTTATTTCTATCATACGTTGTCTCCAAGGTGGTCCCCAATAATCCTCACTTCAATAGTATTAACTTTCCTGCATCCTCTATTTTCACACTGAGTCAGAGCTGACCCATGTGACTCATAGATCAGTGGAAATAAGGGTGTGTGACATCAAGGCTAGGTCATAAAGGCCATGGAAGCTTTTGCTTTGCTCCTTTTTTGATTCCTTGCTCTGGGGAGGTGTGAGCCACCAGGCCTTGAATACGTGTGGAAGACTTTTGAGAAAAGCCCATGTGTCAACAGCCAGCAACAATTTGCCATTCATATGAATGAGCCAGCTTGGGAACAGGTCCTCCAGCCCTAGGCAAGTCTTCTTGAACTTGCCTCTACCACCATTTGACTCTGACTTTATGAACTAGTAGGCCAAGCTCTTACTGCATTTATGTTCTATCTATACTGTAAGAGATAATAAATGTGTATTGATGATTTAAACTACTATGTTTTGGGCTCATTTATTACATAGAAATAGATAACTAACATAACAATCTTTATGTTTTGGGGGATAGTCATGCATTTTTTTTCTCAAATCTTCCACTCTATTTGTTGTGCATTTTCCTGGGTGAATCATTAGGATTCTTTAGTCACGATGAGCAGAGTGCAAAGTAGTTCTCAACTGACAGATGTTACTGATGCAATTGCAATCAGCTGTTAATAACATTAACTTTCTTTAGAAATTATTTTTAAATATATAAATTAGAATGAATTCAAAGTTATCCATAGTGTTTTCTTATTTAGTTTATCCCAATTTGTTTCCATAAGTGGAAGGGAAAGGACCCCTGGCTGCAAGATAAAAGTACTCGTGGTTCATACTTTGCCTCACCTATGAGAGACAGCTTCAGGGTATCAGTAATAGTTATAGGGATAGGGGTGTGTGGCTGGCTCAGTCGGTAGAGTATATGACTCTTGATCTCAAGGTTGTGAGTTCAAGCCCCATGTTGGATATAGAGATTCCTTAAAAAATGAAATGGTTGTAGAGATGTACTTGGGTGGCTCAGTCAGTTAAGTGTCCAACTCTTGATTTTGGCTCAAGTCATGATCCCAGAGTTGTGAGATGGGGTCCTGCATTGGGCTCTGAGCTGAGCATGGAGCCTGCTTAAGATTCTCTCCCAGTCCCTCTGCCCCTCACCCACTAAAAAAATAGCTGTAGGGATTAAAAAGCTTACTTCCATGTTTTACTTCCTCATGTTCCCACCACTCCCCACCACCAAATCTCAGTATATACACGGGAGCATAACACTTGTGAAAGTTATATATACCGAGAGAGAGAGAGACAGAGAGACAGAGACAGAGAGAGACAGAATCCATTCTCAGAACACATGGATTAAATTTCACATACAAAATAAACTTCCTCCTGTATGGTCTCCATCTTTCCCATCCATAGTGACAATCAAAGCATGGACAGTATATATATATATATATAAAATCACTAAACTGACTGTGACTTGCCTAGCTCAGGAATCCTGGTAATATAAGCATTAGTTATGTGGTTGAATCAATCAAGTGATGATACATATTGATCATTAATGCAGCCAAACCATGATAGTGGTTGGCTATCATGGTAGCTTGGCCATGACAGTTGCATGCACAGATTCTGATTTTACGACAGCTTCCTATCTTTAGGATCTAAAAATCCTTTTTTTCCCTCCGTCATTTTTCTTCCCAACTTTCTCTTTATTCCCAAGAGATCATGATTGCTTTTAAGTTTTCTTCTAGATGCATCTTTCTGGATGGGCATTCTAATGGAATGATAATTTTGAGACCCCTGAAGTTCAGTGTTTAAACTTAATTGTGAAAATGTGCATATCTTTGCTGTAAAAATCAGCTCTATTCACTTCACAGTGAAGGAAATCTCTGCCCTGATGACCTTTTCCTCTCCAAATCGTAGACACATATGTAGGCTTAGGTTTCAGTCTCCTACCAGCAATCCGTGTGTCACGGCTTGTGTCTACTTCCCCATAGCTAGCCTTAGTATTCTTTGTCCAGAAGACGGTCTTCATTGTCTCATCCCTGACTTCTGTCCTTTAGGATGAAACTAATCTCTTCTTAGTAACACTTTGCTGGACTAGATAGACTCTAACTATGGTATCCCTCTGTGTTCTTAGTGGTAAAACAGCATTTACTTTAAGTAGCTTTGAATACATTGCATAACGTCAAAAGATTCAGAGACTCCTCTGGCAAGTCAGAGTGGGGCTGGAACCAGCTCACACTGTATCAGGGGCTGCTCCAGGGGAAGTTCCCTCACCCTGCCAGTGCTCACATGAGTGCCACACTTGCACAGATGATGCTGGTAACCCTGGCAGGAGATGCTTCCCCTGTGCACCTGCTCACTTCTGTTACTCTCTTCTGATTTTGTGTTCTGGGCCTGCGTGTGTTTGAGGCTGGAGCCTTGGTCAACATTTCATGGCAGCTGGCAGAATGAATCTAGTCTTCTTGCTGGGGAGGAAGAAGGGCTCTTACCAGATGAAAAGGTTATTTCAAAAGATGCTGGGGCAGGGGCAGATGTGATAAATGCCCTCTGTAGTTAGTCACTCTTAAAAACTTATATGCACTATCATGAATAAATAAAAATTAAAAAAAAAAAAAAAAGGGATCCCTGGGTGGCGCAGCGGTTTGGCGCCTGCCTTTGGCCCAGGGCGCGATCCTGGAGACCCGGGATCGAATCCCACGTCGGGCTCCCGGTGCATGGAGCCTGCTTCTCCCTCTGCCTGTGTCTCTGCCTCTCTGTGTGTGACTATCATGAATAAATAAAAATTAAAAAAAAAAACTTATATGTTGTGTTCCATTTAATTTGAATAAAAGTATGAGATTTAACTTATTCAGCAACCATGATTTCATCTTATTATTTATTTTTAAACTGATAGTTGACACACAATGTTGCAACTGTGATTTTATTTTTTATTTTTATTTTTTCCAGTTTAAGATTTTTTTATCTATTCATGAGAGAGAGAGAGAGAGAGAGAGAGAGAGAGAGGCAGAGACACAGGCAGAGAGAGAAGCAGGCTCCATGCAGTGAGGCAGATGTGGGACTTGATCCCGGGTCTCCAGGATCAGGCCCTGGACTGAAGGTGGCGGGAAACCACTGAGCCACCTGGGCCACCCTGCAACTGTGATTTTAAATAGGATCTACTCTTAACAAAATTGTGACATCAACAATGTTGTTCACCTCTCATTTAGCATAGTTTTCTTCAATCCCAGACTCTGTTTCTTCCTACATGTTTTTCTGTTTCATCTGAGAAACTGACTGTAACCTAATCATCGTATCTTTTAAAAAAAAATTTTTTTTTAATTGTGGCTAGGCAGATGAAAGAAGATACACTCTCGAGACCTCCAATTCTGTTACATATTTGGCTGTTAATTCTTTGAGCCCAGCCCAGGTATTCTTATTCAGGCATTTGTACTGAAATGTTCTAAGAAAGAATATTTTGGGGGAAGGGTAGGATGTTATATAACTCAGTTACCTCATTTATACTGTAAGCTTTTTAAGGTTGTTTTCATATCATTTCCTGTGGCATAAAGTCACTTAATTTTAAAAAAAATAATCTCTCCCAAATGTGGTGCTTGAATTCACAACCCCAAGATTGTGAAGAGTTGCATGCTATCCTGGCTGAGTCAGCCAGGAGCCCCAAAGTAATTTCATTTTAAGGTTGAAAGGAATAGTAGAGATCATTAAGCCCACATTTTATACATGAAATAATTAAGGGCCAGGAAGATATAAAGATTTGTTCAAAGCCAGTCATTTAGTGTTGAAGTTGTGTAGAATCCAGAGATTGGCAGAGGGAGAAGCAGGCTCCCTGTGGGAAGTGCGATGTGGGACTTGATGCCGGGACTCAGGGATCACGACCTGAGCCAAAGGCAGATGCTCAACCACTGAGTCACCCAGCCGTCCCTCTTCTGTCAGTTGTTGATAGGGTGACACCACCTGCTATTTTTTCTGGGACACTTTTGGTTTATCCCTGACAACTGGAATAACTATTAAGAGGAACCCTTTTCACTCTCAAAAGTGTGCTAGAACATAAAGTATAGGTTAATTCACTTACTGAAAAATTATATTATTCTTCAATGAGTCCATCTGCTCAGCAAATATAGGAGGTCAAAGGGTCAGAACATATTGTATATACAATGATTAATCAGAGTAAAACTGAGGTCGTAATTGTTTTCAAATTCCAAGTCATGACCATTGGTGGGCCATGAAATGAATTTGGGGTTATAATCAATATTTAAAAGAAGGAATTGGGGTGGCTGGGTGCCTCAGTTGGTTATGTGTCTGATTTTCTCTCAGGTAATGTCTCATGGTCCTGGGATTGAGTCCCTCCCAACTCCTCAGGGTCCTGCTCAGCAGGGAGTCTGCTTGTCTCTCTACCCTTCCCCACACTTGTGCACTCTCTCTCTCTCTCAAATAAATAAATACATAAATAAATAAATAAAATATTTTTTAAAAAATAAAAGGAGGAAAAGAAGGGAATGCATGTATGTAGTAAAGGTAAGCATTATTTTATGAGACTTGTTTTAGTTACATGTACATACACAGTAGTATATGTGGTCTCAATATAACATTTTTTTAAAAGATTTTATTTATTTATTTGAGAGAAAGAAGGTGAGATACAGTACGAGCAGAGGGGGGCAGGTGCACAGAGGGAGAGGAAGAAACACTCTCCCTGCTAAGCAGGGAGCCTGATGTGGACTCAATCCCAGGAATCTGGGATCATGACCTGAGCTGAAGGCAGGCGCTTAATAGACTGAGCCACCCTGGCACCCATAGTATCTGTTTCTTATTGCAGGTTGTAGCAAAATAAATAAATAAATAAATAAATAAATAAATAAATAAATAAATAAATAAATATGGGAAAGTCACTGCATAAAGAAATCCAGAACTTTAACAACTTTAAAAATGAAAACGGAAGCTCTTAACAGTTTATATCACTTTGCAGTAAGCTACTAGATGAATTGGCTGTATAAATAACGCAACTAAAATTTACATGTTTTGAGACATGGTAAGGAATAAGTATTAAAGCTTTCACTACAGTCATAGAGTCAGAGGAAGCAATAATCACCTTAAAGGGTATGTTCTTTAGTTATTTTCATATTTCAAATATAATTACCCAGATAACACAATGTAGATCCACGTGCTGCAAATACTATTTGGCACTTACATCTTTATGTAAAGATGTTACAAGATTTCTAAAACACTGAAGGATAACTGATTTGTTAAAATGCTATCAGAGAAAAGTGCTGTAGGAGTATATTTTTAATATGAACAATATTTTGACATATCAAGTAAAAGTATAGATGACAGCATAGTATCTATGGTATGATCTCATTTTTGTAAAAACTTGTGTCGGTACCCATGTGTATGTTTCAAATGTTGTCAACTTTGGCACATTTTGGACCAGGTAATTATTTGCTATGCGGGCTGTCCTATACACTATAGAATATTTAACAAGATCCTCGGTCTCTATTCATGAGATGACAGTAGGAGATTCCACCCATGCAACTATGATAACTAAAAAATGTCTCTAGACATCACCAGATCACCTGGATTGACAACCACTGATATAAATAAAATTGACCAAGGAGTTGTCTTTTCAGCAGATGATTTTTTAAGGAAACTTTTCTCTCTTTTGTATTTTCATAATTAAAAAATCCCATGAAACTGTATTTACATTAAAAAATGTATCAGCTTCACAGCAGTTTTTATAATTTTGATGATTAATATCCTTTTTTAATAAAGATTTTATTCATTTATTCATGAGAAACAGAGAGGCAGAGACACAGGCAGGAGAAGCAGATTCCCTGTGGAGAGCCCAATGTGGGATTTGATCCCAGGACCCCAGGATCATGACCTGAGCCAAAGGCAGATGCTCAACCACTGAGCCACCCAGGTGCCGCAATGATTGAGATTCTTAACCAGAAAGATGTTCCCAGAAAATTGAAGAGTCTCAAGTGTATAATCACAGGAGCCAAGAGAGTATGATTTTTTCATTCATTCAAAAATATCTATTTATTAACATTTATGTGTAAGTTTATATATGATAGAGTCTTTAGAAATACAGTACATGCTATTTGCTCTGTGTCTAACAGAAAATTGGAGTGAGGGGAAAAATAGATACACTAAATATATTTCATAATGAAATAATTCCCAAAATAAATCAGATTGCCTGGCATTCAAAACCTCCTCAAGTTGATAAACCTTCTCATGAACTACCTTCTAAAATGTTTAGAAGAAATTGTCCTAGGAGCTCTCATTTAAAAGTGCAAATATGCATACAAAGGTGCTCTCTGCGACATTGCTTGACTAGTGACAAAATTAAAACAATCTGAATGTCATTAAAAATATATTATTGCACATCCATACTTTGGAAATTTTTTGGTAGATATTAAAGGAGCAAAGTAAGAGTATATATATATAACATGAAAAATGTTCAGTATATACCAGTTAAGAACAAAAGCATATTGCAGAGAAATATGCATACCATACTCCTACTACAAGAAATGTTACAGAGAGGTAGTATGCAAAATATACACTCTATATGCTTATAAAAGTTCTAGACATAGATGTAACCAATTGTTAACACTGCTCATCTCTGTAGCTTGAGATAAGGGAGATGGGATGGAAGGAAACTTCACTTTTATGTTTACATATTTGCATTGCCTTAGTCTTTTATAACACATTTTCTTAAAAAAAGCACTTTTGAAGTTGGTTAATGTCTATCCTCCACATTTTCTTTTTCTTAAGTCCTGGTAAAGTAGTTCCATAACGGCTGGGCATTTTCGCAATTGACCTCTTAGTCAATAAGGGTGTGTCTCCCAGCCTGGCCTTCTACTTCTGTAGGAGGGAGGGGTGTGAAGGTGCCTCCTCGGTCCCCATTGGTCTTTAGGAGGGGTGAGCCATATTGCTATCATGTTCACTTATTTACAGATATTTAACTATGTAAACATTGAAGATTGTGGATATTTAAAGTGTGGGCCTACAACCAGATGACGACTGAGTAATGTTAGAGCCACCCTTGGCAGCAGATTACAGCACTTACTGCATTGTTATTGTGTGTGTGTGTGTGTGTGTGTGTGTGTGTGTGTGAGATGCGGTGTGTGTGTGTGTGTGTGTGTGTGTGTGTAATGCCTTGTTTTTGCTACTTTATGTTAAACCCTTTATAGACAGGGGCTGTCTTAATCTGTCTGGGCTTTTATAACAGAATACCATGGAGTAGTAGGGTAGCTTGTAAACAATAGAAATGTATTTCTCATGGGTGAGGTTATAAAAGGGGAGGGCAGGTTTAAAAACGGGTGGAGTAAAAAAAAAAAAAAAGATTATTTCTCACAGTTCTGGAGGCTGGAAGTCTGAGGTCAGGATGCCAGTTTGGTCAGATCTGGTGAGAGCCCCCTTCCGGGTCACAGACATCTCATTGTGTCCTCACATAGTGGGAGGGGCCAGGGACCTCTGGACCCTCTTTTGTAAGGCACTAATCCCATTCATGAGAGCTCCACATTTGTGATTTAAACTGTTCCCCAAGTCCACACCTCCTAAAACCATCATCTTTGCAGGTTGGGATGTTAGGATTTCAACATAGGAATTTCCGGGTGACACAAACATCCAAACATATTAGGAGCCATATCTTATATTTTCAGTTCTCTCTATCCAACTAGCAGGCCTCATTATTAGTAGACTTGATCATCATATTGGTTAAAGCGTCAGAAGCAGGTAACAGAGCATGAAACAAAATATTTCTGGTCTAACCACTCCTTTGTTAATATAATACTAGAACTGATGAACAGAATTCAGGGAACACCTGAAGTGTTTGGGTTCCTCCCCTCCTGCTGGAATGATTCAAAGCTGTGTGTGGGAACGGATTATTCTGTTAGGATTATGTCATCTGAACCTCCCTGTGAATACCAGGCCTGGCCTGCCTTCTGCTCTCTCAATAGTCCATTGAATTCCACAAAAACGCCATTGCATGAGTGGGGGCCTAAGCCATATTGCTAGTCATTAGGGGAACTATTGGACTATTTATCAAAAGGATCTGTCCATTTTCCACTCCTGAATTTAGGAAATGATTACACATACTTCCCAGCCTTCCCTCCATTCTTTGCCCTATTTCTTTTTTCCATTAAAAAGCAAAAGTCTACCGATTACTTGATCTAGTTATCTTAAATTAATTTAGATTTCCTGAGTCATGAGATCTTTAGATAATGGGATTTTCAGTGATACTAATAAATACAATTTCAGAGGAGCTATAAGGTTAAAATAATTAAGAGGTGCTTTCACTTCTGCCTAGAAATTTCACTTCTCTCCAGTGACATGTCAGCAGTAGTAAATGTGCTGGGGAGAGAAGACTGAGATGTTTGCATGCTATGGTGCCCTTTATTTATTTGTTCACTTTGAATTGTCAGTATAATAAAATGAATATATGTCAACCTACACAATATTTCCCAGGGTGCTTTCCTCTACTGCTTATATCCCATTTTTGCTGGGCAAGATTTAGAAAATATTTATTAAGAGCCTGCTATGGCCCAGGCACTTTTCAGAATCTTTTTTTCACAACATGCTACGTATTTTAAGTTTGATTGGCATTATATATGATTAAGTTCCCATATGGTTGTGCATATTAGTTTCCAGTAATTGGTGAACAGAATGTAAAATTATATTTTTATATCATGATGATTACACAAAAAGTTTAAGAAAGAAACCAAAATTATAAATTCAAATAACCCAGCTTTTCTCTTTTTTTTTGTAAATTTTTAATTGGAGTTTGATTTGCCAACATATAAACACCCAGTGCTCATCCCGTCAAGTGCCCCCTCAGTGCCCATCACCCAGTCACCCTATCCCCCCGCCCACCTCCCCTTCCACTACCCCTTGTTCGTTTCCCAGAGTAACCCAGCTTTTCAAATATCCTTTCACCTGACCCTAAATAATTTGATTTCAGTAAGCTTCAACTCTTTGATATCCTCTTAACAACTACTTTTAAGTACCATGAATTTATCAGAAAGATCATTAAGGTATATAAAATGTGTGACTCGTAGAAGGCTTTTTAAAAACAGCTTTATTTGGATGTAATTCACATACCATAAAATTTACCAAGTCCTCACCTCATACCATCATCTTTGCAGGTTCAATTTTAGTTCAACTCTGTATTTTTTAGAATATTCCCAGAGTTATGCAACCATCACCAACACTCCGAGAAGAAATCCATTCCCATTGGTAGTCCCTCTCAATTCGCCCTTCTCCCTAATCCTTGGCAACAACTAGTCTATTTTCTATCCCCATGGATTTGCTTATTCTGGATATTATATATAAATGGAATTATGCACCACATGTGGCCTTTCCTGTCTGGCTTCTTTCACTTAGAATGTTTTCAAGGTTCACCCAAATTGTACGATGTACCAGTATATCCTTACTTTTATGAATGAATATTTCATTGTGGATATACCATATTTTATTTATCTATTCATCAGTTGATGGGCACTGGGTCCTTTGCACCTTTTGGATATTGAATAATGCTACCTGCTGAAGCGGACAAGTTTTTGCGGGGACCATAGGCTTTCATTTCTCTCGGTTATATACCTAGCAGTGGAACTGTTAGATCATGCAGTAATTCTATGTGTAATCTTTTGAGGTTTTGAGGAACTGTCCTTTTACAGAATGTCTGCATTGTTGTAAGATCCCCTAAGGAATGTATAAAGGTTCTGTTTCCTCTACATTTTCATCAACACTTGTTGTTGTCTGACTTTTTAATTAGAGCCATCCTAGAGGGTGTGAAGTATAACTCACTGTGGGTTTTGATGTGCATTTCTCTAATGCTAGTGACTTGGGATTTTTTTTCATGTGCTTATTTGCTGTTTGAATATCTTCTTTGGAGAAACATCTATTCAAATTATTTGACTAAAGAATTGAGTTGTCTTTTAATTACTGAATTCTAAGACTTCTTTATACATTCTTTAAATATTTTAAACTCCCTTGTCAGATACATGATTTGTAAATATAGTCTCTCATTCTTCAGTTTCTCTTTTCACTTTCTCTATGGTGTCCTCTGGAGCACGAAGTTTTTAGTTTTGAAGTCCAGTTTATTTTTTCTTTTGCCATTTGTGCTTTTGGTGTCACATCTAGCAAACCACTGCCTGATTCATAGGCACTGAGATTTCCTAATTTCATCTAAGGATTTGGTAGTTTTAGCTCTTACATTTCATCCATTTTGAATTAAATTTTGTATATGTTGTGAGGGAAGGATCCAGCTTTATTGTTTTTATGCAGATATCCAGTTGTCCCAGCACCATTTGTTGAAAAGATTATTCTTTCTCCCATTAAATTGTCTTGCATCTTGCAAAGTCAATTGACTGTAAACATATGGATTTATTTCCAGACTCCATTCCATTCATCCATATGCCTATCTTTATGCCAGTACCACATGGTCCTGATGTCTGTAGCGTTGTAGTAAGCTTTTTTTCTTTTTTAAGATTTTATTTATTTATTTAGAGAGAGAGAGAGAGAGAGAGAACACAGGGGGTGGTGAGAGGGAGAGAGGGATTAGAGGGAGAGAGAATCTCATACAGACTCCTCATTGACCATGGAACCTCCTATAGGGATCCATCTCATGACCCTGAGATCATGACCTGAGCTGAAACCAAGAGTCTAATGCTTAACTGGCTGAGCCACCCAGGCACCCTTGGTAGCTTTGTAGTAAGTCTTGAAATTTGGAAGCATGAGTCCTCCAACTTTGTTCTTTTTCAAGATTGTGTTTTTTTTTTTTTTATCTTAGGTTGATACAGAAATGATTATTTAATGAATGAATAAATGGATTAATGTTTGCATTTTTAAAAGTTTTATCTTGGGGGTAGGGAGGAGGTGAGGAATTTTATTATCTTTAAAGGAATGTAGCTAAGAGATGGTGGTTATTTATATGTACACACCTGTGAAAAAGCATGCCAGGATTGGTCCTATTTTATAAAGCTGCTTTTGGTGACTAGGTTTCTGTTAGCTGGGCTGTGTGGCAAATGTTTCTCAATTTTCTGTAATCGGTACCATGTTGAGAGCATAGCTGGTGCTCAATAAATATTCATTGATTAAATGCCTTGTCCTTTTTGCTTTGTTTTAACTTATTGCTTGTCTTATTCCTACCCTTTGGTTGATAGTTGGTAAAATTTCCTGTTTTTCTAGCCATTCAATGACTGTAATTTTGGTTTAGAATCCTATTTTCCTAAACTTCTGCCAATTTTCTTCACAGCACCAAAATATGCTAGACAGATGATTTTCCAGGATGGAATCATTAGGAATTCTTCTCAGATGGAGTATTAAGGAACTGGATTTGCTACCCTAATCTCTTTACTATCACTTGCAAGGAGTTGCCTTTTTTTGATTCCCTCGGGCAGGAAACAACTTCCATTTCCAAGTCTGGCAATCATTCCTGCTTTGAGTTTCCTGAAGTATCATTTCCTCTGAGTAGACTTTTCAGATTGAGATATAGAGTGGGCATGGATTCCATAGTGAATGTGCAGCCTTGCACACCCCACCACATCCACCCCCTGAATCCCACAAGATAAAACAGGGGAAAAAAAAAAGAGCCTTCATTTATTTAAAACTTTGTATTTTGATATGTTTGTTTACATCCATCTGTTCCTAATTTGGTACATTTTCCCTGTGTTTACCCTAACCTGTTAAAATACATCTTGCTTTAGGATTCATATTGAAGTTTCCTTATCTCCCTCCAGGCTCGTTATGCTACTCTGCTAGGCACATAATGGGTACTTAATAAATATTATTTGAGATTTATTTATTTGTCTTGCCATCTGTTTCAGAACACTAGCTACTGAAAGGCTCAAGGTAGAGCTCAGTGTGAAGTGTTTAAGACACAGAGCAATAGATCCCCGCACAAGCAGCGATGAGATCTAAGTAATCTCCCTTTTCTAGGTAGCCATGGGGGCAACCAGCTTCCAATAGGGGAGTTACCATTAGTTTTTATTTCCTCCGGAGCTGATTTACAGAACAGGTTGGAACGACCTCAGCAAAAGCCTCAATGCTGGGATCCTCCTGCCAGTCACCTACGCCTGACCCCTGCAGAGGAAAATTCAAAGCCCTGGCGACCGTCAGGAGGCCGGGATCCCAATTCCGGGGGGGAAAACCTTGGGAACTCATTCTCCGTTAATTACTTCATTCTGTAAATATTAGCTCTAGCTCTATAGCCAGGTACAGTGCTAGGGGAGGTCACCACAACAGCCAACAGGACCAAGTATTTTCATTCAAGGAATTTACACTTCAAAGGAAGGTTTGGGTGGGGAGTGGGTGGAAGCAGTGCACCACAGTCCACAGCTATTTCCCCATTTCCTTTTTTTTTTTTTAAGATTTTACTTATTTATTTATTCATGAGAGACACAGACAGAGAAGCAGAGACATAGGCAGAGGGAGAAGTCCCTGATGTGGAGGTGGGGGGTGGGGTGGGGACTTGATCCCAGGGCCCCTGGGATCACGACCTGAGTCCAACGCAGATGCTCAATCACTGACCCACCCATTTCTTAAAAAAGGTGAGCGAGCTTCCACGTTCAGTTTGAACGCTTAGGGCCTGCTACTTGCAGGCGATCGAAGCTCAGAACACAGCACATCTGCCCGCTACTATAACCAACACTCGGTTGATCAAACCCAACACTTTGGCTTTCCTTTACAGGGAGGATACAACCAACACCGGAGAGCACGACTCTTTTCAATATTCTGCTCGGCCTCGGCAGGCATCACGACTGACCTACGTACGGTTGGCGGCTGCACCTGATCTTCCAAAGGCTGCTGGAAGGGCTTCCCATCGCCCAAGTCGTGTGTCTGCCCGTTGACAGGGGCGAGGGGTGCAGAAAAGTTGCTTTCGGTCGGGCAAGGCGGCAATCGCGGGGTGGACGCGGGGCGTCACGCTGTTTTAACACTGTGACCCAAAGAACTGAAATCAAAAGGACGGCAGCGGTGCCCTGGCCCTGCAGGGGGTTACAAGGCTACGCTCCGTCCTCCACACCAAGCCCGGAAGGTGCCTTCGAACCACACGCTGTCTAAGCGGCGCAGCTTCCCCACGCAGCGCCCCCCCCCCCCCGCCACGATCCGCAGCGGCAGCCGCCGCAGGAGCAGGGAGCGTCCGGCGGCCCCGCCTCCGCGCCGCGCGCGGGCCCTCCCGCCCCGCCCCCTGCGCCGCGGGCCACGCCCCTGCGCCGCGGGCCACGCCCCTGCGCCGCGGGCCACGCCCCTGCGCCGCGGGCCACGCCCCTGCGCCGCGGGCCACGCCCGTGACGTCCGCCGAACGGGCCGGGGGGCGGGGCGCGGGCCGGGGGGCGGGGCGAGCCCGCGCTGCTGAATGGGGCGCCGCAGCGAGCCGCACATTCCAACGGGCCCACGTGACGCGGCCGCGCGGCCTGAGGTAAACAACCGCGGCCCCGCCTCCCGGCCCCTCCGCGCGCCCTGCACTGCTCCTCGCCGGCGGGACGCGCTCCAGCGGGGCGGGCGGCTTTCCCCGAAAGTCCCCAGCGGCCGCCGCGGCCGGAGCAGCGGCAGCGGGCGCGGCGCCCCGGGAGTGCGGGCCGAGCGCGCCGGCCGGGGTCGAGCGCGCGTCCCCTCCCCGCCCCCACCGCGCGTTGTGGCGCAGCAGGAATTTGGCGGGGACCCGGGCGCTATTTGCGGCTCCTGACGCGCCGGCGGCCGGCGGCCGGCGGCCCTTGGGTCATTTCTATTCTAGGGGCGCCGGGTCAGCGCGCCCGGCCGGCCCCCTCCGCCGGGCCCGGAGGGTGTGTCCCCCTCAGCCCGGCTCGCCGCGCCTATAAGGGGCCCGAGCGGCGGGCAGGGACATGCAGCTCTACAGCAGCGTCTGCACCCACTACCCAGCCGGGGCACCGGGTCCCACGGCCGCAGCCTCCGCTGCCCCCGCCGCCGCCGCCGCCGCCGCCGCCGCCGCCGCCGCCCCCCCCTTCAAGGTCTCCCTTCAGCCTCCCGGAGCCGCCAGCGGCGAGCCGGAGCCCGAGACCGGTGAGTGCCAGCCTGCCGCGGCCGCCGAGCCCCGAGAAGCCGCCGCCGCCGCCGCCCCCGCCAAGATGCCCGCCTTCTCCTCCTGCTTCGAGGTGGTGCCCGGGGCCGCCGCCCCCGCCTCGGCCGCCGCCGGCCCGCCCGCCGGGTCGTGCAAGCCGCCGCTGCCGCCGCACTACACGTCCACGGCGCAGATCACCGTGCGGGCCCTGGGCGCCGACCGGCTCCTGCTGCACGGGCCCGAGCCCGGCGCCCCGGCGCCCGCCGCCCCGCGCGGCCGCTGCCTCCTGCTGGCCCCGGCGCCCGGCGCCCCGCTCCCGCCGCGCCGCGGCTCCTCGGCCTGGCTGCTGGAGGAGCTGCTGAGGCCCGACTGCCCCGAGCCCGCGGGCCTCGACGCGGCCCGGGAGGGTCCCGACAGAAACTTCCGACTGAGCGAGCACCGCCAGGCCCTGGCCGCCGCCAAGCACCGAGGCCCCGCGCCGCCCCCGGGAAGCGCGGAGCCCGGCCCCGGCCCCGGCCCCGGCCCCGGCCCCGGCCCGTGGGGCGACGAGCACCCGGCGGACAGGAGCCTCCGGGGCTGGGAGAGGGCCGGCGAGCGCAGCGACCCTGCCGGCGCGGACGAGGCGCGGCGGCCCGACCCGGAGGCCGAGGCGGCCCCGGCGCGGAGCTGCGAGGCGCGGAGCTGCGAGGCGGGCCCGGGCGGCGCGGCGGAGGCGGTGGTGGTGTCCAGGTCGGATCCCAGGGACGAGAAGCTGGCCCTGTACCTGGCGGAGGTGGAGAGGCAGGACAAGTACCTGCGGCAGAGGAATAAGTACCGGTTCCACATCATTCCCGACGGCAACTGCCTCTACCGAGCGGTCAGCAAGACGGTGTACGGAGACCAGAGCCTGCACCGGGAGCTGAGGGAACAGACGGTGCATTACATCGCCGACCATCTCGACCACTTTAGCCCCCTGATTGAGGGCGACGTGGGGGAGTTCATCATCGCTGCTGCTCAGGACGGGGCGTGGGCCGGGTACCCGGAACTGCTGGCCATGGGGCAGATGCTGAATGTGAACATACATCTAACGACTGGAGGGAGGTTGGAGAGCCCCACGGTGTCCACCATGATTCACTACTTGGGCCCAGAGGATTCCCTACGGCCTAGCATTTGGCTCAGTTGGCTCAGTAATGGACATTATGACGCCGTGTTTGATCACTCCTATCCTAACCCCGAGTATGACAATTGGTGCAGACAGACTCAAGTGCAGCGGAAACGCGATGAAGAACTTGCCAAGTCCATGGCCATATCCCTATCCAAAATGTATATCGAACAAAATGCATGCTCTTGAAGTGTCTGAACACCTACACCCTGGGAGAATTGCATACGTAGTTTGTGTTGGGAGAATTACGAACTCTAATCAGGGTAATAGCACTTTTAAACTTCCTAGTAGATTTACTGTAGGTGTAATGCCTTAATCATTTTTTTGAATGTTTTTCTCCTCAGAGCTGAAGGTTGCTGGGCACCTAAATAATGTTTCATGATGGCTTGGGGTGATCCTACTGCTTATTTATAATTTGCTGTATACAGTTGGCGCTACTTATAATTTGCAAGCTAGTTTCTCACGGTGTAAATTTGTTCATTCCTGGTAATCTGTTTTCTATAAAAATGTATTTTTGCACAACATTTTTAAGAATGGGTGTACCTTCATCTATGACGTGTTCCGTTTTGACAAACAGCTTTCCGGCATCAATCCAGAGAAAGTGCTTTATATGAAGTTTATTACTTTGAACAAGACTTTGTGATTCAGTAGTTACTTTATGTTGTTCGATTTGAATTTTATGATTCTTAGATCATTATTTCAAGTGGATATTAATGCATTTGTGTTACCAGATGATTGGCCCATTCCATTTTAATGAAAAACAGATTGGTTGTTTTGGAAATCATTATTTTTCTAGAAATGGTCAGCCTTTTAAAGAGAAATATTTAAGGGAGGGTTGTGGGAAGAGTTTTCTGTAAGGGAGAATAGTACCAGGTCTTCTTACTTGAATGGAAGTCTGATATTTGCAGATGGCAGAGTGATGACTATTCTGTACTTTGGTTGGTGTTTAGAGTAGATTGGTGCTCTGAATTGTTCTTATTTATATTTGTCATTTTGTTATAAAAGCATTTTAACTTTGTGACAAGATAAGCCTCCTGCTTTATATAGATAGCTTCTTGGATTCAACTAAGAGATTTAAAAAAAAAAAACTACTAGCATTAAATGCCTTGAATCAACTTTGGCAGTTGTTTTATAGCAGGAGAATAGTGTCTTAATATTTTATTCCTTTTAAATTCTCTCAAAAGGCAAAATAGGATTGCCCTGTATTATGTACAAATAAAAATGTCTGTAAACAGATCTTGTATGGTTTGCTGGGTCAAACAATGTTCTCAACCTAAAATCTATCTCATTTCCACTTTAACTACTTCTAGTCATATTTATTAAGTGCTGCAGTTTGTACTTTTTTATTTTGTAACATTTTGTGATTTTTTTGTACAATACCGTATTTGTACAATAGAGCGATTCTCAGCCAATGGAATGAATGAATAAAATGCGTAATTTTACTTTTACCATGTCTTTTTGGCTAAGATGCTTTTTCAATTAAAAAGTCACACTTGTAGGAGCCTCTCTTACATACACACTCTTTTTTTTTTTTTCATGTGTAAAGATGTCCCAGAATTATGAGGGAGATTTCTTAAGTTCTCACATGAACAAGGTAGGATAATCATTATAATTTCAAAAAGGATAAGTCTTAATGAAATATAATTTAGAGATGGAGTAACTCAGGACATTGCTTTTACCATTTCTAATTATAATTCCTGTTTAAAACTATAGAGGTACCTGTTGGCTAATAAACAGGGAAGTACAAGAATTGTGTTAACCAGCACAGTGTCTAAGTATCATAGTTTTGTGTTTCACTTACTCTCAGCACAGATTTAAATGTTTCAGAGAGTAATCAAAACAGTGTCCTAATTCTTGTCCAGTCTGGGCATCTTGAGACCATGGGAATCTATTAATTTTAAGATGTGTTACTGTATTTAGTAGACAGGTACACCTATATGCATATCTGGGTATGTTGTTTACTACAGAACAAAAACAGCTAGTTTGGATATTTTACTTTACAGCTGATAGGTCATATGTTTATATTTCATGGTTAAAGACGCATTGGAGCTTGAGCTCATTGCTTAACCACATTTTTGGAAGAATGCCATTGGTTATCGGGACAACTTCCTTTAAATGCTAACTAATGAATTTCTTTTCAATGTTAACTAATCATGCATCTCTGGTTTTTTGGGTAAGAAGACATTTGCTTCACTGATTAAGTTGGGAAAGGAGTTATTTTTTTTTTAATTACCTGTCTAAACATACTTCTTTCCCATTTCTCCCCTTAATTTAGACATGTAAAAATTTGGGCATACTTAAAACTTACACAAATGAGTAGACTAATTAGATATGATATCCTAAGAAGCCATCTGTAAAGCGCATTACTGTTTTAAAGAAACAAATTTTTCTGGGTTCTGTTTCATTTTCGAATTAGAATCCCAAGTCCTTGATTTACATCCTCAAGGGTGAAGTGTTTCAAAGAATTTAATGGATCCTCAGGTCCTGTTGCATTGGCAGCATGCTTTCTTAGTTGTCTTGCCTGAAATGTTTATGCCTTTCACATTCTCTTTCTATGGCTTGGTTTTCTGAAGAAGTATTTATTCTCTACTGCCTCAGTATTTATTCTCTACTGCCGTACCAGTTTTATGTATTAGCAGTAGCAGACCTGGATCACTGAAAACGCGTAGTCGAAGAGGTGGAAATGTGGTTGACTCAAATAGATTTTATTAAAATCTATTCCTTCAGAAACTCTTTATAGCAGCTAAGAGGTTCCAGACTATGAAGGAAACACTTGGTGGCTTTGAGCTAAAGTTTCTTTAGAGTTTACCCCCTTCTCCATAAAATACGATGGAGGTGGATAAAGCCCTTAGGTCAATCCAACTGTGGTTTCTGGTAAATTAGTGTGAAAATCATACTATCAACTTGAAAATTTTACTAAAGTGGTATATGAATAAAAACCGATACAATTCACTATTAGTGTGATTTTTAAAATTACTGTTTCATTTTTAAAAAATTAAATGGCATAGTACTTCAACATTTTGGCAAAAGCCTAATTCCCTGAACCTTTTGTTCATTTTTCCACTTGTATTTCTGTAAGATAAGAAAATGTACTCATTTTCATTTATTTAATTGGACTAAGCAGTAAACCTGTTGATAAGTGCCACCAGGACATGTACATGTGATTCTTTAATTACATTTTCCTAAACTTGTAGTCCATATGCTTTATATGCTAAAATTCTCATAGGCACAAAGCCTTTCTTCAGATACCACATTCTATAGAGAGGAGGTATCTGCCTTAGGATTTCTTTAACATCAGAATTGGTTAGCCTCAGCTTGGGTAAATAATCATTATGCTGCGGTGTTTTCTTGATAACTTTTGTATTAAAAAAAAGATATCGAGCTAATTCTCACTACTTTATTAAAATTTATTTTATGTATTTTCCCTAAAAGGTGAGAAAGTTGAACTCTAAAATTTTACCGTGGTATTCAGTGTGCTCATATGGAGGAAAAGCGTTACTGATTAAAAATAGGTTTTAAACCTTTGGACATCTGATAATTTAATATGCAGGTAAACATACTGGATCAATTTATGTATTTCAAATGTGTTACGTGTTTACACTTAGCAGTTATTTGTCACACAAAATCTTAAGTCCAGACCTTATTACTATTTCTGACATTCCTGGAGTGTCTATAACCATCTCAAAGAGGCATCGAGAAACTAGATGACATTTAATTCAGTTTTATTCCCTAAATGTACTAAATGGAATAGACATGGACTATATACTATGTTCTCTGTGGAGTCCCTTGGTTCCAACCTAGTAACTAGCAGAGTAAACGCTCAGTAAACATTTGTTGAGTGAAAGAATTAATTGAAGGAAACTATGAGCTTTGGGAAATATTTATTTGGTAGATGTGAAATCAAATAAAAATGGAGTCTACAGTAACTGAGAATTACCACTAACAAAGTGATTCTGAGCATTTTAAAGAGAGGTCGTGTCATAAAAAGACAGTGAAGTACTGAAGTCCGTAAGTGGAAAAAATAGATTGTGAAACCCAAAAAGTAGAATTTGATGCTATCTTTGTGTCATCTTCCAAACATCTTGAGTGTTAAATTAAGAAAAACTATTTAAAAACAGAACTTCCATCAACCTGAAATGATTGTGAAAGTGTTCTCTTATCTGAGAGGGACTTGCTCTGACTTGCTTTAGGGGTTACACCTATCCCAAGTCCAGTCTACAGCAATTCCTAGTTCTGCTGTGTTTTCTTTCTATAGCCTGGGCGGGAAGGAAATGCTGGACAGATTTCAAGCATGCTTTAGGATTGTTGTGTTCAGCAGCACGGGCTGCAGGCTTATGCCGTTGGTCAATGTGGCCTGGACAAGTAGCACACATCAGATCAAAACAGATCTATGTGGGGTGGGGGTGGGGGGAGAAGCAGTGTATTTCCTCCTACTGTAAATTAGGTCAGTGACAATTATTCTATGGGTAGAGGTCAGAGAGAGAGAGAGAGAGAGTTTACTGTCATCAGATAAAATCCTATCTAGCCTGGTTTTCACAAGCGAATTTTCTAATGGAACGGTCTATTTACGTGTAAAATTTAAAACAAAACTGCTTTTGCTAAAATTCTTTAAGAAGCAATCAGTGGTGCACTTATTTGCCTTTGGTAAAATAACTGAATAGAGTTTAATCTTCCCTTAATGACTGAGGGCTTTCATGATGGCATGGGTATATGGCCCCGAAGCCTTGGCAGATTGCTGAGGTGTGACAGTACCTTTGTACTTTAAAGGACCTCAGGGTGCTAGGACTTTTATCTTTGTGTTGAATATTTTCCTGTCCCCTCCCTCCAGCTCATCATTATTTTCTACGTTGAATTAAAGGACACCAACAAGCATGCTTGTCAAAATTGACTCCAAGATCATAGGAAATGGGTTTCTAATTTGAGAATAGGATGCTCTGCTATGGGTAATGTACTTACACTTTAGTTTTTGGTCAACCAGAGAGCTTTTTTTTTTTTTGCTTTCATCTCTGTCTTCTTTTTTGCATTCTGTGGTGGTATCCTGGAAATGCCAAATTTGTCTGATTAAGGGACCTCTGCACATATGCAGTGCCATATGAAAACAAAAGACCCCTGGGGGTTAACCTTCTCAGTCCTCAAAATTGCAGTTGATTTGTCATTGCCTGGTTAATACTTTGCCTCCTCTCTGCCATATGTAATCCTTTTTAGTGGGTACCTGCCGGTTGTCTCTCTTTGATTTTCGTGTTTAGTTTTCTGGTTCACTAAAGATGTGCTAATTATGAAGTAATTCAAATATCAGTTCTTCACTGAAGACTCCAAGTTACAGTACGCAGAGATAGGTCTAGTACAAATACGACTACTGTCTTTTGAACTCCTTTAATGAATGCATATTATGTCTACACTGGGCAAATGTAGACTACGCGGTTGTATTCCGTAGCTTATCAAGGTACAAAAGAGTGGTGTGCAAAGTAGGTGATTGTGAAGGAAATTTATCTCAATGGGTCGCATGACACCTGTGCAGCCAATTTGTAAAATAAACTCAAATAAAGCTTTCAGTTCTAATGACAAACAGGAGACATTCACACCTTTTGTTTCTTACAGTGAAATTTGACCTGTACGGTGATGTAATAGGAATGAAGAAGTAGAAGAACACCGCGAGGAAATCCTTAGCTGTCACTCCACTGTCCTTGTAATCTTGCTGAAAATTGCCAGGCCTAGGGGGAGTTCACAGATTTTTACTTAAAATCTGAACAGCGCTCCTATCTCAATAAACAGTAGATGCCTGAAACGGAAACCTCAGTGGCTGCTTATTCTACAGAATTCTAGGGCGGAATTAGAAGGGAGATTTAAGATGGATTTTAAACTTCTCAATATACAGTCGTTTTCTCTGACAGATTTTCCATTACCTTCCCACATTATTGATAGTGGCTGCTGGCAGCAGGCAGTACTGCTCAGAATGGTGGCAATTTGCAGAGAGATGGCCAGACTGGTGTAGAATGCACCAGAAATCTACAGGAATAGACGGTGTGATTTTAATAGTTAAGCTAAGCTTGTAACAGAAGTTTTTCTCTCTTTCACGTAACTGTTCCAAAGGGAGCAGTCCAGGCTGGCAGGGCAGCCACGCTCTGTAGAAGACATATGTCCTGGGACACTGCCCCTGTGCGAGGTGTAAGCTGGGCCACCACCAGGTCTGCGTCGTCACTCGCAGAGCACACAGCCAGCGGGGGCACACTTCGCCTCTGCTCTCATCTGTTGGCCCGAATTTTGTCAGATGGCCTTATCTAACTGGGGAATATCAACCAGACTGTTCCCAAGAAAAGGGTAAATGGATCTTGGCAGGAAAATAGCAATCTTTTCCAAATCTTTATTTGTCAGGAAATGGTTTAGGGTGAAAATATCTCTGAGAGGAAAATGATAATATGGAAGTATCTGGGCATCAAGGGAATAAAATATGCCTGCGCCTGTTTCACATTACGAAGATACAAAAGTGGGATTCACAGTGGCCACAATTTAGCGTTTCTTATCAGCTCCTCAAAAAAGTGTTTGCCACAGGTTACACGCATACATGCACAAAGCCTTCCATGTTTTGAGAAGGCTGCTTTTCTTCTATTTCCTTTCCATTCTTAATTGTTTCTTAGTATACAGAAATATCTGGAAAATCTGGCCTTCAACACAAGCACTGTTTTTCTTCAGAAAGGACAATATAAAACTTCTTCCTCTTATGTTTTTATAGATCTTGCTTCTTTCAGATATTCCTGGTTTTACTTCTCTCCCTTTCTCTGTGTTCCAATTTTTTTTATTTACATTGTCCTGCTTAGTTTTCTTTTAGAAGAGCTGTATGTACTTAAAATAAGGTGATCTTTTTTTTTTATGATAGACATAGAGAAAAAGAGAGAGGCAGAGACACAGGAGGAGGGAGAAGCAGGCTCCATACCGGGAGCCTGACGTGGGATTCGATCATGGGACTCCAGGATCGTGCCCTGGGCCA
This sequence comes from Nyctereutes procyonoides, assembly GCF_905146905.1. Lineage (NCBI taxonomy): Eukaryota > Metazoa > Chordata > Mammalia > Carnivora > Canidae > Nyctereutes > Nyctereutes procyonoides. The sequence continues at coordinate 70,631,280 of NW_026575052.1, read as the reverse complement.
AAGGCAGGCGCCAAACCGCTGAGCCACCCAGGGATCCCAAAATAAGGTGGTCTTTAGTAAGTTTTACTAATATACTGATTTTGCTAATTTACTCGGTTTTTAAAAGAAGACGTCTACACCTCACCTCATCCCATAAAAAAGGGGGAAAACCCCATACCACTAGCAGGTACTTGGTGGTCTAGAAACTTCATATAAGAGTATTTTTTTTTAAGATTTTGCTTATTTATTCATAGAGAGAGAAAGAGAGAGAGAGGCAGAGACACAGGCCGAGGGAGAAGCACGCCCCCCATGGGAAGCCTGACGTGGGACTCGATCCCAGGTCTCCAGGATCACACCCCAGACTGCAGGCGGCGCTAAACTGCCGCGCCACTGGGGCTGCCCCATATAAGAGTATTTAAAGATGAGCCTTACCAGGGGTGCCTGGGTGGCTCGGTGTTAAGGGTCTGACTTTCGCTCAGGTGGTGACCTCGGGGTCCTGGGATGGACCCCATGTCGGGCTCCCTGCTCAGCAGGGAGTCTGCTGCTGCTTCTGCCCCTTCCCCTGGTCATGTTTATTCTTTCTCTCTCCTCTCTCAAATGAATAAAATATTTTTTAAAAAAATATGAGACTTGCCTTCTGTATAAATATTACAACTCTTATTCACCTTCTTAAGATTAATAAGAACCCTCAAAAATGGGTCAGAGCAGCCAACTGTAAGTATAACCCACTCTGAGAGATGGTCACTAAAACTCTTGTTGAGAAGGGGACCCTCCCAGTTGAGTCTAGGCAGCTGCATAACAAGCAGAGCCTTGGTGGGGGTTACTAAAAAGTAATTGATGAAGGGGCACCTGGGTAGCTCGCTCAGTTAAGTGTGCAGCTCTTGATTTCAGCTCAGGTCATGATCTCAGGGTTGTGAGATCGAGCCCTGCATGGGGCTCCATGCTGGGTGTGGAGTCCGCTTAAGATTCTCTCTCTCCCTCTGCCCCTCCTCCCTCTCTAAAAAAAAAAAATTGATGTAAAGAAAGCCATAACTGACACAAATATCCATAGCCAAATTATTTATCCTGCCGCAGAAATATATTATCACAAGAGAAGGGTAGTGGTCTGTATGATGCCTAAGGAAAAGAGAGCCCAGGAACAATACATTAGTCAATATGCCTGTATTTATCTAGTTAAGAAGGTGTTCTGGGCAAGCCTCACTAATATGCCGAATAGATAAGAAAAATAAAAGAAAATGTTTCCTGGAAATATGAGGTAAATATTCATTCAACAAATATTGACTGCCTCGAGAGTACGTACTGTGGTAAGTAGTAGGTAAACTCACGGGCTGTGTGTAATAGATCTTTAAAAACTGGAGGCTATCATAATCGTATCTTGCATGAATTATTTTGCTCATGGGAGGTCTTTGGAGTCAAGCTAGCTAGGGTTCAATTTGAAGGTGAACCACTTTACTGTAAGCATGACTTTGGGTGGGTTAGTTAACCTCTTTAGCTCTGCGTCATTTGTGTAATGGAAACAGTTATATATTTATTTCAGAAGGTTGAGTAAGGATTACATTAGAAATGATGTGTAATGTACATATCTCAAGCAAAGAGCTAGCACTCATTAAATGTTGGCTACTTCTGGAATTACTACCTTTAGGATCACAGGACAGGTTCATTATGTGCATTGAACCTGGCTTAAAGCTTTGCTTTCAGTTTTGATCCTGATTTTCTATTTTAGGCTTACTCTGATTGAAATGATTTTTTAGTATTGATTGCTGACTGGTGATGTGCTTGATTATTATTTATTAACAGGGTTTTGCTTCTTCTTTATTCATGCAAATATGTTCTTTTAATATTTTTGCATTGGCATATTTAGTATCAAAATTCTATTTCAAAACTTGAAAAGTACTTTTGAAAACAGTGATTGTTGTATAGCTCCACATATGTGGCATTTGTATTTTCCATTGGTCAATACTTGTTGATGTTGATAGCTTCCATTTGCCTAAAAGTATCAAAACTATGTTTGAAATGTATGCATTTTTTTGGACTAGAGAATATTAAGTGAAATTTTGATCATCTTGGTACATGTGCTTAAGAACTGTGGGATTCTTTCCTTTGATACAACATTCTGCTTTTACTTGCCTCATCTTTAGTATAATGTCTCACCTAATAAATTTGATCTTATATTGGGTGGCAAGACTGAATTGTTAGATTTGCAAACCTCATTTCATCCTCACCACCTTTTGTACAGGAGGAAAAAAGATAATCTTTGTTCTAAAAAAGATGAAATCAAAAGAGAGAAGTTGTTTTTCATAGATAGTGACAATGTTGGGACTAGGACCAAGGGCTCTTTACCTTAAACCAGAAAATTTTAAGTGACAGCATATGTGTTTTCCCCAATGGACTGGTAGTGCCTACCAAGAGCCCTCTGTTGAGAAAAAGCCATGCTCAGGCTTGGTAGGGGAGAGTCCACAGTTCATGAGAGCAGAAGGAAGTGGCAACCCACATGATAGATATTTGCTCTTTGTATGTTAGATCATGTTGTCTACGTGACCTTTTTTGTGGGTACTTTGCAGAGTTGAGGACAGCCTCATTTATAATCATTCTCAATGAAAAAGTAGCTGCGTTTAATTTTGTAACTCTCAGAAAAAAGAAATATTCATGCTTCAGATTTCACTGTTTAAGCAAACAAATTCTCGGTATTAAGAAAACATAATTTTCAGGACAATGCAAAGCCACATAGATGAGGATCATTAGTTTCACCAGGAGATGGATGTGTCTGTATCTATCTATCTATCTATCTATCTATCTATCTATCTATCTATCATCTATCTTTATTACAATACATATACCTACATATAAAAATACACACATAGAAATATTGTAATAAAGATATATATATGCATATGTATGTGTGTATATATATATACCTTTATTGTATTTGTGAGTGTGTGTGTGTGCATGCAGAATAGAGCTCAGAGAGATGTAGTAGGGCTGGAGTGGGGCATGGGGATTATAGATTTAGAGATCTTCCAGGTAGGGCGCCTGAGTGGGCCAGTGGTTGAACATCTGCCTTTGGCTCAGTGTGTGATTCCGGGGTCCTGAGATCGAGTCCCACATCGGGACTACAGGAAGCCTGCTTCTCCCTCTGCCTGTGTCTATGCCTCTTCCTCTGTGTCTCTCATGAATAAAAGCATAAAATCTTAAAAAAAAAACACACAAAAAACAAAAAAAAAAAACCTCCCAGGGTGGTTTTGATGCTCAGCTCCCAAGATTTGGGGACCCTTGAACTACAGGCAGATCTTAGGAGTCTCACTCCATGACTGAGCAAGTGCTCTGTGAAGTTTAGGAAGATGAAGTGAGATGAGAGGAAGAATAAGGAGTGTGATGAAAATTCATAAAATCATGAATGTTATAAACAGGATGAATATGGATGTGCTCACCAAATCTTGAAATACCAAGATGAGGTAAATTGATTCAATTTGATTCTTGCATGTGTAAATATGTCCATATTTGTCCACAATATGTAAGCAGAGGAAACATGAAATTCAGAGTGTTGTAAAACCTGTCGGGGCAAGAGCCCGTTGGCAGGCTCTACTTGCTAGCCTGGATTTGAGAGCTGCCCTTTGCCACAACTCATGACACTGTAGATGGTCAGGTTCATTCTGGGATGGTCAGGTTTATTCTGCTTCTTCTTTTTCTTCTTCTTCTTCTTTTTTTTTTTTAAGGTTTTATTGATTTATTTATGAGAGACACACAGAGAGCAGCAGAGACACAGGCAGAGGGAGAAACAGGCTCCCTGCGGGGAGTCCGATGCAGGACTCAAGCCCAGGACCCCGGGATCATGCCCTGAGTGGAGGGCAGACCCTTAACCACTGAGCCGCCCAGGCTTCCCTCATTCTGCTTCTTAAAAGGAAGGGTCTGATATGAGTCCAGATTCTTTGGATTGCAGATGCCAGAAACTTGATTCAAACTGGCTCCAGAAAAACAAACAAAGGGAGGGGGCCCTATTGACCTATGTTGCTGAGCAGGATCCTGGCATAGCTCACAGAGCTGAAGACATGGCTGCAAGACCAGGTCCTTGGGGCTTGGAATGCGGTCTTCCATGTTCATGTTTGTCTCTTCTCTGGCTTTCATCTCACAAAACTCTGCTTTTATTTAAATGCCAGCCTCATTCTTCCTGGTGCATGAGGCATATCCAGTGACTGCAAGTGGTCCCCAGATAGCACCTCCAGTGAAAGGGAGCCCATTTCCTTGTCTTCATATCAGTGGGTCCCAGACTGCAGTGGTTTCAGAAACACCTCCAGAGTTTCTGTTTTTGTCTGTCTGGGGGTGAGGACTGAGCATTTGAATTTCCAACATATTTCCAGGTGATGCTGATGCTGCTGGTCCCAGGACCTCAGGGAAGAACTTTTCCTTTCTTCTGGGCTTTGTGCATGCTGTTTGCTGGGCATTGCTTGGTCCCTGTTGTTTTCACAACTATAATAGTGAAATTCAGTGCCTGACCTGCTTTTCTCATTTACTTCTCAGGATGATCCCATGCAGTAGGTAATATGTTGTTACCTATAAGTGAGGAAGAGAAGAGGTGGGTCCCTGGCAACCACTTGGCCTTATGTAAGTTTTTCAAAGTATAGAGGGAATATCAGATGTTTTTAAATGGCATTTTCAACATATTTTCCACCTTTTCCTCTCAAAATACTTCCTGAAAAATGATGGGGGGAAAATCATAATCCCACATGGACAAAGAACCTGGGAAAGGAGATGATGATGATGATAAAACAAAATGTAGACATTGGAAAGAGGGGCGGTAAATAATCTAGCAGATTGGAGAGCCAAAAACCTTACCAGACTCAGGTAGGAATGTCCAGAAGCAGCCCTGCTCTGCAGAATCCCAGAGAGCAAAGGCTGGAGGTACTCGTTACCTCTGCTGGTGACAGCCCAGGTGGGGCTAAAACCAGAGGATGTGGAGACACAGTGCGGTCCTCGCCTGCCCTCAGATCTGAGAGTCATGGCTGTCAAGGCATACGCCTCTCTCCACCTGCCACCTCACCTGCCACACCCAACCTGAGGCAGATTTCTTTCTGGGAGAATAGGCTAGACCAGAGAAGAGACCTTCAGAGACTCTCCGTTGGGATCCTCAGGAAAATGGGTGTGCCAGGTCATTTAGAGGGAAGCCACCACTGGAAGCCACCCTGCACACACATTCTAAGCAGACTTTCTCCTGGAAATGTCAGTGCCACTGACCACCAGGCATTTAATATCGTCTCTAAAATAAAAACAAGATGCCAATACTCGAAAAAGAAGTAGCAAGAAGGACAGAGAAAGGAAACAGGATGCAGTGAATAAAAGCAAATCTAAAAGGAGAAAAAAAGTGAATAAATTGCTAATTGATATCTTCTGAGAAATAAGACAAGATCTTGGATCTGGAGAACAGAGAGCTGCTATTTTTAAAAAGAACTCTTATAAATTAAAAATAGCATAGCTGAAGTTAAATATTCAGTAGAAGTTTGGAAGATAAAGTGGAGGAAATCTCTCAGAGTGGAATAAGGAGACATGGAATGAAAAATAGAGACCAAATAAGAAAATGAAGAGACTAATCTGTGAAGTCCAATATTTGACTAATAGGTATTCCAGAGATAGAATGAAGACAATGGTGGAAAAGAAAGATTACACAAGTGAACTCTTAGAATTCAAGAATAGCAGTTGCTTGACTGTAAGGTCCACAGGATGTCCACAGTTCATCATGGACAGCCATATAGGTGGTGTCTATGGATTAAGATGTGAATAGTCTCCCCAGAGTGGTGCAGTGCACAATATGTACAACTGTGTGTGGCCACTGAATGAGTGCAACCCCCACCGTGTCATTTTGAATAGATATTTCACAAAGTATTAGGGATTTTAAAAATAGCCTTAATGCCTTCAGAGAGGAAAAATAAGTCATATCCAGAACCTTCAGAACAAGAATGGTATCAGACTTCTCAATAGAAACATTGTAGGGGCAGCCCAAGTGGTTCAGCAGTTTAGCACCACCTTTCAGCCCAGGGCCTGATCCTGGAGACCCGAGATCGAGTCCCATGTCAGGCTCCCTACATGGAGCCTGCTTCTCCCTCTGCCTCTCTCTCTTTCTCTCTCTCTCTCTGTCTGTCTGTCTCTCATGAATAAATAAATAAAATCTTTAAAAAAGAAACATTGTAACCAGGAGACCATGGAACAATGCTTGTAAATTCTGAGGGAAAATGATTTCCAAGCTACAATTCTATACCCAACCATATCAATATTCTTAATCGTGTAAGAACAGCAGAATCTATATTGTTAGTTTAAACAGATACATTTATTGGCTTTACATTGTTTGTAAATGGGAGAGAATGCAGGCTTACATGCCATGCTGCCAGGATCCACACCTAATGACTACTGTGGGGGCTGCGACTGAGAAAAATATCACCACCATCACACCTGGTCCAGGTACCACAGCTGGCAGCAATGATGAGTAAGCTCTGCTATTAAGTCATTCCTCCCCTACAGAGTACATGCCTCATGTCTCTGTTTTCACAATTTGCCAGAAAAGAAAAAAAAAAGGAAAAAGAAAAGAGGAAAAAAAAAGTAAACAGCCACTCTCTCGTCTCTTGTGTTGCTTACTTTTTTTTTTTTTTGCTTACTTCTGAACTGACATTACACAGGTATGTGTTATTGTTAGAGTGTAGGTTAATAGCTCCTTCTCCAACCCCAGCAGCCAAAGAGCACATTCTAGGTTTCACCTTGGAAAAGTGAGACTCAAGATGTGAGAAATTTATCAAGGGAAAGGTGACCAAAAGATCTTTAGTAGCACTGAAAATAAACAATATTTACTATAGCAGCCAAACTATGAAGAATGAGGGTAGAATAAACATAATTTACATATTTTCAGACACTGAAGTCTTGAAAAATGTACCACCCCCTTGGCCTTTCTCAGAAACCTCCTGACATGAGTCCTACCTACATGAGGGTGTAAACCAAGGAAAATTAAGACATGGAATCTAGGAGACAGGCATCCATCTCAGATGAGATAGAAGGAAGCCCCATAATGGCGGTTGAAGGAACCTCCAAGTTGACGTCTGGACAGTGGGTTTGTAGAGAAGCTAGAGCCAGAGGGCTTGGGGTTTTGGGAGGGAAGGCTGCCTTGAGGACTGTGTGAATGTCTTGGGGGACTCACACTGCTGTTGAATAGTTTGAGGATAGGTCTGTGATAAGAACATAGAAAACAAAGCAAATACAAGAAGACAATGATTACTTTTAAGGAGAACAAAAGAGTAGTACCAGAAAAGGAAATAATAACCCAAATATAAAATGTTTATGCTTAGCTGTGAAACATAATTGCATAATCATAAAATGTACACCTTGGATAAAAATGAAATATATGATTGGGAAGGTACAGGGAAGAGTATATATATATATGTGTGTGTGTGTGTGTGTGTGTGTGTGTGTGTGAGAGAGAGAGTTAAAATCTTACCTTCCATAATAGAAAATCAAAATATACTACCTAAAAGTAAAAACCAAGAAGTTTAAAAATATTTGTACTAAATATAACCACATTATATATTTATATGAGCATAAATTACATTTATATTAATAATGCACATAATAATGTAAGCACATTATTTTTAAATATAGAGACATATCCCAGAATAAAGATTAAAGGACAGAAATCAACTATCTTTGGGGAGGAGGGAGGTTGTGTCAGGGGACTATTTTTTTTTTTTTCATTTTAAACTGTGTTGAACTATTTGACTTTCAAAAGTGTGAATATATAGAACTTAATCAAAATAATGATTCCAAGAGTAAATTCAACATATTACAGATTCTTACAAGCTCTGCATTCCAGATTTGTTCAGCATTGTTCTTAATGCTGTATCATGACGATAAAGACCTGAGTTCTTATACTAGCATGTAATACTGGAAATGGCATAAATGAGAGATCTGTGTATAAAGGGAGGGGAAGCAATGAATAAAGTTATGTGCAGTCTATACTTAAATGAAGCTAGAGTCAGATCTCATCTACACAGATCAAAACATATGCTCAGGGCATAGAGTTACTGAAATTTCTAGGAGAAATAGCAAAGAAAAGAAACCAACATGTCAAGCAGGCTGTAGATTCCACGCTGGAGTAATTAAGTGCCCACAGTAGGAGTCACTGGTTAGTCATGAGGCACCTGAGAGTGGTGGTTGGAAAATTCATACCCTCTCATGCAAATCTTGTACTCAGATAGCCAGAAGCTTCCAGTGACCCCTCAGAGATGCAAACCAAGATGACATCTTCCACCTAAGGAACTAATAGTCTAGTGAGGGCATAAGATAGGAAAAGAAATTTTAGGGGCACCTGGATGGCTCTGTTGGTTAAACATCTGACTCTTGATTTCAGCACAGGTCATGATCTCTGGTCCTGGGATAGAACCCTTCATCACGCTCCATGCTCAGCAGGGAGTTTGGTTGGGATTCTCACTCTCCGTCTGCCCCTGGCTCTGTTTGCACTCTCTCTCTCTCTCTCTCTCTCTAAAATAAAAAATAAAGAAATTTTAAGAACACAAATAGAAATTTTTTTTATTGATTAAGCTGACTCTCGGGGTTCAGAAAAGTGGAAGGGCAGCAAGGTTTGAGTTGTCGAAAGAGGTTCACAGAGGAGGCTGGACTCAGAGCAGACTTTGAAGGGAGAAAGAGTTCAACTGGTAAGGGAGAGAGCAGAGAGAGTCTCTGGGACCACACACCCCTAAACACACGGATGTTGCAATGACTGTGGTGCATTCAGAGCAGTAGAAAAGCAGTCCTATGTCACCTTGAGGAGTTCCTGTGGAGCCCTGGAAAAATGGGGGGTTATGGGGGCAGGGGGCTACACTACAGAAGATAATGACAGTCTAAAAGAAGAGGTTACATTTGATGCATTAAAGATGGTCAGCTTTAAAACAAAGAAGTGATTTTTCTTGATATATCTTGGCTTAATATAGAAGTTTGGTTTTTTCCTTGTTATAGAATTAAACTTGCTAATTATAGAAAATACACTTATCTTAGATACTTTTTGGTAGAGTCTCGTGGGATCATTCTGTTAGATTTGGAAAAGTTTGAGGTTTGAAATGAGATCTGAGTTAAGGTCATGACATTACCCCTGGTAGTCTGTGGCTTTAGGGAGAGTTTCTTATTCTACCTGAATTTTGGTTGGTTTCTTCATCTTTTAAATTGGGCAAATGTGGGGACACCTGGGTGGCTCAGTGGTTGAGCGTCTGCCTTCAGCTCAGGTCATGATCCTAGGATCCTGGGATCAAGTCCCACATCGGGCTCCCCTCAAGGAGCCTATTCGTCCCTCTGCCTATGTCTCTGCCTCTCTCTGTGTCTCTCATGAATAAATAAAATCTTTAAAAAAAATGGGCAAATGTGGCAGACATCTTTCAATTTTCTAAGTTCTCATCCCCGTTCTCTGGAAATTGTCCTGTCCCCACACTTGCAGGGATCAATTCTTGGGAAGCCTTACACTCCTACCGCTCTGGGTTACACGTCTGACTGAAGCTGCGCTAATCGGTTTCTTTCTTTTGGAAATTTGTCATAGTTGTGGGCCTGGGATGGTAACATCTGAATTTAGGAGGCCCTGGATGTAATCTCTCCCACAGAGTCCTGGGGAAGCAGGAAATGTAGCTGGTTTGCAGAAAGAGAAAAGAGTGAAGTAAATATGCTGAGACATCTGGGTGATAGAGTGAGAATCCCCAGATTTTCATTTCCAGCATTGACCTCTTTCTAAGGCTCGCTGCCTTCCCACATCCTCCTAATAAATAAACCTTTTTCCCTTATGCTAATTCAAGTTGGTTTTCATTTACTTAAATGAAGAGTCTTAACTCACACAAGATAAAAGGATCTCTCTGTACAGCTTATGCACTTCCCCATGTTGCTTGGTCTTACCTCCAAATTTTGACATTGGTCCTTGCTTGACAGAAACACCAGTCATCATCTCATCTCCTTGTACCATTGGCTGCCTCTGCTGCCCTGTGGTGCTGCTTCAGCATGGCACCTGTCACACTTATTATTGGGGGACTGTCATGGTTTCAGTGATGTTAGATTGGGGCCCCAGAAGTCACAGCTCCTCCTGTCACTCTGGACTCCAAGGAAACACTGGAACATGGATCACAGGATCTTGTTTCCCCAGCAGCTGCCCAAAGGGCCAGATAACCCAATCTCTACTGTGGAAGAGCCCATCAGTTGGCTTTGCTATGCACCCCAAAGTGTGATGTCTTTAAACAACAAATCCTTTTTTTCTCAGAATTCTGAGGGTGGCTGTGCCGTTCTGGGCTACACTAGCTCCTCTGGCTTGATAGCATAGAATGGAACTATAGGCCTGTTGGTTAGCAGCTTGTTGGTCTGTGGGGCCTCACCCACATGTCTGGCAGTTGGCTCAGTGTTAGATAGGACAATTGTATGTGGCTTCCGTCTGTGGCAGCAGGATTAGCCTGGGGTCATGTACACGCTGGCCGAGGTTCCTAGCAGCAAGAGAGGGCATGCCCCAAGGCACATGCGCTTTTCAAGTCTCTGTTCGGTATCATATTTGCTAACGTCCCCATTGGCCAAAGAAAGTCATATGGCCAAGACTAGATTCAGGGGGTGGAGAAATAGGCCTGTCTTCTTGGTAGCAGTTGCTACAAAGTCACATTACAAAGGGATATGTATACAGGAATGGTAGGAATTAGTGTGGCCATTTCTGCAAACTCTACCATAGAGTTTTATTTTTTAATTTTAATTTTTAGTTTTTTTTTAGATTTTATTTATTTATCCATGAGAGACACAAAGAGAGAGGCAAAGACAGACATCGGCAGAAGGAGAAGCAGGCTCCCTACAGAGAGCCTGATGCAGGACTCAATTCCAGGACTCTGGGATCATGACTTGAGCCAAAGGCAGATGCTCAACCACTGAACTACCTAGGAGCCCCTACCACAGAATTTTGATGCCTACTGGGGTGAACTTGGATGATTAGAAGATAGAAAGATCCACAGTCACTTTGTCTTCTTTCTCCCCATTGGACTGTTTGGAGGTGCACTGTTTCCACATCCTCTACCTGGGGATGTCCTGTGTGACTGCATAACTGTCTTGATAACTTTCCTTCCTTCCTTCCCTATTACTCGGTCCCCACTCTTGCTGCCCTGGGATGGTAGCCACCAACAAAGCATGCATACAGGCTTTGCCTCAGGTTTATTGCATATGTATTCTGAGCTAGGACACTATTACAACTTCTGAGGGGATTAAAGAGAATATGTCTCTGGGTTATATTCCATTAATTAGTATTACTAACAAAAGTATTTCATAATAATAAAATCTGAATGGACTTTAAAAGTATTGGCATATCTTGCTTTACTGCACTTCCTTTATTGTGCCTTATAAATATTGTGTTTTTTACAACTTGAAGGTTTGTGGCAGCCCTGCATTGAGCAAGTCTGTTGGGGCCATTTTTCCGACAGCATTTGCTCACTTCACGTCTCTTTGTCACGTTTTGGTATGCTTGCACTATTTCAAATCTTTTCATTATTATTATATTGGTTATGGTGATCTGTGATTAGTGATCCTTGATGTTACCACTGTAATTGTTTTGGGGTGCTGTAAATGACCCTCATATAAGACCTTCAACTTAACTGATAAATACTGTGGGTGTTCTGTTTCACTGTCTGGCCATCCCCCCATATCTCTCCCTCTACTTGGGACTTTCTACTCCCTGAGACAAACAATATTGAAATTAGGCCAGGGAATAACCCTACAATGGCTTCTGAGTGTTCAAGTGAAAAGGAAGGGTCTCGTGTCTCTCATTTTAAATCAAAAGCTAGACATTATTAAGCTTGGTGAGGAAGGCATGTCAAAAACTGAGACAGGCCAAAAGCTAGGCCTTTTGAGCCAGTCAATTAGCTAAGTTGTGAATGCAAAGAAAAAGCTCTTGGAAGAAATTAAAAATGCTACTTTAGGGCAGCCCAGGTGGCTCGGTGGTTTAGCACTCCATTCAGTCCAGGGCATGATCCTGGAGATCCGGGATTGGGTCCTGCATCGGGCTCCCTGCATGGAGCCTGCTTCTCCCTTTGCCTGTGTCTCTGCCTCTCTCTCTCTCTGTGTCTCTCATGAATAAATAAACAAAATCTTTTAAAAAATAAAATAAAATAAAATAAAATAAAATAAAATAAAATAAAAATGCTACTTTAGTGAACATATGAATGATAAGAAAGGGAAACAGCCTTATTGGTGATACGAAGAAAGTGTGAGTGGTCTGGACAGATCAAACAGCCACCACACTCCACTCAGCCAAAGCCTGATCCAAAGCAAGGTCCTAACTCTCTTCAGTTCTATGAAGGCTGAGAGGCATGGGGACGTTGCAGAAGAGAAGTCTGATGCTAGCAGGGGCTGGTTCATGAGGTTTAAGGAAAGAAGGCATCTCCATAACACAAAAATGCAAGGTGAAGCAGCAAATTCTGGTGTAGAAGCTGCAGTGAATTATCCAGAAGATCTAGCTAAGATCATTAATGAAAGTGGCTATGCTAAATAACAGATTTTAATATAGATCAAACAGCCTTCTATTGGAAGAAGATGCCACCTAGGACATTCATAGCTCAAGAGGAAAAGTCAGTGACTGGCTTCAAAGCTTTGAAGGACAGGTTGACACTCTTATCAGGGGCTAATGTAGCTGGCTTTGAGTGGAAACCACTGCTCACTTGCCATTCTGAAAATCCTAGGGCCTTTAATAATTATGCTAAATCTACTTTGCCTGTGATCTATAAATGGAACTACAAAGCCTGGATGACAGCACATCTGTTTACAACATGGTTTACTGAATATTTTAAGCTCAGTGTTGAGAGCTGCTGCTCAAGAAAAAAAAAAAAAAGATTCCTTTAGAAATTATACTGTTCATTGGCAATGTACCTGATCATCCAGAAGCTCTGATGGAGATATATTAACGTTTTCATGCCTGCTAACAAAACATTCATTTTGCAGCCCATGGATTAAGGAGTCATTTTGACCTTTAAGTCATATTATTTGAGAAATACATTTCATAAGGATATATATGCCTGACATAGATACTGATTTCTCTGATGGATCTGGGAAAAATAAATTGAAAACCTTCTGGAAAGGATTCATCGTGTTACATACCAGTAAGGACATTCATGATTCATGGGAAGAGGTCAAAATACCAACATTAAGAGTTTGGAAGAAGTTGCTTCCAACCCTCGTGGATGACTTTAAGAGGTGTAAGACTCGAGTGGAGAAAGTAACTATAGACAGGTGGAACAGCAAGAGAACTAAAATCAGAAGTGAAGCCTGAAGATGTGAGTGTCTGCAATCTCATGATCAAACTTGAGTGGATGAAGAGTTGCTTCTTACGGATGAGCACAGAAAGTGATTTATTGAGATATGATCTACTCCTGGTGAAGATGCTGTAAAGATTGTTGACATGACAACAAAAGATTTAGAATATTACACAAACTTAGTTGATAAAGAAGCAGCAGGATTTGAAAGGACTGACTCCAATTTTGAAAGTTCTACTGTGAGTCAAAGGGGATCAAACAACACTGCATGCTACAGAGAAATCATTTGTGAAAGGTAGAGTCTGTTGATGCAGCAAACTTCATTGTCGTCTTATTTTCAGAAAATGCCACAGCCACTCCCGCCTTCAGCAACCACCACCCTGATCAGCCATCAACATTAAGGCAAGACCCTCTACCAACAAAAAAGAGTATGACTTGCTCAAAGCTCAGATAATGGTTGGCATTTTTTTTTTTTAGTAATAAAGCATTTTTAAATTAAGGTACGTGCATTGTTTTTTTAGACATAATACTATAATACACTTAATAGACTACAGTATGATGTAAATATAACTTTTACATGCACTGGGAAGCCATTCTTTTGACTCATTTTATTATATTTGCTTTATTGCAATGGTCTAGAACATATGGCTGAGGTGTATGCCTTGGAAACTATAGAGGCCACATTCTCAAAACACACTGCAGTAAAACTAGACATTAATAAGTTTAAAGAAAACATTCTAACCTGATGGATAGAACAAAACCAAAAACAAAAATAAAAACAAAACCCACAAATGTTCCTAAGTAGCATTTGGTCAATGATACAAACAACAGACTATTTACAAAGTAAGTGAACAGGGAAAATTAATGTTTAAAAATCTCCGTGTACACCCAAAACTGTTTTCTTGGTTAAATTCCTTAGTGATCTTGATAAACAACAACAACAACAAAAAGGTAATAAAAAGACCAAAAGTGATTTTTTCTACCTAAGAGATTAGAAAAAAGAACATAAAACCAGACCCAAGGAAAGAGGTTATCAAAATACCAGAGATGTGCTGGTGTCTGCCCTTCCTGGCTGCTCCAACAATTTTCAGGAATTTAGTGAAATAGTTGTTAAAAGGCCATTATTAAAGAATCACATTAAATAAACTTTAATAAATGGTGTTAAAAACAAAAGTGATAAATGCTCAAGTCATCACTTCTTAAATAATTTAGTTCGTTTCACTAGTATATATGCTCTGGAGTTTATCCATGTCAATTGTATCTGTATAATGGTAATACCATTCATCTATTTGCAACTCTGCATTTGTCAATGTCACACTGGCAGGTGGAAATCGGCCATGGTGGGAGTATTTACACTATGGTATTTGGCCAGGCTACAAATTAGAGCCGTTGTCTCCTCCTCTCCTCCTCCTTCTTTCTTTTCTTTTCTTTCTTTTCTTTTCTTTTCTTTTCTTTTCTTTTCTTTTCTTTTCTTTTCTTTTCTTTCTTTTCTCTTTCTTTTTATGTATTCACAAGGGACACACAGAGAGAGGCAGAAACATAGGCAGAGGGAGAAGTAGGCTCCTTGCTGGGAGCCTGATACAGAACTTAATCCCAGGACCCCAGGATCATAACCTGAGCCAAAGGCAGATGCTCAACCACTAGGTGCCCCTCCTTCTTTTCTACAGAGCTGTTGTTAATGAGCATACCACTGGCCATCAGTAGATAATCATTTTTAAGGAATATGAATTTTCCAGGTTGAGATTAGTATAAAAATAAAGCATGAAGATGATTTATAAAGTTCAAACATTTCATTGTGGTGGAATGATCCAAATCTCAGGGATACATTTCTTTTGTTGTGATGCTTGCAGTGAAATCCATTCTAATTAATGCAAGATGGACCTTAACATTCAAGAGTGAGCCAGATCTCACAATGTTTCTCTGGATTAGTAATAAGTAAGGACTGGATGGTACAGAAGTTTTCTGGCCAAGTTGCTGGATGCTTCTAGGTTACCTAGAATCTTAGAATGGGGGGAAATGTACTTGGGACATATAGGGATTTTTGTCAAATGAAATATATACATTTTTTTATAAAACATGAGAAAAACTTAAGTGGTTGGTGAGTATTAAGTGAAAAAAAATAATGAATAGCAACAGTGACTAAAATCCCTTTTTCACACTGGGGGTTATTTTCTTTGGCTCTGAAATAATTCTTAGTAAAAAGGTCTTTGTAGCAATTTGTGTTAAAGACATTTTAAACCATACTCTTGGTTTTAAAAATACATTAATGCTAATTCAAAATACAGAATTATGTTTTTTTTAAAGATTTTTATTTATTTATTCATGAGAGGCACACAGAAAGAGAGAGAGAGAGAGAGAGGCAGAGACACAGGCAGAGGGAGAAGCAGGCTCCATGCCGGGAGCCTGATGTTGGACTCGATCCCGGGGCTCCAGGATCATGCCCTGGGCCAAAGGCAGGTGCTAAACCACTGAGGCACCCAGGCTGCCCCAGAATTATGTTAAATATGTTGGTTTGAGGAAAAAGAGTGAGTCAGCACGCAGCTCCTTAGGTACCCATAGTTTATTCCTGCTTTTTTTTTTCAAATTTACTAAATTGATTTTAGGATGAAAAGTTTCTCTTAATTCACTCTGTATACCTGATTAAGTTTTTTTTTTAACATTTAAACATAATGCAGAATGGATTTTGGAGGAAGAGAAATTGCAGTATTATGCAAGTTTGCTGACAGTTTTCTCCTTTGTGACCAAGCTGTGCTATGACTCTGTGAGGTAAAGGAAATATGTTGGAGCAATCTACCCCTATAGCAGAGTATCATATTTGAGCAGTCTATGCCTCAATTTTTAAGAATGCTTAATTTGTGCCCAAGGTCCTTATGGCCTATAGAATATATTCCATCTTTTTATTTCTTTTTTTTTAAACATCTTGTTTTGTTTTTAAAGATTTTATTTATTTATTTCAGAGAGAGAGCGAGAGAGAGCGCACAAGCAGGAGCAGGGGGAGGGGCAGAGGGAAAAGCAGACTCCTTCTGGAGCAGGGAGCCCAATGCTGGACTCATCCCAGAACTCCAGGATCATGAGCTGAGCCGAAGGCAGACCCTTAACCGATTGAGCCACCCAGGCGCCACACCCTGCCCCCATCTTTTTATTTCTTTATTTGGTTTTTCAAAAAAGAGTTAGCATTAGGCTTTAACCTTTTTCTTAAAATATTTTATTTATTTATGCATGAGAGACACACAGAGAGAGAGGCAGAGATGTATTAAAAAGGAGAAGAAGGCTCCTGTAGGGAGCCCCATCGGGACTCGATTCCAGGGCCCAGGATCATCACATCCTGAGCCAAAGGCAGACGCTCAACCACTGAGCCACTCAGGTGTCCCTAACCTTTATTATTATTATTATTTTTTATCCAAGGCCTTTCCTTATGCTAATGATTATTTTTTACAAATTCTCTTTAAATAATGGTAAGATTTATTTTCAAGTCAGTTAGAAAATCTTCAACTTGAAAATAAACCACTTCCAAAGATGTCTTTGAACTAAGCCTGACATCTGAACTTTCTTTTTAATTTGTTCTTGGCATTGTTAGCTCTTGTGCATTCCCTGGGCTTATTAGAGCATGTGAAGCTCTTACGACTTTCAGTTAATATAATAAAATCTGTTAATGTAAATTTATCTTGGTGTTCTGCATGTATTTGCTGATTCTGCACACTTGAGTCATTCAGATCTAAATATAAAAGATCATGTTTTAAAAGTAAGGAACTAAATGATTCTTTCCAATTATGTTAAAATATTTAAGCATTTGGATTTAGTTTTAGTCTAGATGAAATATTTCTGGGAAATATGACTCCACATGCTTTTTTAATTTGTTTTTGAGAGATAACCTAGTTGATTTGTAACATATGTGAAAGTGGATTTTCAAGCTGAATGGGCTATCTCGAGATTTGGGCTACTCTAGTAAACCAAATGGGATGAAGGACAAACATTGTGGACTGTACCACTTACTGGGTCATGAAAATGTATCCCTGGTCTGCTTAAGTAAGTACTCAGTTTAAGCCCTTAAGCATGATTTGAAAAGTCTACTGTCCCAATAGGTCTTTTACCTGCCTGAGCCAGTGTAAAAAAATACTTGTTAAGTGATATGTAAGAAAATCATAATCTAGAAAAATAGTCCATGTTTTTCAGCTAATTTTATTTTTTGTATTTGAAAAATCTTACCTTTTGGGACACCTGGGTGGCTCAGTGGCTGAGCGTCTGCCTTCGGCTCAGGGCATGATCCTGGGGTCCTGGGATCAAGTCCTGCATCAGTCTCCCCACAGCCTGCTTATGTCTCTGCCTCTCTGTGTGTGTGTGTCTTTCATGAATAAATAAATAAAATCTAAATATTAAAAAAAAGAAATCTCTTAGCTTCCTAAAAATATAAGTTTAAGTAACAATCTGGGTTACTTTATTCATGGATTTGCCCAAGTAAAATTAAGGGCTTTATCTGCAGTCTATTTTTGTATCATGATAATTCACCCATTGGAAGCAAGTTTGACAAGTTGAGGATGAAGTGGTGACTTCTAAAGAGGATCCCCAGAATAGAATCAACATATTAATAAACCTGCCCATCACCCATTTCACCCATGTGAAATCCATTAATTGAATGTTGTTTGTCAACTAGTTACAGATCATGCCTGTGAGACTTCTCAGTCTTTAAATTTCACGAATTCCTGGCTATTGAGCTCATTAGGTTAGTACAGGTGGTTAGTACAAAATGGTTAGAACAAAAGGATAGTAAGCTTTGCAAAATGATAAACAGTGGTTGTTTAGTTAAATTCCAAAACCAGAGTCTTTAAAAAAAAAAAAAACAAAAACAAACCTTTTGTATGAATTTTAAAGACCCTCTAATTGGGCAGCCCTGTTGGCTCAGCAGTTTAGAGCTGCCTTCAGCCCAGGGTGCAGTCCTTGAGCCCCGGGATCAATTCCCGCATCAGGTTCCCTGCATGGAGCCTGCTTCTGCCTGTGCCTCTCCCCCTCTCTCTCTTTGTGTCTTTCATGATTAAATAAATAAAATCTTAAAAAAATAAAGACCCTCTAGTTGATACAATGATCAATTAACAAATCTGTCATCACCAGAACAGCTAGTACTACTTGATTGATTTTAACAAATAGATATCAGGCAACTGATGAACCTTTGTACAAATAGGATGCCCCGATTGAATATACTGTTTGGCTAACATAGATATTAATGTAAGATTTTGTCTTATTGTCAGTCAATCAAAAAGGAAAAAGTAAGGATCTTTCACAAAATACCTATGAGGGGAGCACCTGGGTGGCTCAGTGGTTGAGCATCTGCCTTTGGCTTGGATCATTATCCTGGGGTCCTGAGATTGAGTCCCACATCAGGATCCCCGTGAGGAGCTTACTTCTCTCTCTGCCTCTCTCTCTGTGTCTCTCATGAATAAATAAAATCCCCCCCCCCAAAAAAAAAAGTACCTATGAGGGTAGGATTGGAGTGGAGTTGAAATTTTTTTCTTTTTCTTTTTGTAAGAGGTTAAGCTTTATTTCTACTCTCAAACTCTTACAACTTTGCATAAAGTCCTGATGGTCCCGGGGCAGCCTCCACTGAGTTGATGTGTCCTACGGAGGCCCTTGAGATACAGTCCATGGGGGGGGCCTTTTCACACCATGGCCACCATGGGCCCAGAGCTCAAGTAGCTGATGAAGGGGTGGGAGGGCTTCCTCTACAGGTCATGGTAGTGCTGGGCAAGGATGTTCTCTGGTGCCTGCAACATCTTCATTCCCATCAGTTTGAAGCCCCTCCTCTCAAACCTCTGGATCAGATCTATAAGGAGACACCGCTGCACCCCATCTGGCTTCACTGCAACAAGGGTCTACTCCCAGGTCCAGAAGGGCTGAGCTGGCATGCAAGAGCAGGCTTGGCCAGGGGCTGGGAGCCTGTGGGCTGCTCAGCAGCCCTGGCAATGAGGCACACCCTGAGAGGCCACCCATACCCCTTCTCTGTGGGCTACTGGCTTTAAGCTTTCTTTGTGTGAACACGCAGAGATAAAATTGGCCAGACATATTTACCTGTAACATGTACCCATTCATTAGTTGCTGTCCAAATGAATACATGACAATCAATTTGCTATATTCTAGCACTATGATTTTTGTGAAGTAGGCATATATCTGAAAATTTAAGAAAAGCGGTATTCATTCATTCAACAGATACTTATGTAATGGAGTATGAGATGAGGTTGGAGATGGGGGCAGGAGCCAGACCTTGTAGTGTCCTGTAGGCAACAACAGGCAACAACAAGGACTTTGGCTTTTAATTCTAAGCAAATTGGAAAGAAATTGAAGGGTTTTTAAACAGGAGAGTAAACAAAAAAATATTTGATTTATTGTCTAAAAATATCTCTGTGCTGAGTAAAGAATAAACTGCAGAAAGGCAAGAGGTAAGGGCTTATTTCAATAGTCAAGACCAGAATGGATGGCAACATAAATTGAGGACGGGTCCAGGGCAACGGAAAGAAGTGGGCAGCCTCAGGTTGTACAGTCTAGAAACTGGTAGTGGAGTGAACAGAGAACTTAAACTCCATTTAATACCTAGACCTTCCTTTCCTAGATGCAAGATGACCTTGCCTCTCTTTTTTTATTCTTCAACTTCAAAACTTGAAGTTTTGGGAAAAGATCTACAAATCATGGCATCTCGTGCATTCTATAGTTAAGTGTCTGAACAGAACTGTATTACTGGGCACGCAGAACAGAACAGGACAAATAGACCACTAAATATTTAAAAATGATGTCCTGACAGAACTTTTCAAAGTTCCAGGCGAGTGGTTTTCAATGGAGAGAGCGAGGTAAAGCTTTCTCCCTGTTGAATGATCCAATTGTTGGTAAAAACACAGTTCCTGTCTCGCTAGCGTCAGTTGTCTCCTGGGTGGAGATGCAGCACCTTAGGTCACACAGGGTACGGAAAGGCCAGCAAGTGACGTTGAGATAGTCTAAGCAGCAGTGCAGCATTTGGGCGATGTCACCAAATGATTTGTGATTGTCGTATACATTCTGAGAAGTTAATTTGGTTGAGGAGTTTTTTGATTTGAAGCTTTCAGCAAATGGTTTAGGGAGGTTGGTTTGGCTGAGGACAGAAGCCATCACTTCTTTTTATGTCATTCCTACTGGGTGCTTAGCATAACACCAGTCCAAGGAGGCACTCTGCATTTTCTGTGAACACTTTTTTTAAAAAATCTATTTGAGGATATAACTGATAAACAGGCAAAGCACTGAACAAAATAGCTTGAACACTGAGAATCCCAAAATGGTGGAAAGAGCCGGACCTTGAAGTCTGACACAGCTTCAAATCCTGCTTCTTGCTCCTACCACCTGCATGATTTCAGGCAAATTACTAATCTCATCGTCTCTTTTAGTTTTACCTGAAGAAAAAAAAAATAGAGGTGTGGGTATCTTTTTTTTTCTTCTTCCAGTTTGCTAGTGTTAAATAACAAAAACCTGAATAGAGTTGTTTTTTTTTTTTTTTAAGAAAGAAAAGGGAAAACTGTGAACAGTAGAACAGTAATGGGTACTTAATGCATGTTTTGAGATTCAAGAAAGAAATTTTGAATTACAGAGCAGAAATCCCCCCCCCCCCCAGCATCCTCATGTTGAAGGAGTTAGGATAACCCATGATAAGAAAACAATTAGCATATCCATTTGTTGTAATTGTCTCAAGGTTGGAGATGAATGGGGGTGTTAGTTTTCATGCTATTGAATAATCAGAGACCAGAGAAGCCAAAAACGTGCAAATTGTGAAGTACAGGCAAGTGTAAAAGGAATTAGAAAGGGAAAGATGAGTATAGGCTTTTAGTAAACTGGAAACGATTAGCCTCAGAAAGCTGATCAGAATGTGGATAAGCACGTGGGAGAAGGGCGTGACAGGAAACTGGAAATATCTATTACCTTTCTCTCCTGCACTGAAATTCTCTTCCCTGGCCAGCATCCGGCGGCAGCGCGAGCCAAACCAGATGATCTTTCTGTTTTCCTTTTCCTGGTTCAATTTCTGCAGGACTCTGACTCTCGGCCAGAGTTGACTCAAAAGGTCTCTGCTTTCAGAGCCGGTTTACTGCCAGCTCCTGTGTCCACATCTTCAAAATCTTACGCTGCCAAATGCACTGGGACAAAAAAGCAGAATGACTCCAATTTCTTAGAAGCCGCAATCCGCACGGAGCTCCTCTAGGCCGTGAAGCTTGCGGCGTGCTCGGCAAGACGGAGAGGGCCGCAGGTCGGAGCTTCCTCTCCAGGCCTGCGCGACCTGGACTCTGCTGAGGGCTGTGCAGACTGACTTGAGACGCGAGTGGAAAAATCCACCCCACCCGGCGTGGGTCGGTGAAGAGGGGCGGGTGGCCGCTGAGGCAGACAGCAGGAGACGAGAGAATGCGGACGCCGCTCCCTGGTGCCCCGCGCGCGGTGCTCAGCCGGGTACCCTGCGTTTGGTGCTTAGCCCAGTACCCTACATTTGGTGCTTAGCCTGGTACCCCGCACGCGGTGCTTAGCCGGGTACCCTGCGTTTGGTGCTTAGCCCGGTACTTCGCACGCGGTGCTTAGCCTGGTACCCTGCGTTTGGTGCTTAGCCCTGGAACCCCGTACTTGGTCCTTAGCCAGGTACCCCGCACTCGGTGCTTAGCCGGGTACCCTGCATTTGGTGCTTAGCCCAGTACCCTACAATTGGTGCTTAGCCTGGTACCCCGCACGCGGTGCTTAGCCGGGTACCCTGCGTTTGGTGCTTAGCCCGGTACCTCGCACGCGGTGCTTAGACGGGTACCCTGCGTTTGGTGCTTAGCTCGGTACCTCGCACGCAGTGCTTAGCCTGGTACCCTGCGTTTGGTGCTTAGCCCGGTACCTCGCACGCAGTGCTTAGCCTGGTACCCTGCGTTTGGTGCTTAGCCCTGGAACCCCGTACTTGGTCCTTAGCCAGGTACCCCGCACGCGGTGCTTAGCCGGGTACCCTGCATTTGGTGCTTAGCCCAGTACCCTACATTTGGTGCTTAGCCTGGTACCCCGCACGCGGTGCTTAGCCGGGTACCCTGCGTTTGGTGCTTAGCCCGGTACCTCGCAGGCGGTGCTTAGCCTGGTACCCTGCGTTTGGTGCTTAGCCCTGGAACCCCGTACTTGGTCCTTAGCCAGGTACCCCGCACGCGGTGCTTAGCCGGGTACCCTGCATTTGGTGCTTAGCCCAGTACCCTACATTTGGTGCTTAGCCTGGTACCCCACACGCGGTGCTTAGCCGGGTACCCTGCGTTTGGTGCTTAGCCCGGTACCTCGCAGGCGGTGCTTAGCCTGGTACCCTGCGTTTGGTGCTTAGCCCTGGAACCCCGTACTTGGTCCTTAGCCAGGTACCCCGCACGCGGTGCTTAGCCGGGTACCCTGCATTTGGTGCTTAGCCCAGTACCCTACATTTGGTGCTTAGCCTGGTACCCGCACGCGGTGCTTAGCCGGGTACCCTGCGTTTGGTGCTTAGCCCGGTACCTCGCACGCGGTGCTTAGACGGGTACCCTGCGTTTGGTGCTTAGCCTGGTACCCTGCGTTTGGTGCTTAGCCTGGTACCCCATACTTGGTCCTTAGCCAGGTACCCTGCACGCGGTGCTTAGCCGGGTACCCTGCGTTTGGTGCTTAGCCCTGGTACCCTGGGTGGCTCAGTCGGTTAAGCATCTGCTTTCAGCTCTAGTCATGATCCCAGGGTCCTGGGGTCCAGCCCCTTATCAGGCTCCTTACTCAGCGGGGAGCCTGCTTCTCTTCTCCCCTCTGCCTGCTGCTCTGCTTGTGCTCTCTCTGTCAAATAAATAAATTAAATCTTTAAACAGACAAAATCAAAAAAGAAACAAAACCCCAAAGCAAAAACCTAATCCACTCTGTCCAACATGCATAATATGCTAGATATACTAGACATGCTACTGATTCTTCAAAATACCACTGTTGATTTCAACTAAAATATAACATGTTAATCAGGATAGACAGAAAATAGACCTTATAACCAGCTTTTTTCTCCCTCCCCTCCCATAATAATTCAAGAGAAAGCAAAGGACCAATGAAGATCTACAAGTGTGCTTTGATTTGGGACTCATGAGTGTGTTTTATACACTAAAAGATTTTGTTTCTTGGCCCTTTGGCATTTCAAAATTTGCACATGCCTGTATAATGGTAATTTCAGGAGGAGTTGCCTTTTAAATATGGTTTACACATTGAAGAGCATTTTAAATTTGTTGATCTCATGGCAAACAAGTGCCTAATAATTTTAAAATAAGCATATATTTTTTGCATTGAAGAATTTAGGAAGCAGGGCAACACACTGCCACCAAGTTAAATTTCAGTGGTGATATGTTTTGCATGTTCTAATGGCAACACTTAGTGAAAGTTACTAAGCTCTTCTATGAGCTATTTGTGAATCTCTGGTTGTCCTAGTGGCCAGCATTATTATCTTAGATGGGTCAAGTTCTCACTTCTTTTTTTTTTTTTTTAAGATTTTATTTATTTATTCATGAGGGACACACAGAGAAAGAGGCAGAGACACAGGCAGAGGGAGAAGCAGGCTCCATGCAGGGAGCCCGATGTGGGACTCGATCCTGGGTCTCCAGGATCAGGCCCTGGGCTGAAGGCGGCGCTAAACCACTGAGCCACCTGGGCTGCCCAAGTTCTCACTTCTTAGGTGCCATTTGACCTTTCCTGCACACACTCGTGCAGCCATTGGGAGTGATGCCCCGTGCTACTTAAATTCTTTCCTTTCCCTTCTTCACCACCCCCTTCTGCTCATCACCAATCTACTTTTTTGTCCTCCTCTTCCCATTTTTTACCCCATGTCAAAAGTTTATGGTTAAATTCCCTTGATAGATTCTCATAGATTAATTGGTATATGATGCAACTCTGCAGTATTTGGGATGTCACCATATTTTGTTTATTTTCATTTTACTTGCCATAGCACAATTCAAGAAACACAGAGTGTAGGATTAAGATCAATGCATGTTACATGCATTGATTATGTGCACCCTTTTGTAAAATGGACTGACCTTCAAAGGTATTTGCTTTGGGACCTTGCCCAAAACATACTTTTGATTCTCTAGGGTTAGCGAGGAATGGAACTGTCAGGGCAGCAAAAGTCAATGATTAGTTAAAGGATTTTTCTACCATCCCCTTTGTTTTCTACCCAAAACCTTGTTAAGCAATATCTAGATATCACTCTCCTTGGTTTTGAGGCATCAACAAATGAGATATTTCTTCATAAAATCTTGGAACAATCTTGAACTCTTATTTACTTGGGCAAAAGAGGATACAAAGGAATTTGTCTATAACATACAGCTGCGCTCTGTGACCCTGAGTGCATTTCTACACCGAAGGGCCAAGTGTTCTACCCTGACCATCTCCTCTAGAATAGAAAATGTCGTTGAAACAAGGGGTGGTGGAAAGGGAGGTGGGCAGGGGGTGGGGGTGACTGGGTGACGGGCACTGAGGGGGGCACTTGATGGGATGAACACTGGATGTTATGCTATATGTTGGCAAATTGAACCCCAATAAAAAATAATTAAAAAATTTAAAAGAAAAGAAAAAAAGATGTCATTGAGAAGACATTCAGCCATGACTCTTCTTTGTGAAGGCGTGTCCATTGGGCAGATTTTTTCTATTAACTAGCCTTAACTGGCAAAGGTGCATACATTTTATGTGAGAGAAAAATTCTTTATTTTTTTTTTGAGAAAAATTCTTACAGGAATTTTTGCAGACATATATTCTTTCCTTGCTGCAATATTTGTCTTTTGGGAAATGACTTGCAGAGCCTTGTGGTAAATTGCTTAAGAGTAGTTATAATCTGTTAATTCCATTTTTTTCTCCCTAAGAGAGACGGAGGAAAAAACCATCTGATGAATATCTAGGTCATACAGGAGCATTGGACCAAAGGTCTCCCAGAACAGCAGTGTTACTCTAAAATAAAGAGACTGGCTCTTGACCAGAGTCTATAGCAATTTAGCAACCAGAGTCCAAGGGCCATCTTTGGCTGGGCTACAGGATTCTGGAGAGCCCTCTAAAAAAAAAAAAAAAAAAAAAAAGGCTACACTGTGTTTTTTGTAGGTACATTTCATCAGGTTTTCAAATGCTTCACTGACTTTCTAAAATAATCTGTAGCATTCCAGAAGTTAAGGTTTGCATTTCAAGTTATATTTAATTCTTTTCTTTCTTTTCTTCTTCTTCTTTATCTTCTTCTTCTTCTTCTTCTTCTTCTTCTTCTTCTTTTGAGGGGGTGGGGAGAGAGAGAGTATAGGTGGTGGGGAAGAGCAGAGGGAGACAGAGAATCTCAAGCAGACTCCACACTCAGTATGGTGTTAGACCTCAGGCTTGACTCCATGACCCTGAGATCATGACTTGAGCTGAAATCAAGAGTCAGATGCTTAACCAACTGAGCCACCCAAGCACCCCTAAAATTAATTCTTAATTGGTATACTATTGCCTAATTCCATCTTTGGGGATGGAATTTTTCAGAGCCCTTAAGTATCTATCACCCAGTGCCAACAATCACCTAGTGACACGTGGCCAGGCCATTTCCTCTCTTATCCTGTACCTCCTGCCCCATCTCTGTTGTAAAGCAAGTTCTAGACATTGTATTAATTTATTGAAGAGGGTGTTTAAAGAAACAAAAATTCATTTATCTGGATGAGAATTATGATCCTATGTTACATACATATTAACAGTATCTTGGAATTTTTGGAAAGGACATTCATGTGTGTCATGTAATTCTTATGGTAATCTTTGAAGTGCAAATCTTTATTCCCACGTTGGAATTGAGAAAACCACGGCTTTGACAGAGATTGTCATTCCTACCCAGTCACAAAACAAATGCTACAGAGATGGGACTGTCAGATTCCAAGTCTTGGCCTCTTTCCCACGCACCGCTACCACCTCACAAACTGGTAGTTGTGAATGAACTTCAGCAACATCCCTATGTGAGGGGAAGAAAGAGAATTTAAAGTGGTTCAGGCATTTTACAACCCAATCTTCCATTAGTTTAGAGATTTCTGGAGCTCTTCATCCTTAGATCAGTAATCGCACTTAGTCCTGTGTTGTGAAATTGGACTGACAGGACATTGTAGGAAATTATTCTTAGTATGAACAAGATACTGGGTTTGAATTAGGTTAATATGTAACTAGCACATTCTCTGTCCTGGGGAAGTTGGTTCACTGCTTTGTGCAACAGAATTGATATTTTGATAGTCCCTAAATGCCATGATTATGCATTTATTTTGTGCTTAAACATGCTGTGTGTTAAGGGGATATCGAGATGAGCAAAGCAGATTTTGGCCCCAGGAAATTTTCAATCTAATGGTGGGGAAAATATAGACATAAATATTTGTAAGACTTGTCAAAATATAGATAAATTTAGGAGTTCAGAAGATAATAAAACTATTCACTGTTTATGGATTACTTCTCTGTTAAGAAATAGGGATGTGTGTTGTTGGTTTTAATGCTTCAACACACCTTTAAAGGCAAATATTGGGGCGCCTGGGTGGCTCAGCAGTTGAGCATCTGCCTTTGACTCAGAGCATGATCCTGGGGGTCCAGGATTGAGTCCCACATCAGGCTCCTGCAGGGGGCCTGCTTTTCTCCCTCTGCCTATGTCTGTCTCTGTTTCTGTCTCTCTCTCTGTCTCTCATGAATAAATAAATAAAATCTTAAAAAAAAATAAAATAAAGGCAAATATTATTAACCCCAGCTATAGCTGATGAAGTTGAGGTTTGTATGTCTGGTGACTTGGGCATCCCAGGTGAAGGGAGTAGCCTCAGAGAATTGCTGAATGAGTGAGGGGTCTGGGAAGCAAAGAAACTTCTCAGGTTCAGGAATCAGAAAACAGTGAATGACAAGGTCAAAAGCATATTCAAGGCCTCTAACCTGTAATGAAAGGAAAAAACATTGAGTGGATATGTATTGCCAAGTGTAGGAAAAGCATGGCCTCAATGAAGTGTCTACCAATCAGTGAAGTTCGTATGGACCTTCTGAGTGATGATATGAGTACTTTGGGGAGGCTGTGGCCTTAGAAAGCACAAAATTCTGATGCATGCTTTTCATTTTCACCCGTGGTTCTTTCTTTTTTCCTTTCTAGACTGTGGTCAGCTCTCTGCTATGAGCAATTCTCTAGCAGCTGAACTTTAGTTTAAGACCTTGTAAAACCCCTATATAATTATATTACCTACAAAGAATAAACTGATAGTGAGTTAAGTGAACATTATTTTGATTTCATATTGTTTAACCATCTCTATTCCATGTGGCAGTGGCCTAAGCAACTTGTTCTTATAATCCAGGTGTCTCTTTGATTAATTAAATTTGATTGGTAGGTTTTTTTTACATAAGAATTAATCAAAATTAAGGTGATGAAACTATCCTTTAATAGTGGGTCCATGTCATTATATATTTGTCAAAACCCATAGAATGTACAACACCAAGAGTGAAACCCAATGCAAACTATGAACCTTGAGGGATATTGATGTATCAATTGTAGCAAATATATCACCCTGGTATAGGATGCTGATAATGGGGGAGGATATGTATGGATGGGGGTAGAAAAATCTCAGTAGTTTCTGCTCAGTTCTTCTGTGAATCTAAAACTGCTCTAAAAAATAAAGTCTATTAAAAAATTAATACAAGTAGAGACCGACCAAAGCCAGGAGCCTTCTATCTAGGTAGTTTCATCTGTGAGTTTAGGAGTTGGTGGTAAAGGTAGGAGTACTATGTAATAGCACACCTGAGGGCAGCAGGGAGCCAGGATTCTTCCACCTGTACCAAGAGTGGCAAGAGGTTCCTCAGAATGATTAAATTCTCTTGTGATGTGAGAATGTTCAACCAAGAAGAACAGGACAGTGGAGAGATCTTAAGAATCAGAAAGAATGTCATACTTATCATTCTACAAATACAGAATTCATCATTCTTTTCCATCCAGAACTGATGCAGGATGAACCACTCTACTATCCCTCACTCTCCCAAAAGCCTTGTAGTGATGACTTCCCTTAAGAACACATCTTGATTTTGTCATGATAGTTGGCTCCTGGGCCATTTTTAATTTTAAAGTTCAAAACGCAAACAAAAACATGTACATCTAATCTAATGTAATCTAACATAAAAATTATGTCAGATTTTGCCAAGTCTCTCTCTCAATATTTTGTTAGAAAATCATGGCAGCTGGGCAGCCCGGGTGGCTTAGTGGTTTAGTGCCTGCCTTCAGCCCAGGGCGTGATCCTGGAGACCCAGGATCAAGTCCCACATCAGGCTCCCTGCATGGAGCCTGCTTCTCCCTCTGCCTATGTCTCTGCCTCTCTCTCTCTCTCTCTCTGTGTGTCTCTCATGAACAAATAAATAAAATTTAAAAAAAAAGAAAATCATGGCAGCTAAATATCTATTTCTATCTCTCTTTCTAGATAGATGTATAGATAGATAGATAGATAGATAGATAGATAGATAGATAGATAGATATCTCCCTGGCATATATGTACCCTTTTTCTCTTACATGATTTTGACTAAAGTACTCTCTTTTTTAAAGTACTCTCTACTATCATTTATTTTTTCTTCTCTAAACTCATTTGTTTTGAGTTTGCTTTTTTATTTTCACTGAATACTTTCTTTAGATTCTTAGTATTGAAAACTATAACACACACACAAAATCTTGAAAAAAAAAAAGCAATAATACTCTATCAAGAGTTGGAGCCCAGTTTCTCTGGTATTCCTAATAGCACTAGTTTCTGGAGGCCTCATAGTTCCTGATGTTATATATCTTTGTTAGCCAAATCATATTTCCATTTGTTTAGAGTCTTGGTTCCTGGGTCAATCATTTTATTTCTTTAAAGAACTATATGAATTACAATTACAGGAAGGGACTAAGTGAGCCAGGAAATAAAGATTTTCGATCAATCCTTCAGTCACCTTCCTGTAGTGGTAGTGAAGCCAGTGAAATCTTCCTTGCATAACTCTTATTGTAAGTGTGGAGTTGCCCAGATCAATCTTACCAAGTAGGAAAGAAAACTGGTATGATTCGTTTAAGGGAGTAAAATAATTAAGTGTCTTGGATTCAGCTATTATACTTTTGTATACAATTGTGTTGTATGTTGAAATTTACTATCTTCATTTTTTTAAAGATTTATTTGTTTGTTTTAGGGACAGGGGAGGGGCAGAGGGAGAGACTCAAGTGGACTCCACAGTGAGCATGGAGCTCCATGTGAGACTGCTGTGGGGCTCAATCTTACAACGCTGAGATCTGGACCTGAGCCCAAACCACAAACTGGCTGCTTAACTGACTACACCACCTACATGGCCAAAAATATACTATGGCTTTTTCTTTTTAAGATTTTATTTATTTATTCATGGGAGACACACAACGAGAGGCAGAGACACAGGCAGAGAGAGAAGCAGCCTCCCTGTGGGGAGCCCAATGCAGGACTCAATCCCAGGACCCTGGGATCATGACCTGAGCCAAAGGAAGACACTTAACCACTCAGCTACCCAGGTATCCCAAAATGTACTATGTCTTAAAAGAAATATGGCTTCAGAATTTTTTTCTTGTATCTCAGTCTGCCAATCACAGAGAAATTCAGTAAATGACTAAGAAACTAGATATGATCACCTGTGTCCTTGAAGTCTTTTTTTTTTACTTCCACCATAGTATTTTATTAGTTTTTCTTTTTTCTCACACTCCATAAAATGTCTCTGATGTCTATGTCTTGGCTGTTTTATGTTGCATAGTGGTATGATTTCTAACTGGTGCTCTCTTGTTAATCCATTGGCAAATATTTGTCTTTATTCTGTCAAATGGAACATCCTGAAATTACTCAATACATCAAAATATTAGATATTTCTTGAGCTGTTTAAAAAATTATTATTGATCTCTAAAATCGTTTATAATTTAATCTTTTAATTAGTTTTACTTTTTTTCTAAAGATTTTATTTATTTATTTATTCATGAGAGACAGAGAGAGAGAGGCAGAGACATAGGCAGAGGGAGAAGCAGGCTCCACGCTGGGAGCCTGGTGTGGGACTCCATTCGGGGACTCCAGGATCACACCCTGAGCCACCCAGGTGTCCCTAATTAGTTTTACTTTTTTTTTTTAATTTTTATTTATTTATGATAGTCACACACAGAGAGAGAGAGAGAGGCAAAGACACAGGCAGAGGGAGAAGCAGGCTCCATGCACCGGGAGCCCGACGTGGGACTCGATCCGGGGTCTCCAGGATCACGCCCTGGGCCAAAGGCAGGCGCCAAACCGCTGCACCACCCAGGGATCCCTAGTTTTACTTTTTAAGTAAGAAACTAAAGCTGCTTTCTTCAAAAGACACTTTTTTTTTTTTTTTTTTAGGAAATCAGAGATTGATATGGATGATATATGAGCATTTATCAGTAAATGTTACCTAGCTCCCTCAGTTATTTGCAGAGGTAATATACAACATACTTAACTGCATATGTAATGAGTATCTTCCAAGAAGAATAAGGCATGGGTCTTAGAACTAGAGAAAATGGCTGGATACTCAAGAGAGGGCTCCTGGGGTAGTTGATATAGTTGTATCAAGAAGACTCAGCTAGTCATCCTTTCTATTGTTGAAGAATTGTGGCAAGAGTCTAGATTCGATCTTGATACAGGCCAGCTGAGAGTGATTTATGTTTACTATTATTCTAATAGAGCAGCATGACACTGAAGACAGTCTTCAAAATCAGAAAGGCCAAGTTTGGAATCTGCCTTTATGGCTTGTGCGGCCCTCGGGAAATTTCTTATCCTCTGGGTGAAACAGTTTCCTTTTTTATAAATAAGTATGGTGATATCCTCCAAGTAGGGTCACCAGATAGTGATAGCTAATGTGGGAAAAACAATTGCTGGCCTACATACAGGAAGTGTGTGGTCATTGAGAGGGGTTGCCACCATTCCCTTCATTTCTGTAGCCCCACTCTTCCGGGTTGCTCTTTTGTTCTTGAAAAACCTTTCCTTGGGCTCTTTGTCTTCTGCTCCTGCCTTGAACATGAGTGCTTGCCAGCTGCCTTCTGTTTTTTTTGTGCTCACCCTTTCCTGTGATCTCATCTGGAACCCTGTCCAGATGCTGTCCTGACTTTAGCACAACTTTCTAGCCTGAACCACTCTTCAGTATTTCTCCTGGGCTCGGAATCCAACTTGTTACTAGTAATTTCCGTTTGACTACCCTCCAGCTACCTCAGACTCTGTACGTCGTCTACAACTGAACTCACCCATCACACACTTTTTCCCATCATACACTCTCTCCTTGCGTCTTCTGAGTTAAAGTAGCACCATTGGCTTACTCTCTCAAGCCAGAAAACTGAAGGTCATTTTTGAACATTCACTACCATTTTTTTTTCATTCACTACCATTTTTATACCCAAATATGTCATGTATTCTTGTAAAATTTGCCATTTAACTATCTTTTCATCTCCACTGTAGTTCGGGCCCCCATTTTTTTTCCTACTAACTATCTTTCCCCATTTCCAGCATCAACCCTCTCCAGACTATTCTATGCAAAACCAAGAGAATAATTTTTTAATACTACTTTCTTTTAAAATTTTATTACACCCAAAATGGCTTAAAGAAAGATAATAAAATACATATATATATATATATATATATATATATATATATATATATATATATATAACTACTACTACTATTACTACCTGTAATCCACTAGGTAGATGAAACCACTACCAAAACTTGGTACACATTCTCTCAGACTATTTTAAACTTTTAAACAGCAGACTGTGCTGTAATGTCAGAATGTTAGAAGTTTTTGAATCCTTGATATGGTGAGATTGAAAATAAATAGCGAATGGGGGCACCTGGGTGACTCAGAGGATTAAGTATCCAGCTCTTGATTTCAGCTCAGGTCGTGATCTCAGGGTCCTTGGATAGAGACTTGCCTTGGGCTCTGCATTCAAAAGGGAGTTTGCTTAAGACTCTCTCTCCCTCTCCTTGGGCCCTTCCCCCCTGCTTTTCACTTTTCCTCTCTCAAGTAAATAAATAAACCTTAAGAAAAAAAGTTAGCTAAGATCTGCAGTCTGACCTGCACTGGGCAATTGACCATACACTGTGCTGACATAATAGAGTCCGACTATTGGTTGATGACTGATTCTTCGTCAATTTCATTTTAAAGGCCATATGGCCAAATCACATACCTTTGTTGAGGTTATAGCTTTTCCTGAAATAAACCGCTGTCATCCTAGGAGTGATGGATCCTGGAGCATGAAACTTGGACAGTCAGCTGACGTGAGATAAAAGGCTTTTTTTCTCCTTAATACCAGAATTTCCTTTAGTCTACACTTGGAGGATTTCAGGGCCTTTCCGGTGAAGCAACAGCAGTGGCGACATGGGGGAAGCTGGGAGCAAACCAACCCTGCTAGAGACCAAAGAGATGCCCTGGGCATACGCAGTAGAAATTCTGCAGGTGGTTCTTCACTCCTCGTGTTCCCAAAACTACATACAGCGAGACTCAAAGTTACAGCCTGCTTCCTGCTGAACCCTGGGGAAACAAGAGTAAAGGTCCATTTGATACTTGAGGCAAAATTAAATGACTGAACGCATGTAACTAGAAAGGCTAGATAGAGCTAAGATAACCAGTAAGTAAATGTTTGTTGAAACACATTCACTGCTCAGTGACCTGAAGTCAGCAGTAATAGAAGTAATAGAAGACAAGTACATTGTAGTAGATATCTGGCACCTTTTCAGCACTGATGGGTCTTTTTTTTTTTTTTTTTTAAGATTTTTATGTATTTATTCATGAGAGACACACAGAGAGAGGGAGAGAGACACAGGCAGAGGGTCTTAATTTACTTTTGCTATGTGTTTTATAATCCTGTGTATGGAAATAATTGGCCTTTAAAAGGTAAAATCTTCTCTAGGTGTTTGATTCTTCGCTAGATGACAATCCTTTGAGAAAACAAGCCTTCATAAATAAGAGGTCGGCCACGTTTCTTTGTTTGATTTCATTGTTCTGAAGCCTTTCATTGTTTTGTTTTTTTTTATTTTTTTATTTTTTTTAATAAATTAATTTTTATTGGTGTTCAATTTACCAACATACAGAATAACACCCAGTGCTCATCCCGTCAAGTGTCCCCCTCCGTGCCCGTCACCCATTCACCCCCACCCCCCGCCCTCCTCCCCTTCCACCACCCCTAGTTCATTTCCCAGAGTTAGAAGTCTTTATCTTCTGTCTCCCTTTCTGATATCTCCCACACATTTCTTCTCCCTTCCCTTATATTCCCCTTCACTATTATTCATATTCCCCAAATGAGTGAGAACATACACTGTTTGTCCTTCTCCGATTGACTTACTTCACTCAGCATAATACCCTCCAGTTCCATCCACGTTGAAGCAAATGGTGGGTATTTGTCGTTTCTAATGGCTGAGTAATATTCCATTGTATACATAAACCACATCTTCTTTATCCTAGCCTCAGCAATCAGACAACAAAAAGACATTAAAGGCATTCAAATTGGCAAAGAAGAAGTCAAACTCTCCCTCTTCGCAGATGACATGATACTCTACATAGAAAACCCAAAAGCCTCCACCCCAAGATTGCTAGAACTCATACAGCAATTTGGTAGCGTGGCAGGATACAAAATCAATGCCCAGAAATCAATGGCATTCCTATACACTAACAATGAGACTGAAGAAAGAGAAATTAAGGAGTCAATCCCATTTACAATTGCACCCAAAAGCATAAGATACCTAGGAATAAACCTAACCAAAGAGGTAAAGGATCTATACCCTAAAAACTATAGAACACTTCTGAAAGAAATTGAGGAAGACACAAAGAGATGGAAAAATATTCCATGCTCATGGATTGGCAGAATTAATATTGTGAAAATGTCAATGTTACCCAGGGCAATTTACATGTTCAATGCAATCCCTATCAAAATACCATGGACTTTCTTCAGAGACTTAGAACAAATTATTTTAAGATTTGTGTGGAATCAGAAAAGACCCCGAATAGCCAGGGGAATTTTAAAAAGGAAAACCATATCTGGGGGCATCACAATGCCAGATTTCAGGTTGTACTACAAAGCTGTACTACAGTGTGGTACTGGCACAAAAACAGACACATAGACCAATGGAACAGAATAGAGAACCCAGAAATGGACCCTGTACTTTATGTTTTTTTTTTTTTTGAAGCCTTTCATTGTTGACCTTCATTCACAAGTTTTGTCAACTGAGGGCAGTTTATGTGGTTAGCAGCGCCCCTCCCCCCATGGTATTTCAATATTGCCTTGGGTGGTGACGTTGCTTTGGCACTTGGTTTATGAGCCATTATCTTGTGAAGGAACTTGCAACTCTTCAATTTAAATCTATCTTGTTAATGCTTCCCTGTTTTACTATTGGAAAGTAGATATGAGATTTCTTGAGTCTCAAAAGGCATTTTTATGTACCAATTATTTTAGGCTAGTTTCTTTGAAGGCAGCAATTAACATAGTATATTTAAATAGCTAAGTTTATTAAAAATAGCTAAGTTTTTCCTCTGCATATCCTGGCCTCTGAAATGTCACTATCATTTGTATCGCATGTTATTTAGATCATGGGGACAAGGTGTTTCAAAGTAAAGTCAAAACAAATTCAGCCTTTCCAGTCCTAAAGTTAGTTTTATTTTATTGCTGTATAACAGATTCAAGTGGGAATCTACTTCTGTAAGTTACCTTTAGTTTCTTAAGAATACTCTTCTCAGAAAGTTAAGCTAAGTATCTTTTCAGTCTTTTTTCTAAATATTTTTATTTATGGATAGGAAATGGAAATATTTTTAGTTTTTATAGCACCAAGATTATGTCTGAACTTTTTAAAATGGAATAATATAGATCAAGATAATATCTGTTGTATAAAGTATTACACAATTATAAAAGGTTTATACTAATTGAATTAAATATACACTAATATTTAAATATTCATGTACTCTAATATTTAAATATTTGTTTTCTTCTAAGGCCCAAGATAGTGGGTTGCTTATTCCACCAGATCTTCAATTTTAGTTTGTACCCTGATTACCTGGAAAATCCTGGGTCCTGTCCTGAAGAGCTGATTCTGTAGATCTGAGAAAGGCTAAGAATTCACTTTTCTAACAAATTATTAGGTGATGCTGATGCTGATGGTTGGAAAACCACTAGTTTAAGCATTCAGAGGGATGTTTTTCATAGCTGAGTATTGGAATGTTTCTGTGGCTAATAGGCACAGACAGGGACTTCTCATAGGTGTTCCAAATCTAAGATCTTTGATCTTACATCTCCATTTAATTTGATGATCTTTGGAATTCTGGCCCCGGGGATGGAAAAAGAGCTGATGCCATCAGCCCCAAATCAGCTATGGGAGAGTAGGTAAAAGTAGAAGAATGTGTTAGTTTAGGTTCAGACAAATTGAGTTGGGTGTCCAGGTAGAAGTGTGCTAAAGGCAAATAGAAATTATGGACCAGCACTCCAGAGCAAGAATAAGGCTGTAGAGAGAAGGAAACTAGTAACTTTCTGATGACATAGGGGTCGATGCCTTTGCTGCTTTGTTTCATTTAATTTCCACAAGTCTCCTAAGCGTAGGCAAAAAGTATTCTCATTTTTATCCACAAGGAAGGAAACCAAGATTCAGAAATTAAGTAACTTATAATTAGTTGTCTAGGACCAAAATTTGAACCCCATTTGGTTTGTTTCTAAACTCTATTATATCTGTGGATGAGAGAGTTTGAAAGGGGGCGGTAGACTTTAGTGTTCTATACTGGGGGGGGATCAGGTAGCAAGAGGCTGAGAAAGTCATTGAGATTTGCTGTCTGAAAAGAAAGCCTTTGGTATTTTGGTTGAGAGTGTAAGTCCCTAGACTGCAGAGGGCAAGGAAGAAGAGGCAATGATTGAAGATTCACTTTTTGAAGATTGACTTTAAAAGGAAAAAGAAAAGAGAATGATGTTTTGAGGATTAGGGTCTTCTCTAACATAGACACCTGTTATAGACTGAATGTTTGTATCTTAGCCAAGTTCATACGTTGGGGTCCTAACCCCTATGTAGTGATATTTGGAGGTGGGACATTTGGAAGGTACTCAGGTTTTGATTATGTTATGAATATGAGACCTCCATCATGGAATTGGTGCCCTTGTAAGAAGAGGAAGAGAGAGATGTCTATTTCTCCATGTATATGCACCCACAAAAGGCCACATGAGCACACAATAAGAAGGTGACCATCTGGGACGCCTGGGCGGTTCAATGGTGAAGCGTCTGCCTTGGGCTCAGGGCATGATTTGGAGTCCCAGGATCAAGTTTCACATGGGGCTTCCTGCATGGAGCCTGCTTCTCCCTCTGCCTGTGTCTCTGCCTGTGTCTCTCTGTCTCTCATGAATAAATAAATAAAATCTTAAAAAAAAAAAAAAAGAAGGTGGCCGTCTGCAAGCCAGGCAGAAGACCCTCACCAGATCTGGACCATACTGACACCCTGTCCTTAGACTTAGACACAGCTTCCAGAACTGTGTGGAAGTAAATGTCTGCTGTTTAAGCCACCTGGACTATAGCATTTTAATATAGCAGCCTGAGCTAAGACAGCACCCATGCAAATTGGTGGGTTGTTTATTCAGACATGGTCCATTGAAAGGTGGCTCTAAGGGTTTTGAATATGTGAAATTGGTGTCTCTTGATGTTTGTTCCCATCCCTACTTCTGTTGGAACACTTACAAACAAGCAGGGTATTCCAGTCTTGTCAGGATTCTCCTGCCAAATATGCTTAATTATGTAACTGGGTGAGGTGTGCATTGCCTCTTACATAAGAACCGGTTTTTCTGTCATTTATCAAGCTGGATTGGGCTACTCTCTTTCACTTGTGTGCATGTGATACATGAGGTGGTGAACGTGGTGTTAAAAGCATTACTTGAATGGCTTTCAGTTTTAGTTTGAGCTTCAGAGCTGATGAACTAAAGTTCTTAACACTTAACACTAAAGAAATCAACTCTATTATATTTAGGGATTTGAAGTGTTTAGAGACCTATCCAAAATAAATGAAATATCAAGTTATTGATTCATATGGGTCAGTGCCTTCATATAAAGGATAGTGTAAAATGTTATTTCCTTTCAGGCCTGAACTCATTTTATCTTTTCATTTTGAAGTTACAGTGGAGATGACTTATAAATGCCTACAGATTTTTTTTTTTCTGCAGCATGGCTAGAAATGTTCATAGTTGATTTATTACTAATCTCTTGAATCTGTAACAGGTAGAGCCAAGAGAATGAGGAGCATATTGAACATGAAGCTAGTGGGGCTGAACTTCTTCTTCAGCCAGGAAGAATATAAAATGACTAATCTATCACCAAGATGCTAATTAGTATCTAAGAGAAAGTGATATTACTGACATCACATAATTTCTATGAATTGAAATATGTTTTGGAAATGATTGATGGGCTTTTCTTTTGTCTGAAGCATATTCTAGCTGAGGTTTTTAAATGGCAAAGAATTCTCCCTGAGGGTAAATATGAAGACTATGTGAAGCTAGGCTCTTCATATTTTTTAGCAATATGAGGTCTCAAGAGTGTACAGACACTCAAATTTCCCCAAAGTCAGCCCTGTGTGTAAGGGAAATGTAATAGCTATCCACACCAAATTAGAGAACCATCAGCAGCTTCTAAGACAGATATGGATAGAGTATATATAGTCTTTTACAGGCCAATGGTGGCACTATCCTTCTTCTAAGTCACCTGAAAAAAAATTACAAATATTAAAACGATGTTTTGGGTTACACACTAAACAGGTGTGTTTTGGGTTACACACTGAATTATTCCCTGGATCATCTGAATGTATTATATGCATGTGTCTGGGGTATATATATGACCATAACCTTTTTGTGTCTCATCTGTAAAATGGGGATAATAGTAGTACCCACTTTTATAGAGTTGTTATGAAGATTAACTATTAATATGTGTAAAGTCCATAGAATTATACCTACCATAGAGTAACCCCCCCAATTAGAGTAATACATTTATTACTTAGAAGGGAACATGGAATAAGTCCTCTTCCCACAGCTATTGGCAAAGAGAGAGAAGAAAAAAGGGGGGATGTGAAAGGTAGAGATACCTCAGCCAGGCAAGCTCAGCAGTGAAGGGGCAGATTGGAGAGCATTGGTACAGATGAGGCTGCTCATGATGTGGGGGGCACATCACGACTGAGATCTATCTTGTTTCCTTGGCAGGGCACTTCTTGTGGGGACAGTGACTGCCAGTGGGTGGCCAGGGTAGGTAGGCAAGGACAACCCTCTTAATTCCCTTTCCGCGAACTAGGTTTTTGCTTTTGGATTATTGTCATATCTGAGCACAAGTGCCAGCTTGAGCAGCCTTTGAGGGAAGCTCCCATTCAAGACTCAGGGCTCACTTAGAAGTAGAAGAGACTCTACTTCGTTCCCATGCTCTCAACTCTTGCCTTCCTTCGGGAAATGGCATGTTGTTTGCCTCTTTAAGCATGTATGGACAGATACTTTTCTTAAAGGACCTCTCTAATCAAAGAATCACAAAGCCTCCTCCAGATATATATTTAGAAGTGTTGCCATGGTCACTGTTTCCTGTTTGGGCATCTGTCATCTGGCTACTGCAGCCTGCAGGTGAGACTCTTCCAACAGCTCATCACACATGTCTACGCCAGCTCAGTGGGGGGAGGACCAGGACTCCAGAAGAATCCCTTGTTGCTATCAACAGTCTTGCTAATTGCTTTACAATTTTACTGTAATTGGGCAAGCCACTTGATCTCCATGGACCTCCATCCCCTCCTTATGTAAAATGAGGGTGCTGGGTGAGCCTCTGAACTCCTGCAAAGTGTGATGTCGCCTTTGCTACATGTGACCCCAGTCACAAAGATGTTAACTCACTCTAGGGAGGCTAACATATTTCTTACATACCGATTACAAAAGTGATTCAACAGAAATCCCTTCCATTCAATAACAATCTCAAGGAGATTGGATCTAGTGACCCGGAAGCCACTATTACAGTTAACTTCCCCTTGGGCTCCTTGCTGTCTAGTCTGACCAATCCCCACCCTCACTTTACTTGAAGCAGGCCTTGCTGTTATTTACTTCTTGGAGGCTCCCAAAGCTCAAACCAGTTCATCAGAAAGATTCCTGGGCTCATAAGACTTCCTGGAAGTGAGAGGTTTTAATTCTAGCCCAGGCAGGATCAGATTGATCCAGATAAGCCTGGTCTGAGTATCTTCTGGGATTCTTCTGTCATTTTCAATTGCTGATGTAGAAACTGTTTTGTAATACTTTGAATAGGGTCATTTTCCAGACATGATCATGATAGCATTTTTTTCTGTGGTTAGCAACCATGGAGAGATGGCATGCAAAGAAAATTACCAATATTGACTATGAGGTTGCTGTGAAATTGCAAAATTGGATTTTTTATATATTTTAGGGATGACAAAATGATCAGCAAGAAAGGATAATGCTGACTCCATCAGTGACTGATGGAAGGAAACTCTGGGGTGAGCATAAGTGAGCCCATGGATACTATGTCTGAAGATGAGATTTGCTCTCTGTATATTTCTAGCAGCCAGCAGTTTAAGTGTGTGGAGAGTCTACACATGCAGAACATGAACTTGGAGTGTTCCGATCAGAGGTTTTATATAGTATTTCATAAACTTCTGGTGGGTAGTTATAGTCTAATTGCATGCTGTCTTTGCCAAAGTACTTGAGTTCATTACACTCAAAATAAAGGCTTAGCTGCTTCAGATGCTTTTTGTGATGAAGAGAGGAGATACCTATATACATAAATAAATTGCATAGTGTGTCCGATAAATATTGTAAGTGAAAATGTGATCCTCTTGTCTGTGAGAGAATCTCATAGGTACTCTCAAGCAAATTGCTTCTTTAAAATGTTCTATTTTCATTTTATCATTCTGATTTGGGGACCTAGAAGATTTAAATCATATCAGAATGCACAAAACAGGAAATTTTCTTAGTACAGTTAATATCTTCTCCCTGGTTTATTAGGCTTGAATGCTGTTAGAGAGCTTTAATGGGGATGC
Source organism: Nyctereutes procyonoides (assembly GCF_905146905.1). NCBI lineage: Eukaryota > Metazoa > Chordata > Mammalia > Carnivora > Canidae > Nyctereutes > Nyctereutes procyonoides. The sequence continues at coordinate 70,591,024 of NW_026575052.1, read as the reverse complement.
TAAAATCTAAAATATTTTATGAAACAGGTAAAATGATTTCAATTAAGGGTTCACTTACTAATAAGCCAAGCTGTTACAGATATGCGTTTTTCATTTTTCCTGATAGCTTCACAAGGCCCAGGGGTACACACCAGCTCAGTCAGCCTGGCTCAGAAATTGTTTTGAGGCTCACATCTTAAAGAGTGAGGGTTTTTAAAAATTATTTATCTTTTTAGTTACTTTTTAAAAATTATTAACTATTGTAGACCAAAAAAGTATAGATGATAGCCTAATTAATACTCAATGTACTGGTGACTTGGTGTAAGAATATCACAAACACAGTTGAGATCCTCATGAAATGCTATCAAGAGTTTTCATACCTTAGCAAGTCATTTTAAAAGTTTGCTCTCAATAAAGCTTTTCATACCGTGGGATCATAAAGCTATTTTCCCCAATTTTGTTTCATAAGTGTTTTAAAGTATTCTCCTCTCCCTATTTAGCTTTTGATTTATCTACAGTTGAATTTTGGAAATCTTGTGGGATAGGGATCTAATTTTATTTTACTTTTTCATGTATGTAAGCAATTATTCTAGTAGAACTTTTTTTTTTTTTTTTTTTAGGAGAGAGAGAAAGATATGCATGAGAGGGAGGGGGCAGAGGGAGAACAAGATAGAGAATCCCAAGCAGGCTCCTTGACTAGCATGGAACCCGAGGCTAGGCTTGATCTCATGACCCTGAGATCATGACCTGAGTGGAAATCAAGAGTTGGATGCTTAACTGACTGAGCCACCCAGACACCTCTCTAGGAGAACTTATTGGATGGAATTTTCAATGCTAGGAATATGTGAAGTTTTATTAATCATATTTGGATTTGTTTTGCTTCTTGAAACTAAGGGATCAGATTATTATCAATTCTGGGAAAACATAAGACATTATCTCTTTGGATATTTTCTTTCCTGCATTCACTTTATTTTCTTTTTCTGGAACTCATTTTAGAACTATGTTCAAACTTCTATCTTCACGTTTCTTGACCTCTTTTTCCTGTGTTTCACATCCTTGATTCCCTGTCTTGTCTTCTGTGCAATTTCCTCCAAGTTAAAAGTTCTCTCTTACTAATTTTTTCTTCAGACATGTCTAATATGCTGCTAATATTTTCCATTTGTGTAACTTGTAAGTTTAGTCTTTTTCAAAGCTATCTTCTCTTTTAAAGTGGTGTTATTCTCTCACGTGTTCAATTTCCCTTTGTCTTTATTTTGGCATACTTGTTTTATGTCTTGGATACTTTTGTTATCTGAAGTTCTTCCACCAAGTTATTTAGATTTTAGGTTGATCTTCAGTATGGTTTCTTTGATTCCTTGTAAATTTTGGATTGTGAAGTCATCTAAAGTAGGACTTATTGGTGGGAATCTTGTACAACTGCCAGAGCAATTTTTAATCTCCTCCTGCTAAGGATATTTCTAGCTCAGTAGGACTTTTTTTGTTTATTTGGTACCTTTTTGGTTCAGACATTGCTAGACAATGGAATAGGTGCACAATTACACATTTTGGAGAAAGATAATTATTGTTTCCTCCCAGAACCTAGGCCAAGATAAATGCTCTTCTTTTCTAGGGTGGCTTTTTTTTTTCCTTCTTTTTTTCAGTCTAGCTTTTCTAGAGGGGTAAAAACCTTCTGGAACCTGTCTCGATTCAGGTTCTCAGTCCTACCTTTCTTTCCTCAGAAAGGCTCCAGGCATTGTCTGTTACTCATGTGGTGATTAGGAACCTCAAGTTCTGGTTACAAAGACAGACAAAACCCTGTTAGAACTCTTTAGTATCATCAGCTTCTCCTTACTTTTATAGCTTAGGTGTTTCAGTCATTTTTGATCACTGTAGATTTCTCTTGCATAATTAATTAACTTTGGTTTTATAGTAGAAGCATTTCAAATCCCAAACTGCCACAAAGGGAAGTTTGTTTGCTTATCTCTTAAAGCTTAAGTTATTTAGATAACAGTCTTGGGTGAAGATGAAAATGATTTATTTTTTTAAAGATTTTATTTATTTATTCATTAGAGACACAGAGAGAGAAGCAGAGACACAGGCAGAGGGAGAAGCAGGCTCCCTTGTGCGGAGCCCGAAATGGGACTTGATCCTGAGACCCAGGGATCATGATCTGAGCCAAAGGCAGATGCTCAACCACTGAGCCTCCTGGGTGCCCCAGGATAAAAATGACTTGACCAGTAATAGAGCCAAACAATCATAGAGTGTAATACAAATGAGTTTACTTTAAAAATTGGTATTGCACTTTTGCCTCCATTCGAGTGAATCTTCAGAAAAATAACTTGCTCTTGACCAAAAATGTCTTTATTCTTTCAACAGGTTAGTACTGAGTGTCTGTGATGGTGCACTTCAGATTTCAGTGTATTGACTACTGACCTATTTCTCTCTCAGCCAATAAATAAACAAACCCATGTGTGAATTGAAAAATGACAGCTAATGTAGTGCAGATCCTCTATATCTCCTTAAAACAAAACAAAAAGAGATTAAGTGGTGCTGGAATTTTGACAATGTGGTCATAAACTGTTGCCAATTAAAAGCAATTAGCCCCCATTGTTTTGTATTAACTGGACATGCAACTTAATGGAGCTCAAAGGGCTTGCAGTCTGAACCTGATTTGATCTCCTTTTACAAGTAATTATGACTCAAGGGAAGACTCAACAGATATGTCTACAATTATATGTATGTGTATGTCCGTTTTGTTCCCTTAGAAACAGTATCCTGTTATTTGTACCAATTTTCTAGAAAATTAACTTTTCCAGTTGGGCAAGCTCGGTTTACTTGGCAAGAGAATGCATAAAAGCACCCATTTACATCTATTGATTTGGCAGAGACATAAAGAGTATGGTGAGTAATGCCCTTCATTCAGACAGACTTCTCCTGAAAGGTTGCTGCAAAGAATTTTGAAACAAAGTGTTCTTCTGAGAAAAAAAAATAACCAAAACTTAGAAAAAGTAATTTTATTAATAAAATATTATTATTATTATTTTATCTTATGGCTATACCAGAAAGTTTCTCTGCCCTTAAATGGCTAAGGGAACTTTAGGTATAAGGATCAAATAACAATAACTATTTCTTGTGGCAAAAGAGATCTTAGGATCTTAGGAAGTCTTTTCCAAGGTCATTGTGACCTTAAGCCAAGCCAGAGCACAAGCAATCTCCACATTGCTCTTTCCATGGCCTTAAGCTCTTGTGAAGTGGCTCAGAAACCACAAATGACATCCCTTGAGTATAAAGATAGAAGGACAAATATCTATTAATGCATTGTCATGGCTTCTTTGACATTTCTCTTACCAATGCCTGAGAGGTCCATGGGATGTCAACAGCCAAAGTTGATAGAAAATCTGTGGGGCCACTTTGCTTTTCTCATAGTTGAGTTGACTAGCAGGAATGCAAAGCTGTCAGGTTCCCTAGGATCGAATTTGTGATTTCTTTGACTCCATAAATCATCAATGAATGAATGATGTATTTAAAAACACTTAATGAGGGGCACCTGGGTGGTTTAGTCGGTTAAGTGTCTGCCTTTGGGTCAGTCATGATCTCAGGGTCCTAGGATAGAGCCTCTTGTCGGGCCTGCTTCTCCCTCTTCCTCTGTGCTCTCTCTCTCTCTCTCTCTCTTGCTCTTTCTCAACTAGATAAATAAATTCTTAAAAATAAATAAATAAAAACACTTAATGAGAGTCTACCAGATGCTTGGGTTGAAGCAACAGAAGCAATTAAAAAGTAGTTCCTACCCTACCACTGGGTAGTGTTGGAGGTTAGTACAATCAATGAGTGTAATGTGGATGGAGTAGGGGTACAGATCCAGTTGTGGGAACATGGGGGAGAGGGTCAGGAAGGGATCCTGGATGAATGACCTCTGACTTGAGTAAAAAGGGAATTGCAGTGTGCAACTAAGGCTATGATGGGAATCATATTGCAATAAATAAGCATATCAAACCAATACATTGCATACCTTGAACTCACACAATGTTATATGTCAATTTTATCTCAATTTTTAAAAAGTAGGGAATTAATTGCATGTGTGTTAGTCAAGTGAAGTGTTCTCAATATCAGAGATAAGCAAAACTTAGGAACACAGAAGGCATGGCTATTTTTCGTAATAAATTGTTCTATTTAATTATCCTAGTTTTTAATTTTTTTAAAGATTTTATTCTTTTTTTTTAAATTTATTTTTTTTTAATTTTTATTTATTTATGATAGTCACAGAGAGAGAGAGAGAGGCAGAGACGCAGGCAGAGGGAGAAGCAGGCTCCATGCACCGGAAGCCCGATGTGGGATTCGATCCCGGGTTTCCAGGATCGCGCCCTGGGCCAAAGGCAGGCGCCAAACCGCTGCGCCACCCAGGGATCCCAAAGATTTTATTCTTTAAGTAATCTCTATACCCAACATGGGACTTGTACCCATAACCCTGAGACCAAGAGTCACACACTCCACCAACTGATCCAGATAGGTGCCCCTGTTTAATTTTTATTCTCTTGGTAACATACCCTCTGCCTACTATGTATAATGACAAACACGTAGAGAATCCCAGGACAAAGCTTTCTCCATCTCTGTGCCAATGAACTGATAATTTACTACGAAGAAATTTAGGAAGTTCTTTGTTATTATCTAAAGGAAACAAATTCAACACAAATTCGTTGAGTGCTAACTTTTGGACAGCTATAATGAATGCTGGGTTTATGATGGTGAAAAAAAGGCTTATTTCTGCCTCCAGTTGCTCACAATGCAGCCAGACTCTTAAATAGGTAACCATAATGCAATGATAGAGTGGATTTGGCTAATCTATGAAAAGATTATATCCTTGTGATCTTAATTACCACCGATTCCCTGACCAGCCTGCAAATCAGGCCCTGATTTTCCATCCCAGATCTTTCCAGAACCGCCTGTCATGCATTTCTGACCTCCAGATCTCAGTCATAATTAATAGTTTATCCACTTAACAGGACATGTTTGTGGAACTGCCCAGCCTCATGCAACCCCAATTCTTTAATTTATAGAATTAGGTGTTGTCTCCAAACTCCCTCTGTTCCTGAACTCCCACCTCTGCTCAGTGTTTTTTTTTTTTTTTTTTTTTTTTTTTTTCCTGCTCAGTGTTTGCTCCCATCCCAGGATTAACCTTGGCCCCTATTTATCCTCTGTCTTTGAACTTGCCTTCTTCCCCTGCCACACCCTGCTCGTTCAAAATATCCTTTACTTACTCAAGTCCTGCCATTTTTGAACTCCTGTGGGTTTCAGCAAGATGTAAAAAAAAAAAAAAAAAAAAGGAAAATCACTTAAGAGTTGCATCCTGGGTGGTTTAAACCCATTGGTGGAACTTGCAAAAATAAAGCCAGGATAGTAAAAGAACTGAAGGTGGCAGTAGAGGAACAAACATGCTCTCTAGTCTGTCTGGTACTGGGGGGGGGGGGGGGGGGAACAAAACAAAACAACCTAAAAAAAAAAAACCCAAACCCCGAATATAGGAATTCCAGCTAGCTTCTGTTCCTCTTCTTTTTTATTCCTAATTCATCTGTTTCTCTCCCCTTTCTGACTTTCTTTTCTAAGTCTTCCCAATTGCTTTAGAAGACTGTGCAGGGAGAGATATCATTTCTAGTTTTTTCATTTTTTTCCCTACTCATCAAGAAATATTAAATCTGCCATCCTTTGCCTTTTCATCTGCTCCAAGTCTTACTAAATAAATGGCCTCTTGGGACTGCTAAAAAGAAAAATGACAGGCCCCAAATGGCATCACTTTGATTTAGGCCCAAGTCAGCAAACCGGGGCTTAATGCTTCATCGAATTGTACCCCAGAAATAGAAGCCTTAACCGGTCAGCAGGAATTTCCTGGTGCTCACCAAAGAGGTTTCTGTCTCTGGGCCTTCTCCATCCCTCAGATGAAGAGGAGATAATCTGTAAAAATAAAGCCCTCTGCCCTTCTCCCTAAGAGAAGGTGATCTTGCCTGAAACAATCTTTTTTTTTTTTCTCTAGTAACTATCCTGCCCTACACTCCTTCCTATAAAAACCTTCCATTTTGTATAACTCCTTGGGGCACCCCTCTATTTGCCAAATGGGAAGCTGCTCAAATCACGAATTGCTTAATACAGCCAATGAGATCTTCACATTTACTCTGCTGAATTTTGTTTTTTAACAGAACGAATACAACCAAGTCCATTCTCTTTCATCTTGAATACAAACTTATAAAAAGAACCCTGGTTGGGCAAAATTAACATGTGATTTTAGGCAATTGCCTGTAGAATATTTAGCCATTGGGTAAATCATTCAGGGAACTTCCTTGGGAGGACCTATCCAGCTGTCCCTGAGGGTCAGATCTGGTATGCTACTTGTTTTTTTTTCCCCAAAGATTTTATTTATTTATTCATTCATGATAGAGGGGGGTGGGGGGTGGGCAGAGACAGAAACAGGCTCCATGCTGGGAGCCCGATGCGGGGCTTGATCCCGGGACTCCAGGATCGCTCCCTGGGCCAAAGGCAGGCGCCAAACCGCTGAGCCAGCCAGGGATCCCCTGCTACTTGTCTTTGTAAAGAAAATTTCTTTCTTTCTTTCTTTCTTTCTTTCTTTCTTTCTTTCTTTCTTTCTTTCTTTCTTTCTTCTTTCCTTTTTAAAGATTTTATTTATTTATTCATAGACACACACAGAGAGAGAGAGAGAGGCAGAGGGAGAAGCAGGCTCCACACAGGGAGCCCGATGCGGGACTCCAGGCTGCAGGCGGCGCCACACCGCTGCGCCACCGGGGCTGCCTGTAAGGAAAGTTTCACTGGGATGTGGCCATGCCTGTAACCTCTGAGTGCTTTTGCCTGAAAGCAGCAGAGTTCAGCAGTCCTGACCAGACCATTGGGCCTGCAAAATACTTACTTTCTTTCTGGTTTTTTACCGAGTTTGCGGCCCCTGCTCTAGGTGTCTGTATTAATTCACTGGGGCTAAATTATGGGGCAAGTGGCAGATGACCAAAAACCTTAGTGGCTTATCATGAAGGGCCCCTTTTCACTAAGAAGATTTAGGAAAAAGGCAAAAGAGAAAAGGCAGGAAAATGATCATTCCTAAAACTGATGTCCTCGGGCTGGGTCCAAGGACTCAGAAGGTGTCCCTCAGGACCCAGCCCAGAGGGCTTCACACAGGATGGAAAATCAAATGTGAGCCGGCAAGAGGTGAAAGCAGAGTTTATTGAAGGTCAAGAAATGGCAGATACAGACAGGCCATTCGGGAGACCCCCGAAAGGAAAGGGAGCTTGAGTCTCCTCTTTGCTTGGGGTCTAGGCTTTTTTGTTTTTGTTTTTCGAGCTTTTCTTTATTAGACTGGGATAGAGAGCACAAATCGGCAGAGTGGCAGGCAGGGGGAGAGGGAGAAGCAGGCTCCCTGCTAAGCAGACAGCCTCATGCGTGGCCTGGGATCATGATTTGAGCCGGAGACAGCAGCTTAACCCACTGAGCCACCCAGGCGCTCCAGGGCTCTGGGGTTTTTTATTGATAATTGTGACCTGGTGCACCTGTGCTCTCATGCATCCAGGAACTGGTCAGAACAAGGACAGTGTTCAGGAGTCCTTCATGTCACTAATTCCATGAAGCCAGGGGTCTTGGCATCAAGGTATTTGCAGTCAGTGGTCTTGGAGAACATTTATGAAGACCCACCGGGTCACTCCTTAGATGTTATCTGTCATGCTGGAAGATTCCAAAGAAATCATTAACCCTTTGATGTTTACAAGGAGGACATACATTAAGGCCTGAGTTAGGTGGGGGTGCAGGTCCTAGCAAGAATAGAAGTAGAAAACAAAGCAAAGGAAAAATCCCCAACTTTTTCTTTCATGAGGTCCCTTTGGGTGCCCTGTCTCAACCTTTGATGGCACCTGTCACTCTCATTCATGTTTCATTGGCCAAGCAAGTCACAAGGCCAAATCTGGGTCAGGAAGTATATTCCTCTGGCATAGATTTGTGGGAGAGAAAGACCTGGTTAGGAATTCAGAGAATACTTTGAGAATAATACAGTCTATCACAGTGGCTATTCAACTTTTCTTAAGGGTTCAATCTAAAAATGGAAACTTATAGAAGGTCTCAGGGCAGAAAGGCTAATCATTTTTGTCTTCTCTTAAAGCATATCAAAGAGTATGCTACAGTAAAGCACAGCCTCAGATTTCTTTGTGTTCTGGAGTTGAAAAGGGAACTTCAGAGCTTGTAGATTCTTGGCAAGACCCCCCCTCACTCCCTCCCGGTCCTTCTTCTCTGGGACATTCCCAGCCTCCTCTCACTCTTTGCTTTGAGAATCTTGGGCTTCATGCCACCATTTTCCTGGCATTGCAGATGGAGTTCCCTGAGGAGATTTGAGCACAGGCATTTCACCAGGGGATGATCTTTCAGTGTGGGTGGGTGGGGTTGCAGGTGCAGCTGAGGACTGCACAGATCCTGCTGTGTCAGGGAGAGCTCTGGAGTGTCCCTCTCTTTCAGAATGGACAGACATTCAGACCTCCTTGACCAGTTACTTGTGTGTGTGTGTGTTATGTGTGTGTGTTGTGTATATGTGTGAAGGGGAATGAGCCCAGAAAGGAATGTGACCATGGGTAAGAAAGTTCATCCCTGGGTCTCTGGAGAAGACACTGAGCTGAGAACTGTCAGCAGCTGGGACTCTCCCAGAAAGCAGGGTGGGGGCCTGGGACCAGTATTGCAGCTTTTTCCACTCTTGTTTCCTTCAAGCATCCTTAGGAGGGCATGACTCAGGTGCCTGGGTGGCTCAGTGGGTTAAGCATCTACTTTTGGTTCAGGTCATGATCTCAGGGTCCTGGGATCGAGACCCTCATCAGGCTCCATGCTCAGTGAGGAGTCTGCTTCTCCCTCTGCCTCTGCCTACAGCTCCTCCCTGCTTGTACACACGTTCTCTCTCTCTTAAATAAAAAAATTTCAAAAAAAAAAAAAAAAAAAGAGGAGGGCATGACTCAGGGTGTCCAGGTCTTGCTCAGCTCCTGGATTCTCATCTCCACTCAGCTCTGAACACACCCTTTTTATCCTCGTTGTAACCAAACTTACAGGAGTTCACTCCTTGGGGAGTTAGAGGCAAAGACCGGCTTTGTGTGGAGTTGTCATGCGAAGGAAACTATTTATAGCAAAGAAGGAGACCTTGGGAAGTAGCTTCCAAAACCGTGACTCCCAGAGTGGAGGTGAGTGGGTTTGTTTCTTTTGGGGTAGGATGAATATTCAGAAAGGGGAGTTTTGTCATCACGTGGAAAGGCAGGCATAAGGTTGCACAGGTGTACCTAGAAAACGTGCCCCTACATATATCTCTATGTCATGTCAGTGAAGCTCACGCTCCTCCTTGGGTGGAGATCCTAACGTTATAATGAGGTAGAGGTAACTGTCGGACACCCTGTGGTCCCTCTGCACAGGTGTGAGTCACTGGTTGAGCTCAAACTGGTCTAAGCCTCCAGAGCTCTTCCTGTTGTTTGCCCCTTGAAAGATAAGGTTCACATTCCTGTGAAGAAGAGGGTGGAAGTGATCAGCAAAGGTCTTGCTGATGACAGTTTTAACCTCATTAACCCTATGGGGCATGGTTTCACAATCACTTGCCCCTCCCCCAAGCCCTGACACTTCTGGGATTCTAACTCCAATAATTTTTTGACTTCATTGGGACCTCAAATAGCACTTTCGCTCTGTCTCCTCTCTGTCCAGCTGAGAATCCACGCATGTACACATCATCCATTGCATTGTTAAAAAGTTCAATTCTTCACCCATTGCAGCTGGATAGGACTTGAAAAAAACATACTTGTTAAACTCATGGACTGCTTTAGTCCATTCCAGCTGCTAAAACAAAATACCATGGACTGGGTGGTGTATAAGCAACAGAAATTTATTTCTTATGGTTCTAGAGGTTGGAGGGTCTGAGATCAAGGCACGAGCAGGGTCCCGCTCTGGTAAAAGCTCTCTTCCTGGCTTATAGCTTGTGCTTTCTGGCTGTATCCTCAGCTGGTGGAGAGCAGGAGCTCTGCAAGGGCTTTTTTTTTTTTTTTTTTCTAAGAGCGCTAAGCCCATTCACCAGGGCTCCCCGTTCATTAGCTAAGCACCTCCCCAAAGTCCTACCTCCTAATATTATCACATCAGGCAGTGGAATTTCGACCTATTAATTTGGGGGATGTTCATTCTCTAGCATGAACCTTAAGTGAGGTCTTAGGGTTGTAGGTTATGACTACCACGGTTATGTAGTCTGTTTACTTCCCACCTGTTCTAGACTTTCTCCTTTCCCTCCAAACTTCCAACATCTTATCCCTCTCCTTCTCAGCTGACTTACTATTTTACTGAAGAAGTAGGAGCAAAAAAAAGACTCCTTCCACATGTTCCCACTTCCCCCTGTGCCCATAGAGTCTGTTTTCCCTCTTGATTCTATGGAAGAACTGTCTTGGTTTCTATCCAAAGTCAAATGCCACCCCCTTCTTATATAATATATCCTTTCCTTTTCTACCTACCCAAGGACACTGTTCCAGTGTTTGCCTCCTCTGATACATAATAAAATGATTCTTCTTTAATATATTCATACTATCAGCAAGCAAATATGCTGTCCTTTCTTCCATATTCAAATGCCTCTCTTGACCCCATATCCCCTTCTAGATGCTGCACCTCTCAGGAGCAAAACTCAAAAGAGTTGTCTACACTCATTATCTTCTTTTCCTGTCCTTCTTCCAGCTGCAATTTGTCTTTCATACCAATTCCACCAACCTACTAAAAAGCTTTTCACATTGTAGGTCTCATGGCCATTCTCTGTCCTCATCTGACTTGACCTCTTAGCAGCATTTCACACAGTTGATCACTTTCTCCTTGAAAGAGATTCTTTTGGCTCCTAAGACACTGTTGGCTCCTAGTTTTCTTTCTACCTTGCTGGCTAGTGCTTCTCAGTCTCTCTTGCTTGCCCTTTTCCATCCTCTGGGTTGTGAAATATTATAGTACTTCAGTGATTCTCAGCAAACATTTTTTCTTCTCTAACTATGCTTCCTCCTGAGGGAGTTTATTCAGTTCTGTGACTTTATTTATTTATTTATTTATTTATTTATTTATTTAAGATTTTTCTTTATTTATTCATGAGACACACACACACACACACACACACACACACACACAGAGAAGCAGAGGGAGAAGCAGGCTCTATGCGGGAAGCCCGATGTGGGTGGGATTGGATCCCAGGACTCCAGGATCACGCCCTGGGCTGAAGGTGGCGCTAAACTGCTGAGCCACCCAGGGATCCCCAGTTCCATGACTTTAAATGTAACTTTCAAATTTATTTCCACACCCTGGGCCTCTGCTTTAATTTCCAGACTCATAATCCGGCTGCCCACTTGACATTTCCAGTTGGATGTCTCACAGCCAGCTCAAACTTGATATGTGCAACATTAGATTCTTGATAATAGCTGTCATGTGGTTGTTTTGAGAATCAAGTGAAGCAGTGCATATATTGTATTTGGATTATCTGTCATGGTAAGTGCTCAACTAATATTACTTATTATTATAACTGCATTGAGTATTTGTTAAATAAATGACTATTACAGTAAATCACTAGGTTAGTATTATGCTGTCTTACGTAGTCAGCAATAAGAAGTATATGGCCATGATAAAGAGAATGAGTAATATGGTTTATTTAATTTAGTGTCTACTATGTACCAGGCACAGTTATAGGCACTGGGAGTATAACAGTGAAAAATATAGACAAAATCCTTTTTCTTTTGAAGTTTACATTCTATAGGGTAGAAGGGGAAGGGGACAAATAAAATGCATACTATGTTAGATGGTAATAAATGCAATGGAGAAAAATATAGTAGGGGAGAGAGATTAAGACTGCTAGGGGTTTGGTAAGGGAGGCTCTTTTGGGTAGAATCATGTATTAGTAAATTATTGCTATGTAACAAACTTCTCCTAAACTTAAATTATCTCACACAGTTTCTGTGGGTGAGGAATTTCAGAGCATCTTAGCCCGATGGTTCTGGTTCAGGACCTCTTATCAGTGTGCAGTCAAGATATTAGCTGAGGCCACTGCCATTTGAAAGGATGGGTAGGTCTAGAGTTGGCAGGAGGCCTTATTCCTTCCCTCATGGACCTTTCCATAGGGCTTCTTCATTTCTTATAGCATGGAAGGTTGCTTCCCTCAGAGGATATGATCCAAAACAGATCAAAGCATAAGCCCTGTATGTTTTATGACCTAGTGTCCAAATCACACACTGTTATTTCTACAGTATTCTGTTTGTTACCCAGGTCAGTCAGGTCCAGCATAGGAGGGGACCATGCAGGGGTGTCAGTCCTAGGAGGTGAGCTATGGACAGCTATCTTGGAGATTGGCTACCACATGGCTGTACTTTGGGCACTTTGTCTTTGACACTCCTTCTTTTGACAAATGGGATCTGTATTGTCTTCTCCCTTGTCCTAGAAAGTGAGGGTTGCTCTGAGACTGCTTAGGTCAATAGAATATAACAGAAGTGACACTATGTTAGTTTCTGAGCCCAAGCTTCAAAGGACTGGGAGCTTCCACTTAATGCTTCTTGAAATGGAACACCTACTCCACCATGTAGAATTCTGACTACCCTGAGACCACCGTGCTGTGGGGAAGCCCAAGTTAGCCATGGAAGAGATGTGAGACATCTGAATGAAGAAGCCTTCATTCCAGCTTCAGCCTCCATTTGACTGCAACTACGTGATGGTTCCAAGTGAGAACCTCCCAGCTGAGACTTTCTACCCCCAGGATAATAAGAGATAATAGTAATTTGTGTAAATCACCAGTTAGGGGACAGTTCCCACAGCAGATGATGGGAAGTCAGGGATAGCTACTCTGGAAAGAATATTCCACCAGGGATCTGGCTATTTGAGGAAAGGGCTGTCCAGGCAACAGAAAAAAAAAAAGAAAAAATTGAGAGGCCCTGGAATAGGAACATGCTTGGTGAATTTGAAGGACAGCAAGGCAGCTTATGATTGAATCAAAGTAAGAGAGCCAGAGAAATATAGGTGATGAAGTCATTTGCTTTAAGAGATAGAGAGGTTGCCGAAAGGGTTTATTTAACCAGAGGCATAATGTAATCCATTCAACTATTTTGTTTTATTTTATTTTATTTTTTATTTTATCTTATTTTATTTTTTAAAGTAAGCTTCACACTGTGGGTGTAGCCCAATGCAGGGCTTAAACTCATGATCCTGAGATCAAGACCTAGTTGATATGAAGAGTCAGATGCCTAACTGACTAAGCCACCTAAGTGCCCTTAAACTTATATTTTAAATACCTCAATCTTATTGCTTTGTGGGAAAAAAATTCTAGGAAGGTAAGAGTGGGAGAAGAAGAGCATCTAAGAGACTGCTCTTATATATAGTCCAGGGGGTAAGCTAGAGGTGATGAGTATTGATCAAATTCTGGAAATGGACTGAAAATAAAGTCAACAAGATCTACTTATAGATTGGATGTGAGCTGCAATCACAGAAAAAAATACATCAGGAAGGAGTCCTAGGCTTTGGCCCAACAACTAAATGAACCAAGTTGATATTTACCAAAATGAGAGAAAATGAGGAGAATTCTTTTCTTACTTTGGGGGCAGGCTAACATTCTGTTTTGGAAGCTGATGTTAACTTCCAAGTATAAATGTAACTTCAATAGATATGTCTGGGCATCAGGGTAGGACTAGATGTATAAGTTAATGGGTTGTGAGCATTTAGATGGCATCTGATGCCAGCAGACTGAGATCATCACAGAAGTTGTAGAAGAGGTCCAAGAAGCAAGCCCTAGGGCATTGTAGCATTCATAAGTTGGCAAGAAGAGGATCCGTCAGAGAGACTGAGACCGAGTGACCAAGGATGAAGGAGAGCAAGAATGTGTAGTCCAGAAAACAAGAGAAGAAATATTTCAAGAAGGAAGCATGATCTTATGTGTCAAATCCTGCTGATAAGGAAGAGAACAAATAAAAGTTGATTATTGGATTTGATCATGTAGAGGTCATAGGTGACTTTGATGAAAGCAGAGAAGTGGTATAGTACCTCAAGAGAAATATGTGGACGATAGCGATATTTTAAGTTGGAAGCATGTGTAAATGCTGATAGAGATAATTAAGTAGAGAGAGAAAAGTCAATGATATAGGAGAAAGGGATATTTGCAGAGTTGAAATTGTTGAGTAGGAAAGAGGCAGGGGGATCTAATGAATAAGGACCAAGTTCATTGTTATAAAAGGGAAGACAAAGGAATATGGTTACAGGTGCAAAAAGTTAGGGGATTTGTGGACAGGGATTTTATTTTATTTTTTTCACTGAAGTAAGAAGCAATCAGTTGATCTTATAGGGGGTAAGGGGTTTGGGAGATTTGAGAAGAGAGATGTTATGGAATATTTGTTTAGGAGAATAGACTTGATAAAAGCACACAAGAATTGTCAGCATAATTGAGCAGCATAAGGGTCAGCCTGTTGCTTATGGCTGTGATTTTACAGAACTAGCAGTCAGCATGATTGTGTCTTTTTTTTTTTTTTTTTTTTTTTTTTTAGCATGATTGTGTCTTGCATGGGCGCAGGTGAGGAGTGGGGAGAGAGAGTCAGATATGGTCAAGGTTGGAATTGTTCAGGCAGTTACTAGTAAAGGAGTGATGAAAATGACATTAAGGGTGTCTGCAAAGGAGGGCTTATGATGTTGATCATGGAATTTGAGCTGAGCATGGAGAGAAATGAAGATGTGAGAGGGAGAATGAACGAAGACAATGAAGTGCCAGTAGTATCACACATGGTTGGAGTTGGGGTGTAAGAGAGAGTGAGCCGGTGGGAGGAGAGTGGGAGGTCTGAAAGTGGGATTTTGGATGGGATGCACTTGTTGGTTATGATGGGGACTAGAGTGTGAGCATGGAGCGAGGTGCAGCTGGGCGAGATGGAACTGGAATCTTGCTGGTGAAGAGTAAAAGATTGGTAAGCTGATGAGTCGAATGTGTCTTCCATATGGGGTATCAAAATCCTCAACAATGATGGCAGTATTGTTGATAGTGTGTCAGCTCTAAAACCTTGAGTGAATGAGAGGCAGTAATTGAGAGTTTGTGGACAATGATGATAAGTAAAGGTTGCAAGCACCTTCTAAAGCTGATTTTATGAGATTGGCTATTTCATTCAATCAGTACTGATCTCAGTTTAGTCGACTAAAAATGAAGAAGTCAGTCCACATCATCCTCAAATTCCCCCTGTTCTAGGACTTGGCAAAAAAAAAAATTATCTATTGATTAATTTTTAAAAGCATTTTGTTTATTGGGGAGCCTGGCTGGCTCAGTTGGGTAAGTGTCTGACTCTTTCTTGACTTTGGCTCAGGTCATGAGCTCAGGGTGATGAAGGTGTGACAGCCTGCTTAAGATTCTCTCTCTTTCTCTGCCTACACCCCACTCACACATGCACACATGTGCTCTCTCTCTCTCTCTCTCAAAAAAAGAAAAATTTTATTTATTTAAGTAATCTCTATAATCCATATGGGGCTTGAACTCACAACCCTGAGATCAAGAGTCCCATGCTCTTCCAACCAAGCCAGTCAGGTTCCTCTTGACAAAAAATTTAAAAGAATAAATATTATATATATATATAACCATCTTTGAAAACTCTTCTGTTAACTAGAGAACAGTTGAGCTCTTATTTCCAGTTTTCTGACTCTGTAAGGAAAACTATTTATTTCAGGCTGTAATGTATGTTTGCAGCTAATTTTAAGGGCATTTTCTTATAGCTAGCAAGATCAACACAGGTCTTGTTGGGTTAAAAGAGGTGAAAGTTCAGAGCAGGAGGGATAGGCAAAACTCAATTCTACAAGTGTTTATTAAGTACAAACCAGGGAAATTTGGAATTAATGTAGTTGGAGATTTTACCATTAAAGAGAAAATCACATGACTGTTATTTTATGAAATGAGCCAACTGGGAGTCTTTGGCACCAGAACTCTAATTGAATGAACATCCCCACACATCAGAGAGGATTCCGTCACTCCTCTGCACCCGCTTCCCCCTGACCCTGCCATCATCCTTCTGCTAAAGCACTTTCTCAATGCAATGTAGTCATTTGATTTCTTCTCTACCACCCTGTCTTGCAATTGGAGGTCAGGGAGGGAAAGATTGTTTCTTATTCATCTTGAAAGCACAGTGCCTGATAAATACCTCATCAATTCAGGATTGAATGATAGACTAAATGTATGAATGGGAAGCAGGAGCCACACATTTATTTGCTTCAGTGTTTATTAGAAAATGACCATCTTACAGGTTGTTGTTATTCCACAATTTAGGAATTTGTAAGTATTTAAAGTATACAGTGGAATGGGAATGTGAGAAAATTCTAGGTTCCTGCTAAATGTCATCCCTTCTCTACTCCAGGATTCTGTTGAATCTCATGCATATGTATGGCAAGATCTTCTTTCTTCCCTCGTTCAGACATATTCTGATTTAAACTTATTACATCAGGCAAGTATTTCTAATAATCTAGGTCTTTTAGATACTCTGGGATCAAAAATCCCTCAAAAGACCTAAAGGAAGAATTTTGAGAAACTGGGCCCTTTCTCGGCTTTGCTTTATAGGGGCTTTGGATGTGACCTCCCACATTGGACTGTGGTGCATCAGGGTGAAGTATGAATGGGAGGAGCCTCACCATTTCCTTATTTCTAACTGATTTTATTATTATTTTTTATTGTATTTCTAACTGGACATTAAGTCATTTGCCTTGGCTCTAGAAATAATCAGTGAAGCTCTGACATGAACTCTGAAGTGGTGCTGGGTTTTTCAAGAACCCTCTCTTCTGACAAACCAGGCCGATTCTTGATGCCTGGGCCATCCCAGTGGCTACTGCTACATGGAGCAGTTGGGACTCACCGGATGGGATAGGGGGAGTGGGGTGGTGGTGGTGGGGTAGTAGTGATGGTGAAATCATTCACTGTCTCTCACCTTTGTCTCCAAACAGCTGAAGGGAAGTAGGCAAGTTGCTTCCCTCTATGAACCTCTCTTCTCACCTGTAAAATAAAAGGGTTGACCCAAGAGAACCCAGATGGTCTTTTGCAACTCTCATTTTCGAAATGCTGTGAACTTTTTCATTTCCCAGACACAGTTGTTCTTCTAGTTCTAAGTGAGCCCCGCCTAGCCACTCCCTTCTTGAGATAATGTTTCCGTTGAGATTTTCTCCAATCTCCACCTCAGTCCTGTGGTTTATATCTCTCATATCATTGTTTTCTTGTTCATATCTAATTTGGGTTGGTTTACAAACATTCGGGAGTCATTGACATTGACTTGGCATTCACTTACTGAGTTATTTATTAATCTGAGCCACACACTGGGGACAAGGACAGGAAAAGCTCTGTCCCCTAGGCTCACACAGCTCAGCAGAATGTCAGTTAGTTCCATTGCTGCAGATACCATTTCAAACAGCCTAGGTGCTCACAAGCATTACTGTCTCTCTTACTCCGCAAATTTTATTTGTGGATTTCCAAAAGGATATAAGGAAGTTACCAGTAGTAGCAGTGAATACAAATGGTAATGAGCATTTTTCTCTAGTTTTTTGGAGCAAAAATAATATGGACCTTCCATCTGGTATTAATTAATTTGGACTATTCCGGTTTTCAGAACTGTTATCTTACTGTGCCTCAATTTTTTAACAATGGGGAAAACATTAAGTAAAAAGTAGGATGTTTAAAATTCTGAGGACTTGAAGTTGAATGGAAAGCAGTACCTGCGAGCTCTGCGGAGCCGCTGAGCCACCCTGAACGGAGAGGGAGGTCAACCTGTGGCGTGAAAGGCGCAGTAGCGCCCCCTCATGGTAATAGTCACGAATTACTTTACTGACACCCGTTTACCCATTAAGGGTGTTTGAAAAGCAAAATTTTAGCTTCTCTTCTGCTCCAAGAGAAGAAACCCTATTTAAGACAAAGGAAGTCTGTCCATTCCTACTCCAGGAAGGAGCTGAGCCAGAGTAGGGGCCGGGAAATGGAAACTTCCTAGGTTTCCATAGTGAACTTCGTTTTGTGAACTCAGCCACAGACTTCCTGTAAGCATAAAACTACTTCCAAGAAAAAATTTCAATGAGTTTTGAAGGGTCCTCACCTCTGCTCCTCTCCATTATCTTAAATATTAGAGAATTGAGAACATTACATTTTATATCCTTTATATTTGGTTACTTTTGTTGTCATCGTTGTTTGGTAGTTTTTATTGTTTATTAATTGTTGTTGAAGTTTATCATTAATGAATGAGTCCCCAGAAAAAAAATTATATCAGTTTCATATAGGATTTGTAAAAAATTAAAAAACATGCTTGCTGTTACAGAATATTTATTAGAAGAAAAAATGCATTTTAGGAAGCACATGCAATTTATCTCATCTTTTAGCACCACTTCTGAGCTCTTATTTCCTCTGCTGAATTGCTAGCTCTTTGAAGTAGAACATCATTTTGCTCAATTTTGTGCTCTTTCTCATTCTAAGTGCCTATCACAAAGGAAGAATATAACGTGTGGTTTGATGGTCATGGATTTTAGAAAAACCCTGTGATATAAGCATTGGAGCAAATCCTTGACCCACCTGTTACTTGATAAGAGAGGGCAAGTGACTTGCCCAGGGTCATACAGCTTCAAGTGGAAGGGCCGAGATTCCAACTCAAGTAGTTTGGGTCCAGGGTTCCCCGTGTATAGTTAGGTATATGAGTTTGTGTATGTCCCTTCTTCTACCCTCCCTCTGATATGGTCTTCCTTTCCCTTAAGAGTCTTGCTTTTTACACTGGCATCCCTACCCCTTGCATGCAGCTCATTTACTGTCCAGAGGCAGGGTGGGAGGGGAAGCTGATGTCGTTTCTGGCTACTGAGATGGGACATGTAGCTTGGGCCTAATGTAACAATGGGATCCCCTTCTCTGGCCAGACTTATTGCACCAGTGGTGGTCAGTAAGCCTGCAGACCATGCTTGCTGAGGAACTTCTGGGAGAAAAGTATCCTCTTTCTCTTTCTTTCTGGAAAAACTTTGGATTACCATTTTCTTTCACTATCCTTAGATATGAATAGGAGCAGGCCATTGTGGATAGCCAGAGTAGGGCTGCTGGAAGGGAAGTTGACATGGTCAAGGGCAGACAGATGCAGGAGCAAACCTGACCTTGGATGACATTAGTGAGTAACTGAGTTAAATCACCCCTGAAACCAACCCTATCTCTAGCATTCAATCATGTAAGCCATTAAGTCTCTTTTATTGTTTCAGCCACTTTGAGGGTTATTTATTTATTTATTTATTTATTTTTAATCATTCAGGGGAAACTATTCCTGGCCATAATTTGAGAGAATAAGATTCTGTCTCTTTCTGAAAAAGCTAACTGGTTAGAACTTTGACCAAGTACAGTTGTTAAACTTGGAAAGAAGTAATTAGAGCTCAGTGTTTAAGAGCTACATGATAACTAGTTCATGTTATATTTACAACTCTATATTCAAATAAAACCTAAATGTCAGGTGTCTGAGTACGAATATAAAAATATCAAGACCTGCTGTTACTGCAGCTGAACCTAAATGATGGCTCCCTTAGGGAGAATCAATACTTTTCTTTTAAGGCAAGCTCATATTCCTACATGTACTTCCAAATGACAAATAATAAATGTCCAAGGAAAATATTTTAAAAATACCTCTACAAAGGTTAAAAATTAGGAAAAAATGTGACTTGCTTCTTTCAAGAGTTAGAAAAATCATCCCTTAAGCTTCTCCCAGAGGATGTTGCTTTTCCCCTACCGTAGAGCTAACTAAATAACTTTTAGAAAGGAAGTTTTGATTGTTGGTGATTGTACTGACAAATAATTCAAGGATAAAGATAAATAATCTAAAATTGAACCCACTATCTTGAAAGAGCATTTCTTTAAGATTTCAGTGGTCCTAAATTTTAAACTGGAAGAGAAGAGCTTCTGTTGCTATCAAGAAAGCCTAGAGAACCAAGTATCTTCAGAATAAATAACAATTCTTGGTTAGGAAATCTGTAAGTCCCTACAATTCTAAGGTTCCTGTTCTGTTTTTCCTTCTTTGACAGAAGCTATTGGCTAAATACTTTCCTTTCCAGCTTGGAGACAACTTCTTTCTTCACCTCCTGGCACTCTATCTTGAACAAACAAAATTATAAAATACTTATTAAAGTTGGAGAAAAAGGGATCCCTGGGTGGCGCAGCGGTTTGGCGACTGCCTTTGGCCTAGGGCATGATCCTGGAGACCCGGGATCGAATCCCACGTCGGGTTCCTGGTGCATGGAGCCTGCTTCTCCCTCTGCCTGTGTCTCTGCCTCTCTTTCTCTCTCTGTGTGACTATAATAAATAAATAATTAAAAAAAAAGATGGAGAAAAAAATAACCTTTTTCTGTTCTTGTTTTGTCTGTATCAGAAAGAGTAGAGGGTCCCAAGCCATCTGATATAATGGATGCACTATCCTTTATTTCAATAACTAATTATTAAGGAAGAATGGTTTGATTTTCAAGGTCCTTGGACTACAGAGAACTCCAGCTCTGGCTGCAAATTGTTTGCCTCAAAGAGACATAAATAACCACAACTGCCACAAAATAAAGCAGGTAATCTTTAGACATGCCTGAATAAATTAAAATGAAATATAACCCAAGACTCCAGCCCTTCAGGTCCCATTGAATACTGTGTTCTCGGTCAGCTGGTAAGACTTTAATTTATTTTACTATTACATTTCTTATGACAAAATGTAACTTAACTCATTCATGTTGTCCATTAATCCACTCTCTCCTTCATAAAAGTGGCATATATGATGATGACCTATATTAAGGTAATTGTCTACCATGTGTAGTATTGTAGTGATAATCTATAAATAGTATAAAAGTTTGTAGAAAATTAAAATATGAAGCATATGACCACAGGAAGATATAAATCTTTAAATATTTGTTTTTTCTGCACATATATTGTTTTAGCGACTTGAGCCACCTAGTGGTAATATCTGTAAAATATGATTTCTCTCTCTCTTTTTTTTTTTTTCAAGATTTTATTTATTTGAGGGAGCCAGAGAGAGCAACAGAAGGCACAAGCAGGGGGAGCAGCAGAGGGAGATGGAGAAGCAGGCTCCCAGCTGAGCAGGGTGCCTGACTCAGGGCTGGATCCCAAAACCCGGGGATCATGACCAGAGCTGAAGGTGGACACTCAACCGACTGAGCCACCCAGGCGCCTGATAAAATATGATTTGCTGTACTGAAAACTAACATAAAAGCTTTTAACAGTTTCCACCTTAATAAGATTGAAGTAAATAAAACGAATTATAACCATTGTGTACATTCAGATTTCCAAATTAGTATTTATTTATTACTGGACAAATAAGAGCAGCCCAGGTGGCTCAACAGTTTAGCACCGCCTTCGGCCTGGGGCATGATCCTGGAGACCTGGGATCGAGTCCAACACCTGGCTTCCTGCATGGTGCCTGCTTCTCCCTCTGCCTGTGTCTCTGCCCCCCCCTTAATAAATTAATAAAATCTTAAAAAAGACAAATAAATTTGTGATTAATTAATTAGCAAAGTAAAGTATTAGGTTTTTATAATTACTTTACAATATTCAATCTCCCAATATGGCACGAGTATTTGTTAATAAGCTTGTTATTAATTTATAAATTAAATAAACAAGTTATAAAAACATAATCCTTTGCTTGTTTTGTTTCTTCTAGTAAAGGCCACATAGCCAAGAAAATAAAAATTTTATGAAATAATTGATGAAGGGGAAATTTTCAACATGTATAACCAAGAAATAGTTAACAAACGTTTAATGAACTAAAATGACTAATACATTTAATGACTAATACATTTGAGAACCTGTTGTGTTTACTTATTTATTTAAAAGATTTTAGGGACACTAGGTGGCTCAGTGGTTGAGCGTCTGCCTTTGGCTCAGGGCATGATCCTGGGGTCCTGGGATCAAATCTCACATAGGGCTCCCCTTGGGGAACCTGCTTCTCCCTCTGCCTGTGTCTCTGCCTCTCTCTCTGTGTCTCTCATGAATAAATAAATAAAATCTTTTTTTTTTAATTTTAAAGACAGAGAGAGAGCACAAGCAAGGGGAGCAGCAGAGGGAGAGGGAGAAGCAGACTCCCCGCTGAGCAGGGAACCAGATATGGGGCTCAATCCCAGGACCTCAGGATCATGACCTGAGCCTAAGGCAGATGCTTAGCCAGTTGAGCTCCCCAAGCGCTTCTATAACTTGTAGTATTTAAATGTAACTTTTGATAAATGGTCTTGAGTATAACCGTGTTTTCCAAATCTGCCTTCTGTCATATCATCAGTCTCATGTCTTCTTATATTCAAAAAACAAGAGTTAATTACCAATCTGCTTTCATGGTCCATTAGAAATGCTCCACACCCAGATTACACAGTGACTAATTTTAGATTTCTTTAACTGGGAATTGTAGCTCAAATTCAGTTTCCATGTTGGCTCTGTTCTCATGTAATAACTTCCAGCAGAGCCAAATCACAAAATACTTACTAACTTCAAGTGTTAGAATCCACGTTCATCTTTGCCTTGTTAACTTTTTAAGGATCTTTTTATTTATTGTTCCAAGAATGTCAGGTTCTTTGGTTTCCTGCTTTCTTAAATTGCCATATGTCTCTAAAGAGGTTGTGTGTGTGTGTGTGTGTGTGTGCTTAAAAAATCAGAATTAGCACAAAGGAATGATAGATTTGTCCTCTTTGAATTCATCAAACTTCCGACTTAGTGGATTGCAAAGCCAGAATATGAAACCAGCAAGGCAACTATTCTCTCTTTTGGATGATCCAGCTTTATATAAACTCTGACCTCCCTCCATCTCATTCAATTGGCATTAAGTGAGCAGAAGACAGGTAGTTTTCATGAGTGTTCCTAGAAGCAAAGGTGTCTGCAGAACTGTGGAGAAGTGTCAGCCTGAGAGCCCGTCAGACCTCTAAGGAGTGATTTATCAGAATAAAAATGAAATAGGCTCTAAGAGAGGAGAAGTTTCCATAATATATAAGGCACCCAGGCAGATCAGGTAGGGGAATGAGGTACCAGAGCGAGGATTCTGCTATAAGCATATGGGGAATGTCTATTCTTTTGCTTTTCCTTCTGGGAATGCCATCTTTCTGGACAGAATGTGCAGCCATGGGTCAGACATGTTCCATAGGCTAGGCCAACTAGAGACTATCCTGAGGCATTTTGAACATGGGACCAATAAGAACGAGTCTGACATGTTCTTGGGCGTGAAACCTGGGGGATTTGTGGTACTTCTTGCTGCTCTGTGGAGAAAATCAGCCCAAGAAGCCAAGATACAGAGACACAGGTTAGGGGGAGGGTCTGAACCAAACTTCTTGGAATATGCTTTTTTTGCCTCAGTTACTTTGACTTGGGTTTCTGTCACTTGCAACCTGGAGAATATGCTGAAAGGTAAGGGAGAAAAGTAGGTTCTAGTGCCCTGAGAATCAGATAGATAATGATCAGAAGAACCTGCCTAGACCTGGTGTTGACCAAAACAGTACCAAGATACCTAATACTAGTTTTGGATTGGAATTGATGCTAGCTAGGTCAGCATTGCCGCCTGTTAAGTTCACAACCCCATTGAGTAAAATGGCCCAAAATACCCTTTCCTAAACCCAAAGGTCCTGTGCAGCCATGTTTGGTTATCAGGTGACTTATACATCCTCATCCTCATCGAAACCCTCACTCTTACCTCCTTAGACAAATTCAAATGTGAAAGTGTAGTGTTTATGAAATAACACAAATCCCCAAGTGAACTTTAGAAGACTAAGAAACCCATCCAGAGAATATGGAGGGGAGGACTTTCCTCTGTTCTGGGTGCATCTTTAATGTAGAGTGGTAGACATCAGCGAAAGCCAGCGTCTGCTCATGTTCAATCTGGTCTTGATTCCCCACCCACTCCTCATTCTTCATAGTCTCTTTGAGTCAATTTCCTTACTCTCATGATTAGTCCCCACCATTGTGCTTGCTGATGGCTCCTGAATTTGTATTTTTACTAGTGAATTCTTTCTTGAACTGAAGATCTGCATACCTCATTGTGTTTTGGACATTTCTTCTCAGTTCCCTGGGAATGTCCAAGTCAATGCATCTAACAGGTAAACTTTTCCTAAATTTTTCATATTCCCTGTGGCAGAGAGTGGTATCACTATCTACCTGGGTGCTTAAGCCAGAAACATATGAATCATTGGTGACTCCTGCTTTTTACCCCTATAATTTATCAGTCAGTATGGTTTTTCCACACCATCTCTTTATTATTACTCAAATGCCTCTCCTTCTCTCCACCCTCACCACTATGTCCTCAGTCAAGATCCTTATTATTTCTTGTGTGGCTTATTATAACAGCTTCTTAACTATTATTGCAGCCTTGATTATTCACCATTTGATACCATTCTTCTTTCTGGAGTTAACTTTCTCAGTTTGAAGGTCTCGTAGTGTATTTAAAAAATCTTTCATGACCCCTGTAGACAAAGGACCGTAAGTTCTTCTGCATGGCTTTTCCTCTTCCTCCAACATGATCTTTAGCCAGTTGTTTCCCATTATTCCCAGCCATGTGAGTTGCACCCCGAATGGGCCACACTCCGGCTTGCCTCAGTGAGCAGACTGCTCCTTCTGTGACTACTGATTCCACCCCATCCTAGGTCAGCCACTCCCTTCTGGGGAAAGGTTTTCTTCACCTCCTTACTCTGTAGATGGCTCCACCATACATTTATCACAGTGTCATGCTATCATCTGCTTACTTCCATGTCTTCCCAAATGTGCTGTAAAACTCCTTGAAGCTAAAAGCAGCACCTGGCTATTGAATGCATAAACAAATAGGGTCTTTTAACCAACCGATGAGTTCAAAGATGAATAAAACCATGAAGCATTTACTAATTATTCTGTTTGGAGTTTACCCTCTGGGCAGCATCAATTCTGAAGCAATAAATAAGAAAAATGAAGATGGCAGTGCTATATTAGTATTGATGAAAGGCTGCAAAGGAGGATCCTCCTGCCATTATCTGCCCACTTCTAGCAGAACAGATTGGTGGGTGAGAAAGATGGAATATGGTAACTTGAACTGACATAAGCTGGGGTGGGAGGAAGGCAGTCATTTCATTCTGATGGAGTAAAACCTGCATAGAGACTCTGCTCCATTGTTTACCTTTAAGCAGCTCTAATGAACATTGGCAGGTGTCTGAGTGAACAACTTGGAAAGCTTCTGAATGTCCCCCCAAAAAGATTGGAAAGCTTTTCTAGAAGCAAGCCAGAAGAGGTGCTATGTGGGATCCTTTGAGGACTCCAACAGAAAAGTAGATTTCATATGGATTTTTGTTGCTCCCAACTCAAAGGAGTTGGCCAGGTAGTTATTTTCAATCTGTTTTCTGTTGTTTTATCTATTTAGGCTTTTTCTGTCTTGATAACAGACATATATTTTAGCAAAATGGCATTTGCCTTTCTTTGTGGGTCAACATAACTATTTGTAGGATTTTTCTCCTGGGACCCCAAGCCAGCTCAACTACCTGAAGGAGATACCACAGTCTTTACCCTCCACAAAGGGGAGCTAGAGACACACTTGAGGGACGTGAATCAAGAGATCTATCATACTGGTCAAACAACGAATTTCAGAAACATTTATTTGGCATCAACTCAAAAGTTGCTTCAGAATTTCTATTAAAAAGGGGATTAGGGGCACAACTTGTTAGTAAAGGGGAATGGGAAGGGGTTGAAGGAGATGTGGAGATTATGGAATGGCAGGGTAAAGCTAAATCCCTCTGGAGCCCCCTGTTTGTGTTACTATGGTAACTATTTTCTTAGTAAATTGTGCTGGACATTGTGGGAAATTAAAAAAAAAAATCTTGATTACAATGATCCTTGCCCTGAAGGAAATTAGAGTTCAGCCAGGAGAGACAGAAAAACTAACAGGTTTAAGCCAGGAACACATGGCTCATTCAGCCGGTAGAATGTGCCACTCTTCTTCATCTCCAGGTTGTGAATTCAAGCCCCACTTTGGGTGTGGAGCCTACTGAAAAAAAAAAAATAATTAAAAAAAGAAGCTATTAACCCAGAATAATTTTCTAGAGGCCAGTTTGTGCAGCTAATTGACTGGAAATTCTGGGCTTAATGGCACCATTTAAATCCTTCCTGGTCCCAGATGCAATTTGGTACCACTTGGTGGTTGGTCATGGTGTCTGTCCGCTGGTTAAATATCAATAGGGATGATTCTGGGTCATGGGTGTGGCTGGACTTTCCAGAGATCTCTGAGTCACTCAGTACCCCTTTTTTCAACCCAGTGTGGAGAGTTTGGGCTGAGAGATTACTGGGGATACAGGATGCTCCTCTCACAGCCTTATCTCCTAAAACAGGGTTGCTACAATCTCTAAACTCGGTCTTACCTCCTCGTCTCATCTATTTTCCTTTCAGAAAGTGAGAGTTTCACCTGCCCTGTTTGAAAAGTGGGATTGGGACAGCCCGGGTGGCTCAGTGGTTTAGTGCTGCCTTTGGCCCAGGATGTGATCCTGGAGACTTGGGATCGAGTCCCACGTCGGGCTCCCTGCATGGAGCCTGCTTCTCCCTCTGCCTGTGTCTCTGCCTCTCTCCCTCTGTCTGTCTCTCATGAATAAATAAGTAAATAAAATATTAAAAAAAAAAAGAAAGAAAAGTGGGATTGGGTACAGATGAAGACACTTGCCATTTTTCAATTGCATTATATCTGAATTCTCATTATCCTGGGACATGATTCTCAAGGGGATTTTCTATAATAATGTTCTCTCTGAGTTGAAGGAAATCAGAGTCCTGCCCTGAGGAGAAAGAATTTATATATAATTAGTGCATATATGTGTAGATATGGGGTGGTTATTATTCATGATAACGAAGGATTGTTGAATCTTTACTATATGTCAGGCATTGTTCTAAGCAATTTGTTCATGTTGTCTCATTTATTCCTTACAGTGGCCCAGTGAAGTCTGACCTGTTACCATCTCCATTTTAGAGATGTGGAAATTTGGGTATAGATAAACCAATTTGCCCAAGAGCATATAGCCACTCAGTGGAGGTATAAACTCAGCCAGTCTTACTCTGGATACCATGTTTTTAACCACAAAGTTATTTTGAAGGGAAACAGTACAGGTTGTCTTGTTTTATTTTGCTTTAAAACTAGCTCAAACTCACAGCTTAGCTCAAATTCACAGCTGGACAATAATAATTAAAATCTGAGCAGCGAGCTTTGTTATAAACGGGAAGAGTACCACTGGGGGTAGGAGAGCCCTGCAAACACTTGGAATTTTAATTTCCCATTTCCAAAGAAATTCTTATTTGATTTTTAAGTCCAGCCTCTTATCTCTTCACAGAAACATTTGGCAACCATCCTTGTTTTTTTTCTCTCCCTAAAAATTGCAGCTTTTCTCTCTTAATTTCTTCTTCTTTCCATTTAGGTATGCCCATGTTTACTGCATCTTGGGGGAAAAAAACCATTGAGTGAACCATCCCCTTGGCTGCTTCCTCTAGCTTTTTAGAAAGACCTGTTTCTTCCTTTCACTCTCCCTCTACTTCCTTAATGTTTGACTCCTGAAGCTCCTGGTAATCTCTTTTTACTTATTTAAGGTTTATTTATTTATTCATTTGAGAGAGAGAGAGAGAGAGAGAGAGAGCAAGTGGGGGAGGGGCAGAAGGAAAGGGTGAATCTCAAGCAGACTCTGTGTTGAGCAGGGAGCCTGATGGGGGTGGGGAGGGGGCTCCGTCTCAGGACCCTGAGATCAGGACTTGAGCTGAAACCAACAGCCCAATGCCCAACCGACTTAGCCACCCAGGCGCCCCATCCAGGTAATCTCTTTTTGAAGTTCAAAGGCATTTGCCATTTACATTGCTCCTGTCTTTTTCAGCTTCTGTATTACCACAAGATCCAGCTCTTCTGCTTCTTTTTTTTCTTTTCCTTTTTTTCATCTCTCATCTTTCTCCTACCCACCTCCCTGTGGGTTTGCCCAATGGGTATTTCTTAGAATGTTGGTATCCTTTGTATGGTTCTTCCTTTTGGAAAGGTCAAGGTCATCCTTTTTCAAAGTTTCACCTTTTCCTTTTATATTGGCTACTTTATATCTGTCTCTACCTTAGTTATTTCCTCTTACCCAAGTGTATTTATTTCCAAGGGCTTCCTGAAAATTTCCATGTAAGGATTCCACTGCCACCATTAGGCTCAAAGTGAACAGGACTTAGTTCATAATATTTCCCATGTGAGTTCTCATGAGAACAATGTAATAGAAAACACTTATGCAGCATGTTCACTATACACTAGCCTGGCACCACTCCAGTTATCATCCTGACTTCACAGATGAAGGAACTTAGGCCTAGAGATTTAAAGCAATATTCCCTCAATTGACATCACATGGCTACAAAGTGGAGGAGCCAAGATTCACTCCAGCCAACACTTGGTATTTCTATGCCATGTTTTCTGATTTCCCACAGTCAAAATTGTATTCATCAATGTTCTTTTCTTCCAGCCCAATTCTTAGCTTTTTGCTTTTCTTTCAAGATGTTTCTGGTGTCTATGTAAGTCAGGATCTGCAAAGGCACACACAGCCTATTCAGAAAGAAACAAACAAAACCCAGTGGTATGGTTAAGGAAACCAGCAAGGGATGGGGAGCTCCCAGGTGTTAACACACTGGGATGCTGTCACCACCTCTAGTCTTGAAAGAGCAAGAGGGTTAAACAATGTTGTGGGAGTCCAGAGAAATCTAAATCTATGCAAGTGGGACCACCTGCCAGTAAAGCATGGGGCTGTGATAGGAATGGAGAGAATAAATACCCCAACTCTCTCTCTTAATGGCCTCTGATTTTTCACTTGTGCTTAATTAAGTACCTCATGCCTGGATCATTGTTGCTACCTTCTCAATGATCTAACCTCATTTTCCTCCATTCTATCCTGCTGCCTTATCACCAGATGAGACTCTCTAAGATGCCACATTCACTATGTGATTTTTCTTCTCAGAACTTTCAAAGGCTTGTCATTGCTTCTTATTCTATTATCAACAGTCCTCCAAATCCTGAGTCTAATCCCTCTTTCAAATGTTCTGTTCTGCATTTTGCTAACATTTTGCTCCAAATGGCTTCCTTATTCCTCTCCTCCTTTCTATAAACATACCACTCTCATACCTGCAGCAAATGCTATGGTTCATATCATTCTTTAGGCCTGAAATGCATTTTTTGGTCTTGTATCCAAACGCTATACATCCTTCAAGACTCACCTCTTCTGTAAAAATTTATGTCTGCTCCTGTGTACATGGGTTCCTCTATCTTCCCAAGTTTCTGCTGAACTGTGGATAACACCTTACCAAGTAAGTCTTTTCTAGATGTTTCATAAACATGTGCCTTGTCTCCCCAAACTGATGGATAAAGATCCCAAAATCAAGAGCACAGTTAATGGTTTATTGGTGTGACTCTCATTTTCTAAGCTATACTAGTTTGGAGGGGTACAATTAAAGCAATGTGGGGGATGGTAAACATGCCAACAGACAGCAATCTATTCTCTAAGCCCCTTACTGTACAACTGGTGTAACCCTAGCTTTTAAGTCCCTCCCCATCCTGGCGGGGTCCTGGGTACCCTCATTTGCTTCTAGAAGCGCTTCAGAGTAAATGCCCAGGGGCATCTCTGCTGTTCTCTTTCTTTGCTTCTGTAGGACTGCAGCCTATAGAAAATTGATCTGTACTCTGTAGGTATCTTTCAACTTTCCTTTTTGTGACTTTTCATTTTCATATGGTTGGCATTCTTCTTATTCTTTTGGCATAAACCATTCTGCTTGCCAAAAGTTGCCTGTTGGGATGGGGTTATTTGGTTCATAAGCCAAGAGAATTCCAATCTACTGACCCCTAGCTCGTATTTCTGGCTAAAACTGATCCGTGTCAACTCTTCCACAATATAGGGCAATGCCTGGAAGATAATCTCATTTCTAATGTTTGCTCAGGAATCTCAGTGCTGGAGCTGCCTGTGAGCTCTTTCCGGCCAAGAGCTCTCTCCTTAGAACAGTGTGGCATGCTTGAACATAGCTGAGTTCCTTTAATGACCATTAACAACTTGTTCTCACAGGACCCTGTCCATCTGTCATCTACTGTGATGTCTATATATTGATTTTTTTTCTCTTTGCTTTTCCAATCTCATACTGTAAGACTCTAGAATTTCTTTTGTTGCTACTAGGAAGCTTAAAACTTGACCTTTTGTTTTATTTTTATTTTTAAAATGTTTCAAAGATTATTTATTTATTCATGAGAGACACACAGAGAGAGGCAGAGACATAGGCACAGGGAGAAGCAGGCTCCCTGCAGGGAGCCTGGTGTGGGACTCCATCCTGGGACTCCAGGATCACACCCTGAGCCGAAGGCAGGTGCTCAACCACTGAGCCGCCCCGGTGTCCCAAAACTTGACCTTTTAATAGTTAAGTAAAGGCAGGATGAGTTAGTGAATATAAATGGACTTATTCATTGGTCATTGGGATGGATTCTCTGACCTTATATTAGAAGATTTTCTCATAAAATTTTTTTTCTATCCCATATTTTTCAATGAATGTTCCCTAAGGTGATAGGTTCTCTGATAGCTTAATCAAAACTAGAATAGTTTTTTTTCTTTAAAAATGAACCCTAAGAAAGGCCATATTATTTCAAAGGAAGGAAGAATTTGCATAGTGAAATCTATTCATAATGGATATATATTGGGTTCATCTGAATGACATAGGTACAGTTAAAAAAATTACTTGCGTGCCCATTAATTTTGGAGCAAAGAAACACAATGCTCAACCTTCTCTAATCTACTGTGGTTTGTAATTAGGTGATGAAAAGCAGTCTCTTCCAGATTCAGCAGCTGCTAGCTATCTAGATGTTTCTTTCCATCAAGTAAAAGCTATATTGCTTTTTTGGAGATGATCACAGAAATGAAAAACATCACCAGACTAGCTAAATCAAGACATAGGGAATGGAGGAGAAAAAAAAAAGAGAGAGAACCATTTAGAAAAGCAATTGAGTCCATACAAGAACATTCCTTTTGAAGATTTTGACATCCTGAAGGAACTTATCTGTCTACCTCAACTCTGATAAAATTGCATGATGTGCAAGAGGAAGCTAGAGCTAGAGGAGGACAGAGGAGGGGGTCTGGGCTGTTCCCTTTTGCAAACACAAAAACCTTCTTTTGTTAGAATGGAGACGAAAAAAAAAAAAAAACCAGAAGCTGAACTTGGTGGGTTTGAGGACTTGCAAATGCAGCCAGCTGAAACTTTGTAAACATTTAGCATAAAACTCATTTTTAATCTCATAAACTTAATTTTTTCCCCTAGCATATGGGATGCATAAAAAGGAAATAAAACTTTAGTAAATTGAGCCTTACTTGTGCTTTATAAAAAAGAAATTGAATTGCTCTAATGGCAGCTGCAGCTGGCATTCAGCTTCGAACAACCAGTGTAAATCTAGTTTTTAGTGCTTGATTTAGTAAACACTCAGCTGCAAACAGGCTTCTAAAACAACTCTGAATGCAGGGTTTTCCGTAAAGGCAGTTATGTAACCTCTGTGTGTTATGCCTTTAAAATATGTGAAGAATAGCAGAAACCCTGATTGAGATATCTGACAATTATCCTTTACTCTATATTTAAATCTGCATAGAGTTTGCTACTCATTATACACAGCACTAGCACAAATGGATTCTAATAGGCCATAAATTTCAATGTATGTGTAATTCTCATTAATAATGTAAAAAAAGTAGAGTGCTAATAACCAGCTCGGACGCCAGAGTTGAGTTGGCCTCCTCATTTGGTTATCTTATCTCCAAGTGATAATCACAGCCTGTGTTCGATTTTGCCCTTCGCTGAGCCTTGTCATGCTCCCACACGTTGAGAAGCCGCAAGAAACCCCGTTTCGTATTCTGTTTAGCAAAGGCTGCACGTGCCCGGCTTGCAATTTTTGCTAAAAATAGAGAGAAAATCTTGTCCCTGACAAACAAGATGAAACATCCAACTGGTTTTAAATCGACGCACAAATAGCTGTTAGGATTCTAATGCCAGTTTATCCTAAATATTTCTTAGTGACCTGGGTTTAGTGGAGAGTTTTGTGTTTCGCTTGTTGTTTTTCCAATCACTCCCTATATTCACTGGTAGACAAAATGAGGGTTGGCACCTTATGGCATTTCTACTAAAGGAATCTTTTATAATAATTCTGACTCGGATGGTCAAGGTTAACCCTGGGAACAATTTGGAATTAGGATAAATTGGTGCCTCTTTCTTCCTTCCTAAATGTCTTACAGTATCTCAGGCTTATTTTTAGCTGGCTGCCAACCAACCCTGTCTAAGGATCTTTCTATTTCTCAGGAGGCATTTCCAATTTTAAAAGAGACCCTTGAATGTAGAGACGTCCTTGGGCCCCAGATTCGTGTTGTTTGCAAGCCAAGATCTGGGGTTAATCTTCTGGGCAGAGGGCAGGTTGTTCTAAGGCTGGCTCTGGGCTTTAGAGAAGGAAATTCACATACACCCTCTTTCTTTTTCCCACCATCTGGTCGTTTGGCTGCCAGCAACTGGAGCTATTAAACAAATGGAGACTTTATGAAATTTGAAAACAAGACTGCCACACAGCATGGTAGGTGGAGAGAGTCACGAGCTGCTGGTTCTACTCCTGGCTCTGCTGTTACCAGCTGAGTGACCTTACGGAAGTCACTCAAACTCTCTGAGCTTCTGCCTTTTCCTACCTTTCAGGACTGTGGCAGGGCTAAAGAAAAATATGAGAAAGTAGTTTGGAAAGCTCCAGAGTACTACACAACTCCGAAGGACTTGGATTATTCAAGGCAGCGATGGTTACATATCAGTGAGGAGTATCTTACTCCTCAGGAGAGGGTAATCGTCATCTGTACCATCGTGTTTCAGAGAAAGTATGTGAGCCCATAGCAGATCCTGTTACGACTGTGGGTGAAATTCGGGATCCTGGAGAAGATTTGATCCCTTGACTATTCAAACAACTAAAAAGGATAAATGTACTACAGAAGTCAAGTGAAAATATTAAGGGGAAAACAGATGGGCTATTCTGGATGTAATCTGTTTCCACCTCTCCCCAGCCAGGACAGGCATTCAAATAATATCACATCTCTTTCTAATATTCAGGATTAGTCCAACATTTTTGTGGTTCTAAAAAAAATTTTAATTTTTGAATTTAAAATCAATAATTCACAGGCATGTAGTTTAAAAAGTTGAATAGTAATTACAAAATTCACTTTCCTGACTTGCTCTTTTTCCCTTCCCTAGTCCCCTGCCCCCAAGGCAATAGCTTTTAATTCTTTTAAAGCTCCCCTGACCTTTACAACTTTCCCAAGTTCTATAAATGACCCATATATCGCTATTTCTTTGTCAATTTTAGACATTATCTATTGAATTCCTGCCACGAAAGACAGAGCTTGCTCTTGATGCTGCTGTCATTTTGCTTCTCCTTTCTCAACTTCCCATCATATTTCTATTACAATTTTGGTTAAATTAGTATTAAGATTATTCTAATATTCCTTATAACTGAGCATGGTCACATGCCATGGTTATTTTTCCTTCCTTCCTTTATTATTTTCATAAAGTTAATAATGCTTGTCTTTCCTTTGCTGAGTTTTCTTTGTGTCTATTTTTAATTATTTCTGTTTCTTCTAACAGCCTATTAGTGAAACTCTCCACAAAGGTCTAACACAACACACGCAATAGCTAACCTATCAGTTCCTATCTGTGGTTTTTGAGACATTGCCACTTTGCGCCTCCAGTCTGGCTGGACTGTGGTCATCTCTGCATTACATTTGTTCCCATTCCAAACTGGGTGGACTTTCTGAACTCCCATCTTGCTCTTTTTTCCCCCTTTTCTTATTTTTTATTAAAGGACATCCTCTAGTAGTTTCATCTGGTAGGTGTTATAGGAGCAGAGGAAGTCAGGATAACAGCCTTTGCCATGCCAATCTCTCGAATCACACTATTTCATTCATTCTTTATACTTGTGTCCAGTATTCATGAGAAATCTCTCTACCATTGTCTTGAATATTGTTCTTTTTATCTCTCCTGTTTTGAAGGGACTTTTTCTTGTATCTTATATCTTCTTCCTCCATGTCCTCTCTCACTCTGGTGAGGGTATCAATTGCTGCCTGAGATAGTATGTGTGAAAAGCAAATTTTTTGAGATATTACACTTCTAAAACTATTCTTTACCTCACCTATAATTTATGGCTGAGTATTGAATTCTAAGTTAGAAGTTATTTCCTTCAGAATTTTGAAGGCACTGCTCACTGTCTTCTGGATTCCAATGTTGGTGTTGGCAAGTACAAAGCCCATGCAGTTCTTGGTCCACAGTGTTCTGAACTGATGTGCCTTAGGGCCAGTCTATTTCTTCCCCCATGCTGGCTATGAAGTGGGCCTCTCAGTCTGGAAACTGATGTCCTTAGTTCTGGGAAATTTTGCTTCTAACTTCCTCTTCTCTGTGTTCTCCATTCTTTCTGGTAATGTGATAATTCTAATGTTGGGGATCTTCTTTTTTTTTTTTTAAGATTTTATTTATTAGAGACAGAGAGAGAGAGAGAGAGAGAGAGAGAGAGAGAGAGAGAGGCACAGGGAGAAGCAGGCTCCATGCAGGGAGCCTGACATGCGACTGGATCCCGGGTGTCCAGGATCACGCCCTGGGCTGAAGGCGGCGCTAAACCGCTAAGCCACCGGGGCTGCCTGGGAGATTGCTTCCTAATTGTCTTATGTCTCTAGCTGTCCTGTTTATCTTTTCCCCTGTTGTCTCTGTTTTCTAAGTCATTCAGATTTTTAAGAATTTGTACCATGTTTTTAATTTTGAAGAACACTTTTTGTTTTCTGAATGCTCCTTTTTACAGGATTCTGTTCTCACTTCAGGAATGTGGTATCTTTTCTTGTTCTTCTGAGGATACTAGTTGCAGTTTTGTTTCCAAGCCATTCCTCCTCTTAGATTGTTTCAGCTTTCTCCAAGTTGCTCTTTTGTTTGCTTTGATCTTTATCTTCCACATTTGAGGGCTTTCCTATGTGTCTTCCCTTGTTTGTCTGCTCATGATCAAGATGAGAGAACTAAAACTCTGAATAGAAACTCTACAAGTGTGCTTGGGGCTTGTGAACTTTGACCGTGACCATGGGGTCATCTTCACTTGGGTCATTTGTAGGGGAGCTCTCAGTGTTAATATTTTGAAGTCTTTCTCCTTTCCTCTTTTGTCATTTTGCTAGTCTTAGTGAATTTTTTCTCCTGAAATTTCTAGCTTTATGTAGCATCAGGCACTGCAGTATCTTATTATAATGCTGTGCCTTTGAATAACTTTTGTTGTTAACTAAGACATTGTGAATCTTGTTCCTTTTGTCTTTTACTGACCTTGTGAGCTACTTAACCATAAAATGTGGTTTATTGCATAGTGTCTCTTGGTATTATAGTCTTTCTGAAAAGAAGATTTTTCAATTGCAAATAAGACAAACAATGATGTCTTTAAAACACAAGAAGTATTTCCCAGTCTCCTTACTTGAAACACATGATTTTCATCAGCTGTTTTTCTCTCCTTAGCAGCAACCATTTGGAAAATGACAGACTCAACTCACACCACCAACATGCACTCTTCCCACTGTCTGCCTTCCTTCCAAGCCAACAGACACACTCCTACCTGCAAAGGAAATCTAATCAATGATCATCCTCCAATTGTCAGACCCTACCAGTGGCACATTCATCAGCATATGCATTACAGATGTCATAGGGTGTACCCAAATTGAGACAGATGCCTTGTCTCTCTAGCTATTAAGAAGATCTCTGATATTAGACCTTGAGCTTCTCTGTCTCCCCCAACCTTTCCCCATCTTTAAAAAGCCCATAATGACATTAATTTTCAGGATGGTCATGAGTGTTAAAACAAATGATCAGGCTGGAGGCTTTTTTTGGTCACTACTTTAGACCAATCTCAGCACCTGGGGCTTTTCAAGGAGGGTTTTGAGGGTCTTGAAGCATGCTTACTATGCAGGTGGCACCCAGTGCCCTAATACACAGACTTCAGGCTTAAAACACAATACTTCAAGGTATTTCCTTCTGAGGATGATTTTGTTCCTTATGAAAATTTTGTTGCAAAAAAGAAAGCCAGGTTATGATGAATAATTGCATTTGATTTTTAGTATTGTTGTAAGGGACAAATGGAAACAAAGTGCTGTGTTCATTCTCTTCCTTCTTTTCAACTACAGGGTCTGTCAGATGGACTCTAATGAATGGTTTTACACTAGACTGCAAATTCCTTGTCTGCAAAATGAGGTAAATGACACTTCACAATGTTGAAGAGACAGTTCAGTGAAACTATGATCTTAAAGTATCTGGTACATAGTTGGTGCTCAATTAATATTAGTTCCCCTCTCTTCTGTTTAAACACTTTTTTGATCTTATTATATTTATTTTAAAATATACTTGCTATATTTAAATGTGTATTTGTTACAAAATAATATCAAACAATTCTTTTTCATAATCTTCTATATGTCCTTGTGGGCTTTTATACCTTGGCCTGAGTCAGTCTTTCAAGGAGGTGCAAGTTACAGGCTTCCATGGGTAACCACCACTGTGATTCAGAATGGTTGCTCACTGACCCCGATGAGAGCACTGCGTGGGGCCAAGCAGTTCTGTTATGAATGCATGCATGTTGTGATTAAGTTTTCTTTTATTTTTTATTTTTTATTTTTTTTGTGATTAAGTTTTCTTTCCAAGATAACATCGATCTACTTAGTAGTTTAGTCAAAATGGAACCTCATAGTCCTTGTAGCAGCATTCACTCCATCTTTCTGTGTATTCGTAATATCTATTATTCTACCTCTCTATACATTTGTTTCCAACTTCATATATTTACCATAATATATGGATTTGATTCATTATGAACTTTTGAGAAACACTTTGTGTTAAATGTCTAATTATTTGAACTTTTAAATGAGATCCTTTATTAAAATCCAGCTATATTATATCCGTAGGACCTATGCTAGCCATGGAAACTTCAGCCAACTTGCTATGCATTTATCTAACAGTACTGGGATGGATGGGCAATATAGTTATAAGGATCATATGGAGTTGCAATTTGAATTTTTAAGTGGGTCCCCACTTAACTGTCTGCTAAAGACCTCTGCCACACTTTTTTTTTTTTTAAGAAAAAGAATCATAGGATATTTGAGACAGAGTTTCTAGTACAGCTTTTTCTTAAGGAAGTTCATTGATTATCAAAGGGTAGAAAAAAGGAGGTTGCCAAAAGGTCGGAAAAAAATGCCACTGCCTGTGTGTGGTCCTGTATGGATTGCATTTCCAAGCAGAGTGTTAGAATCTCCCCAGGCCTTGATGGAAACAGGGTCTGCCAGGAGCAAGAGAAGGTGGTGGGTGACCTTTAGGAAACTCCTTTGTAGAAAGCTCTCATCCTGGGATCCCTGGGTGGCTCAGCGGTTTAGCGCCTGCCTTTGGCCAGGGCGTGATCCTGGAGATCCAGGATTGAGTCACACATCAGGCTCCCTGCATGGAGCCTGATTCTCCCTCTGCCTGTGTCTCTGCTTCTCTCTCTCTCTGTCTCTCATGAATAAATAAAATCTTAAAAAAAAGAAAGCTCTCTGTTGGCAATTTGAACACCAATAAAAAATAAATTTATTATTAAAAAAAAAAAAGCTCTCATCCTTAGGAAGATGAAGGTCTTTGTGACTATGCCTTGTGCAAAGTTTTTGGTAACTCCTAGTATTCAGCAACTGTTACACTTAGAAATACAGTAACCACCAGTCCATAAATACTGGTTAAATACCAGTAAGAAAATGTGTGGAACAGAAAAGTAGAGTATCTAGCAGTAAAAAGCAAGTCTCAGGGTTAAAAGGACAGATTTCAGTACCATCACTTTACTAGTTGGGGGGGGGGTCCTGTATAAATTTTTTTATCCTCATTTTTTAACCTAAAAAATGAAGATAATAATAGTTTTCAATTTATTGGGTAATGACTATCAAATGAAATAATGATTTCACATTACTTTACATAGTGTCAATATATATTAAGATTTTTTTTTAAATTTTATTTAT
This sequence comes from Nyctereutes procyonoides, assembly GCF_905146905.1. Lineage (NCBI taxonomy): Eukaryota > Metazoa > Chordata > Mammalia > Carnivora > Canidae > Nyctereutes > Nyctereutes procyonoides. Next base: position 70,553,065 of record NW_026575052.1, on the reverse strand, counting down.
TTATTCATGAGAGACACACAGGGAGAGAGAGAGAGGCAGAGACACAGGCAGAGGGAGAAGCAGGCTCCATGCAGGGAGCCCAATGTGGGACTCAATCCCGGGTCTCCAGGATCACACCCTGGGCTGAAGGCGGTGCTAAACCACTGAGACACCTGTGCTGCCCATATATTAAGTTTTAAATAAAAATCCAAACAAGTGTTTTTTTTTGTAGTTTTAATTATTACATAAACATTTCATTAGACATTCATTCAGATACCTATGTATGTGAATTCATGAAGATATAGAAACCATTTTTACATAAATGGGATCAAATCATACATGCTATTCCATTATCTGATTTACTCACTTACCTATATAAGATTTTCCAAGTCAAAAATAAAAACCTCTATCATCTTTTAAAATGGGTATAATGTATTTTATTTAATGTATTTATCATAGTTTATATAACCATTTTCTTACATGTAACCTCAATTTGTGCCCATATTTTTTAATTAAAAATTTTGGAAAGGAAATCCTTAAGGGTGCTTTTTTTTTTAAATACATGTTAAAATACATGTTCTCTATAAGGTAAGTTCCAAAAAGCAAGATAACAGGATCCTTAAAACACTCTGATTTTAATTGAATTGATCCACTTTGAAAAAGTTGGTCATCTATACTTGAGGCCGATCCAAATTGTGGATTTGATTATTTTCTCAAAATGTTCCTCCCTAACATATCACACATTCGTGTTTCATTTATTTTTTATTATATAAGTAATACATAATTTTGGGGTAAAAATCTATATAAATACAGCAAAACTATTTACAATGCCAATCCCCTTATAAACAAACCACTGCTATTAGTTTCTATACCAGTAAATGAAGTTACTATATATAGACATACCATGGTCTAACCACGTTTCAAATTATGGACATATAGAACATTTCCAAATTTTTCACTTTTGCAAGTAAGATGCCAGTTAATATCTTTATACATGCTTGTTATGTGTGACTATGTCTCTAAAACAGATGAGAGTGGAATTATAGGGCCAAATGTACACATGAATAAAGCTTTAATAAAATGGTGCAAAATAACCTTCCAATGAGTTTTACAAATCCTTATGTATGAAAATAGTCATCTCCCCACTCCTTTGTCAATAGGATGGCATCAGTTTAAAATAATTTTTGCCAATTTGATGGGTGAATAAAAATGCCATTTTAAACATATTTTAAACTAATAAATCAAATGATTTTCAAAGTTCGGTGTTCTTTCCACAGCTATTACTAATTTTCTATTGGGTTTCTTATTGACTGTTGCTTGTTTTATATGTATTTTTATATACCTATGAAGATGAGTGTGTCCACAGAGCAGTTCCTGCTCTTTTATATATGTTGCAAATATTTTTTCTAGTTTATAGTCTGATTTTTAGCTTTGTTTATATGATCTTTTCTTGTATGGTGTTTGTGTGTATGAATGCTTTGTCTAGTACAAGATAATAAACACATTTTTCCTTGAATTTTAACTTTGTATATTTTAATAGCTTAGATATAAATCACATATCATGCAATTCTCTTGTTTAAAGTATACCATTCAGGGGTGCCTGGCTAGCTCAGTAGGAAAAGCATGTGACTCTTAATCTCAGGGTGGTGAATTCAAGCCCCATGTTGACTGTAGAGATACTTAAATAAAAACCTAAAAAAAAAAAACTTAAAAAAAAAAGAAGTATACCATTCAGTAGTTCCTGGCATACTCATAGAATTGTGCATCATTACCACAACCAGTTTTAGAGCATTTTCATCAATCCAAAAAGAAACCCCATTTCCATCCCCTCATCACTCCTTTGTCTTCTCAACCAAGGCAAACGCTAATTTGTTTTTTGTTCCTGTATTGTTACCTCTTCTGGACATGTATAAGTGGAGTCATGTTATATGCGGTCTTTTGTGACTGGCTTCTTTCATTTAACATAATGTTCTCACGTTCTAGCATAATGTTCTCAAAAACTTGAGAACATTAACATAATGTGTTATGTTGTAGCTTTATGTTTTTAGAGTTAGATCTTAAATCCATCTGGAATTTATTGATTTTTATAAGTTGAGTAAAAAATCATATATATTACTGATCTTTTAAAAAAGCATAGCCAGTTGTAACAATATTTAAGATTCAGTCCATCCTTTTGACACTAATCCAAAGTGTCTCCCCACCCACGTGTATGGACTGGTGTCCGAACTCTTTATTCTTGTGCCTTTAATACATGACTTTAAGGGCTGTAGCTTTACAATATAGTTTTGCTACCTAGTAGGACAAGTCTTCCCTCATTTTCCTTTTCCCAAAATTTTCTTGGTTTTATTTTTCCACATTTTCCCTTCTCTTGAAATTTTGGAATAAGCTTGTTGTGTTTCATCAAAATCCTACTTAAATTGTGATCAAAACATCATTTATATAGTATGAGTAGATCAATTTCTGAAGAAATTTCATCTTTATAATATTGGGGCTTCCTATATTTTAATGGAATTTATAGCTATATTTTTTATTTGTTAGAGGGAATAGAGATATTCCACCTGGAATTAACTTTTCAATTTGTTATTGATATCTAGGAAGGTCACTGTGGTAGGAGCTGCAGAGGGAAGAGGAGAGTTTGATAAAAAGATAATGAGATCTGCTTTGATGCATTCTTCCTGAAAATGTTGATGAGAAATGAAGATGCACACACCAAATGTTGCACCACTTATTTTGGTGACTTTTAAAGAATGGCAATGGGAAGACAGATGACCCATGAGACCTTTTGAAGGAGAATTTGGCATTTGGACCAAGAATGTTTGAAACGATTAGATTTGAAAAGAGCAGAGCTTCTACCCTAGAGTTGCAAATTTCTTTTTTAATAAAGAGGAAACAAGGCACAATCAACTGTTTAATTTGACTTAGTTCATGTTGAGAGGCTATTGGAATAAATAATTCTTGAGCTCATGGATGGCCATACTCTCTACAGCCTGCCCTTCTCTAAGATCTGGTTGCAGATTATTCCATTATCCTAGGTTTCAGCATGGCTCTAGGTGACTTGAATTTTCTAGGCAACCCATGTGGTTAAACTGAAGATGAAAGTGGCCAGTTTCTCTTCTCTGTATACACAAACTCTTGTAAGATACCTGATTTCCCAGTTTTTCCTCCAACATCTCAGGAAACCCTCAGAGGCATCTCGGTGGATTTCTAAGCATTGTCTTCTTAGGTTTCTTACGGAACCTGACATCTCTCCCTCTCTGCCTTGGTGACTTGATGCACTGTTCCCTCATGCCTGCCGTTGATGGGTAACTCATAGCCATGTCCCATTTTTTTGTGTCCAGCACAGGGTCATGCTGCCTTTAAGTTGAGCCACACTGACTTTTGACATCCTGTTTCAAATATGCTGAAGCAAATTCAGCAAAGCTCTGCTGCATTCTCTACCAAAATGGGGAGACTCTTTCCTTTCTCTAAACACCATGTAACATTCTTTCCTAGCCAGAGAAGAGCTGTCTCAGGCTCTCAATAAATACCTTTCTGTACTGGATTGGGTAGCTGGATGTGCTAAATGACTGAATTGTGCCCAACATCTCCTTCTTCTCCAGTTGTCTAATTTTGTGTGGGGCCTAGACCTTGAACCAAGCTTATGTATCAGCATCTTCAGTTTTGGTTTCATGCATACATAGACCTCTGGTGTCCCACCTCCAGGGCCTTTCAATAAGACCAGACCATCTGAGTCCTAGGATGACTATAGTTTAGGTTCAAGCTGGAACCCCTTCTGCTCATCTAAGGAAATGATTCAGAATCATGCATTAAGTTTGAATCATCCTAGTAGGCTTGTGTCCATCTGCTCATACTTGTAAAGAAAGAGACAAATTGTGGTTTTGGACATATGGCTTTTGCTACTAAACCTTATTGTCTTCTCTTAATGGTGAAAGTGATACATTGTTTAAAGCTAAGGAATTATATAGCATGTGACTAAATGTACAATTAAATACTATAAAGGTTATATTGATAATTTGATGCTCAAACTAATGGAATAAGCATGAAGGCAGGAATGGATGGAACATGAAGAAAATTGTGGACATAAACCAAAAAAAGCCAAGTTTATTCCTTGATTCATCCTTTTTTTTGGGGGGGGGCGGGGGTTAAGAGTGGCAGGAAGTTGTTGGAGAGGGTGCCTGGATGGTCATTCCTCTTCTCAACCAGCAATGAGCCTTTTGGTAACTACTTTCCCAGTATTTGTCTCTGTCTTTACTTCAAAAGGATGAAGAGGTGTGGTGCCCTCAGCTGCCCAAGCCTGCAGGACCTGCTGTGGATGACACTCATTATGACTTCTCTGGTTTGGATTTATCTGACAACATAAGATGTAATTTTAGAGAGTACCACCTTGATGATTTTAAAGAGTTGTAAGAGTTGTGCAATAGTAGGAAGAGATAGAAAGGTGAGTGTCAGACATAGACCTGAGAAGCATGCTGCTCTGATTCAACCTCTGCTTTTAGGCAGGACTTCCAGTTGGTTGTCCATTCCAGTCTAATGTATATCTCAAAGACTCCTGTGGTTACATATCCCCATGTCTCACAGGCATTTTTATTTAGGAAGTGTTTTCTGGGCAGCCCCGGTGGCGTAGTGGTTTAGCGCCGCCTGCAGCCCAGGGTGTGATCCTGGAGACCCTGGAGCAAGTCCCACATCAGGCTCTCTGCATGGAGCCTGCTTCTCCCTCTGCCTGTGTCTCTGCCTCTCATTCTCTCTCTGTGTCTCTATGAATAAATAAATAAAACCAAAAAAAAAAAAAAAGGAAGAGTTTTCTGACTTTTGAAGCCTAAGTCATATATTCTTGTTCCATCTACAGGAAGATGACAAACAGTTATTGAGTCTTCCCTGCTCCAAATTGTATGTGGAATGGAATGTAAAGTATAGAAGCACTAACGTCAGACAGACCTAAGTTTAAGCCCTGGCTTCACCACTTACTAGCTGTGTGACCTTGGACAAGTCATTTAACCTTTCCGAATCCTGCTTTTTGTAGCTCTACAGTGGAGATCTAAGGCCCATCTCAATGAATAGTTAAATGAATTAAATGAAATGATAGGTGTGAACATGGCTGGCATGCATTATGTGTTCGACAAATGTCCTTGACCTCTATGCTATTTTCAGATATGCCCTATGTCCAAGAAATTATTTTGCATTGATTCTGCTGCTTATGTAGCAGGTGACATCAGCAAGGAAAGAGTTCATTACAATTAAGGAAGTCTTTGGAAATCAAGTTACAGCCTGAAGATTGGACTGATATCCAGAAGATGGAATTATTTTGCAACCTAAGATTAGTTCAGTGAAAAAGATTAATGAGTCACATTATAGAATCAGCTCAAGCTAATGACAAATGAAAATGTTCTGGTTTTTAGCTGGAGTTGATTTAATAATATTTGTGCAATAACAGCATTAAATTCAAAGTCTGTTCTAGTGAATTGGCCTTTACCCAGAGCTTTCCTCTCAGAGGTGAGGTCATTCTCCTCATCTGATTGATTGCTTTGGGGGCAGCCCCCTTGATGGTGCAGTTCCAGGGCTGACAAGAAACCCTCCAATTCTCAGACACCTTGATCTTTCTCCTCTTTCCTGTTGATGTAACTATGAGGTGATCGAAGCTTTTATTTACCTATTTCCATGAATTAAGTCATCTGCAAGAATCATAGATGAAGCAAGAATCAGGAATTAATACCTTAATTGGTATTAATTTTTCCGATTAACCCTGGCAGAAAGTACAGTTCCAGGGTAAGTTGTTTTGGGGGAAAAAGGTCAGAGCGGAGACCCAAGACCCTTGGGAAGAAGTGGGTAACATACAGGGGCTGAGCAACTACCAGTGATGGGTTATATATTACTCCAAGCTGCCAGAACACTGTTTATGTTTTAGTTTGTATTTGGGTCAATTATGCCTTGTTTTGACATTACTGTTTCATATTTCTGTCATTCCCACTAGGCTATAAAAATCTTCAAGGGAAGGGAGCTTCCCTTTCATATCTGACTTTCCCTCAGAATGCCTTCCTTGTGTCTAGCAGGCATTCAGTAAATGCCTGTTGAATGAATAAGTAAGTCAGTGGAAGTAAAGGGAATATTCAAAGTGAAGTGAAGAGGCATTGAAGAAAATCTGTTCTTTTTCCTTTTTTTAACCTCGGGCTGAATGTCATAATTCTCTGTTCATTTGTTGCTTCAGGTAAACTATCCTTTTGTGAAGTTTTTTTCCATTTTCTGCCTGCATTTAGGTCTCTCTGCCCCCTTCCTTTTCATCTTCCGGCCCATCACCTCCAATATATCTGAGCAGGCTCACCTTGCATGTGAATTCTATGGCTTTCTCTGCTGCTTTCTTCTCATTGAAATCCTAGAGTCCACTCTGATGGTGTTCACACTGACCAGGAAGAAATCCACCGTTTGACCCTAAAATCACACAAGCAGGAAATATTCAGGGATCATCATGCTTATGAAGTGTTTTATTTTTAAGTTCAAATTACAGTACAGAAATCAATTAATTCACTAACAGAAGCAACCAAATATCGAACACACCAGCTATATGCCAAGACGAGAAATAGTGTTGCCCAAGATATATACTGCGGGGGACTATTGAAAGCTCCTGGATGAGTAAAAATTCTGTTGCCCTGATCAATTTTTTAAAATTTTAAAATATTGGAATGGTTTTCTATTACAGAAAAATTCATTTCAATGTTTCTTTTATTGAAATGGATTGTGTTGGTTCATTCTTTTTTTTTTCCCTATGAAAGAACAATATATTCAGAAACTTTTTATATTTAAAATCTTTATCATGGGGTAATTGTATATTTCCATGCAGTTTTTAAGAAATAATACAGAGAGACCCATGTACCTTTCATGCAGTTTCACCCAAAGGTAACATTTTTGCAAAACTACAATACAGTATCACAACAGGGGATTGACATTGATGTAGTCAAGACAGAGAATATTTCCATCACCACTAAGATCCTTCATATTGTTTTTTATAGCTATGTCCCCCTCCCACCATGCACACCCCCTTCTTAATCCCTGGCAACGACTAATCTGCTCTCCAGCTCTATATGTTTGTCAGTTTCAAGATGGTTATATAAATGGTATCATACAGTCTGTAACCTTTTGGGATTGGCACTTTTCACTCAACATGATTCTCCAGAGATTCATTCACGTTGCTGTGTGTATCAGTAGTTCACTCCTCTTTAGTGCTATGGCATGGTTATATTGAAGTTTGTTTAACCGTCCATCTGTTTCTAGTTTGGGTCTATTACAAATAAATCAACTGTAAATATTTGTGTATAGGTTTTGCTGTGAGCCAAAGTTTGCATTTCTCTGGGATAAATGCTCAGGAATGTTGATTACTGGCTTGTATGGTAGTTGCATGGTTCATTTTTAGTTTTGCTTTTTTTTTTTTTAAAGAAACTACCAAACCATTTTCCAAAATGGCTATACCATTTTACATTCCTACTAACAATGTGTGAGTAATCAATTTCTTAGCTTTTGTGGCAGCATTTGGTGTTATTATTTTTTCTTTTAGCTATTCTGATATGTATATAGGGGTTTCTCATTATGGCTTTAATTTGCATTTCTCTAATGGCTAATGATGTTGAACACCTTTTTATATGCGTATTTGCCATTTTTATATCTTCTTTGGTGAAATGCTTCTTCATGCCTTTTGCTCATGTCCTACTTGGACTTTTAATTTTTTTTTTAACCATTGAGTTTTGAAAGTTCTTTATATAGTCTAGATATTAGTCCCTTATCAAATATGTCATTTGCAAATTTCTCCCCCCCCCAAACTGTAGTTTGTCTTTCAATCCTCTTCAAGTCTTTCATTGAGCAAAAGGTTTTACATTTTATGAAGTCTCATTTATCAATTTTTACTTTATGGATTGTGTTTCAAGTGTCAGGTCTATGAAATCTTTACCTCAATCCTGAAGAATGTTTCCTATTTTTTTCTAAACAATTTACAGTTTTACATTTCAAGTTTGTGATACATATTTAGTTATTTTTTCTATAAAGTGTAAGACAGATTGAGTTTATTTTTTTTGCCTGTGGATGTCCAATTTCTCCAGCACCATTTGTTGAAAAGGCTATCTTTTCTCCATTGAATTGCTTTTGTACCTTTGTTAAAAGTTGTGTGGTGCTATTTCCAGGTTCACTAGTCTGTTACATTGGTTTATGTGCATATTCCTCCACCAGTATCATCCTGTTTTGAGTACAATACCTGTACAGTATGTCCTGAAATCAGGAAGATGAGTTCCTCTTACTTTATTCCTCTTTTTCAGAATTATTTAGCTGTTCTAATACCTTTGCTTTTATATATAAGGTTTGATATGATCTTGTACAATATTTGCAAAAAATCTTACTGGAATTTTGATAGAAATTACATCAAATCAATCTACGGAGAAATGACACCTTTACTCTGTTGAATCTTTCAATCCATGAACCCTATATATCCCACTGATCTCAACCTACTCTGATTTCTCTCATCAATGTTATGTAGTTGTTACCATATAAGTCCCATACACGTTTTTTAGATTTACACTTCGTGTTTAATTCTTTGAGAGGTTGTAAATGATATTGCATTTTCATATTAGGTATCTATGTGTTCGTTGCTTGTATTTACAAATACATTTGATTTTTCTCTACCTTTATTGAAAAATAATTGAGATACATCACTCTTTAAGTTTAAGGCATATAGCATGATGGTTTATTTTATATATATTGTGAAATGGCTACCACAGTAAATTCAGCTAACATCTATCTTCTCATGCAGATGCAATTAAAAAAGAGAAAAAGAAAAGATTCTCTTCTTGTGGTAAGAACTCCTATGATTTACCTTAACAACCTTCCTATATATCACACAGTAGGGTTAGCTATAGTCATCATGTTGCTCATTTCATATTTTGTGCTTATTTATCTTATAACTGGAAGTTTGTACCTTTTGATCACCTTCCTCCAATTTCCCCTCCCACCTTCTGCCTCCCCTAACCACAAGTCTGATCTCTCTTTTTAATGAATTTGGTTTGTTTTTTTATAACTGATTTCTACATGTTTAGCTTATACCTAGTGACCTTGCCGAACTTGCTTACTAGTTCTAGGAATCTTTTTTGTAGATTCTTTTGGTATTTATACATAAAAATCATATAATCTGCAAACACAGGCAGTTTTATTTCTTCCTTTCTGGTCTGTATGTCTCTCTCTCTCTCTCTCTCTCTCTCTCTCTTTTGTCTAAATGCACTGGCTAGAACTTTTAAGCACTATGTTGAAAAAGACTGGCGAGAGCGAACATCCTCTTCTTTTCAATCTTAGGAAAGCTTTCAGTCTTTTACCAGTAATTATAAGGCTGGCTCTGGATTATTTTTAGATGTTCTTAATCATGTAGAGAAAGTTTCTCTCTATTCCCAGTATTCTGAGGGCTTTCACCATGAACATGTGTTAAATTTTGTCAGTGCGTTTTCTTTGTCAATTAATAAATCATGTAAATTTTTTCTTTAGTCTGTTATTATTGTGAAATATGTAGGTTGATTTAAAAATATTGAACTAGCCATACTTTTCTAGAATAAACCCATTTGGTTACAGTACCTAATTCTTTTTATATATTACTATTTACTAACATTTTGCATCTATATTAATGTAGTATATTATTCTCTAGTTTTATTTGTACTATCTTTGTCTGGTTATGGTACTAGGGTAATACTAGCTTCATAAATATGTTGGGAAGCATTCTCACATTTTCTATTATGTGGAAGATTGTGTACAATTGATGTTAAATCTTCTTTAAAAGTTTGGAGAGGAGTACCTAGGTGGCTCAGTGGTTGAGCATCTATCTTTGGCTCAGGTCCTGATTCTGGAGTCCCGGAATGGGGAGTGAATCCTTCCATTAAAAAAAAAAATAATAATAATAAAATAAAAATAAAATAAAAGTTTGGTAGAATTCTTCAGTGAAGTTTCTAGATCTGTAAATTTCTTTTTTGAGGCTTAAAATTGTGAATTCAATTTCCATAATTGTTAGAAGGCTGTTCAAAAATCGTTTATATCTTATTAAGTTGTGTTTGTGGGACGCCTGGGTAGCTCAGCTGTTGAGCGTCTGCCTTTGGCCCACGGCGTGATCCTAGAGACCCGGGATCGAGTCCCACGTTAGGCTCCCTACATGCAGCCTGCTTCTCCCTCTGCCTATATCCCTGCCTGCCTCTCTCTCTGTGTCTCTCATAAGTGAATAAATAAAATAAAATCTTTAAAAAAAAAGTTGTGTTTTGATAGTTTATGTTTTTCTTTCCTTTTTTAAGATTTTATTTATTTTTAAGGATTTTATTTATTTATTTATTCATGAGAGACACACAGAAAGAGGCAGAGACATAGGCAGAGGGAGAAGCAGGCTCCTTATGGGGAGCCTGATGTGGGACTGGACCCAGGACCTCAGGATCGCATCCTGAGCCAAAGGCAGATGCTCAAACACTGAGCCATTTAAGCCCCCCTATTTGTGCTTTTCAAGAAGTATTTAATGTCATCTAAGTTGTCAAATTTATGTATGTAGAGTTGGTAATGTCCCTCTATTACTTTTTGACTGTCTGCAAGGTCTGTGATGATATTCCATGTTCTAGTCCTATAAATATTCGTGTGTCTCCCTCAGTCTTGCTACAAGTTTGTCATTTTTTTCAATGAGCTTTTTGTTTTACAGTTTTCTCTTTTCTGTTGTTTTGTTTTCAATTCATTGATTTTTGCTACCTCTATATTCCCTTCCTTCTGCTTCCTTTGGATTTATTTTTGGTTTTCTTTGTCTATGTTTTTAAGGTGGAAGCTTAGATTATTAACTTGAGACTTTTCTTTTTTTCCCCTGATGTTTGTATTTAGTGCTATAAATTTTCTCCTTCACATTGCTTTAGTTATGTCCCATAAATTTTAATACATTGCATTTTCATTTCATACAATGTATTTTTAAATTTACCTTGACTTTTTCTCTTTGACCCATAGATTACTTAGAAGTGTGTTGTTTAATTTCCAAATGTTAGAGATTTTCTTGTTATCTTTCTGCTATTAATTTCTAGTTTGACTTCATTGTGGTTGGAGAAAACACTGTGAAACTTGAATTCTTTTAAGTTTTTTGAGGTTTGTTTTATAGCCCAAGATTTGGTCTATTTTTGTCTATCTTTCATGGGGAGTTGAAAAGAATGTGCATTTGGTTGCTGTGGGTGGAGGGTTTATAAATGTTAGCTGGGCCCTATTGGTTGATGGTGTTATTAAGTTCCTTGATATCCTTGCTGGTTTTTTTTTTAAGATTTTATTTATTTATTCATGAGACACACACACACACACACACACACACACACACACACAGAGGCAGAGACACAGGCAGAGGGAGAAGCAGGCTCCATGCAGGGAGCCCGATGCAGGACTCGATCCCGGGACCCGAGGACCATGACCCCAGCCAAAGGCAGGCACTAAGTCACTGAGTCACCAAGGGATCCCTCTGCTTGCTGGTTTTATGTCTAGTTGTTCTATTAATTGTTGAGAGTGAGATGTTGAAGTTTCTGACTATAAATTGAATTTGTCTTTCTCCTTTTAGCCTTGTCAGTTTTTGCTTCACATTTTGCAGCTTTGTTGTTTGGTGCATGCAACACATTTAGGATTACTCTATCTTTTTGGTGGAATGACCCTTTTTATCATTATATAATGTTCCCCTTTGGCTTTGGCAATTTTCTTTGTTAAATCTACTTAGTCTGATATTAATGTATATATGAAATATCTTTTCCATCCTTTTACTTTCAACCTGCTTATTCTCTTATATTTGAAGTAAGTTTCTTATAAACAGCAAATAGTTTGGTCATTTATTAATTCACTCTTCCAATATCTGTCTTTTCATTGTTTTTAAAACACCATTTATATTCAATGCAATTAGTTGCTATGTTGGGGGTTAATATTACTATTTTATTTTTTGTTTTCTATTTGTTCCCTCTGCTTTTCATTTCTCAATTTTTCCCCATGTGAATTACTTGAAAACATTTTTAAATTTTGTTTTGATTTTTCTATATAGTGTTTTTGAGTATATCTTCTTCTGTAGTTTCTTTAGTTATTCTCTAGGCATTATATTTAATAATTAGGTGTCATCATTTACCAGGCCAGGTGAAGTATAGAATTTTTACCTCTCTTTACATTCCTTCACCTTCCCTTGTTTATAACATGTAGTTGATTCTTATCATCATAGTATTTAAGTTTTATAAGGTCTCTATGAACACTAAATTAGCAAATACTAAATCACTGCTCTTAGGGGAAATACAAAGTTAAATTCCTTAAGACCTCAGGTTACATTTTCATCAACTGACCAATACATAACTGTTTTATGTATGTTTCCATTTAAAGACATCTTATTTAATATATATTGTTGATTCAGTAACACTGAACTCTTGGGTGACAGCAGTATAACTCATGCCTGAATGAAGCTTATCTAACAAATGTATAGTCTCCATAAAGCACATTACAACATTTTTGCACTTTGTTTTTTTTTTAATTTTTAATTTATTTATTTATGATAATCACACAGAGAGAGAGACAGAGAGAGAGAGGCAGAGACACAGGCAGAGGGAGAAGCAGGCTCCATGCACCGGGAGCCCGACGTGGGATTCGATCCCGGGTCTCCAGGATCGGGCCCTGGGCCAAAGGCAGGCGCTAAACCGCTGCGCCACCCAGGGATCCCCCCTTTTTGCACTTTGGAACGTGAAACAAAACTTCAGCATTATACTTGGAAGCCATTTTAAATAGCAAATTCATAAATAAAAAGCACAAAAATGTCACACTAGGTAGATGGAGAAAACATTTGTGTACAGCATGAGAGTTGAAAAGGAGAGTGTCACTTTGTTTGACCTCAGCTTTAAACATGTATGTTGATGACTCAGATTTGCAGCCATTCAGCACTTGTCTGCAAATACTATAAAAATTAATTAACAAATTTTAATAAGACTATGAATTTGCAAATATAGAATCTGTAAACAATGAGGATATATGTAATTGTTTTAAATACTTTTTCTATGTATATATAGAATCACATCAGACAGTGCTATGATTTTTGATAAAATCATAAAACAATTTGGAAAACTCAAGAATATAAAAAAAACTTACTGTATCTATTTGCATTTTTGCTTACTTAGTTCTTCCTTACTAATGTTCCAAGTTTCTTTCTTTTATCATTTCTTTTTTGTTTAGAGAGTTTTTTCTCTCCATCCTTTTAGGGTAGGTCAGCTGGTGATAGATTCTTTTTGTTTTCTTTAATCTGAGAATGTCTCCATTTCCTCTTCATTCCTCAGGAATATCTTTGCTGGGTGTAGGATTTGAGGTTGTCAATTCTTTTCTTTCAGCACTTGAAGAATGTGTCATTTCCTTCAGACTTCCATGGTGTCTGATAAGAAATTTGCTGCTGTTTGAATAGTTTCCTCCTAACTGTAAAATGTTATTTTTCTTTGGCTATTTTCAAGGTTTTTCTCTGCCCAAGTTTTCGGAAGTTTAATTATGAAATGTCTTGGCATGAATTTCTTTGAGTTTATCTCTTTTGGGGTTGATTCAGTTTCTTGAATTTGTAGCATTATGTTTCCTTCCAGATTTAGGAAGTTTTCAACCATTATTTCTTCAAGAACATTTTTAACCCAAACTTCTTTCTCTTTTCCTTTTGAAATCCAATGACATGAATATTGGATAGTGCCACAGGTCTGAGTCTCTCTTTAGATTTTTTTCTCTGTTGTTCAGATTGGATAATTTCTAATGTACCATCTTTCAGTTCACTAATTCGTTCCTCTTTCCTCTCCAAGCTGTTGTTGAGTCCATCCCTTGGGCTTATGATTTAGTTATTGTATAAATTTCAGTTCTAAAACTTCCATTTGGCTCTTCTTTATTATCTTCTGACTCTTTTCTGAGACTTCCTATTTTTCTTGCCAAGGCTTTCTGTTTTTCTCATTTCAATGCATTCGTAATTCCTTTGAAGGATTTTTGCTGTGGCTAATTTAAAATATTTGTTAAATAATTCCAATATCTCTGTCACTTGATAGGGGTAATCACTGATTGCCTTTTCACATTCAGTTTGTGATCTTCTTTATGGGGAGGAGTATTATGGTAACAGCAGACCTCTCCACAGAGACCTGGCAGGCCAGAAGGGGCTGGCAGGATATATTCAGGGTCCTAAACGAGAAGAACCTGCAGCCAAGAATACTTTATCCAGCAAGGCTCTCATTCAGAATGGAAGGAGAGATAAAGAGCTTCCAAGACAGGCAGGAACTGAAAGAATATGTGACCTCCAAACCAGCTCTGCAAGAAATTTTAAGGGGGACTCTCAAAACTCCCCTTTAAGAAGAAGTCCAGTGGAACAATCCACAAAAACAGGGACTGAATAAGTATCATAATGACACTAAACTCATATCTTTCAACAGTAACTCTGAGCATGAACGGGCTTAATGACCCCATCAAAAGGCACAGGGTGTCAGACTGGATAAAAAAGTAGGACCCATCTATTTGCTGTCTACAAGAGACTCATTTTAGACAGAAGTACACCTACAGCCTGAAAATAAAAGTTTGGAGAACCATTTACCATTCAAATGGTCCTCAAAAGAGAGCAGGAGTAGCCATCCTTATATCAGATAAACTAAAATTTATCCCGAAGACTGTAGTGAGAGATGAAGAGGGACACTGTTTCATACTTAAAGGATCTATCCAACAGGAGGACTTAATAATCATCAATATATATGCCCCAAATGTGGGAGCTGCCAAATATATCAATCGATTAATAACCAAAGTTAAGACATACTTAGATAATAATACACTTATACTTGGTGACTTCAATCTAGCGCTTTCTACACTCGGTAGGTCTTCTAAGCACAACATCTCCAAAGAAACAAGAGCTTTAAATGATACACTGGACCAGATGGATTTCACAGATAACTACAGAACTTTACATCCAAACGCAACTGAATACACATTCTTCTCAAGTGCACATGGAACTTTCTCCAGAATAGACCACATACTGGGTCACAAATCAGGTCTGAACCAATACCAAAAGACTGGGATCATCCCCTGCGTATTCTCAGACCATAATGCCTTGAAATTAGAACTAAATCACAAGAAGTTTGAAGGACTTCAAACACATGGAGGTTAAGGACCATCTTGCTAAAAGATGAAAGGGTCAACCAGGAAATTAAGGAAGAATTAAAAAGATGCGGGATCCCTGGGTGACGCAGCGGTTTAGCGCCTGCCTTTGGTCCAGGGCGTGATCCTGGAGACCCGGGATCGAATCCCACGTCAGGCTCCCGGTGCATGGAGCCTGCTTCTCCCTCTGCCTGTGTCTCTGCCTCTCTCTCTCTCTCTCTCTCTCTGTGACTATCATAAATAAATAAAAATTAAAAAAAAAGAATTAAAAAGATTCATGGAAACGAATGAGAATGAAGATACAACCGTTCAGTCTGTGATCTTCTTGGTTCTTGGTATGATGGACATTTTTGATTGAAATATGGACATTTTCGTATAGTGTTAGGAGTCTCTGGATCTTATTTAAATGTATTTTAATTGGCAGTTTCTGACAGTTCTCTGGAAAGAAAAGAAGAAGCAGTGCCATATTGCTGCTAGGTGGAGGTAGCAGCCCAGATTCCCTATCGGGCCTCTGCTGGCTTCAGCGCAGGGAGACTTCTTGTTACCCCTGAGCTGGGATGGGAGTTCTGGCGCCCCATGTGGACTGCATGGACACTGCAGTGGGGCTGGCCTTACCGTTGAGCCAGGGTGAAATTTCTGACTCTTCATTAGGCCTCTGATATCCCCCTCAGTGGGATATATGCATATGTTTTAAATAAATATATATATATATATAATTTATCTCTAGAAAAAAGACATGATTAAATTTCCTTGATGAATTCCTAAACTTTTCATTTCTATCATCTCCTTTTTGATAAATTCTTTTATTTATAGTAAGTCTCTTTGCTATCCGGGCCTGGCAACTGCCCAGATGCTCTGCCTTCACCCATAGTGCATTTTTATATGCACAGCTACAGTTTTCTCCTATCTTTATTCCAGTATTTTCTGCTTCCTTTGCTCCTCCTCTATTTTTTGGCTTCTCATTGTTACCTTTTGAATGTTTGTCTGTTTTTGGGTGCTCTTTTCAGAGTACTTTGCCTTTAAAATAAACAACAACCAAGGAGGGGGTTTAGTTAAAGTGATGAAAGTATAAGTCAGTGCATCTCGATCTGAGGCATTGAGATTGAGCGCAGGGGCCATCTCAAGTTGGCCATGGAAAGGTCAATAGGAGAGACTGGGTAAGGAGCAGATTCTGAAGGCAGAAACCCCTTTCCTCTGATAAACATGGCTAGAAGTATCTTAAAGGATCATCAAATGCTGGTCTTGTTCATGGTATTTTAGAAACTGACATGTTAACAGCTCATAGCATGATCTCTAATTTCACTTTCGCAAATTTTATTCATGGACATCTTTACCCCCTTGTCGATCTCTGGGATTCTCAGAAGTATCCTTTCATTTAATGTCCCATCCCCCTGTTCTGCACATTCTTGGGCTTCTGGATGGCCAAATAGGATTTGAGTGATTGATTAGCAAGTTTTACTAATGATTTTGATTAACTTTTTTTTGTTAAGCGCATAATTATCTTTTCTTGGTAGTTAGGATTTAGTCACAGTATTCATACTTGACATAATTTTGGATAAAGATTACCCCAGTTAAACTCAACTATATTTATAATTTCCACATGATTACAGAACAATTTATCCAAACCTATAGTACTTCTGTCTTCTGAGGGAAAAAACTGTTTTGTTTTATTTTAAATTATGAAGTAGCTTTTGTTTATGAAAGATTACTATTAACACAGGGTGTTGGTTTTAAAAATAATGTTTTCTAACAAATTTTTCTGGATAAAATTGGTAATGGGTCTCAGTCTAAAATACAGTAATCTTTTCTTTGGAGAGGCATTTGAATGAGTTGGCCTTTTGGATCCATTTATTAAATTAATCTCTTTTCAGGATCCTAATCATGGCATATCTGGCATCTGAAAAAAAAAAAGAGTAAAGTGTTCCTGTCCACTTATGTTCAGACCCCAGTAAAGCATATTTGTGGACCATGGCATTCAGCTGGTGTCTGAGCAGGTCTCCTTTTATCCCCTTAGCAAAATGAAGTGGTTATCTGGATTTATCCAGGTCAACAGAGGAGTGAGGCTGAGCCGGGCTTTAGCTGATCCTTCTTTGAGTATGTGGGCAGCTGTGTGGCTCCCTGAGCCCTTGCTGAGAAGAGCGGAAGCACCAGAGCACCGCCCCGGGGTGTGGTAGTGACAGCCCCTTCTCTGGCTGCCGGGATGGAAAGGAGCGGCTGCACTTTGGAGAGTGTGAATTCTTTCAGCCACGTTCTTTTGCAAGCTCGCTCTTGGAGGCACTAATGATGAGTGTGAACTGCTCTCTAGAACTACTTTAAGGTCATCCTAATTGGCTACTTTGTGTTATAAAGCTTTTCAAAGAGACTAACTACATATTCTTTTGCTCACAGCTGCATATTAATAATGCTTCCTTTGGAATTTGATTAAAGCAGCATCAACTCTGATATTTGTATGATTTGATAGTGGTTACAGAATGATCTAAAGTGAAGCTCCCAGCATGACACAATTCCCCCAGCAACCGAGTGGGGCTGGTGGGTGGAGGGGTGGGCTTTGGCACTGACCACTCCCATGCATCTGCTCTGCCGGCCACCTGGCTGTTGTGGATGGCAGCTCATGGGCAGGTGAGGGAGCCACGGCCAGGGGGACTCATCCCCATCAGCAGTAATGCTGCTGCCTAAACCCTTTCACTCCCTCCGGCTTGGTTTTCCCACAGACACTGCTGTCTGGGACTGCTGATAGGCCAAAGAGGGCTGGAGGTCATCAATCCGGAGACTGCTCTTAATTATTAAAGGATCAACACGTCTTAAGGCACACGTCCACGGGAGGCTAGAGAACTGGGTCTCAGGGAGACAAGGGTTGTCCTTCTCTTTTAAATTTAAATTAGCAAAACCAAACACACAGAGCAGTGATGGGGGGGGGTGTCTTTCCTATATTCTAATTCTAAATTTGGAACGGAAAATATTGCACCTCTTGCTCTTCACACTCAAGCTGCTGTGTAATAGAGGAGTCTGTCTGCAGACAAATGGGCACCTAAGGAACTCAACCCTGCGTCGGCCCCACACCGTGGAGCACTTACACCAAACGGCACCGAGCCTGAGCCAAGCCTGGCGTGACTACCAGGAATTAGCACTCTTATCCTAAATTAAGCTCCTCAACATACAATTATCCGTCCCACACATTGAACCTATCTCCAAGGTAAATGTTTCTGCTCAGCTAACACTGGTTCACAGTATAAAAACAATCCTCCTCCCTCTGCTCCCACCCTCATCCCCCTCACCACCACCAGGCTCGTGGTGAGGCCTTGCTGGGTGCTGGGTGCTGGGTGCTGGGTGCTGGGTGCCAGGTGCTTTGGGCCGGGCTGCCCTCACATTTTTACTGTGGTGATCACAAAACACTAAAAGTGGGCCTGGGAGAGTGTTGGCTGTGCCTCTTCTCCCCCTTTTTTTCTTTCTTTCCATAAATGGAGGGAAAGGTGTTAGGATTTGCTAAGAGCACTAAAATTGGATGGAAGAGGGGAAAAGGTAGGGAACTCTTCAGTTGAAACACCTCCCAATGTTACCAAAGGAAAAAAAAAAAGACTTCATAAAATTAATGGCTGGCTGGTTTATCTCCAGATGCATATTGCTGATGGGATGATGAGACTGTTCTGAAAATTTGACTACAAGGACTAATTGCAAGTATCTGTTCCAAATCCAGGGAGATTAGGTTTCTGGGAGTCTGCAGGAGTATCATAGCAGCTTCCCCATTTAGTTATTGTAATAACGTTGCACATCTATAGCAGAGGAAGAGAACAGAGGCCGACAATTCACCCTGAAGAAACAATAGAGCAAAATGGCCAGTGAACACAGAAGCATGGGTTCAGACAAATTGATAGGCCTAAAATTCAAATGAAAGCAATCTATTTCTGTCTATCAAGTTTGCAAAGATCTAAAAAACAGTCATAGCCCGTGTTGGCAAAGGGTGCTGAGGAGCTGCTAGAATGAGATACCCTGGTTTTGCTTCTTGGCTCTACCTCTTACTAGCAAAGGGGACTCAGGCATGTCACTTATTTTCTCCAGGACTATTTCCCTTCTGTAAGATGCAGATAATATTAGTAACCATCTCATAGGGGGCTTAAGAGATTTCAGTGAAATGATGCTTATAAAGTGCTTAGTATAACATCTGACACATAGCAAGTGCTCAATTAATATTAGAATTCTAATGATTATTATTGGAAGCTAGAAACCCAATACACTGATGGGGAGTATAAACTGGCAAAACCTTAAATAATAATAAAAACTTGACATATATGTGGAGTTTTAATACCCTTAATAATGGGTATACATCTGAGTTAGGCACTACACTTCTAGAAATCTATTTGGAGGAAATGAGACACAATAATATGATTACAAGGATATCATTCATGGTATATATATTTTTATAATGACAAAATGGAAGCAATTTAAATACCTAACAGTAAGGAAGTGGTTAAAATTAGGGTTTGCACACCTACTAGAGTTTCAGTCAGGTCTCTCTAAGAGCTGCAGAGCATGATATTTTTGAGGACTATTTAAAGGCTGAGAGGAAATAATACTATGTGAAAATAATGGGTTTCAATAGTCAGTGAGACTGCTTGTGATTTGTAGCTTTTATTAACACTTATTTGTAATTTTAAATTTGTAATCAGTCAACAAATACTTTTTGGGCATCTGCTGCCTATTGGGCACTACAGTGGGTACCATGGATAAGGTAGTGGATAAGGCAGAGTGCTGCCCTCCTGGAACTTCTGGTCTCTCAACTGAAAATGTGTTCCTTTTATAACAAGGAAGACTATTAGTAAAATAAAAGAGGAAACTATATTAGTTGGCTAGGGTTGCCATAACAAAGTACCACAGGTTAGGTGGCTTAGACAGCAGAAATGATTTTTCTCACAGTCCCATAGACTTGCAGCCTGAGATCAAGGTACCGAGAGGGTTAGTTTTATTCCGAGGCCTCTTTCCTGGGCTTGCAGGCGGCCATCGTCTCCCCGTGTCTTCAGCTGGCCTTTCCTCTGTAACTGTGTCCAAATCTCCTCTTCTTATAAGGCCACCAGTCAGAATGGAGTAGTGTCCACTCCGGGGACTTCATTTAACTTAATTACCTCCTGAAAGATCTTATCTTCAATGACAGTCATATTCCAAGGTACTAGTGGTTAGGACTTCAGCACAGGGATTTGGGTAGGGAAGACAATTCGGCTCATCATAGGAACCATCTGATAATATTTCTTGTCTGGCAATTACTCTTTTGAGTTATATGGTAAAGCAACCATGTGCCTCTTCCTTTTCCTTTCAGCGGGGACATTGTTAGCCTCTTTGGAGAGCCTCTTCAGGAAGACTAAGAACACATACCTCTCTTTGAAAGCCTCACATGGGCAGCTGTGGAGATTTTAGTTTAGCAGAAGGTGACCTCAGATGGGAAGTCCTAAACCATCTGTAGATGATTATGATGTTATGGAGACATTCAGGGATTTCCTTGGCACTTCAAGTTTGAGTGAACTTTAAGTATGAACTTGAGACTTCTAGTGAGTCCAGGGTCCCTACCTCAGCCCAGAACTAAGCCTTTCACATGGACCGCCCAGGGAGGACTTCCTGAGGGTGGTGTCCCAATGTCTAACCAGATTCAGATGCATAGTCTGAAAATGAAATAATCTTCTGGGTGTGGCAAGGGCCATCCAAGGAGAATGAGTCATTGATGAAGAACAGTAAAACGGGAAGCTTCTTTTATTATATAAATCCAAATTTACTTTCGCTAAAAGAGAGATGAACAAAAGAGGGGATAGAAGTTTGTTTTCAGCTGGAGGATGATCACAGTGTAAGATTAATATAGATGTGGAAGTGAACCTACAGTCATCAAGTTCATCCCCTTGTTTTAAAGGTTGGGAAACTGACCCACCAGAGCCACCTATGTTTGCCACAGGTCACATGTACGATGGGCAGCAAAGGCTGATGGGCTGATCTCAAGTTCAAGGATCTCAGTCTTGATCCAGTGACATTTCTGATACTATGACGGATGGAGGGAGCACATGTGCTGGAAGAAATGACGGACCAGCTACAGACTGATAGGCACTCTGAGTGCTCTCTCTGGTCTCCTGTTATTGTTGTTCTTTTACCTTCAAAATAAAAGTTAGATAATATGACCCCTTTTAACACTAACCTCCCACAAGTCTTCCATGGGTGTCACTCATCCGACATACAAGCCATCAGAGTTGGTAGGTGGGTATGGATGTATTTGCCAGAGAATGATTCCAGCACACTAACGCAGGAAACCTTAGTGTCATGTCTTGTCTAAGGAAGACTGAGAATCTGGAGGTTAAATAAAAAAACAACCCCCCCAAAACAAAAAAACAAAAAAACAAAACCACACACACAACTTATAAATTTGGAAAACAAACGATAGCAGTTTTCAATCTTGTGTTTGCTGCCACTTACATTAGAGAGTGAGCTTCTACTCTACCTCACTTCTCACATAGTGATTAAACGCTGATTCATTTCATTTGCTTTTTCAGATTCCTGCAATGCAATTCTTGCCTTTATAAGTAAAACATCTTCATCCCATTTTCTTCTCCTCTTGCAATGCTAAGCTATAGTTTTCAGGGTGCCAGATGTCAAGGGATTGATGAAAGTTATTTTAGCTTCACTTTTTGATTAGTTTTTAATTTTTTTCCTTCCTTTTTGTGTTCTCTTCAGTGTGTGATTAGATTTGTTTTCAAAAGGTGGAACCTTAGCAAAATTTTCATTAGCATTCCCCATGCACACTTTAATTAAATAAAGGAAACTCATGCTTTGCTTAAGCCATCAAAGAAATGAAAAGTAGAGTCTAATGCTAAACATGCTTGTACTATGCATGAATTTAACCAAACCCTCTTCTCCACTATAAGAACAGAAAGAAGGCCATAGACAACACCTACTCACAGAAAAATTCATAAGTAGCATGGTTCCAAGACTGTTTCCAATTATCTCATGTCCTTTTTGGTTTTAAAGGACAAAGATCTAAATGAGGAGTTGTACCTTCCTGGATGAAACAGAGCATTAATTGCTGACATTTTTACATGCTGCTGTAGAGTGTACGTGAGGTGTAATGCATATATTTCTACAAGGTTCCTATGTCAATTGTACAATTTTTACCTGAGGTTTTTGTACTAGTTCTTTTACTAAATTGCTGCTAATTTCATTTATTTTACAAAAGTTGAAATTTCAACCATTAGGCATTCCCTCAAATATACGGAAACCTAATAAAATGTATTTTACTTGTCAAACCATCTTTTATCATGCATAGTGATTATGGAAATAGGGTTCTGAGATTTTCAGCTTCTTTTTTATTTCAGCAACAAGAGAGGACTAGCTATTTTATTTTGATATGAACTCTCATTTTCTATGACTTTAAATGAACATAATACATTGCTGTGGTATCAGATCCAAGACCTATGTTTTGAGTTACCTTCACATGATCACTTTAAAAAAATTACTTTAAAAAAATCTTTCATTTTTGTGTTCTTTTGGCCAATGTGACTTAGAAATTTCTCAGATTGGTGAGTAAATCTTAAAATAACTCTCCCATGTGCCAAAGAACAAAATCTTACAAAAACTGCCTGTTGGTTTGCTGTGGTTCCTTGACAAAGAATCTTGAACTAACCAGGAGTCCAGTGAGAGCTGAAAAGAATTGGCAGTCATAGCACATGACCCCTGTCCTTAGTCCTAACTCTTTCCACCTCCTGTTGTAGGTCTCCAGCACCTTGTTCTTGCAAGTGTTGGCCATGGAACCCAAGAAGTGAAGAGCAATTGAAATGTCCATGGAGGGGGTTCCTCAAAGAGTTAAAAATAGATCTGCCCTATGACCCAGCAATTGCACTGCTGGGGATTTACCCCAAAGATACAGATGCAGTGAAACACCAGAACACTTGCAGCCCAATGTTTATAGCAGCAATGTTCCCAATAGCTAAACTGTGGAAGGAGCCTCGGTGTCCCTCGAAAGATGAATGGATAAAGAAGATGTGGTTTATGTATACAATGGAATATTACTCAGCCATTAGAAACGACAAATACCCACCATTTGCTTCGACGTGGATGGAACTGGAGGGTTTTATGCTGAGTGAAATAAGTCAATTGGAAAAGGACAAACATTATATGGTCTCATTCATTTGGGGAATATAAAAATTAGTGAAAGGGAATAAAGGGAAAGGAGAGAAAATGAGTGAAAATATCAGTGAGAAAAAAAAAGAAAATATCAGTGAGGGTGACAAAACATGAGAGACACCTAACTCTGGGAAATGAACAAGGGGTAGTGGAAAGGGAGGTGGGCGGGGGGTTGGGGTGATTGAGTGATGGGCACTGAGGGGGGGCACTTGGCGGGATGAGCACTGGGTGTTATGCTAAATGTTGGCAAATTTAACGCCAGTAAACAAATTTTTTAAAAATGAAATGTCCACAGAGCAAAGAGTGGATGGGACCCCATCTAAATCAGTTCACAATGATTGCATATTATGACCTGAAAGTAATTCACTAATTCATAATGAGAAATCACTGTCAGAGAGATTTGAAATACTTAGAATGAATCTACAAGTCCTTCTCCTTGCACAGACTGACATGGGAAATCAAATAATAATTACAGAATTGCTACATGAGTATGGAATTAGAAACTGAGGAGTTAATGGCATCTGGCTAAAAGAGTTGAACATATCCATTTCATAAAAGGATGCTCTTACTAATGGGACCACAATATGTGAAGTCCATTAGCTAACTCTCCTTTATCCCTGGATATGCTCGGATAGGCATTCTACCATTTACCTTAGTGACTCACCTTTTTCTATGTTTCCTAACTGACCAGTTCCTTTAATGATTTATACATTCTTTATTTAGACATATCAATACATTTAATAGTATCATGGTGAAATTAGCCCAGCCCAGGAGCCATGTTGTCTCTTTAAAATGATGGTCATTCGTCCATCAAATATTTATAGAGTATCTCCTGTGTGCCAGGGCTTGTATTTCGCATTAGGCATATATCAGTGAGTGAAGACAAACAAGTTATACAGTCTTGTCGGGGGAAATAACTAAACAAACAATGATAGTCATGTGTGCAGGTGTTACAGAAGGAAAAGAGCAGGACCTCTGTGAAGAAGGTGGTCTGGCAGGAGCTGGCTCTCTTTGTCATTGAGCTTAACACATACCCATGGCTGAGGATTCACAAAAACTGAAGGTGAATTAGAAAGTAGGACAATTGTAGACCTGGATGCTGTTTCATGCCAACTCTGTAAGTCACCCAATTAACAATGCATATCAGCTACAAAACGGCATCTACCTTTCTTCCACCTAATGAATCTCCCTAGAATCTCTTTGTGGTCCATCTTGGGGCATGGCTTTCAGACCAGACTGCCACCTATTTCTCTTGAAACCTTTTTCTGGGATCAGTTCTTGAAAGCATAGGAACTTGTGGGAAATTAATTCTAGGTAGCATCATCTGGCCTCTGCAGCATGGGGCGTCATCCAAGTGTAGAACTTCTAGAAGCCAAAAACTTTGAGCAGCTGTTGCTCAGGCCTGGCATGTGTAGAACGAGTGTTGGTTGGCCCATAGCAACCAGAACTTGGTAGCAAAATGGGCTGTGAGGCAGTATATCTGAGGGAATCTGAAGTGCCTCATAAAATATAGCTATCTGTTGGGAAAGTTCAATAAAATTATACATAAAGGTATCTTTAAGTCTGAATGGAATTTTTTAAAAATGATTTTATTTATTCATCACACACACACACACACAGAGAGAGAGAGAGAGAGAGAGAGAGAGAGAGAGAGAGGCAGAGAGAGAAGAAGCAGGCTCCATGCAGAGAGCCCAATGCGGGACTTGATCCTGGGGCTCCAGGATCACACCCTAAGCTGAAGGTAGATGCTCAACCACTGAGCCACCCTGGCATGCCTGAATGGGAAATGTTTTAAAACTGAGTCAGAAGACTTTGAAAAGTTTATTTTTGTTGGGCAAAGAAACATGACATTTTAGAAGCCTGTCAACTGAAGCTTATAGTTCTTATGTATTGACTCTAAAATTTTTTGTATGATAATTTGCAAATTTGGATACTTTATCACTAAAGTTTTTAATATACATATATCATTTACATCACTGATGAAACAAGGGTGGGTTTGATGAAACAAGGTAGTGCTTCACTAAAATTGAAAACTATAATTCTAAAAGCTGGTTCTGGATGAGACTAACATTTCACTCAGCTTCTTAAATATTTTTAAAAGATTTTATTTATTTATTCATGAGAGATGCAGAGAGAGAGAGGCAGAGACATAAGCAGAGTAAGAAGCAGTCTAGTTTCTCTGTGGGGAGCCTGATGTGGGACTCAATCCCAGTACCCCGGGTTCACATCTGAGCCAAAGGCAGATGCTCGACCACTGACCACCACCCCTTAAATGTTTTATTAATAAAACTTAATGTTAGAATTATTCCTGTTGGTTATAATGACTGGTAGTAGGGAGGGGAGAGATGAAACTTGATCATAATGTTCCTTCGTGGTTTGAAATAGTACTTTATATTATTTTTAAATCAATGAATTATCAATTAGTCAATTTTCATGACTTTCTTGTGGGGTTTAGATCAATTTGAATTTCTTGGCTAACTTCGAGTGAAAACGAGCCATGTGGCACTTTTAGAAAACTAGACTAGGAATGATCACAGGCAGCTTCACAAAGGAAATAATGGTGGTCTATAGCCATCCTTTGTCTCCATTTCAACACTCACAAAAACTTTTTTTAAAAATAAATTTATTTTTTATTGGTGTTCAATTTGTCAACATATAGAAAACACCCAGTGCTCATCCCGTCAAGTGCCCCCCTCAGTGCCCGCCACCCAGTCACCCCCACCACCAACCCACCTCCCCTTCCACCACCCCTAGTTCGTTTCCCAGAGTTAGGAGTGATATTTCCCACTTATTTTTTCTCCTTTCCCTTTTATTCCCTTTCACTATTTTTTATATTCCCCAAATGAATGAGACCATATAATGTTGTCCTTCTCCGATTGACTTACTTCACTCAGCATAATACCCTCCAGTTCCATCCACGTCGAAGCAAATGGTGGGTATTTGTCATTTCTAATGGCTGAGTAATATTCCATGGTGTACATAAACCACATCTTCTTTATCCATTCATCTGTCGATGGACACTGAGGCTCCTTCCACAGTTTAGCTATTGGGAACATGGCTGCTATAAACATCGGTGTGCAGGTGTCCTGGCGTTTCACTGCATCTGTATCTTTGGGTAAATCCACAGCAGTGCAATTGCTGGGTCGTAGGGCAGGTCTATTTTTAACTCTTTGAGGAACCTCCACACAGTTTTCCAGAGTGGCTGCACCAGTTCACATTCCCACCAACAGTGTAAGAGGGTTCCCCTTTCTCCGCATCCTCTCCAACATTTGTGGTTTTCTGCCTTGTTAATTTTCCCCATTCTCACTGGTGTGAGGTGGTATCTCATTGTGGTTTTGATTTGTATTTCCCTGATGGCAAGTGATGCGGAGCATTTTCTCATGTGCATGTTGGTCATGTCTATGTCTTCCTCTGTGAGATTTCTCTTCACGTCTTTTGCCCCTTTCATGATTGGATTGTTTGTTTCTTTGGTGTTGAGTTTAATAAGTTCTTTATAGATCTTGGAAACTAGCCCTTTATCTGATAAGTCATTTGCAAATATCTTCTCCCATTCTGTAGGTTGTCTTTTAGTTTTGTTGACTGTACCCTTTGCCGTACAAAAGCTTCTTATCTTGATGAAGTCCCAATAGTTCATTTTTGCTTTCGTTTCTTTTGCTTTCGTGGATGCATCTTGCAAGAAGTTACTGTGGCCGAGTTCAAAAAGGGTGTTGCTTGTGTTCTTCTCTAGGATTTTGATGGAATCTTGTCTCACATTTAGATCCTTCATCCATTTTGAGTTTATCTTTGTGTATGGTGCAAGAGAGTGGTCTAGTTTCATTCTTCTGCACGTGGATGTCCAATTTTCCCAGCACCGTTTATTGAAGAGACTGTCTTTCTTCCAATGAATAGTCTTTCCTCCTTTGTCGAATATTAGTTAACCATAAAGTTGAGGGTCCACTTCTGGATTCTCTATTCTGTTCCATTGATCTATGTGTCTGTTTTTGTGCCAGTACCACACTGTGTTGATGACCACAGCTTTGTAGTACAACCTGAAATCTGGCATTGTGATGCCCCCAGATATGGTTTTCTTTTTTAAAATTCCCCTGGCTATTCAGGGTCTTTTCTGATTCCACACAAATCTTAACATAATTTGTTCCAACTCTCTGAAGAAAGTCCATGGTATTTTGATAGGGATTGCATTAAACGTGTAAATTGCCCTGGGTAACATTGACATTTTCACAATATTAATTCTGCCAATCCATGAGCATGGAATATTTTTCCATCTCTTTGTGTCTTCCTCAATGTCTTTCAGAAGTGTTCTGTAGTTTTTAGGGTATAGATCCTTTACCTCTTTGATTAGGTTTATTCCTAGTTGTCTTATGCTTTTGGGTGCAATTGTAAATGGGATTTACTCCTTAATTTCTCTTTCTTCAGTCTCATTGTTAGTGTATAGAAATGCCACTGACTTCTGGGCATTGATCTTGTATCCTGCCCCACTGCCAAATTGCTGTATGAGTTCTAGCAATCTTGGGGTGGAGTGTTTTGGGTTTTCTTTCTTTCTTTTTTGTTTTGGGTTTTCTATGTAGAGTATCATGTCATTGGCGAAGAGGGAGAGTTTGACTTCTTCTTTGCCAATGTGAATGCCTTTTATGTCTTTTTGTTGTCTGATTGCTGAGGCTAGGACTTCTAGTACTATGCCGAATAGCAGTGGTGAGAGTAGACATCCCTGTCTTGTTCCTGATCTTAGGGGAAAGGCTCCCAGTGCTTCCCCATTGAGAATTATATTTGCTGTGGGCTTTTCATAGATGGCATTTAAGATGTTGAGCAATGTTCCCTCTATCCCTACACTCTGAAGAGTTTTGATCAGGAATGGATGCTGTATTTTGTCAAATGCTTTCTCTGCATCTCATGAAAGGATCATATGGTTCTTGGTTTTTCTCTTGCTGATATGATGAATCACATTGATTGTTTTATGAGTGTTGAACCAGCCTTGTGTCCCGGGAATAAATCCTACTTGGTCATGGTGAATAATTTTCTTAATGTGTTGTTGGATCCTATTGGCTAGTATCTTGTTGAGAATTTTTGCATCCATGTTCATCAGGGATATTGGTCTGTAATTCTCCTTTTTGGTGGGGTCTTTGTCTGGTTTTGGAATTAAGGTGATGCTGGCCTCATAGAATGAATTTGGAAGTACTCCATCTGTTTCTATCTTTCCAAACAGCTTTAGTAGAATAGGTATGGTTTCTTCTTTAAACGTTTGATAGAATTCCCCGGAAAGCCATCTGGCCCTGGACTTTTGTGTCTTGGGAGGTTTTTGATGACTGCTTCAATTTCCTCCCCTGTTATTGTCTTGTTCAGATTTTCTATTTCTTCCTGTTCCAGTTTTGGTAGTTTGTGGCTTTCCAGGAATGCGTCCATTTATTCTAGATTGCCTAATTTATTGGTGTATAGCTGTTCATAATATGTTTTTAAAATCATTTGTATTTCCTTGGTGTTGGTAGTGATCTCTCCTTTCTCATTCATGATTTTATTAATTTGAGTCTTTTCTCTCTTCTTTTTAATAAGGCTGGCTAATGGTTTATCTATCTTATTAATTCTTTCAAAGAACCAACTCCTGGTTTTGTTGATCTGTTCCACAGTTCTTGTGGTGGTCTTGATTTCATTGAGTTCTGCTCAAATCTCTATTAACTCTCTTCTTCTGTTGGGTGTAGGATCTATTTGCTGTTTTTTCTCTAGCTCCTTTAGGTGTAAGGTTAGCTTTTGTATGTGAGTTCTTTCCAGTTTTTGAATGGATGCTTGCATTGCAATGTATTTCCCCCTCAGGACTACTTTTGCTGCATCCCAAAGGTTTTGAACGGTTGTATCTTCATTCTCATTAGTTTCCATGAATCTTTTTAATTCTTCCTTAATTTCCTGGTTGACCCTTTCATCTTTTAGCAGGATGGTCCTTAACCTCCACGTGTTTGAAGTCCTTCCAAACTTCTTGTTGTGATTTAGTTCTAATTTCAAGGCATTATGGTCTGAGAATATGCAGGGGATGATCCCAATCTTTTGGTATCGGTTCAGACCCGATTTGTGACCCAGTATGTGGTCTATTCTGGAGAAAGTTCCATGTGCACTTGAGAAGAATGTGTATTCAGTTGAGTTTGGATGTAAAGATCTGTAGATATCTGTGAAATCCATCTGGTCCAGTGTATCATTTAAAGCTCTCGTTTCTTTGGAGGTGTTGTGTTTAGAAGACCTATCGAGTGTAGAAAGCGCTAGATTGAAGTCAGCAAGTATAAGTGTATTATTCTCTAAGTATGTCTTTGGTTATTAATTGATTGATATATTTGGCAGCTCCCACATTCGGGGCATATATATTGAGGGTTGTTAAGTCCTCCTGTTGGATAGATCCTTTAAGTATGAAACAGTGTCCCTCTTCATCTCTCACTACAGTCTTCGGGGTAAATTTTAGTTTATCTGATATAAGGATGGCTACTCCTGCTCTCTTTTGAGGACCATTTGAATGGTAAATGGTTCTCCAAACTTTTATTTTCAGGCTGTAGGTGTACTTCTGTCTAAAATGAGTCTCTTGTAGACAGCAAATAGATGGGTCCTGCTTATTTATCCAGTCTGACAGCCTGTGCCTTTTGATGGGGTCATTAAGCCCGTTCACGTTCAGAGTTACAATTGAAAGATATGAGTTTAGTGTCATTATGATACTTATTCAGTCCCTGTTTTTGTGGATTGTTCCACTGGACTTCTTCTTAAAGGGGAGTTTTGAGAGTCCCCCTTAAAATTTCTTGCAGAGCTGGTTTGGAGGTCACATATTCTTTCAGTTCCTGCCTGTCTTGGAAGCTCTTTATCTCTCCTTCCATTCTGAATGAGAGCCTTGCTGGATAAAGTATTCTTGGTTGCATGTTCTTCTCATTTAGGACCCTGAATATATCCTGCCAGCCCCTTCTGGCCTTCCAGGTCTCTGTGGAGAGGTCTGCTGTTAATCTGATATTTATCCCCACGTAAGTTAGGGATCTCTTGTCTCTTGCTGCTTTAAGAATCTTCTCTTTATCTTTGGAATTTGCAAGCTTCACTATTAAATGTCGAGGTGTTGAACTGTTTTTATTGATTTTAGGGGGGGATCTCTCTATTTCCTGGATCTGAATGCCTGTTTCCCTTCCCAGATTAGGAAGGTTTTCAGCTATGATTTGTTCAAATACATATTCTGGACCTCTGTCCCTTTTGGCGCCCCCGGGAACCCCAATTAAACGTAGATTTTTCTTCCTCAGGCTGTCACTTATTTCCCTTAATCTATCCTCATGATCCTTTGTTTGTCTCTTTTTTCCTCAGTTTCCCTCTTTGCCATCATCTTGTCTTCTATGTCACTCACTCGTTCTTCCACCTTGTTAACCCTCGTCGTTAGGACCCATAGTTTGGATTGCATCTCATTCAATTGATTTTTAATTTCTGCCTGTTTAGATCTAAATTCTGCAGTCATGAAGTCCCTTGAGTTCTTTATGCTTTTTTCTAGAGGCACCAGTAGCTTTATAATAGTGCTTCTGAATTGGCTTTCTGACATTGAATTGTAATCCGAATTTTGTAACTCTGTGGGAGAGGACTGTTTCTGATTCTTTCTTTTGGGGTGAGGTTTTCCTTCTAGTCATTTTGCTCAGTGCAGAGTGGCCAAAAACAAGTTGTATTGGGAAAAGGAGAAAAAGAGAGAAGAGAAAGACGGAAAGAAAAAGAAGAAAAGAAAAAAGAAAAAAAAAGAAAAGAGAAGAAAAGAAAAAACGAAAAAGGGGGGGAGCAAACAGAAATCAAAAAACAAAGAAACAAACAAACAAACAAAAAAAAACAAGCTGGAGTATCCTCTGATTCTGTATACTGTAAATCCCTCAACTTCCCCTGGAACTTTCCAGTGCTGCTTGGTCAATAATTTGTTTTTCCCCTATCCGTCTAGCTGGTCTTCTGGGGAAGGGGCCTGCTGTGCTGATTTTCAGGTGTTAGCACTTAGGGGAGCTGCTCTGCCCCTGCCTGCTGCAGGGCTCAGCGGGGGTTGTTTACCCCGTGGGGCCCCAGGAGGAACAACCCCAGTGGCTATGGCAGCTCTGGAGCCCTGGAGTCAGCCCCCGCAGTAACTACGGGGCTCTCGGTCCGCAGGGCCTGGAGGCTCCGGGGCGGGGCCGCTGATCTGCTCAGCTGGGGCAGGAGCGTCCTCGCTGTCCTGGGCCCTCCCGGCCTCTGCCTGTCCCGGGGGAGGCCGGATCCTGGGCTGTGTCCCGGCGCCCTGTGCTCCGGGGCCTGCGCTGTGGGATTCGCGCTCCCGCCCCGCAGCTCCCTCCGCGGAGCCGCCGCCCGAGCCCCTCCAAGCTGCTCCGGCCCCTCCGTGCGCGCTGCAGCCCTTAGGGAGCTCGGCGCACTCTCCCGGGGCGCAGGTGTCTGTTAGTGTCCCAGGGAGCCCGAGGGCATCCCCGCCCTCCTGGGTCCTGCTCTAACTCCCTTCAGGCCCCTTTCCGCCCGGGAAGGTTGGTGCAGCTCCTGCTTCTCCGGGACGGGGCTCTCCTGTCCTGGGGACACTCGCCCCGGCCTCAGCCCGGCTCCTCGCGGGGCCCCTCCCCCTCGGAGGCCTTTTGTTCCTTTATTTCTTTTTCCCCGTCTTCCTACCTTGATGGAAGCGCGAACTCTTCTCACTGTAGCGTTCCAGCTGGTCTCTCTTTACATCTCAGGCCGAATTCGTAGATTTTCAGGATGATTTGAAGGTTATCTAGGTAATTTGGTGGGGACAGGCGATTTGGGGACCCTATTCTTCCGCCATCTTGCCCCTATTCCACAAAAACTCTTCAGATATTAGACAAGACTCTTTAGACTTTAAGTGACAGAAATCTGACTTGAAGTATCTTAAGCCAAAAAAAAAAAAAAAAATCTATCAGCTCTTTAATGGAATTCTAGAAGATTTCCCATGTGGCTGAATTCAGAGACCAAGTGATATTGTTCAATCTCCCCATCTCTACCTTTTATGAACATGTTAACTATTTCTACCAAATCCAGCCTGAGATGCGCTCAGCCCTAAAACCCCTCACTGAGCATTGTCAGGGGATAGGATGTTTCAGTTGACCAATACTGAGTAAGATGGTTGTCAATCCCACTGTGTAATAATGAATTAACTTTGCCCAAAGAGAGATCTGGCTTTTGTCTTGGCCCTTGGGACATGATCTCTAAACCCTTAGAATTTTGAAGTGATGGGAGTGTCTTCGTTATCTTTGGTAGGCTCCTTGCACCACATCTGATGGTTTATTTTAATGAGGTGATCAAAGTGAAGGGATGGCCACACTATAAAAGACCAACCATTTGATGAGAAAGTTGTGGCTTGAAGCCATGAGATAGCAGCTTAAAATCAGGGGGAGGGTGGTGGTTAGAAATTGAATTCAACCATGTGGACAATGAGTCAATCAGTCATGCCTAAGTAATGAAATCCCACTGAAAAGGAGACCAAAGCTTGGGTGAGTTTCCCTGGTTGGCAATATTCTTTAACTGTTGTAACATTTTGATGCTGGAAGTGTAATGTATCCCCGGGGAAGACAGAAGTTTCATATTTAGAACTGTCTCACACTTTACCTTCTGCATCTCTGGTTCTAATTTGTATCATTTTACTATAATAAAACCATACTTCTAGTAAACTGAGGATGGCCATGGGAGCCCCTAAATTTGTAGTCAGCTGGTCTGAAGTGAGGTTTGCCTTGGGAAACTCTGAACTTCTGGCCCTCAAGTGAGGGCAGGCTTGTGTGGACTGCTCCTTCAGACTTTAAAGTTTAGCCTTCTCATTGTAGTTGGTGTCAGAAGTTTTGAGGAGACTTGGTAGTACTCTAGAGGATTGTGCTCTTAACCTTGGGTTTGTCTACCTATGGTACCTACCAGTGCAGAATGGCAGTTTCTGAAAGGAAAAATGCTGGGTAAACAAAAAAGAAGAAGCAAAACAAAATAAATTAAAAACAAAAACAAATGCCCAATTAACTCCCTTTTTAATGTGCCCCATCACTGCCCAAAATACAGTACCTATAACAATGCCCTGGGGCTACAGTTATGGACTGAATACAAATGTATTCCTCCCAAATCCATATATTGAAGCCCTAGTCCTCAGTATGGTAGTATTTTGAGACTGGCTTTTGGGAACAATTAGGTTTAGATGAGGGGATGAGGATGGGACTCCTATAGTAGGATTAATGTTCTTATAAGAAGAGAGAAAGAAATCAGAGCTCTATCTCCCTGCCATGTAAGGTCTTAGAAAGAAGGTGACTGTCTACCGTCCAAGAAGCAGTCCTCATCAGAAATTGAATCTGTTGACCCTTTGATCTTGGACTTTCAGCCTTCAGAACCATGAGGAACAAATGTCTGTTGTTTAAGTCAACAGGCCTGTGATATTTTGTAACAGCAGCCCAAGGCAACTAAAACAGCTACAGAGACCTTTCAGGAAATACTTAACCCAAACCTGTAACCTTGGACAGCACTTTATGTTTTGTACCTTCCCTAATGACCAGTCTTAAAATAAAAATTTGAGTTAAGTTGCTAGTTACTGATAATGAATTAATATGCTACCTTTCTTCTAACATTTGCTTTTGAAAGTCATTGAGTTTTTTTTAATTTTTTTTAATTATTTATTTATGATAGTCATACAGAGAGAGAGAGAGAGGCAGAGACAAGGCAGAGACATAGGCAGAGACATAGGCAGAGAGAGAAGCAGGCTCCATGCACCGGGAGCCCGACGTGGGATTTGATCCCGGGTCTCCAGGATCGCGCCCTGGGCCAAAGGCAGGCGCCAAACCGCTGCGCCACCCAGGGATCCCCAGTCATTGAGTTTTTAACCTAAATCACAGAGTCATCTAGAATGTAAGCTTCAAGAGGGCAAGGAGTTAGAAAGCTGTCTGGTGTCAGAGTGGTCAATGAAGACAAATGAGACAAACACTCAAGCCTTTATTTACTTGCTGTAATAGTGTCAGCAAAAGACCACAAAGATAAAGAAGGTGCTGGCTTCCCCACTGTTCATTGTACTCATAAATGGAGCTGGGCGAGGACCAAATAAATCCACACTGCTGAGGGAGCACTGAGCCCTAGGTTCCCACCATTTATGGAAGGAGGAATTAGAGGCAGGAAAAGGAGAAGAGCAAGGAGTGGAAAAGTACTGAGTATGAGTCAGAGTGGAGGAAGAGGTCTTCCAGTACCCTCCCGGCCATCAGGAGGTTCCCTGGGAAGCCTGCCAGGCTAAAACCTTATAATTAGCTATGGTCAGGCCTGAAAGATCACATGTAGGATTTTGGCTTGAAGTGGGACTCCTCAGGACCCTTGCCTGTTTGCTCCCTAATGCTTCATCAGTACCTAAGACAGAGCTAGGCACAGAGAAGG
The DNA here is from genome assembly GCF_905146905.1 of Nyctereutes procyonoides. NCBI lineage: Eukaryota > Metazoa > Chordata > Mammalia > Carnivora > Canidae > Nyctereutes > Nyctereutes procyonoides. The sequence goes on along the minus strand of NW_026575052.1, from coordinate 70,518,448 downwards.
CACTCAGTAAATTGTTATTTTTATAGCTGACAGCATAGAGCCACTGAAGATGCTCCGGGAGCTCTTCCATTGGCCCTAATGTCACTGAATGTTAGAGCACCTGTCTCCAAAATTGATGAGCTCCAAGAACACATCAGATGCCCAGTCCAACCAGGTCTCCAACACAGCAGTGAACACTGGAACCGTGGCATGTGGTTCAAAGTAGAAAAGAGAAAAGAGCTGGCAAGAAAAAAAAATGTGAAGAAATGAATGGATGGTTACTGGAGGTTTGGGGAAGTGCTCTTTTGTGTTCGTTGCATGAAAAATGTAGCTTTAGAATTCTAAACTCTCATGTGAGGAAAGCAAATTAGGTTGCAAAATTTATAACAACTCCCTGCACCTTCTGCCATTTGGCTTTTGGGCTCATTCACAGTATAATGGTCATGATGCACTTTGTTCCCAGAGGTCACCAGAAGAATGCTCTTTCTGTTTTGGATTATAGCATATTCTCATTTAAGATGGGCCTATCCTGGTCTTTGCATGCTGCTCCCCCATCTGTCCTTCCAGTTTGTGCATTTGCCCAAACCCAGAGCCATAATTCACCACTCCATAATGTGGGATGTCTGTGGTGCTCAGCCTTAACTCACTACACTGAAAGGATCAAAGAAACTAAACTTCTCTAAACAAGAAAAGCCTGCTCTGTTGAATGCTTCTTGGAAATTTGCATATTTTCATTTCTTCTCCTTATAAATTATTACCAGGAAGTCAAATCTTTGTAGTCTATAAACAATATGATGAAGTGCAATTTTTCTCCCTCTAATGGATTTGTTTTTAAAGAAACAAAGCTTGGATTCAAATATTTCAAAGATGTTTGCCATGATCCTGTGTTATTTAAAACTCATTCATTAAACATCTGATGAATAGGTCTATTACATTTTTTTAAAGCTGATTGAATGCTCATTTTGGAAGGATGGGATGAATTATCACACAATGATTTCATTTCAATACATCTTTGTAGGTGTCCAGTGTTATATGGAATTGAATCACAATGTGCTCTACAAATTGACAGGCCAGCAATCATTATTTTTCATATAAAAGCAGGATTCTATCTTTAATCTCATCATATTTTCAGTGGTAGAAGAGATGGAGGTGGTGAAGCATTATTATTTTTCCCCGTACAGAAAATTATGTCACAAAATAAATCATGTTCAGGGCTGTCATAATGGCCGCAACAGTTATAGTGACAGAAAAAAAGACTAGTGACAGCTATCCTTCAGTGCACAATGAAATAGTGAACAATTTGTTAAATATCCCTGGAGTCAATTAAACTGGCATATGATCAGTTTGGTGGCTGCCAAGCCTCAGTGGGAGCCAATTAGAATTCACCAAAAATGAAAATGGATGAATTTGGAAAAACAGTGTTAGATTTATGGGAGAAAGCAAACAAGTCATTGAGCCAAGAATAATGTTGGTGAGCATCCTCTGAAGAATATTGGTAAACAGAGGACTCTATAGTTGTTCCATGTTTACAGTGTTTTGAATATTTCTTCTGTAATATTTTAAGCCATTACTGCAAAGGAATTAAATTAGTTGGATTTAGCCTACACAACATGAGAGAACCATTCTGCAAATTGCAGCCATTATTAATTTTGTTCCAGAAGCAGCCTTGCATGAAACATTAGAGTGATTTTTCTTTTCTTTTTGCATTTAAACTACAGATAAACACTGCAGATTGCTCTAGATGAATGCTATGGGGACACTGAAGACTGTCTGACAATTTCTTTTAAAGTCAGATACTTGATTGTGAAAGATGTTCGAACAATCTAATGATGTATGTTCATTAGTTCACCACCATCAAGGCGAGTTACTACTCCATATCTCTGATACTGATCATGTTTTTGCGGTCGTGATTGAGTTGTTGAAGGAGAAACACTCCACGGAGTGCTCTCGACTGTGTCCATACCAGCACCAACTTTAAATATCATTGGCTTACTCAGCAGCATCAACGCCCACAAAGCGAATAGGTTAGATCCATCCCAGAGACTTTTCTCCAGCAGTAAATGGATTTGCCCTCTTTAGAGCAGGCAGCGGAGTTCCAACACAATTATTCTTATTGGAACAGACTAAGGAATTTACTTCAAATGAGGTTGCTGGTTGTCCTGTGGAAACTGTGTCAGAATAAATATCCAGCTACTCTTCAGAGGCATAATTTGTTCATTCTCCCATGAAACATTTGTGCCACATGAGCTGTATATAGCCAACTTTGTTTAGATGGAGGAAAAAGTCTTTCACTGTAGCCAACCTCGTATATAGCTCAGGTAGGGTCCCATTTTCATGAAAGCAGTCTAACATTCGGTTCTTTGCAAGGAGCCATTTCCATACGCCAGATGTCCTGAAGCAATAACCCTTTGTTACTTGTTCACAATCAGTTTTATTAAGGGAAAAATTCCAAGTGACAGATGTCACCAGTGAATGTCCACATCAGTTTAATGAAGACGTGGCTTTGAAATGCATCATTGTAGGGTAATTCTTTAAATGGAAAGCCTGTACTGTTACAATTTGACAAGATAGGATACTTTGTAGATTTACAGGAATAGGTGCAGACAATTTGTCATGTGGCAGAGCATATACTTTATCCTTCTTTGACTCCAAACCTCCCTAAACTTAAGATAGTGCTTGAATATAATGACTACTCAGGAGGTACTTAATAACAAAAGAGATGATGACTATGGCCCAGTGCTTTTTATAGGGTTGTTTGGCAGCTGAAGGCCAAAACTGGGGTGACTGGCATATACCATAATAAGTAGGAACAGGATGGGATGTACTATTAAGAGCCAGCAAAACTTATGAAAGTGAAAACTCATTCATTCTTTTTAACTACAGTGTGTGCCTACTAGGTATAAAATATTAGGATAGAAATTCCAAGTGATATCGAGCTACTCTGTGATAACTTGAATTTCTTGATGTGGCTTAGGCTGTGGATGGTGGCGTCTCCTTTCTTTGTATTGAAACTTCAAGTCTTCCAACTATAAGTTTCCAGTTAACAGAAGGTCTTGATATTACATACTAATATTATATAAGAATCTGGAAATGAAGTGTTTAGTGGTTAGCTGTGCCTACAGTGGAGCCCTTTGGCAGGGCTTCTTCCACCGGACTCAAGGTTAGATAATAGAGGACCCAAGGGTAGTAAAAATGACCTTGGAAGCATTTACATAGGTCATTCCTAACAGCAACACCAGTATCTGTATTGAAAGCAACCAGCAAGGGCACTTAATGCTTATTCCTTGTCCATTGACTCTGTTTGGAAATGTCAACACCATTTTGTATTTGTCTGAGAGAGCCTCCGTTTGTATATGTCAAGCTGGGACACACTCTTCAGTGGACCTCATAAAGTAATGCTCCTTGTCAGAGACATGTGCCCTAATATCCTGGACTTGACTGTTCAAGAGGACTTGAGTGTGAAGTGGTCATTTAGAAACAGGTCCAATCGTTCTTCTCTTTGTGTGCCTTGCCCCGGTAACACAGGTGTTTCTATCTTTTGGTAGAGACTACTCTTTTCCCTTAGACATCCTAATCTTTTAAACATTCAACATATTAAACTGAAGGCTACAGTTGAGCCTGTTCTTTCATTGGTAGCAGGGATGATAGTGGAACAGAGCTGGTTGGGAATATCTCCTTTTCAAAAGTATGGCTCTTTCTTTTCTTTTCTTTTCTTTTCTTCTTTTCTTTTCTTTTCTTCTTTTCTTTTCTTTTCTTTCTTTTCTTTTCTTTTCTTTTCTTTTCTTTTCTTTTCTTTTCTTTTCTTTTTATCCCCCATTTGGTATTTGATTAAATCAGTGCTTCCAATTTATCCGCATATCGGCAAAGCCAGTCAATTTTTGCCAGGGCCTCTCCATCTTCTAGTAAAGTCTCTAGGACAAAAGAGAAGATTTATCATGAGAAGATTATAAAGGTTCACTTTGACATTTCAAGGGAGACTGATTATATGTATTCTTTTCATGAGATGCTGAAAAGCTATGTGAATATCAGCTATGCCCAAGGAACTACCAGATCTTGATGTTAGACTATTGAATCCCATAATTAGGGGAAAGGTTTACTTTTCAGATTGCTCTGACCTGAATATTTGCTCCCCTCCCATTCATATATTGAAACCTAACCCTCAAAGTGATGATATTAGGAGGTGGGGCCTTTATGGGGTGGTGCTTAAGTCATGAGATCTCTTATAAAAGTGACCCAAGAGAAAGCTAGCTTGCCCCTTCCACTATGTGAATTTACAGTGAAAAGGTGTCATCTGTGAATCAGGCAGTGGGTTTTCACCAAATACCAAATCTGCTGGCGCTGTGATCTTGGACTTCCCACATTGCAGAACTCTGAGAACTGAGTATTTGTTGTTTAAAAACCACGCACTTTATAGCTTTTTTGTGATAACCCCAAACTGACTAAGATGCTTCATAAGATTCCTAGCATGTTGTGAATAAACAGAATTTAGAAAAAATATTTTACTTATTTGAGAGACAGAAAGAGAGAGAATGAACAGGGTTAGAGGCAGAGGGAGAAGAAGAGGGAGAAGCAGAGTCCATGCTGAGCAGGGAGCCCAATGCAGGGCTTGATCCCAGGACCCTGAGATCAGGATCTGAGCTGAAGGCAGACGCTTGATGGACTGAGTCACTCAGGTTCCCAAATGAACAGAATTTTGAAAGCTTTAAGCACATATATAATATACTGATAATTGGGAAAGTGAATACATTTTACAATTTGTTGTTGTTGTTTAGAGAGAGAGAGCAAGTACAGTGGAGGGGAGAGGCAAAGGGAGAGAGAGAATCCCAAGCAGACTCCATACCCACGGAGCCCAACCAGGAGCATATTCTCACAACCCTGAGATCATGATCTGAGCAGAAATCAAGAATCAAATGCTTAACTGGCTGAGCCACCCTGGTGCCACCAAACTCTTTTCCTTAATGTTTTTCTGAATCTCTAAATATCTTCCTGTGCAAAGAAATCATTTGCTTTCAAGACTGGGGCTCCATGGGTTATATAAGAATATATGTTATTTACTATTGTTAACCATGTAAAAAATTAACATGTGAAAATTCATGTATAATTAGTTAGAAATTATTTATTCAATAGCATTCATCGCCTGGGAGGTACTAGGTGCTTCTGTGTTGCCAGGTCACTGACAAATCACTGTAGTTTCTCCAAGTAGCCTATATGAGTCCACAGAACCTTCCAGATGAAGGCCCAGCAGGCCTATCAAGAGGATGATGTCACATTGTAATTGTGCAATCTTGCAGCAGAGAGCAAGTTAAAAGGCATCCTGGACCTTACTAGGAGATCTGTTTCTGAAACCCTGACAAATCTGAATTTGGTAGCAAAAGGGGGGGGTGGTAAAGAAAACTATCTGTCAATTTAAAAAAAGGGTTGTGTAACCATATTGGGGGAATGGAGAATTAAGAATGCTGTTAAAGAGAGTGCCTTTTTTTTTAAAGCATCAAATTGGTGTCAAAACTAGAGATGAGGAGTGTCCCGGGAACATCTGAAATGAGCATGAGTCACGAAGTCTTAAGTACACTACTCATTGACAATAAATCTCTTATAAGTAAATATGTAAAAAGGGTGCTCATTTGGAGGAAAGTTGATGGCAAACTTCATAATGGAGACATTAAATTCATACCACACAGAAACACTGCCCAGTCTTAGCATCACTAAAATAACTGGTACAACCAGTAACTCATGCCCTGTGATATGATACAATAGGACTCTGCATCCTCTGTGAAGTAATCTTGTCTCCAAAATGCAACCTGAATCTAATCAATTTTCTAGACCTGACGTTCTGTTACAGGAAATAGGAGGAGAGAAGAACCAGTTAGTTGACATGATGAGGAAGCAACTGGCCAAGTTTAGAATGTGTGACATTCCGAGGATATATGTATGACTCAGCTTCTCTAGCAAACTAATGGCACAAATAAAGGGAGGGAGAGAGGGGTGTGGTTGTAAGATTGAAACATCTAACATATTAATTAAATGCTGTGTGTGGACCTTGTGTTGAATGTGATAAAAAAAATAATCCAACTGGAAGAAAAAAGATATTTTTGAGACAATCAGAGAAATTCAAATATTGTTCGGGTTTAAATGCAATTATGGAAATTATTGTTAAAGTTATTATCTGTGATAATGGCAAGGTATTTGTTTTCTGCTGCAGTATGTTACAACAAATCCCAGATATTGTGTTATTTTATATCTAACACTATAGTATGTATTTCTAACTAACAAGGTCTCCCTCTCTATTTTTAAAAAAGAAACATAACAGGGATGGAGGGAATGAAGCATATATAGCACAATGTTCATTATGGCTGAAGTTAGGTATGTGTAGGTTTATTACATTATACTCTATCTTTGACTATTTGAAAATTTCCATAATAAAGACCATAAAAGGGGCACCTGGGTAGCTTAGTTGGTTAAACCTCCAACTCTTGATTTGGGCTCAGGTCCTGTTATCAGGGTTGTGGGATAGAGCCTTGCATCAGGCTTTATGCAGGGCACGGATCCAGCTTGGAATTCTCTCTCTCCGAGGGAGACCTCGGCCACTCCTCCTCCACTCACATGCGTTCTCTCTCTCTCATAAAAAAAGTAAAGAAAGAAAAAAGGGGTGCTTAGGTGGTTCAGTCAGTTAAGTGTCTGCCTTCGGCTCAGGTCATGATCCCAGCGTCCTGGAAATGAGCCCTGCATTAGGTTCCCTGCTCAGCTGGGGAATCTGCTTCTCCTTCTCCCTCTGCCTTCCACCCCCCTCCCTACACATGCACCCATGTGCTCTCTCTGTCTCTCTCTCTCTCTCTCTCTCAAATAAATGAATAAAATCTTTAAAAAAAAGAAAGCAGAAAAAAAGAAAAGAAAAATGGTTTTGGATAATAGAAAATATTCTATAGGCAGCAATTTATCAGGGCAATATTTATTTTTCAGCTAAACCCTTACATTTCCATTAACTTATTCCCACTTCTGCATGAAGGGATATTCTGCTAAAATAACAGTTACAGCTATCATTCCATGGGTGCCAATCACAGTAACAGACTTCACATTTCTGACACTCTGAGAAATTACATAATTCATCTGAAACCAAAATCTTTTAGGTGTGACAATGCATTGCTCTCCTGTCCAAAAATCCTAAGAAAAGCCATAGCCTCTGCAGTTTGTGCAGTGTACAGATTTGTGTGACAGCCATTAATAATATCAAGAATGCTTAAGAGAGAAGGGAGAAGAAATGGGTAGGAAATATCAGAAAGGGAGACAGAACATGAGAGACTCCTAACTCTGGGAAACGAACTAGGGGGGTGGAAGGGGAGGAGGATGGAGGGTGGGGGTGACTGGGTGACGGGCACTTAGGGGGGCACTTGACGGGATGAGCACTGGGTGTCATTCTGTATGTTGGCAAATTGAACACCAATAAAAAATAAATTTATTATTAAAAAAAAAAGAATGCTTAAGACACGAGATGTCACTCTTAGGGCTAGACTTTGGGTAGTTGCCGATAATGAGACAAAACTCTTTGCAATGACATATTAATGACAGTGCCAGAAAGTCACCAAACCAGCACTTCTCAGTGAGGAGCACATGATTAAAGAATGTGAGTTGAAGATGGAGAAGGGGGAACAGACAACTAAATAGGGCAGTGAGGACACCATTCTGGCTCCATTGTTCTTGGCCAAGGTCTTAACCAAGAGAGAACAGATGGGTAGCTAATCGCACAAACAGGCTGGACTTTTACTTAAATTATTTGTAATTTGCTGCCTATCTTTGTGGCAAAATAATTAGGTTTAATTACTTTCAAACCAAACTTAGTTGCTTTTATATATTTTTATTTGAAGACTCTCTTCAGTTTTTATTAAGGACAGTATCTGGATCAGGTGGACTTCACCCATAGATGTAGTCAACTTGTGAGTGCTGTAGGAGGTAGATTAAGTGATAATCACACTTACAAAAAAGCTCCCAAATTGGGACAGTGTTTCAAAGAACCAACAGTTACACCTGCATTAGAGCAACACACAGACTCATCAGATTGCTTATTCTTATCATCAATAATCAATATAACCATCACAACATGGGCAATTCAGACATATCTGCCTTACTTAACTACTGCAAAGACAATCTAAATTATGTAACTCTTACCATTTAAAAACCAATGCTTTTTAAAGATTTTATTGATTTATTCATGAGAGACACAGAGAGGCAGAGACATGGACAGAGGGAGAAGCAGGCTCCCTGTGGGGAGTCCGATGCAGGACTCGATCCCAGGACCCCGTGATCACACCCTGAGCCAAAGGCAGACGCTCAACCACTGAGCCACCCAGGTGCCCCAAAAGCCAATGTTTAATTACACTTGTGATACATGAGTATATTCTCCCTCCCAAAATCCAAAACACTACTACTGGCAAAGCAAAAATTCAACATTTATCCTGGGGTTATAAAGGAATTCTTCCTGAATAGATCTCCACAAGTAAAGGAAAGCAATTAATTCAAATGAGCTTACTTTTTGCAGCCACTGAAGGGAAGTGTTAAGGATGAGTCCCCTGGAATTTTCCCAGTTTTCTGTTTGCTTCCATGAGGGAGCCTGGCCATGTGTTCCATTAGTTAACAACTCATGTCTGAGGCTCACTATAAGGAATTTCAGGGGTCATGGAGTTTATCGGCCATCTGGAAGCAAGACCAGCAGGGATTCCATTTCTCAGGGGATTTGGCAATGGCATACACTTAAAAAAAGACCATGGAGATATTTTCTGTTTTGTTTATCTAAGATTATTTCTCTTTCTGCAGATTCTATAATCAGAATAGTATCCATTCTACTACTTAAAAAAAAACAGTAACATTTTCTGTGTCATGATTCTAAAACATATTTTTAGCTTTGTTTTTGTTATCTTTTCCTGTAGGGCTCCCATTAGAGTATGCCAATGAGATGAAAAACAAAATTAAAAGCTGTTCTGAGAAATGAGAAATTAAGATTCTTAGAGGCGGGTTTTTTTCATGTAGAAGAAAAATTGCAAATTTGAGGTTACTTTTATTATTGCTCTTCAAAAAATCACAAATAGCTTTTAATTTTTCCCTCTTTTTCTTTTTTAAGTATTTCAGACAGTCTTATTTTAAAATAACCTTCAGTTTAGAAAAAAATACAATGTGAAACTTCAGTATGGCAAAGAAATCTGGATAAATGCATAGGGCACTTATTCCCTGGGGAGTTGGGAGACTAGACTTAACTCCTATATCTGAATTACCAGTTGGTTTTTTTTTTCTTCATACTGTGTTTGCTTAGTAAGAGCAATGCAGAATTTGAGGGGGTTGAAGGTGAGGACAGTGGTCCTTTTTCTACAGAAAGTGGTTTAGTCTGCATTTTGTCAGAAATGTTGAGAGATTCTCAAATGAGCAAACATGTGTCTAGATTCCTTCTCCTCTTCTTTTCTTTTTTGGAGAAATGCTATTGAACACCTGAACTCACTTACTCACTTCACACCAAAGATGCTGAAAAAAGCCAGGTACTTGTCTCCACCCCACTCCCACCAGCAAAATTTGAGACAATGAGGACCAATCACATACTTTCATTGGAACTTTGAATTAAGAGCAACTGGCACATAAAAAAACAGGACATTTCCGGTTCCCAACAGCACTGGCACCTTGGCCATGCTCAGTGTCCAGAGCTGGGAAGAGGGACCCATATGAATTTCTGGGCCTGGATTTCTGGCCTTGCCTGACAATTTTGGGAGCTACTTAATGTGCTTCTGACACATTGGTTTTCTGCTTCCATCACTCAGAGTAGGTTTCTATTGTTAAGAAAGCAATCCTCATTGACCCAGGCTCTTTCAGAGATTTGGACCTCAAGGTAGTCAAGTGAACCAAAGCACAGAAGCATTTATTTGAGGGTGGGAGCGGCCTTTCTAACATCTGACCTTCTTTCCTGCATCAAATTTCTCTCAGGACACCTTCCTCAACTAAGTACCCCAAGGGAGAATGATGTTATCGCCAACACTTCTCAAGGAACAGAGTCAAAGAGGCATAATTTCAAAGAAGATTAATGCCACTCTTTCCAACCCTTTCAACATTGGTTGAATTCTTCTTCTTTCTTAGCAAGTGGTAGTTCTGGAATAGGTAGCCATGTCTTGAAGTAGGATGTTGGAGTTCACTTAACTAAGCCTTGTCAAAGACAAACTTGTCAGTAGCTGATAGTTACCTTTTCCTGATCACTTTCCACCCACCCGCTGAATCCACTTATGGGTGGTGAAAAGTAGCAACCTGGAACTATGGAGGCCTATTACCTGCTAAGGCATTCTGAGACGGAGCCTCTGAAAATGAGAATATAATTTATCAAGCAGTGTGTGTTCAATGATTCAGAAAGATCCATATGTGCTTTTGTTTCAGCCACTCTAATGAGAATGTGTCAACTTCAGTTATATTCTTCTATTATCAGGCTCACTCCTGACTAAAGCAGAGTGGCTGCTTTCCAGAGAGGCATGTTCTTATTGCAAGGATATGCTAGCTTTGCAGAGAGGCTTCCTTCATCATATGGGATCCTCAGGTTAGGACTGAGCCCCCTTCAGTTGTCAAAAACCAGTATTTTATTTCTGGAAGGAATTTGACAACATTCAGCATCATTATCCACCACCAATTTTTAGAAAGGAAAGAAAAAAGTCTAAGGCAATATCTTCAAGAGTGGGTGATTCTGAGGGGTGTGGAATGGGCTGAAGCCAGAGGCCGAGACAAAACAAGATGTCATACTGTTTAACAGACCAAAAGAAAATGACATTTCTTCCAGTTCCCTGCTGAAATGAAGGTCAAGTCTTCCGGTATAGAGACAACTGGTGTCCCAAGGGGACAGAATATTTTACAGTTACAGGAATGTGTTGTCCATCAAGTAGATGTTGAGATACATGAACGGCTAAGGATTAGTATAAATGTGCCACCGAGGGAAAATGATCCTCGCCCGAATTCAGCAAAAACCCAGACGCTTTTGTATCAAAAGAGAAACCCTGAGGATAAAAACGGAAATTTAGTGTGAAGCAAATAATCCTTTTTTTTTTCCCCAACTCAATACCCCATCTGCCTTAAGGGTGAAAAACGCATGAGAGTCTCCATGGCAGCAGAAACTAAAGCAGGGGTTTGTCCTTAAATAGCTCAATGTGCTCTACGTGGGGGCAGAGCCTAATGCTTTATTTGTGACGATGGTCACTTAAGGGTGCGGTATATATAAAGATGTAAGATGAGGTGATCAGTAGGAGCTCCTCAGAATCTATTTATATGGCATCTCTTGGGGTGTCTGAAACCAAGATTCTTTACTGTGGGATGAGATTTTCATGCTGACTTCTTGCAATGGACAATCTGCAAATCAAAGATGCATCTTCACACATTTGCTTTGTTTTACTGTTTGGTGGTGATCTCTATATGAATCACCAGTCTCGGGAAACTTCACTAACAACTGTCAGCCCTCATGAGGACAACACAGAAGACAGCAAAAACGGAGTCCTCCTCGGAAAAAAGTAATCTCATGGATTCTTGGATGGAAATGCCATCTGTAACTTCCTCCATCCCTCTCTTTTGAGTGATATCTGCATGTTCATTGACTAGTTTCTAGTGTTTATGGTTTCAAAACATGCTGATGTAGTCTTGAGACTGTTGGCAGTTTTAGCAACTTACTAGAATTTTGACAGCGTCCGCTCATTCACCCTTTTATGTCCAAATAATAATAAATAGTACTATATACTAATTGTCAACTGTGTGCCAGTCACCGAGCTGGGTGCTTTATGTATGTTATCCTTCTTTTAAATTTTTTTAATTTTTATTTATTTATGATAGTCACACACAGAGAGAGAGAGAGAGAGGCAGAGACACAGGCAGAGGGAGAAGCAGGCTCCATGCACCGGGAGCCCGATGTGGGACTCGATCCCGGGTCTCCAGGATCGCGCCCTGGGCCAAAGGCAGGCGCCAAACCGCTGCGCCACCCAGGGATCCCTATGTATGTTATCCTTAATTTTTATAACAAACCATCTCTCATTTTATTTATTTATTTATTTATTTTTTCCATCTCTCATTTTAAGGATTAAGGTACTGTGGCATTGAGATTAGCTAAGTAATTTCTGCACACCAGCTGTCTTCTTGTTTGCGATGATATTTGTTTGGTTTCGTTGCATGAGTTCAGGGGGAGTCTTGCTGGCATTGCAGGTTGATTAATGCATGCTGCTGTATTTCGCTTCTTCATGCACATCTTCCTGCCATGTCAGTAACACCTCATTCGATTTTGTAATTGTTTCTGATCCTTTTCAAGTTAAAGCGGCTTACGTCTCCCTTTAGCAGGGTATCAAAGTTGGCTGCTGGCGGTTGATAGGCATTATCAGAGGCTGCAGATCAAAGATGCTTCAACAAATAGAGTGTGCTTTGGCTCCCAGAGATCAAGTAACTTGGGTATTCCTTTCCATCACAGCGATGAGACGTTAGTAAGAATTAACTAATTTGCTGTCTATAAATGGGTGTCTTTGACTCAAAGCCTTAAAACTATGCTAATGTTGCCTATTATCTATTTGAAACCTTCTACTGAAGGTTCCAGAAACCTTAAAAATGTATTGCCTTTGAGCACACAAAATTGTCCTTTTCTTAAAATACTAGGTTTGTTAGGAATGCACGTACATTACTTAGATTTCTTTAAAATTTACCAACATGCTGTCAAATAAAAGAATACATATATGACATGTTTAAACCAAGAATTCTTAAATATGGATACAAAATGAGCATCCTGGGAAAGAACTATAAGATTTTTAAATAAGATTTCCCAAAATGATTATAAAATTTAACAAAGTATATTCTTTGGGACACTAACCCCCCAAGTTGTTCTTTGGAAACAGGAAGTTAAATGGTCATATAAAGCTGGGACACAGCACATGCTTTATTTCTTCTTTGGAGAGTCACAATGCATATTAGCATGTTGCAATTTGTGGCCCTTTGCAGTAGGAAATCTGTGCTTTCCTCAAACCCATTTTTTTCTCAAATGCACTTGACCATGGAAGATTTTATCGGATCATTTACTTTTAACATTCCTTAGACCATGCTTTGGGATATGCTAGACAGTGAAAATGGAAAGAAAGAGACAAGTTTAAGCTTTTCAAATGTGGAGTCTTCTACCAGAAAGATTTTGAGAATGCTGATTCCTGCAGTCAAGTTTCTTGAAGGTTCAAGACTATGAAAGAAATTTTTGGGTTCTTCAGCAGGGGCAAATTTGTACTGATATGCCCATGGTCAGCTCTGGGCCACCTTCCAACAGCCTGGTGTGTAATGGACCAGTTCCCCATCCCACTCTATCTCCACTCCTTGATGACACTCTCTGCAACTAGAAAGGGGATCCTGTGTCCACTCCCCTCCCCCAACCACATGCAAGGGAGAGGACAAGTTCTGTGAAAACTGGATAATCCACCCCTATACATATTTTTTTATAAGAAATTTGGTGCACAAGAGTTTTTTTTATCAAAGTACTAGACATATATACTGTTTTCTTAATGGAAAAATAATACTTTTGTGTATTAAGAATCAGGATCCTGATCTAGGATCAGTCTTAAGGTCAGTTTCTATGCGTTGATTTCTTTAGATCTATTGAACAAGAAAGGAATTCATATATGTCATAATCCATTGCCTTATATTTGTTTTAAAGGTGACTACTGCATTTCATGTCTCATATGCTTCGCCACACCCTGTTATAGCACTCTTAGGAACTATTCCAGGTAGATCATGGCCCTTTTATACTGGTCAGGCCTGCTCCTGAAAAGGAGCTACGTCAGTTTTCATTAGTGCTTTTGCTCATTTAACAAGCAACCAAGTGGAAAAGGTGCAGAGCAGAGTATAGGGAAGCACAGGATGGCTCTACTGTCAATAGATCAACAACTTGAACTTTAAAAGAGATCTCCTGTCTTTCGACTGTCCTTAGAGGGAGCAGATTGGATCAGGGCTTCATTTGTTTGGATTTTCAGGCCATGGACTCTGACCAGCTTCCTGGCAGGACCTTAGTCAGCTTTCAGTTTTTCCAGCAGGTTTTCCCAAAGAGGGCTTTCTAGTCTGGATGACCACACTGTCACCCTTGTTGAGGTGGAATCTGGAAAGACATTCATGAACCTGTGGAATCTCATTCAGCCTAATGTACTTGGAAATGAATTCACTTGTCAGAGAACAATTGACAAAAGAAAGAAAAATGTCGATTAAATTTTGGGTCTATAAAAAGCTGCTCTTAATCACTTCTTAAAATAGCAGTGCTCCATTTGATCATTGAACCCAGAAATGTTCAGGCCTGAAATTTGGTCAGCCTTATTTCAAAGACATGCCTATGAAGTCTGTACAACACTTCACTACCTATGACAAAGCAAAACAACAACAACAAACAAATCAAATGCACACCATACACACCAATTCACTAGAAAAAAAAAAGTATTTTACTTCCTAAGCCCATCCCTATGATTCTTAGTATTATTTGGGAATAAAACTAGCTTTTTCTCCAGTGAAAATGTTTTTTTAAAGAGTTTTTTTTTTTTTTTTTTTTAGCATTTGGGGAAATCTCCAGCCCACAGACAGTCAGGCCTGTGGTATCACATCTGTGTCTTCATGTGTGTCAGTCTTAGGAGATATTCATTGAACACCTCTATCAGTGAGGATTATAAAGTGTGACCCAAGCCTGAAGGGGCCTCCACTGTCATTTCTACATGGCCAAATTAATCAGTTCCATCAATGGTCTCTTGCTTGGGTGGAAAGAAGAAACCGGAAATCTGCTAAAGCTAGGATGACTGTTGAGGTTATCAGGTAGATAGATAAATGGATAGATAGATAGATAGATAGATAGATAGATAGATGATAGATGATAGATAAGTAGATAGATATAAATACATAAATAAACAATAGGGCATGAAAAGAAACTTGTTGCAAGTCAAGTGTCTTGGGGAATAGATTTGACCATAGAGAGTAGCTTACAGAATGCTTCTCAGAGCACTTGGAATCAATCTCCTTGGAAGAGAAGTAACGGCAGCAATGGAGAAGCTGGTTTGTAAAACTGTGATATTGGGGTGATCCTTCAGTGTTGAGCCAGTTGGAGCCAGGGCACTGTCCCTTCACACTATGTTGGTCAGCCATTGGATTGATCTGTCCTGAAGGGCGAGGTGGCTTGTTAGCTGCTGCCATTGCCAAGGGGCCTGAGAGCAGAAGCCAGCAGATCGCCCAACCCTTGGTCCTGGAGGGAGTGTCCACTACAAAACTCTGCAGTTATCTTTCTTAACTCAGCAGTAACTCAGTTAATGACCCTAGGGAATCAGAGCTCTGTTATTTTCAAGAAATATTCATGACTCAGGAGAAGCTGTGGCTCCCCAGGGTCAATGGTACTATTTTCTACAAATTGGGGACAAGCTCTGCCACAACCACAACCTCTGCTCACCTGAGGGGTAAGAAAGCAATATTTAGGTTGGGAAGAGTTTGGTCAATGATACCCCAGCCTTGGCCTTAGTATTCTCTCTCTGCTGCTATGCTACCACACGCCTCCACCATGACACCTTGTCTTCTCCCCTCTACTTCACTTTCTCCCATTGCCCCACAGACTCTTTAAGGCACACATTTTTTTTTGCATATTTAACACTATTTTATTTTTAATAATTTTTTTGTATATGAACATTCCTTTGATAACTTTTGTATTATATTTCACCCTTGGTAATGAAATTCTGACAATGAAGAATGTGTTGAACTTTTTCTTTTGTTATCATGAAAAACAGCACGCGTAGAACTGAAATGCAAACGGAGGACCAGGCTTTGAACCTGGCCCCTCCACTCAACTGTGGTGTCAATTGGGCAGGTTGTTCCCTCTCTGGGCCTCAGTTTCTTCATCTGTAAAAGAGAGATAACAACGGCACTGTTCAGAAATTATAATAAGGTTTTCACAAAACAAGTTCTTAGAATGAAATGAGTTATTTGTGAAGTGCTTAGGATAGTACCTGGTAGGTAGTAAACACTATAGCAATATGTTCTTACTAAAAAGTAAATTAAAATACTCTAGGCATGCTATCCATATTTTTTTATCTGGGTAAGGTGGGGTTTTGGAAGTCAGAGGACAGGTTTAACATTGTTAAGCGCCTGGGGTGCCTGGCTGGTACAGTTGGTTAAGCATCTGACTCTTGGTTTCGACTCAGGTGGTGATCTCGGGGTGCTGGAATCTAGCCCCATGCTCTGAGCTCAGCAGAGATGCTGCTTGAGTTTCTCCCTCTTCCTCTGCCCCTCCCCCCACTCACACAGCCTCTCTCTGTCTCTGAAATAAATGAATCTTAAAACAAACGAACATTGTTAAGCACCTAAATGCCAGAAACCACTAAGGCACACAGATTGCTTTACCTAATCCTCATGATAGCCCTGTGATGCAGATATTATTCCCCTTTTACAGATGAAAAAAATTATGATTTGCAGAGTTTAGGTAGTCCACTGTCATGGAGCTGGTAAGTGGTGAGCTGGAATTTAAACGCAAGATGACCTGGCATTCATATCTTGCTTTGTTCTATTTTTGCTTGGTTCCTCCCATCCCATTCCCACTCCATGTTTAAGATACCCCCTTACAGTGGCTTTCCATTTTGCAGTGACAAAAAATTGATGTACTCAGAAGTGATACAAACCAGAACTTCTAACTCCCATGAGAATTTCCCCTGAAACTGTTAGTTTCATTTTGTTTTTGCTGCAACGTGAAACAAAGAGTAATGGCATGAAAAATATGACTTGACAACATCATTTATAGCATAATTTTTCCCATATTATGAACTTTCCCCTAAAACAATGCCCTTTATGGCAAAAAGATTAGCTTACTTTTGTCCTATTGTTAACTGCAAAAATTATGCGTTAGCTTTTGGGATTTATTTGTATTCAAAGAATTCATGAGCAAATATTCCTACACAGAAGCAAATTCAAAACTGAGAAGATTAATTCATAATAAGTCAAATTTTGATGCTAAAATAGTTTGATCTGAGATTACCATTGACTACAAATTGCCATCTGTGCTTACTTGTTAAAGATGTCAAGTGTAATTAATTCAGTGGACCCACTATTTGACAACCTCTGTTAGTGGGATCTGCAAAATACATACTGTATGTTAATTTTCAAATTAAACCTGCCAAGGGGTTGTTGGCTTTGTGAAAGTAACTGCTTTCCTCATTTGACCAAACTTCGAAATTCCCATAAGGGGAAAAGAAATGATAATTTATTAAAGACTACTGTGTGCCAAGCACTGTGCTAAGTACTTTTACCCATATTAACCTTATTCATCTTCCATGAATTCCTGTAAGGGGCAGCTATTACCTCCTTCAGTGAAGAAAAAAAAAAGGGCCAGAAAGCTTTTTTATAGACCCTATATGATGTGAGAACTCTTATTCTATGTGCAAAACTCATTGTAACAGATCTGTGCAGACCAAATTTCCCTTTCCATGTTCTAGGGGGAAGCAGCAGAAGACAAAGAGAAAAAAGGGAATCACTTTACCACCCAGGTGTCTCAATCACCACCAGTGTTTGAAGCTCTGAGAACTCCTCAAGGGGCTGTGTCCTTACATGAAGGCTAAAAGGGAGAATCTGGTAGATTGATTTTGTTCATGCTTGGTTAGGGAGGAAACATCATCTTGGGTGGAGGCAACAGGTAGTGGGAAGGAGGAGAGATTCTGGTGGGCTAGTGCTGGTGAACAGTATTAGAAACAAGGCATTGGTCAAAGTCATAATAGTAAAGAGAAAGACTTGACCCAGAAAATTGACCCTGAAACTCTGTATCTCTTCCCCCAAACTTTGACCTAAGGCACTGCCTCATTTCCTCATTTCCTGCCTGTCTCGCCATTAGTCTTCCCTCCTCTAGCCTCCACACTTACAGAAGCTTCCATGTGTCCTGGGCTGGAGAAGCTCTCACCACAGGCTGACCTCAGATGGGAGAATGGACAAATGAAGAGGATGGTCTCATCCCACCTCAGCATGGGAATAAAGTGAATTTCTGACACCTCAGCTTGAAACAGAATTTATTTCTCATGATATAACTGTAAGAAAGCTTACTGGAACTAAACTCTAGCAATAGTTTGTGAGAAATGGGTCATTTTGTTAGTTGGTTGGTTTTTAAGGAACTGTCTTGAGGACTTAACCGTGAACAACAAAATTTCTCTAAAAAATATCTTCCCAATTTACTAAAAAATTATTTTTAAAAACATGTTAAACAAAAATCATAAGATGGGGCCAGCTTAAAGTTAAAGAGCAATGGGTAGTCAAAAGAATCTAACAATTTTCCCCAAATTGGAATGGAACAACTAACAAATGAAATTAGAAATGGCTCATGAAAGAAGATACTAAAATTGACCAAAATGGAACACGAAGCTTGTTTTACTTTAAAACAATTAAGTAATTTACAAAATACATTAATGCTCGAATTTACTTCATTGTTTACTAGCCTTTATCTTAGATAATACGCATTTATCATAAAATAAAATGCACATATATGAATTTATTTTACTAATTTCTTTCTCTTCTTCTTCTTTTTTTTTTTTTTTTGAAAGAGTACACACATTAGTGGGGAGGAGCAGAGGGAGAGGAAAAGAGAATCTTAAGGAGGCTCTAAGCTCCGTGCAGAGCCAGATGCAGGGCTTGATCTCATGACCCTGAGATCATGACCTGAGCTGAAATCAAGAGTCAGATGCTCAACCAACTGACCCACCCAGGTGCCCCACTAATTTATTTTCATTTAAAATTTTATGTATTTTCACAAGACGCATATATATAAATGTGTCCTACAATTTTTTTCTGAAACAGATTTATACTGCATTAAATATTGTGTCCAATTTTTCAAGTTAAAAATAGAGATCAAGCCCTCTACTTCTTATAGCCTTGCAATATCTCATTGTACTCTAGCTTTTGTTATTTTCAGTATTGTCTGAATCTGTGCTAAGTGGGTTTTCTTCTGTATTTCTATTTCTGGACTTCTATATTTTTATTGGACCTTAAATTTATGTATGATCACAAACTAACAGAAAATAAATCCTTGCTTACCTTCTAGGCAAGGTATGGTAGCTAAGGAAATGCTTGCTGTTTCTTTAATATTTTTCTACATAATTGGATCTATTTTAGCAGTCTGAGTTATTGCAGCTATTATAAACTGAACAATGGAGGAAGGCCAATTATTCCAAAGCTGCACTTAATGGCTGCTCACCTAGCACAGATATCTCTCTTCAAAATCAACTGCAACACAACATGCATTTTCTGAAGAATTCAAGAGGCAGGCTCATCAACACCATTAAATAGGATCATTTTGAGGTCTAGTGGCAGACATTAAGAATCTTGGACCATCTGTCCTGTTATCCTGCTTCTTTGAGTTCTTGGACAGTTGCACTCTTGATTGTATTTTAAAAGTAATGCAGATTGATGGTTAGGAACTATGTCAAATAATTTTTGTTCATAAAATCTTCTATATGAGCAAGGTATGTTCTCACATGTCCTGTGTTTTCCCAAAATAAGCCTGAAAATTGGCTTGCACAAACAGCCATAAGTATTAGAGGAAATATGCTGAGGTTAAAATCCAAATGAAAGGTACTAGTTGAAAGAGACTGGGAAATTAGGCAATAAACTCAGTTTAGAAATAGCAAGTGAATAACATAAGCTAGTAATATGGCCTCTATGTGTCTAGGGGTGATGCCACTAAAGCAAACCTGACACGTAACAGCTCCCAGGCTATTTGATGGACTCCTCCTCTTTGCCTTAAGAAAAACAGTCACTGGAGGGATATTTGTTTTCAGCACCTCCTTACTTTATGTCATCTACCATCATCATTCACCTCAACATCTTGCTTCAATTTCTTGAGTACTTGGGATCCCTCCCTTCCTTACACCCTTCCTGGCTAGTGTCCCACATCACCAATCTTTCCAGTCTCATCCCCACCAAAATATGTCTGCATGTATTCACTTCCTTTAAAGCATGTCTCCCATTGAGTTAGCACAGTATGACTTGGGAATCAGGCCTGAATTCAAATTCTTCTTGGATAATTAACTGTAAGAACTTGGGAGAAGTATCTATGAGCATTAGTATGTTCATAAGTGAAATGCGTATAACAAAAAGAGTTCCTAATAAGGTTATTGTGAGGATTAAAACATACAGTACATTTAAAGTGGCTAATATGATATTTGAAAAACAGTAGGGCCCAATAAATGAAAGCTATTATACCTGACTTGATGATTCACAGTAAAAGGGAAAAAAACTTTCATATTAGTGAAAAATCTAGGAAAAGAATACATAAATACTCTATAAAAATTATAAAACTTTATTGGGACATATTGAGGAAAATCTAAATAAATGAGGTGATATGCCATATAAAGGGATTAGAAGTCAATATACTAAATATTTGAACTTTTCCCAAATCAAACTATATTCAATACAATACTAAGAAAAATCTCAATAGACTGATTTTCATCTTCATATTGACCAGTGATATTAAAGTTTATGAAGAAATTTTAAAAATCCCAAGAATGTTTGAGACACTCCTAGAGTAGGATAACAAGGGAAGATGATTTATTTTGCCAAATACTAAAACTTGTGAGGCTGTGGCAATTATGACTGTGTAGTATTGTTACAGATAAATAGACCAAGGGAAGAGAATTGGGGTACCTAAGACAGATTCGTGTATATAGTGATATACACGTGTATGACAAAGGAAATGTTTTAGAGCAATTGAGGAAATGACTGTCTAACTGATGCTAAGATAACTAGGTATCTAAGTGGGAACAATGAAAAAAGACCCCTTCCTCACACCACATACAAAAATCAACTTCAAGTGGGTGGTAACCTTAAATGTGAAAGAAGAAAATTTAAAATGTTTACATATTTAGAAATAGATTCAGGGTATTGGGCAGTATTTTAAAATATGATAGAGAAAGAAAAGATTGTAATGACATTAAAGTAATTAAGCTCATGAAAAGACACCATTTTAAACAGTGTGGAAATAAATATCAGCCACAGAATGAGATGATATTTGCAACACATAATCCACAAAGAACTTGTATCTTCTGAATGGATAAAGAAGATGTGGTTTATGTAGAAAATGGAATATTACTCAGCCATTAGAAACGACAAATATCCACCATTTGCTTCAACGTGGATGGAACTGGAGGGTATTATGCTGAGTGAAGTAAGTCAATCGGAGAAGGACAAACATTATATGTTCTCATTCATTTGGGAAATATGAATAATAGTGAAAGGGAATATAAGGGAAGGGAGAAGAAATGTGTGGGAAATATCAGAAAGGGAGACAGAACATGAAGACTCCTAACTCTGGGAAACGAACTAGGGGTGGTGGAGGGGGAGGAGGGCGGGGGATGGGGGTGAATGGGTGACGGGCACTGAGGGGGGGCACTTGACGGGATGAGCACTGGGTGTTATTCTGTATGTTGGTAAATTGAACACCAATAAAAATTAATTTATTAAAAAAAAAGAACTTGTATCTTCATCCACAAGCCCATCAGAAAAAAAAGAGTTAACCCAATTAAAAAATGAGAAAAAGATTTGAATAAGTGCTTCACCAAAATGAAATCCAAACAACTAATAAGAATAAGCAAAGATGTTTAAGTTCACTAATTACCAAGCAGTACAAGTTAAATAATCATAAACAGAAAGCCAACGTCACACACACCAGAGTGGCAAATAAAAAATCTGATAAAAACAAGTGTTGGCTGGGATGTAGAAGAATGAGAGCTGTCATGCCCTGTTGGTGGGAGTAGAAATTAGTATAATTACTTTGGGATATAGTTTGCATTTTTTAAAAAAGATTTTATTTATTCATGAGAGAGAGAGAGAGAGAGGCAGAGACACAGGCAGAGGGAGAAGCAGGTTCCATGCAGGGAGCCCGACATGGGATTCAATCACGGGTCTCCAGTATCAAGCCCTCGGCTGAAGCCAGCGCTAAACCGCTGAGCCACCCAAACTGCCCTGCATTTTCTAATTAAATTGGAGCTACACATAACTCATGATACAACAGTCCCATTCCTGGGTATATCCCTGGAGAAATACATGCATTTGCATATCAGAAGATATGCATAAGAATGTTCTAAGCAAAATTTTGATAATAGTCTTAAATTGTCCATTAACAGTAAAATGGCCATACCATTAAGTGGATGAATAAATTGTGGTATGTACATTATCACACTGAAATTCTTATAACATAAAAAAAATTAGAGCTCGTTTTGGTAGAAGTACCCTACAACCACAATATTGATCAAAAGAAGCAGAGCAGAGAAGAATGTATGCAGTATATTCTTCTGATATATATTCTGATATAAAATTGAAAAACAGAGAAAACGATACTTCATAAGCATGAAACTTTAAAGAAAAACCATGAGAGCTAGGTCAGAATTGCTGTAAGAATCGGGGCAGTGGTTACATCTAAAAAGAGAAAGAGGGTTTCAATTAGGAAGGGACACCGTGGAGGCTTCAGAGGAGCAATCAGTATTTCATTTTATATCTTGAACATTGGATACCAGCATATTTGCTACATATTACACTGTGTATTTGAATGTTTTTGCATTCTTCTGTATGTGTGTCATATGTCAAAATAAAAACATTATGCCCACCCCAAAAGAGAATCATGTTGGTATTATTTTAGACTCCAAAATAAAGCAGTTATTATTCAGCCTCTGTGTTTTGAAACATAAAGCCAATGTCATGCTGACATCTTGAGCAGCCTTCCAACTGTCATTGGCAAGCTGTATTTAATGTTAATAAGATAACTTACATAAATGAAAAACATACTATGTCCCAGGCAATGTGCTCAGGGTCCAGGACACATTAGCTGAATTAATCCTCTCAGCAACCCTGTGAGGTTAAGTGCTATTATAATTTTATAGGTAAGAGTAATGCATGGTCATCAGGGAAGTATTCGTGGAGAGCCTCACTCAGATTGAAAAAATGGCAGAGGTGAAGTCCGACTCAGGTCGGTTTGTCCAGGAGGCATGCTGAGCTACTGTCCTGTGGTACACCCTTGTTAACACAAGACATTGTCATTCACTGCAAAATCTCAGACATAACCAGACGGCAACTCCACAGAGATGCTTCCTACAGCTTGGCATTCATGCATCCCACAGGCACCTATGTGCCGAGCTCCACGTTGGGCTTTGTGGCTACACGGAGGGAAGGGACACCAGCCATACCCTCAGGGAATCTTGGTCCAGAAAGGGTATCAGAGAAGTAAACAAATAAACAAAATCAGTAGTTTATGGGAGCTCTAGTAGGGTGAGGACAAATAGGGCTGGAAGAAGAAAATAGGCAAAAGTTAGAGGAAACTCTTAACTGACCTATAGCCTTTTAGCCAACCAACTATCCTTCTTTATGATCTGCTCCTTTACTTATCTCTAACTACTTTGAAGTTAAAACTCTGTCCTATCGCTTGTTTTTTCACTGGACTCCAGCTTTTCCCATTTTTTGTCTTAGAAAGTTCGATTTTTTTGGATTCCTCTCTGCCCACCCTCCTGCTGCCCTTCCTTGATCTATACACTTCATCCTTACCTCCTCCCCACCCCTCCTCTGCTTCTTCCTCCTCCTCACCTTCTTTTGTTTTCTCTCTTTCTTTTTTATAATTGAATTTTATTTAAATTCATTTAATTATCATATAGTGTATTATTCATTTCAGAGGTAGAGGTCAGTGATTCATCAGTTGTGTATAACACCCAGTGCTCATTCCATCACGTGCCCTCCTTAATGCCAGTCACCTTTCTATGTAGACCTCTCAATCTGCAACACCCCCGCCATTGGATGTGAGCATTCCCTTTCTGATATTCCTCCACATTTCATTTAGGTATTTTTTGGAGTGTATAGCATATTTGATTTTGTATTATAATTATTTATGAGCATGTGTTGTTTCCCCTGCTAGAGTGCAAGCTCTTCCAGTGCAGAGACCATGATTAATTTTGCTTTGTGTTTGTCCACAGCCTTGCCTGAATAGAAATGGGCACTCAACCAGAGCTTAGAGGTGTTCGGAAGCAAGCTGACCAAAGTTTTGGAGGTTGGATGGGTCTTTTGGTGTCATGAGTTGTATAACAATAACAACTTACAGTACTTTAACATGTTAAGACATTTTTAGTTGGGACAAATGGAATCAACAAAAAGAGATGCAACTATAAACCAAACACTACTGCTGTATTTTCTCTTTTTGCAAAAAAAAAATATTTATGAGGAAACATAGCTGAGTTTTCACATGTGTAGATTAGGTCAATGGGTGATTAGAATTTAGAGCATAAAAGATATAAAAGACCATATTACTTTATGTTTACAATTGCTTCATTTTTGCTTAATGATGTTGAATACAATCATTAAAATCCTTTCAGTATTTTGGTTTGGAAATTTCTTCTATTTTTGTTTCTTAGTGGATCTCTCATCATTTCTTTATTACAGCTTTTTCTGTGGTTTTTCTCTCTTGGAAAGAATTTCCAGCTACTAGACCTATAGCATAGTTGGGAATTTAATGAAAATCTATGAAAGTTTGATTACTATCAGAGACCTTTCCTTGAAGTTTCTTTATGTTTGTAAATGTTTAATGTTAAATGATCCCTAGGGAACTCCACTGCATAGCTACCTAGAAGTTCAATTTAAGATACTCAAGTTAACCACATTAGAGGCATGCATCCAAAGGAGAGTGAATCACAGAAAAGATGCAATTTTTAGGATGTTAGTCTCAATTCCAAATTCCTCCTCTTGCTGATAGTGTCTGAGAGTGTCTGACTCTCTCTGGAATCATTTGAGTTACCCCCCACCCCTGGGCTGTGGCTCTGATCTTTCCTTCCACCATCTCTTGACATATAAGTCTGTTGTCCTTGTGACAGCATAGATCAAAACTGGCCTCTACCTGTTGGTTGAACATTTTTCCAGGGACATACTTGGAGTGCCTCGCTAGTGGGTATTTAATGTGAGGAAGTACATAGAGAGAGGAAGGACAAGCAGGAGCCCTTGCTCTGGACTTCATGGCAAAAAAGGAGCATTGTCAGGATGCAGCATCACTCCCGTGGCTGTCCCAGCAGTAGCGGGTGTCTGCTGCTTCATATACATTTCTGCAGTGGCCACCAAGTGTTTTGACTTATTCAGCAATGAAAAATTTTGAGCATGCTTTCCCCAATATACGTATTTTTTTAAAGATTTAAAAATTTATTTATTTATTTGAGAAAGAGCAGGCAAAGCAGGGGGAGGATTGGAGGGGAACGGAGAGGAATGGGGAAAGAATCCCAAGCAGGCTCTCTGCCCTCATTGTGGGGCCTCACCTAGGGTTTGATCTCAAGACCCTGAGATCATGACCTGAACTGAAACCAAGAGTCAGATGTTCAACCAACTGAGCCACCCACGTGCTCCAATATACATATTTATGAAAATGTACATAAATAAGAACAATGAAGAAACAATGAGATAAAGAAGTGTAAATAGATGCTCTAAATTTTCTTTTAATGCCTCAGTGGTTTCTCTTGTAAACTTTACCTTGGACATTATTGCTTGTTTAGGGGTATCTCCATGGTTAGGGTATCTCAGCTACCATCTGTTTCTTTTGCTACTCCTGCTGCTAATAGCTAACTTTCTTCTTTGTTATGACTTCTCCTTACTGTGCTCTCTGTGTCTCTCCACTTTTGCTTTGCCTACTTTGGTGCTGATTCCCTCTGTCTGTGTCATGCACAAACTTCCTAAGAAACAGATCCAGCAGGGCCCATCAATCGCTGTGCTGTGAGGAGCTCTCTTGACAGTTTTCTTTCCAGGCCCTGGGAGAACTGCTTACCAGCCTGGAAAGCTCTGTGAATTGTGTGGTCAGCTCTGGTCCAGCCATCTATGGGCAGCAGTACTATATTTTAGAATGAGGGCCATAGGAGGGGGCCATGGGTGTGATATTTGGTGATGGGAACCACGCACTGTTCCATTTAAGATGGTGGTGCCCCTCTCCTCAGAGCCTCACAGAGTGTGGGTCGCTCTAGGGTTGCTGGTTAGGGATCTTAGTTTAATTCTTTCTTTCTTGTATGGTCTTCTCCAAACACCCCTGAGCCCCTCAACTTCAAAGCCACAATTTATATACTAAGGCCACAGTGAAAAGGCCCTGCTACTTCTGTCTTCTAATGTCCCCAGTAAAGAAACATTCATTTAACCCACTCTTTATTAATGAAAGTCCCTGTATTGAGGAAAGAAACAATGAGTTTTCAGTACAATGCGGCATATCTTAGGGTGAATCCTCCTTTCATAATGAACCGAATGGTTCCCAGGAAGTATAGGTGTGATTTTTTGCTCACCTCTTCCACCATGTTGGAGAATTTCAAATCTAGAACCAGCTGATAACAATAATTTGTCTGGGTACTCTTGTTTCCTGGAGCCCATGGACATTTGTCCAGATTGTAACCATGGTACTGGGCAAAATGTGCTTATTTGTCCCTTGTGCCTTGGAGGCCAAGAAGATAAGGCTGCTTCTGGGCCTCACTCTACTTGTGCAAAGTGGCATACAATGAAGGCTAAGAGCGAGGGCTTTGCATAATCATAATTCATAATCTAAGGTTGGCCACATAGTCACACTGTGATGTGAACAAATCATTTAATTTCTTTGTACCTTGGTTTCCTCCTCTATAAAATGGCAATCATGATAGAGCTGCCTCATAGTATTATTGTGAGGAATAGTTGAGTCAGTCTATAAAAATTTTGTATACTTAGCATTCAGTAAATTCAGGTTTTTATTTTCTAAAAGGAATAATATATAGCTGACCCTTAAACAATGCAGGTACTAGGGACACAGATCCTCTGTGCTATCAGACATCCATGTATAACTACTGATTTTCCCAAAACCTAATAACTTAGAGCCTACTGTTGATCAGAAAAGCCTTACTAATAAAATAGTCTACTAACACGTATTGTGTATGTTATATGTATTATATACTGCATTCTTACAATAAAGCAAGCTAGGGAAAAGCATGTTATTAAGAAAATTGTAAGGAAGAGAAAATATGTTTACAGCCCTGTGCTGTATTTATTGAAAAAAATCCATGTACAATTGGACTCACAGAGTTCAAACTCTTGTTGTTCAAAGGTCAATTGTATTTTCCATGATTTTTCAGACTAGTGGGGCTTATTACACTTCTTGCTGAAACAATTGAAGATGAACAAAGTGGACAAATGGGTTTCATTACCTGTGAAATGCATGAACAGCAAGCCCGTGTCTATCTCAGTCACTACTCTGTCCTCAGTACTGAACCCCATTTCTGATGCCATGTGGACACTCAATAAATATTAGCTATTGGTAGAAAATGTTAGAAAATATAACTACACAAAAATGAGCACTCTTAAGGGATTTCAATATGTTTTTATTTGTTAAAAGAGAATGTAGTGATGCTCATAGACTCTAGGAACATATATCAATGATCATTTCTGCTTCTTGAAGACTTCCTCCTCCCCCAGCCAGTGTCTTATGTATGCCTCATAAAATCCTCAAAGGTAGGTATTAGGAATCACATTGTCTATGGGAAACTGGTCTTCACAGGATTTGTGACCTTCATGGAGGTTTCAGGGCACTAAGTGGTATAAAAAGAATTTGAATCAGGACCCCATGGATGGTTCTGAAATCTGTGTCTTTTCTGCTGCTCTGTTTTCATAGCAGTGAGGACAGCTCAGGGGAAGAACTACCACCCAGGACCTTAAACGTCTAAAAACTTGGGAGTGAGGAGCTACTCTGGGATATAGAGTTCTCAGGTTTTCTCAGATGTGTCACCTAAATCACTCATTATCATTCAGTTCCTAAATTGGTCATGAGAAACTGGTGTTTATCTGATTAGAATTAAGAGAGAGAGAGAGATCAGTTACTAAATTCAAGTGTTGATGAACTTTTCACCATAGATATGTCTTGTTTGATATTTCTTACTTTAAAAAAATGCAGAATCCAGTTGACATATTATGCAAGAAGGATCAAGAAATCAAAGATAGATATTTGGGAGCCAGAGGATCAAGAAATCAAAGATAGATATTTGCAGAGAGTGTGGAATGGGGCAATTAATTTCAAGCTTTTCTTATCATTGCAAAAAGAGTTAATGCCTACTTACCTTCTAAACCAAAGGGGAATTTGCAGGAAGCATTACTTAATGCTTAAAAATTGGTTTTTAAATAATTAAGATAAATGCTAAAAATAGCTAGGCAATAAACCTCTTTTAAATATTTTACCATAGTATATTGCTAACATGACTTACATTCAGACTATGTCCTGATTTGGGTATTTTGTGTTTCTACAGTTTACTTTGTAGATCACTAATCAAAACTGAATAGTGACTATGCCTAATTATGTTGATATGTTTTCACAGGTCACAAAGAGAATGACAATTTTAGAAATAAATGCTTTTGTTCTGAACGAATTCTCTCTGAAATAATTTGTTGCTTAGATGAGTAATTTGTTGAGATAGTTATGATATAAAGGGGTTACAACCAGAAGTAATGAAGTGAAATGAAATGAAACAGCAGAAAACTTGGGACAAATACCAAGAAAATATAAGGTTTTAAACATTTAGAATGAATGAAAGCCTTTTTGGGGAACAGGCAAAGTCCTGGGTATTTATATTGCTAAGCTCCAAAATGACTATGAGTCTGTTTATTCAGTAGGAAATATTCCACTGCTTCCTAAATACCATTCAAGAATATTATCAAGCACATTTCTAACATTATCTCTTAGATCCTGAGCAGGTTAGACTTTGGTGTCTGTGAGTAAACAAGTAATTATTTCCCAAAGTAATTTTCTTTAGAAGCATAAATTGTCCTATTCTATCTACTGGGAGGGATGGGGATTTTTTATCTTTAATTATCACCTCTTCTGTTATGGGAATGGAGAACTGAAGGTGGGAAACGACCTCTCTGGGTGAATCTGCTCAGCGTTCTCTTTTTGGAAATTGTTAAGTGACATAAACACAAACCTCCAACCCAGATCATAATGCGGTCATATTCGATTCACCTGGGCATTTTTCTGAGCATCAGGAATTTTTCTACATTTCCTAGCAGTTCTACAGAGCAGCTGAGATGGCAAACCACTGCCAGAACAGCTGAGATCTACATCCCAACTCTTACCTGCAGTACAAATCTCCCTCTACTCTTCTGATTCTACTGAGTCTCTGATGACTGCCTCTGTGGTTTTGCCTCAACTCAAGGAAAATGGCCTATAAAACGTCTACCAAGGTTCTTAATTGTGATGGTTAATTTTATGTGTTGATTTGACCGGGCCATGGTTACCCAGATTAGACATAGTTCATGGATGTGCCTATGAGGGTGCATTTGTATTGGCTGGATTCAGTAGAGTCCTCCTCAAGTGGTTGGGCTTTATTTAGTCTTTGAGGAATTGAATGAAACAGAGGCAGGGGAAGGAAGAATGTGTCTCCCTTTTTTCCTGCTTCATCATTTGATCTGGTGCATATCATCTCATATCCTCCTGCCTTCTAACTAGGATTTATGTCGTTGGGTCTCCTGATTCTAAAGACTTTGGCCTTGGACTGAATTACACCACCAAATTTCCTGAGTCTCTGGCTTATCAGTTGCATATTGTGGAACTTATTAGCCTTAATAATTACATAAGTCAATTCTTCCTTTTATATATATCTCCTATTGATTGCTTCTGTATCTCTGGAGAACCCTGACCGATACAGTAATGCTTTTAAATTCATTCACACCTTGGGTAATCTGATAAAAGCAATAAATTCTCTCCCAGGAAAATGCACATTATCTTGGATATAATTCAAGAATATTTTAGAACTCCAGAATCTCATCCCTATAAACCCAAATTAAAGTCCCTGTTTTACCTAGCTAGTGCCTGAAACCAGATGTCCCATTCTTATCTAATCAGAGTTGTTGCCTCTAAAGCCTGCACTTGAGCCTTGGAGACTACGAAATTGTCATGTCCTTTCACAAAGAAGCAGGAGAGACCACTAATGAAGCCCAATGCCGAACTTCACCGATGTGGCTGTTCAAATACTATCCAGAACCCTAGAGGTACAGACACAAAAATAAAATTCAGTATCAGAACAGAATTGCAAAAATGCAGCCCCATAAATGTTACATAAAAATACCATGGGATCATTTGCTTTGTTCTGGTTATCAGTACCAATCTTAGCAGCAGAGCAGATGGGATTAACTTAATTGGTTTATTGGTTCTCACCCCTGCAGCCAGAAGAGAGTAAATGGACGCTACTGGGGCCACTGTGGAAATAGCCACAAAATCAACACATGTTCTCTGTGGTTATCCTGCTGCAGCTCTAGGGCATGCCAGATTCACTGCAGAATGTCTAACCACATGCTCTTGGAGCTTGTGACTCCAATGAGATGACCACATCTCTAAAGTGTTCATCATTTGTCAGGAATCCCAATGTCTGCATCTACTTCCAAGCACTTTTTAAAAAATTGTTTCTTCCTTATTAAAGGGCTTAATTTTTCTTAAAATTTTCTTAAAATTTAAGAAACTAAAATAAATAAATAAATAAATAAATAAATAAAATTTAAGAAACAAGACAATAAGTACATACAGATTTGTCTTATGCCAATTTGAACACATTTTAGAATTGAGCAAGAAGCATTTGAAACTGGATTATTTTGTTTTATAAGTTGCTCAATAGAGAAATATGGTTTGAATCATAGCTGCTCCAAGTACTTGCCTGAACTGGTATTTTTTCCCATTGCAAAGAGGAAAGAAATGATGTTATCTTTAATCCAACCATAAAATGTTCATTGGTCCGTTTATTTGAAACATTTAATTTCTTTGTTTTTGTCTACCCTACTACTTAGCAGTACTCAAAGTTAGAAAATTCAGCTGAAATGAATGATAATCTAAAAGAAATTGGCTCAATAAAGAAAAATTTTAGGTCATTAACTATAGTAGATAGTGAAAGACAAATATCAACAAGTCTCAAAAGGCAATAGATCCAATTTATGGATGAATTCTGCAAAACTGTCAAGTAACAGATAATTAATATTTTAAACTATTGAAGAGTATAAAAAAGAAAAAGAGATGTTTCCTTATTTACTCTGTATAGCTAGTATAAGCGTGGTTTCAAAATTGGACAGGCATGGCATTCAAATAAAAAGAATTACAATCCAATTTGAAAATATAGATGCAAATACACAAGGTATTAAGAAATCAAGTCCAGTAGTATTTTAAAAATGCATACTGACCAAGTAAGTTTCATCTCATGAATAGAAAGGTGGTTCAACATTAGTATACCTATTAATCTAATTCATGATATAACAAATGAAAAGAGAGACCAAATTCAAACCTCAATCATGATACTGATTGTGTGAAACAAGATAAAATGAATAGAAGGGAACTTCCTTAAATTCCCAAATTAACCTAATGATGAAATATTAAAACCCATTTTCACTATAATTGGCAAAAAGATGAGAAAAACCACTGTCATTGACACTATTCAATATTTTTTGGCCATTTTAATTATTGGAATAAATCAAGAAAAATTCAAGGAAATGATCTGGAAAACTATTAGAGAGGACTTATAAGAGAATTACAAATGTGGATAAAAACAAGAACCTACAATTTGATGGTGCCTACAATTACCAATTAAAAATGTAATGAATAAAATAATGTTTTTACAATTAGCAACTCATCTTTAAAATACCAGATAAGAAACGCTAGAACTATATGAATAAAATGAAAAAAATGTATAGGACATAAGTCAAGGCACATATATATCATTATATATATATATATATATATATATATATATATATATACCTAATAGTCACATCAAGGCATATCAAGGAATCTATCTATCATCTATCTATCTATCTATCTATCTATCTATCTATCTATCTCCTGGATGGGAATATCCAACACTACAAATGCATCAAATCTACCTCAAATTTATTGATTAATGAACATGACACTAATCAAAATTCCATCCAAATTTGTTAGAAATTTGAAGTTTATTCTAAATATCACATGAAAGAGAAAAACGTACAAGAGTAACAGAGACATTTATGGAAAAGAAGAACAGAGAAAAGGTGGATCTTCCCTGCCAGACAGGAAAACATGCCTAGTAAAGCTATAGTAGATATACCAGTGAGGCAATGCACAGAAATAGACACAGCAATCAATGAAACACAGGAATCCTAAGACAGACTCCTCCTGTAAATATGGGATTTACTTTTGATATAGGTCGCAGTTCAAATATGAGGTAAAGAGTAAGCAACTTAATAAATAGTTACTGGATAATTTCCCACACATCTGAAAAAATATAAAGCTACAGAGTCCATAGATTTACAAGTGAGGGATTTAAGAAGAAAACAAAATCCCTCTTGGAAGGCAATTTGTCACTCTGGATAAAAATGAGAAAACAAAATTACAAAGCAAAATTCTAAAATTATTAGAAGGAAATATAGGAAAAATCTTTTTAAAGATTTCATTTATTTATTTTAGAGAAAGAGTGCATGTGCACATGCACGTGGGAGGGGGCAGAGGGAGAGGAACAGGTGGTGGGAGAAAGAATATCAAGTAGATGCCACACTGAACACAGAACTCAGGTGGGGCTTAATCTCATGACCTCCAGATTCTGGGACCATCGCCTGAGCACCCCAGGAAATGCTTTTTAAGTAGGCTCCATGCCCAACACAAAGCCCATTATGGGGCTTGAATCCAGGACTCCAAAATCAAGACCTGAGCTGAGATCAAGAGTTGGATGCTTAATCCACTGAGCCATCCCAGCACCTTGAAAAATGTTTTCATAATATTGAGTTGAGATTGGCCTTCCTAAACAAGACAAAAATTTTAGAAACACAAAGTCAAATCAGAGAATCTCTTCTTAAAAATTAATATAAAAAGACAGTATAAGTAGAATTAAAATATGAGCAGTAAGCCTAAGAAAATATTGGGGCACTGGGTGGCTCACTCAGTTAAACATCTGCCTTCTGCTGGGGTCATGATGCTGGTGACTTGGGATGGAGCCCTGCGTTGGCTCCCAGCTCAGTGGAGAGTCTGCTTCTCTCTCTTCCCCCTACTTATACTCTCTGTCTTTCACTTTATTTCTCTCAAATAAATAAACAAAATCTTAAAAAAATGTTAAGACTGAGAAAATATTTACAGCATATTTAATAGGTAAAGATTACTACCCAGAACATGTAAAGAGAATATATAAATCAATAAAGAAAACTCAAAGTAGTTGAAAGATGTGAACAATTCATGGAAGTGGAGATAAAAAGGGATAAATGAAAAGATTCTTAATGTCACAGGCAATCAAGAAAATACAGATAAAACCTTAAGATATAT
The DNA here is from genome assembly GCF_905146905.1 of Nyctereutes procyonoides. Taxonomy (NCBI): domain Eukaryota; kingdom Metazoa; phylum Chordata; class Mammalia; order Carnivora; family Canidae; genus Nyctereutes; species Nyctereutes procyonoides. The sequence goes on along the minus strand of NW_026575052.1, from coordinate 70,485,183 downwards.
TTTAACGGGGATCCCTGTGTGGCTTAGCGGTTTAGGGCCTGCCTTTGGCCCAGGGCGTGATCCCAGAGTCCCGGGATCCAGTCCCACGTCGGGCTCCCTGCATGGAGCCTGCTTCTCCCTCTACCTGTGTCTCTGCCTCTCTCTCTCTCTCCTTCTCTCTCTCTCTCTCATGAATAAATAAATAAAATCTTAAAAAAAGAAAAGATAACTTTTTAACTATCCAACTGTCCAAATTGGAGAAAATGCTTGTCTGCACTATTTGGCGAGGATGCAGGAAAATATACATTTACTATAAACTGTAGGTGAAAGAATAATTTGATATAGTTATTTCTGGGATATAAGTCTTTGGGAATATTTACACTTAGATGTAGAAACATATGTACAAAGATATTCCGGTATTGTTTTTTAAAAAGCTTAAAAAATTGGAAATAATCTAAATCTTCAGCAAAACATGGTATTTCTGCTACTATTGAATACTATATGGCCTTTAAAAACAACACTAGAAAATCATCAAGTCACAAAATATATAGCTAGTAGATCCCATTTTTAAATCTTCCACCACCTAAACATCTCTGTGTGTCTGGATGGATGAGTGTTGGTGTACACTTTCATAGGAAAGGTTTAAGAAGGATGTATTAAGTATTGACGACCAATACTATGTCATGAGCAGAAAAGAGGGAAGAAGAAATGTTACATTTTCTTCATTTATTTTTATTCCATTGTGGTTTTTAATAAAGAGAGCATATTCATATATTAAGTAATAAAATATAAACATAAAATAACATTATATAAAAAATTTTTAATCATACTACATAGTATGATGTCCAGGAATTCCTATTCTTTCTTGAGGCTATAGATACTCTTGACTACCTGGCAGCAAAACAAAAGTGCTTAATCTTCCTCTATATGATAAAAACTTTAGGTTAAGTGGCAAAGGACGAGCTTAGATCCAGAGTGAAAGGTGAGACACGAACTGGGAGAAGATATTCACAATGCATATATTTGACTAAGGACTTGTATCCAGAATCGATTAAAAAGTTAAATGGAAAACTCCTATTAATCAATAAGAATTAAAATAAATGGCAGAAGCACATCTAGAATGACAGATTAAGGCTCTCCAAAAATCTTCTCCTCTATTAGAGCAGGCAGATAAAAATTGTCAAAATAAAACTTTTTTTTCAGAACTCTAGAAAGTAGTTAAAGGCTTACATGAACCCAAGAAGCATCCAAAGACATCACAAAAAAAGAAAACTATGGATAAATATACTTTATAATATTGACACAAAATCCTCAAGAAAATATAAACAAACATAAAATTGAACATAAAAAATAAAATAAAAGCAATACATAAAATGAATTATAAACCATAACCAAGTGGGTTGATCCCAGGAATGCAAGGTTGACTTAACAAACAAAAATCAACCAATGTAACACACCAAAGTAATACAATAAAAGAGCAATAATCACATTTTCTTAATAGAAACAAACAAACAAAAAAAAATTTGACAAAATTCAATGCCTTTTCATGATGGAAACACTCAAACACTCAACACACTAGGAGTAGAAGGAAATTTCCTGAAACTTATAAAGTCCACCTATGAAAATATCACAGCTTAACACTTAATAGTGAAAAACTGAATTCTTTCTCCTTTAGATTAGGAACAAGACAAGAATATCCATTTTTATCACTTCTGTTCAACACTGTATTAAAGGTTCTAGCCACTGCATTTAGGTAAGAAAAGACATAAAAGCCATCCAGATTAGAATGGAAAAAAAATGAAACTATCTTTATACATAGATAACACAAGCTTACATGGAGAAAATCCTAAGGAGTTGCACACACACAATGTTAGTACTAGTAAACAGCTAGGTTGAAAGATATAAGCTACAGAAACAATATGCAAAAGTCAATTGTATTTCTATTCATTAGCATTGAAAAATCTGACAATGAAATTGGGAAAACAATTCGACTTACAAAAGAATAAAATTTTTAGGAATAAATTTAACAGAAGAAATGTAACATTTGTACAATTGAATCTCAAAATCTTGTTGAAAGAAATTAAAGAAGACTTAAACAGAAAGACATCCTAAGATTATGGATTAGAAGTTTTAATATTCAGATGGCAATATTTCCTAAATTAATCTACAGATTCAACACAATCGCTATCAAAATCCTAGCTATTTTTTTTAACCAGAAATTACCAAACTAAACTTAAAATTCATATGGAAATTCCAGGAATCTAGAATAGCCAAAACAATCTTGAAAAAGTTGGAGGACATTTCAAAACTGATCTAATTACTACTATAATCAAGAAAATGGGGCACTAGCATAAGGTAGGCATATAGATTAATAGAGTAAATTGAGAGCACAGAAATAAACCCTTATATTTATGGTAAATCAATCTTTTTTTAAAGATTTTATTTATTTATTCATGAGAGGCACAGAGAGAGAGAGAGAGAGAGAGAGAGAGAGAGGCAGAGACACTGGTAGAGGGAGAAGCAGGCTCCATGCAGGGAGTCTGACGTGGGACTCGATCCTGGGTCTTGAGGATCACACTCTGGGCTGAAGGCAGTGCCAAACTGCTGAGCCACCGGGGCTACCTGTAAATCAATCTTTGATAAGAATACTAAGAAAATTCAAGAGAGAAAGAACAGCTTTTTCAACAATTGGAGTTGTAGTAACTCTTTATTCATAAAATAATGACCCTTGGACCCCATTATACTATATACAAAAATTAACTCACAATGGATCATAGAACGAAAACTTCAAAATTCTTACCAGAAAACTTGGGAGTAAATTTTAAGATCTTATATTATGCAATAGTTTCTTAGACATAATAACCAAGGCATAGATGACAAAAGGAAGACTGAATAAATCGGACTACATAAAAATGAAAAACTTCTGTGTGTCAAAGGTCACTATCAAGTTAAGTGAAAAGACAAACCACAGAATAGGAGAAAAACATTTGCAAATCATTTATCTACCTGTATAGGCATGCTGATGTATTATGTATATACAGATATACATAAATACCTAAATACATATATTATCTGTTAACATATAGATATCTTTTATAACTCAACAGTGAAAAGAAAAACAATCCAAGTTAAAAATGGCCAAAGGATTTAAATAGACATTTCTATCAAGAAGGTACACATATGGTCACTAAGCTCATGGGAAGATGTTCAAATCATTAGTCAATGAGGAAAGAAAAGTGAAAATTACAATGCGATACCAGTTCAAACTCGCTAGGATAGCATACCTTTTTAAAAAAATTTTATTTATTTATTTAACCTTTTTTTTTTAATAGGCAATAACAAGTGCTGATGAGCACGCAGGAAGAATGGACACTCCATTCATTGCTTGCATTTTTACATTTTTTCATTTATTTATTTGAGAGATAGAGCAGGAACCGGGAGAGGGGCAGAAGGAGAGGGAGTAGCAGACTGCCCACTGAGCAGGGGACTTGGGAGGAGTACTTGGCGGGGCAGGAGGTGGGTGGGTGGGGGGGCGCTCCATCCCAGGACCTTGGAATCATGACCTGAGCTGAAGGAAGGTGTTTAACGACAGAGCCACCTAGGTGCCCCTGCTAGTGGTAATTTAAGACAGTGTAGTTGCTTTGGAAGTTTGGCAGTTCCCCAAAATGGTAAACACATAGTTACCATAGGACCCAGCAATTTTTTGCTGGGTATATATCCAAGAGAACTGAAAACATATGTTCATTTAAAAACATGTATACAAATGTCCATAGCAGTATCATTAACAGCCAAAAAGAGGAAACAATCCAAATATCCCTACATTTTTAAAAAATGTAACATGTTCTTTCTCTTCAACCAGGTGGTAGAGCAGCCGCAGAGATACAGATCTTTGGAAAGACCTTGACAGGCAAGACCATCACCCGCAAGGTCCAGACCAGTGACACCACTGAGAACTTCAAAGCTAAAATCCAAGGCAGGGAGAGCATCTTACCTAATCAGCAACACATTATTATTATTATTATTATTATTATTATTATTATTATTATTTTGAGGAAACAGTTGGAGGATGTCCATGCACTCGGGCTATAATATCCAGAGAGAGTCCACCCTGCACTTGGGGCTTTGCCTGTGGAGTAGCACCCCTCAGCCTCCCTCCGCCAGCTCACCTAGAGATACAACTGCAACAAGATGATCTGCCCTAAGTGTCATGCTCACTGTCAACTGCCACAAGAAGTAAGGCCATACTGGCAACTTGCACCCCAAGAAGAAAGTCAAATAAACCCCCCATCTACTTTTCTTTTGCCCACAGGAGGCGTGAGGCTCAAGGCCCAAAAGGGCTTTAATAAAGTTTCTCTTTCATTGAAAAAAACATGTGGCATAACCTGATAAGATAATATTTTCTTTTTTTTTTAAAGATTTTATTTATTTATTCATAGAGACACACAGAGAGAGGCAGAGGAGAAGCAGGCATCATACAGAGAGAGCCTGCTATGGGACTCGATCCAGGGTCTCCAGGATCACACCCTGGGCTGCAGGCGGCGCTAAACCGCTGCGCCACCAGGGCTGCCCAAGATAATATTTTCAACAATAAAAAGGAATAAAATATGAACGCATGGTACAATATGGTTGAACTTTAAAGATACATTCAGTAAAAAAAAAAATCCTCCCCAAAACTAGTCACAAAGTGTCACACATTGCATGATTTAAAAAAAATATGAGTGTCTGGAATATGACTATAGACTGAATGTAAATCACTGGTTGCCAGGGGCTGGGGGTGTGGGTAGGCAGTGACTACTAATGGGAATACAGTTTCTTTTGGGAGTGATAAAAATGTTCTGAAATTAGATGATGCTGATCATCGTAGAACTCTGTAAGATACCAACACTCAATGGATTTGTACCTTAAACACCGTGAAATTTATAGTATGTGCATTAAGTCTCAATAAAGCTATTATTTAAAAAATGGGCAAAAGACTTTCACAGGCACTTTCTAAAAGAGCATATCTAACTGAGGGTAAGCATATAAGAAGATGCTCAACATCATTAGTCATGGAGAAAATTAAAATTAAAACCACAACAAGATACCACGACACACCCACTAGAATGGTTAAAATTAAAAAGATTGACAACACCCAGTTTGGCAACAACATGAACCAACTGGAACCCTCATACATTGCTGGTGGGAGTGCAAATTGGTACAAACACTTTGGAAGATAGAATTCTGTACTCAACTAAAAAGATACCTACTTTCAGATTCCCAGTAATTCTACTGCAAAGTGCGTATCCAACGGATATTAGGAGAAATTTCTACAAAAAGACATGTACAAAAATATTCAGAGTGGGTTTTTGGGGGGCTCCCTTTTACCACTCTCCTCCTAGTTTCCTCATTCCTCAGGCTCTGTCAACTACTTTCCTAATCCTTTCCATGAGTTCGACTTTTTTTAGATTCCACATATAAATGATGCTATATCTGGTATATATAGAATATTACTCAGTTCTTAAAAAAAAAAGAAATCCTGTCATTTGTGAGAACATGGATAAAAATGGAGGGCAATTCTACTCACTGAAATATATTTAAAATATCACATTTTCTTTATCCATTCATAGGCCAATGGACACTGAGGTTGTTTCCATACTTTCTTTGGCTATGTGAATAATGCTGCAGTGAACAAGAGTGCAGATAATCTTTTCAAGGTAGTGATTTTGTCTCCTTTGGATATATACTCAGAAATGGAAGTGCTGGATCATATGGTAGTTTTGTTTTCAGTTTCTTCAGGAACATCCACACTGTTGACTATAGTGATTGTACCAGTCTACACTCCCACCAACAATATATGAGGGTTCCCTTTTCTCTACATCCTCGCCAGCATTTGCTCTCCCTTGTCTTCTTGATAATAGACATTTTAACTGCTGTGAGGGGATGATATCTCATTGTGGTTTGGATTTGCATTTCCCTGATCAGTGGTGTTGAGCTCCTCTTGTACCTGTTGACATTTTGTATGTCTTTGCTAGTCAGGTGCTTTGCCATTTCTTCATTAGGTTATTAGGCTTTTAAATTAACCTTTTATCAGGTATGTGGCTTGTAAACATTTTGTCTCATTCCAGAGGTTGTAGAAGCTCTATAGTTTGATTTAGTCCCACTTGTCTATTTTACTTCTGCTACCTTTGTTTTTGGTGTCAAATCCAGCAAAAGGACACCTGCCCCCAATGTTCATAGCAGCAATGTCCACAATAGCCAAACTGTGGAAGGAGCCATGATGTCCTTCGACAGATGAATGGATAAAGAAGATGTGATATATATATATATATATGAAATTTCATATGTATGAAAATTACTCAGCCAAAAGAAAGGATGAATACCTACCATTTGCTTTGATGTGGGTTGAACTGGAGAGTATTATGCTGAGTGAAATAAGTCAGTCGGAGAAAAACAATCATCATATGGTTTCATTCATATGCGGAATATAAGAATTTGTAAAAGGGATTATAATGGAAAGGTGGGACACTGAGTGGGGAAAAATTAGAGAGACAAACCATGAAAGACTCTTAACTCTGGGAAACAAAGGGTTGCAGAAGGGGAGGAGGGTGGGAAGATGGGGTAACTTGGGTGATGAGCACTGAGGAGGGCACTTGATGGGATAAGTACTGGGTGTTATATGTGGGCAAATTGAATTTATTACTTATTAATTTTTAAAGAGATTTTTGTTTATTTATTCATGAGAGACACACAGAGGCAGAGGGAGAAGCAGGCTTCCTGTGGGGAGCCCGATGAGGGACTCAATCTCAGGACCCTGGGATCATGCCGTGAGCCGAAGGCAGACACTCAACTGCTGAGTCACCCAGGTGTCCTGGCAAATTGAATTTAAATAAAAAAAATTTTTTAGAAAGTATTGCTAAGACCAATGTCAACTAGTTTAGCCCTTATGTTTTCTTTTATAAGGTTTATAGTTTCAGGTTTACATTCAAGTCTTTTTGGATTGATTTGTATGTATGGGCCCAAGGGCAGGGGGTCCAGTTCCATTCTTCTGTGTGTCCAGTTTTCCCAACACCATTTATTGAAGGGACTGTCCAGAACAGCTAGACATTCTTTCCTGATTTTTTCCCCAAAAGACAGAAATCATAATTTAATGTTGTAAGCTCTCCTAATTTTTAAATGTTGAAACTATATCATATTTGGTTTTAAAATCACTCTGCATAACTAACAAAGCATATTGGCATGTTCCATTTGGGTCCATGGACAGCCATTTTGCAGCATGTGTGTGACACTATTCTTGTCCTCTTTTCTGGGGTTGGGTAATTATAATAGATTTCTGGATAAATGCTTATTTAAAATGACTTTGTAAGTAGCTACTTTACAATAATATATAATTAGTAAAATTCAACACTGAGAGTTTTAGTTCAGTAAGGATGACATAAAATTAACAGGTAATCCATTTGTCTGGGAGTTAATCTATTGTGGAGCAAAGTAATATTCTTTCTTTTGTGAAAAATCATAGTAAAATATGATGTATTCTTAGAAGCCTTACTGGCAAGTGAAATAGGGAATAAGAAGGAATAATAAGATAGGAATGCCTCTAAAATAATAGCACATAGAGAATATGAGAAAAAATAGGTCTAATGACAGGAAGTCAGACTTGTACAAAGCATATGAATATATAATCTTCTGAATACAATAAAATACTAATTCTTTCTTTTTTTTTTCCTGATTTCATTTAAAAATATTGCAGTTTTCTCTGAAGTAGGTTGTAGTTTTCGTGTGTGTATAAATACAGCAGACCTGGCAATCACAATATATTTCACAGGTAGAATTTACTATCTGATAAGGTGTAAAAAGCTCTTCAGGGTCACATTTCAAGGAATTAATTGAGTCTGGGGTAAGCAGAAGCCTCCAGGGTGAGGCTGAGGTGGACTTGGACTGAGTTCAAAATTGAGCAAAACTTGTAGGTGCTGAGAAAGATGGATGAGGCGAACTGTTGAAAAATAGTGAGGCTACAAGGCTAATGAAACTTACTTCTAATTATAAGAAAGTGAGCCAATCCTTTTTGTATTTGAGTGGCAGACAGAACACATTTGACAAGAGGAAAATGTTGGGTTCCATCACTCAAACATTAGTGGGTGAATGTAAAGGCTCTAAGGCTCTAATTGACAGTGCTCTGTATGATTACCTATAGAAATGAAATTGCCCTATTTAAGTGACTGCACTACTTTATGATTGTATTTTTCTACACTTAAACTTTTGGGTAAGTCATAATATAGAATGCTAATTAATGCTTTTCTCCAAATCACCATTGTTCACCTAATTTACTTTATCTATACTGACTTTAACTACCACAATATTCTTCTGTTTCTTTAATCTCTTCTTGTCATGAATTTGTCTATCCCTGAATCAGCATCTAATTGTTTAAATTTTTGTAGTTTTACAATATATGATAAAGTAAGTTTTTTCCATCTTTTTCAAATATATCTTTGCTCATTTCCAGTTGTTCTTTTTTAAAAAAAGATTTTATTTATTTATTCATGAGAGGCAGAGACACAGGCAGAGGGAGAAGCAGGTTCCATGCAGGGAGCCTGACGTGGGACTCGATGCTGGGTCTCCAGGATCACACCCTGGGCTAAAGGCAGTGCTAAACCACTGAACCATCGGGCTGCCCTCAAGTTGTTCTTCAAGTAGAATCTTAGCATCACTTTTTAAAGCTCTAAATATATTTTGTTTGGAATTACAAATGAGATTGTATTATATTTATAAAGTGCTGCCAAGGATAGCAGAACCAGAGCAGGTATGGAGGATGTTCATATGGTGCAGAGTCTGGAGTGGGTTATCAGAGCCCAACTAGGATAAAGAGGGAAACCATGGAGAACTGTCTCTTTGCATTAGTTGTCAAAGCCTGAGTACGGCTTGGAGGACAACCACAAAGGTGGGGACAGCCCAGTGGGGAAATCAAGAAGCCCTGGTTCATATCTATGGCATTCCTGCTAAGGATGCATAACTTGAATTCAATCACTAGGAAACATCAGAGAAGGCCAAATTGAGTTACATTCTACAAAACAACTAGCCTATAGTCTTCTAAAGTATCAAGGTCATGAAAGTCAAAGGAATACGAAGGAACTGTTAAGAGTGAAGGAGATTAAGAGACATAATTAAATGACATGCATGATTCTGAACTGGATATTTTTGTGGCAAAAGATTATTGAGACAACTGATGAAACTTGATTATGGGGTTTAACAATTAGATGGCAGTACCACATCAGTAATAATTTCCTTATTTGGCGGGATGAGCTCTGAGTGTTATGCTAAATGTTGGCAAATTGAACTCCAATAAAAAATTTTTTTTAAATAATTTCCTTATTTGAATGATTGTATTGCCATTCTGTACAGCCTCCTTGTTTGTAGGAAACACACATTAGAGTCTTAGATGATAAGGAAACAGGGAAAGCTATTTACTTCAAATAATTTGGAAAAAATAAGTTTTCCGTAACTACACGATTACTTCAAAAACAATTTTTCAAACAGGAAACAATTATGCACTGACAATAAATTTATAGATTAAATTGAAAGAGAACTCAATGTTTTCAAGATTGAATTTTCCCATCTAGTAACATCTAATATATTTCCATTAATTCAATTTGTGTGTGTGTGTTTTGATTCTATGTTGTTCAGGAAATTATTGTTTCTTTGGCATAGGCTTTGATTATTTTTTTTTCTTAGGCATTTTTAAAAAAGATTTTATTTACTCATTCATGAGAGAGGCAGAGACACAAGCAGAGGCTGGAGAAGCAGGCTCCATGCAAGGAGCCCGATGTGGAACTACATCCCGGGGACCCGGGATTACGCCCTGAGCCAAAGGCAGATGCTCAATCGCTGAGCCACTCAGGCATCCCATTCTGAGGCATTTTTATAATGCTTTTTGCTATTGTGAATTTGTGAATGCAGTTTTTTCTCCACCCCCCTCTTTTTTATGCTGACACATAAAAAATCTATCGAGATTTATATGTTTATTCTTATCTTTGGCACTCAGCTGACTTCTGACCTTTTATTCTATTCTATTTTCAGTTGTTTCCCTTGTATTTTCTTAGTAATAAATCACATATCTACAAATAATTTTGGTTTTATCTCTTTATTTTATGAATTTTTACCTTATTTATTTTCTTATCTTATTGCTAGTAATTCTAGAACAAAATAGCAGATAGTCTTAAAAGCTGATATGCTTGTCTTAATATGCTCAGCGGGGGTGCCACTGTTTTACTCTGAACTATGGTTTTACTACTTGTTTTTAATAGATACTCTTTATTACATTAAGGGAATGTCTTCTTATTCCTTAATTTGTGAAGATTTTTTTCCCCCTAAGGATTGGGTATTGAATTTTATCAAGTTTTTTTGTGACAATATTCATATGATTTTTCTCACTTAACGCATTTGAGTAATGAGTTGCCTCAGCAGATTTCCTAAAGTTGAGTGACTAATAAATCCTTAGAAAAAATTCAAGGAATTAATATAATGTTGGATCTATTACTTTATTTTTATTTTAAGGTTTTATTTGTTTTTTCATGAGAGACACACCGAGAGAGGCAGAGACATAGGCAGAGGGAGAAGCAGGGTCCCTGTGGGGAAAGTGATGCAGGATCTGATTCCAGGACCCAGGGATCACACCCTGAGCTGAAGGCAGATGCTCAACCACTGAGCCACCCAGGTGTCCCTATAATGTTGAATTTAATGTGGTAATGTTCTATATAAGATTTTACAACTATATTTTAAAAAATATATTGGTGCTCATTTGTTCATGTCTATTACATTCTTGTACACCCTTAACTTTAGAGCAATGGAAACCTCATAAAATCTATTGGGGAACATTCCAGTGTTTCTGTCTTTTATAAATGCACAGATAACATAGAATGTGATCAAACCTTCAAGGAATAGAGGGAACTTGTCTATAAAGCATGTAGGTCTATTGTCTTTTCTTTTCCATATCACTATTATTATTTTCTAACCTTTTTGGTTTCTTTCTTAGTTATTATGCTTCATGAATTTGCTGGGCTTTTGAGTCAATTTTGGTATTTTACATTCTCTTATAAAATTGTCTCTTTATTATGTGTATTCTTTTCTCTGATGATTTGAAAGCTACGTGTCCAATTTTTTTCTATTACTGGTTATCTTTATGTTAAAAATATATTTAAATTAAAGTTCTCTGTCATTCTCAAGAACAAAATAATGTCTATATGCTTTTCCCACTCTGACTTTCTCTCCTTCCCCAAAAAGCTGTAAGTTAGCATGCTTTATGCTGTGCCTCCTCTAGTCCTCTCTTACATTCTGTCTAAGTAACTCTAGGTTATTTTAAAATATTATACGTTTTTCCATGAACAATGTTTATAATTGCTTTACCCTTTCCAACCATAATTATTATTATTTTTTAAATTTTATTTCTTGGGATGCTTGAGTGGGGCTCAGTCAGTTAAGCTCCTGCCTTCAGCTCAGATCATGATCCCAAGTTCTTGGGATCAGGGCCCACACTGGGCTCCCTGTTCAGCAGTCTGCTTCTCCATCTCCTTCTGTCCCTCTCCACTGCTTATGTTCACTCTCTCTCCCTCTGTCTCTCTTTCTCAAAAATAAATAAATAAAATCTTTTTAAAAATTAAAAAAATAAAAATTTTATTTTTTTCAACATCAAGTAATAAAAGAATATATTCTAATTGTAAAGATTCAATCTTTATGCATGAAACTAGTCTTCCTTCATTACCACTGACAATGCCACTTCCTTTCAAAGAAGTTATTGCTGTTACGAATCTGGTTTATATTCTTTCAAGTATATGGTGACGTATGCCATTTATACTCAAACCGCATGTTGCATGTGCAATATTTAGAATAAATAGTTTAATATGGCACAAATTATTACATAACTCTCTTTAAAAAAGACTTTGCAACATATATTAGAGATTTTTTGTGTGTTAGAATTTATTACAAGCCTCTTTTTGAACAGGCACAAGTGTATATCTAGAGTCATATAATAATTGCACTTTAACTCAGGCAATAGAAAATACATTAGGTTTTCCAAACATTAAAGGATTTAATGTAGAAATAAGTTCTTGATAAAATTATTGTAAGTGCTAAAGATGTGGAAATCAGGATATTCCACTGGAACTTTGACTTCCATTTTGACCACTGCTGATGTGATCCCACCATTAGATGATTGCTGCCGTCACCTGCTACCGTCACTGCTGTCCAGTGACTAGACAGGCATGATGAAGTTTGTAACTCACTTACCCTTAACTGTGTGCATGTCTGTCCACACTGTTGCAGAAAAATGGCAGAACTCCTTCTGCCTTTAAAAAAGCTCATGAAATTCCATTGGCAGAACCAAATTTATACCCAGAATCCTAGCAGTAAGAGAATCCGAGGAATGTAGTTAGCTTTCTAATACTTCCAAATAAGGAAAAAGGATGAACTAGGAGTTAAGAGAGTCAAGCCAATCTATCACAGAGTAAATCTTTGCCTACCCAATATCCATAAACAAGTTTTTATGCATATGGAGCCTTCCAGGCATTCACAATAGCAACAACTTACTCTTATCTAACATGCAAATCTGCCCCATACCAGTAAAACACACTCTCTTCCCAAAGAAAAGGCACAAATCTCATTAAATGCTCTATCTACCCCTGAAGACGTTCAGTCCTTTTCTAGTTCAATCACATATCTATCTTGGTATCCAGTAACCTCAAAACTAAATTAGAGTTAACCATCACCTCATAGATGTAGAAGTGAAAAGGAGAAGAGAAAATAGAAAATTGGTTAATACATACAAATACACACTTAATAAAGCAAGCAGGAAAAATAGGTATATCCCTGAATGTCCTCCAGTCCTGTAACAGGCCAGAAAAACATAACTGGTATTTATTTCTTTGTCCACTACCAATCTTATGGGTCAATTTGCCTTCAGTCATCCGCTCAATGTTCTATATCTTAGTGGGGTGACTCTAAGACTTCCTTCCATAAGTGCCTGAGTTTTGTCCATGTTGTGCTCCTGTGGTCCTCCATTAATCTTTAGTATTGGATATAGAAGTATTAGGGGACATCCCCAGGGGATTCTCTGGGTTATAAATACTCCTTCCTGCCCTTAATATGTACCAGTATCTATTTGTGCTTGATAAACAAGGTCAATCACTCAAGCTAGAGCAGCAAATCCCTTCTTTATCTTTGTTCTTGTTCAGTAACAAAAGCATCCAAAGGTGGCCAGCTGGCTAACTCATCTTTTAGTTCAGTGAAATCATTGTCGTGTCATATAGGTGGAAATATATATCCATTGGGAAATAAGAAATTTAGGCCAGCAGAGCTCAAAATCATGGCAAAGAGAGGTAAACATTTTGCAAGTGAGTTTTATAATAGAAAGAGGAACCACTCACACTTGACCCTCTTGATTCTCTGACCCTCATATTTTATTGACAGGGGAATCTGCAGCATATTATAAGACTGTACCCAATATTACAGGAAGTTATCTTTTAGCTGAGGCATAAATGAGTTTTCAATGGACCATCTCACCATTGTATAAAGTGTTGGGATACAGAGTTAAGATCCATAAATCTTGGAAAAATAAGTCCATTGTCACACTTAAAAATACATATATAAAATAAATTCCTTAGTCAGAAGGAATATCATGTGAAATACTATGACAATGAAAATCACATGCAGTAAGATCATGGATGATGATTTGTAGCAAAAGCACTTGGACAGAGAAAGAAAATCCATATCCAGAATTCGATTATTTTCTGAGTTATATATGAGGCTAGACCCAAGCAGGTTATAAGGAACAATTCATAAACTTCACTTGCTGACTGCCCACTCACAGATTGAATAGTCAGCTGGCACTCAGAGGTATGACCATACCAGATGTAAGAATATTTAAACACTTCTGTATGAGTAGTAAATAGTACTTCCAGGGCTTTTTCTCTGAACTCCCTGGCTGCCCCAGCTCCTCCTTTCAGATCAAGGCAGTAGGATGAGGAAAGACATAAAAACTGATCTGCTTTTGATTTTGTTATCATTGTCTTAGGGACCAAAAAAGATGCAGGTAAGAACCTTCACTTTTGTTCATATACTATCCCTGGCATTCCAAATTCAACTTTGATAGAAACCTTCTCCTTAATGAGTAATAGCTACTGCAGCTTTTCCTGCTCTACATGTATATCTTGCGAATACATAGTACTCCTTCACTATATTTAGTTTGATAAGTTAAAATGTCTTAAATTAAACTTTGATTTGAAACTTTTCCCCTGTGAGTTCCAACTTGAGACTGAAGTTCAGGACTCAACTTCAACTTGTCTTGGATTTGTCCTACCCCATGTTAAGAAGCTTATGGAAAGGTTAGGGCAGTGCCTCTTACTTACCTGACTCCAGGGCAATAGACACCGATGGGTTAGTAGTGATTTTGTCTCACTATATCCCTCCCTGCTTTCACTGACCATTCTTCTCTGAGAAGTTCTTAGTCCTTGCACAGATGCTGGCATCGTACTCTGGTTTATATCAGAGTCCTGGAGTTTTTCTTCTATATAGCTGCCTCCCCCCAGTGGAAAAGTAGAAGGAAGGAATCAGATGGAAAGGTTCAGGCTGCAATGTTTGCCTCAAAAAAATCTCTAATGCAGCAGCAGCACCAGAGTAGCACAGTTGGTGAAGCAATCATTCTTGATTTCAGCTCAGGTCTTGAACTCATGGTGATGAGTTCAAGCCCTATGTTGGACTCCAACGTAGGGTGGAGCCTGCTTAAAAAAAATGTCTCTAATGAAGTTTCTTTAAAAACTCTACTATTTAGAGGTGCCTGGGTGGCACAGTTGGTTGGGTGACCAATAATTGGTTTCCATTCAAGTCATATCTCAGAGTCATGAGATCAAGCCCCACTTTGGGCTCAAAGCTCAATATGAAGTCTGTTTGAGATTCTCTCTCCCTCTCCCTCAGCCCCCCTTGCTCATGCTCTCTCTCCCTAAAATAAATAAATAAATCTTAAAAAAACTTTAATATTTATTCTGATTATAAAAATAATATATGGTCATTTAAAACTGATACCATACAAAAATATATGAGAAGTGAGATTCTATTTTATTCTCATACCCCTCTTCCAGTGATAACCATTAGTATCAACTTTGTATTTTATGCACACATATATATACACATATGTATGTATATATATACTAGACCATAATAATTTGTTAGTATTTTTATTAAAAGGAGTATTAGTATGCATTTTAAAAAATTTAATAGTATATTTATTAATTTATCCTTCACAGATCATCTTATTCATCTTATTCTTTTTGGCAGTGAGTGGTACAGTGTTCCACAGCTGGTCTGCATTATAATTTATTTAATCAATGCAATAGAATGGATATTTAGTAGCTTATACGTTGTGACTTTTTATATCTATGCACCTATGTGATGATTTTTAAAAGTAGAAATTTCATCTTTTCTTCCTTGGATCTTGGACTCTTTACAAAAGTTTGCAAAATATAGAGACCACCTAAACTTATGGATTCACCAATGCATTTGGAAAGTTGGACTTGCTGTTGAGTGTTAATTCAGAATCATTTCTAAGCAAAGCAAAACAGGCTTCTCCGTTTTTGTTTGGAGAGGAAGGAATTGGAGCATGTAGTGTTGGTAAATGTAGTTTGTGTACAATTGTTCCTTAAATAAATGTGTGACATAGAATGCTTTCTAAAGAATTAATGTATCTGTAAGGCACATTTAAAATAGCCTTTATTTTTGTCTTTAAAGACAATAAAAGTAATCTGCATAATGATATTTTAACTGAATACCACCCCCCCACACACACACTGACACATACCCCCCCACACACACACATACCAGAAGTTGCAACTGCTTGAATTGGAGAGGTCTTTATACTCTATTTGTGATAACTTTAAGTTTTTTAGTCACTGAACCATTCTATCATCAATTTTCATTTCTTTTTATTTTACTTTGAGGTGGACTGGTTCCAAGCTGACTAAATCACACATTTAAAATAATTAAAAGTTTCATACTGCAGAAGAAAAATATACTCTTTCTTCCACCTTGGTGTGTGTCCTTTTCTCCATTCATTTATCACCATAATGCTGAAAAATAGTAAACCAAAGCAGTGTCAAACCTTCTTGCCTCAAACATCCAAGATGAAACTCCTGAGTCTACAGTTTCCTGTGTATGGAGCCTATAGTCTCAGCAAAGGCACTGAAACAACTAAGTGTTTTTGAAACTATATTTACAGATAATGTTTATATGTTTATATAATTGTAATATTTTTAAAAGAGTACTTCATGCTAGAAACGTGGGTCTATACTAACAATAAGCAAGGTGAAGGAGAGAAGTGCTATGCACTGCTAAAGGCAAACTCATCTTATTTGAAGACAGATGGCAATGTCCATGATATTAATGAGGTCACACTAGCTTGTGAATTCTCTTTTCTTGCCATCTACACTCCTTCCCTTCCCATCTCCATAAACTGCTCTTGTAGCTACATTGCACTCATATTTATTTCTCTAATTTTAGGTGATGGAGACTGGAATTTCTCAGTACAAAGAATTAAGTGGTGGTTATTGTGGGAGAAGAACTGGAAGCTGGATTTATAGTGTTCTTTACAAAAATTTGAGAAATTATTATGTTAAAGAATGCCTTTCTCCACCTGCAATCCAATAATACCATGGCTTTTATTTTATTTTATTAAATATTTTATTTATTTATTTGAGAGGGAGAGAGACAGCACAAGTGAAGGGGAGGGCTAAAGGGAGAGGAAGAAGCAGACAACCCACTGAGCAGGGAGCCCCATGTGGGGCTCAATCCCAAGACCCCAAGATCATAACCTGAGCCAAAGGGAGATGCTTAGCCAACTGAGCCACCCAGGCCCAATATCTTTGCTTGCATTTATTTATTTATTTATTTATTTATTTATTTATTTATTTATACCATTGCTTTTAGAGTAGAAAAGGAACTTAGAATCCTCTCTGATTCTCTTACTTCATACATGAGTCTGAGGCCCAAGAGCTGCAGCTAATTGCCCAGTCTCACAGCTAGCTAGTCTCCTGCTTCTTATTCCAGTTTGGTATTTATGAAGTATACTCAAAGTGATAAATAATTACCACAAACTTGATATTTGGTTTAGGAAATTGGCTTCATACTTACACTTTAATGTTGCTATTCTTGATTTTTATTTACTGGTAAATTTAGGATTCCACTTTAAATGAAGAATGAAGTCATGCAGCCAAGACCTGACTTAGGGGGATACAGAATTGAAAAAAATTACTTGTTTCCTGTTTGTCTCTGCAACTTCTCTTGAAATTTTCCTAAAATAGCGTTGCAGTTGAATGTCCAAGTGTTCTTTCTACTGCATGACAATTTAATCATTTGGATGCACTAAAAACAAAGTTTCAGCAAAGATAATTAGGGAGTTTATTGTAGGTTCTTTTTTAAAAGTGTTGAAGAAGATTTTCTAGGGAGAAGCTGTAATAAGCTTGAAGGTAGGATGATCGCTTTATCTATAATGACAGTTTAATTTGTGATTATGTGTGGAGATTTGGAAAGACTGTCGCAATGGGATCTAAAAGCCCTTCTCACAGTATAATGTTCCATCTCCCCATTTGTACATTTTCTTAGTCTTTACTTTTACCCAAACAGAAAAACACACGGGTGCCTTAAAAGTACACTCACCACCACCCAAAGGTTGGTGTTAAGAACTTCCATGCTTATTTGCAACAACACCAAAATTGCTTGTGGAAGTAGATCTCCACATGATAATATGCGTTGGATGTTAGAGTGAGTGCTGTCTCATAGAAATGCTTGTTGTATTTCTGTGTGTGTGCAAAGGTCCAGAGATATGAGAAACCTTGGCCCTTTCAAAAAAAGTGCAAAATTTTCAGTAAAAGTGAGCAGTGCAGTGCTGTCCAAGAGAACTTTCTTCAGTGATGGAAATATTTTACTCCAATGCAGTAACCACTTGTTAACCATGATAACAGTAGTCCCATGTGGTTACTAGGTGCTTGAAAAATGGCTAGTATAACTAAGTAACTGGATTTTAATTAATTTAATTTTGATTCATTTACATTTATATAGCCACGTGTGGCTAGTGGGTACCATGTTGGTCAGTGTAGTTCTAGATCATAAAGGAATGGATGAGAGTAAGAAGTGATGAAGGTAGAATAAGCCATGATAGGAAGTATGGCTTTGTCCTCTAGGTAAAAGAAGAACTGAATGGCTGATGGCTCAGGGACCTAAAGTTGGCATGAAAAAATAAGCTCACTGGCATGGGTAGAGAGCTTGGCCATGGACTACAACACCTCACAGCCTGGGATGAGAGGAAATGGGGCCAGTGTGGTTGTGAGAAAAGCTACCATTTACAGAGGCAAGGGGAAGGGAAGGAAAATTTAAGGCAAGTTATACAGATTCATTTGTTCCCAAGTAGCAAGAGACCAGTTTGTCTACTGAACTGCAGGGAATGAAAGATGAGCAGAATGCTTGGAAGATATGAAGATGAAAGTAGTGTTGGTTTGAAATATCACTTGGGACTGACCAAGTGATATATAAATAATGGGACTTCCTGGTGGCAAGACTGATGACAGCACTGGCTTTAAATGACTCCCATCTGCAGTTACACTAGGGTTTGGTATTCATCTGGGTATGAAATGGAAGAAAGTGTATTGGAGTAGGAATCTAGGAATGTAGCCCCAAGCAGCTCCTGCAAAAGACCTGGGATACAAGAGAATTGAATTAAGCTGGTGAGGGAGTGCTTCAGATAATAATTTGAGGTCCTGAAAGACCTAGAAGACTAAGTTAGAGCAAAAACTAGAAGATGAGAGTTGAAGACTTCAGAGGCATGCTTATAGATAACCACAAGATCCATAGTGCGGCCATGGTGATATAAGGGTGAAAAGGATTAGTGAAAGTTACTGGAGTTGAGGTGCTGAGGAGCATCTATATTAAAAGTAAACAATATGGCAAGACTTGGGATAGAAAACAAGGCTTTAATCCACATGTAATTAATAAGTGAGAGAAGTTAAAAAAATAAATGAGAGAAGTTATCAAGACCTCAGAAATAGGGCTCGTGGAGAAGCAGTGTCCCTCAGAGTAGCAACACATTTCAGTTAAGGAAGGAGATGAAGAGTTCACCAAGTTAACAATGTCAGGGAGTTTATTTAATCGATATGGAGATTCAAGAGGGGCTGTGGGTTATATAGCAGTGAGGGGACCAGTAAGAGGTAGGAGAAATGATAGCAGAGGGACACGAGCGTGGTCTTTTCATAGTGTGACAAATTTGATAGTAGATACATAGTCATTTTTGCTGATTTTGGAATTTTAGGGAAAAAAAAAACAGAATTTAGACACTCCCCAGTTAGACATTGAGTCAAACAGCCTTCGCGACAGGCACAGGATGAAGATGTCTAGAATTTTACTTTTTTTTCTCATCCAGAACAGGACTATGCATTCAGAGGAGGGTATAACATAAGAGGTTTGTTGATCTGCTTTTCTGACCGTCTTTAGGAAGAATAAATTCTCCTTAGTCTCAGATGATTCAGGTGTGACTGCTTACCTGAAAGAGAAGGATAGATTACATTACCTTACAAGTGTTTTTACATTCCAATGATTTTGTGAATCTAAGCTAAATTATCTTAGATTCATAAATATTGTAAACATAGCAGAATATTTTTTCAGGGCTCATGGTGACCTTATTTTATAAACTTAAAATCAGAACACACGATCCAGCAGTAGATGTTTTCCAATCTCTAAATTGAATAATATTAAACCACACTTGGTTAAACATTGAATGCGCTGGCTTTGTAGAAAAGAAAAAAAAATGTATACTGGAATTGTCCCAGAAAAGTCTAAGATATATGACTACTATGCTTATAAGTGAGAATAATTTATCAGGTGGATTATTTCAGTAACTATACCTTTTTGGATCTAGTTTAACAAACTCTGATCTGATATATGACTACTATGCTTACAAGTGAGAATAAATTATCAGGTGGGTATTTCAGTAACTATACCTTTTTGGATCTAGTTTAACAAACTCTGATCTAGGGCAGCCTGGGTGGCCCTGAGGTTTAAGCACCTGCCTTCGGCCCAGGGCGTGATCCTGGAGTCCCAGGATCGAGTCCCACGTCAGACTCCCTGCATGGAGCCTGCTTCTCCCTCTGCCTGTGTCTCTGCCTCTCTCTCTGTGTCTATCATGAATAAATAAATAAAATCTTAAAAACAAACAAACAAACAAACAAACAAACTCTGATCTAGGGCACAGAATGTCCCAGTGAGGTTCCAACAAAGTTTTCCCAACCCAAGGAATGAAAGATATAACTTTAATTGAATGATTTAGACTTTTCTTCTCTACTTCAAGCCCCTCTGGTCTTACCTTTCTCCTGTTTTTCCAAGTATCCCTGCCTTATACAGGTTCCTTGTTTTATTTTACTGCTGAGAAACACATTATCTCACTTAAAATGTGGAAGCCAGTGAGAGTAAGTTGGCTCTGTTTGCAGTACTGTAAACTCAAGGAAAATTCCTTCTTCTGCAAATGATAAAGAATTCTCATCATGTTTAGCCACAGCTAATTCTATTCCTTTGGGTGTAGTGTGATATCGTACATTGGAACGTTTTAAGAGCATTACCCAGCTAAGCAATAAACATGCTTTTAAGGGCTTATAGGTAGTATGCTGACTCAAAGCAGAAATAATATTTTAAGTTGCTACATTCTCATTCATTCTTTCTAAAGACCCATGTAGGCTTTTCAAGGTCTTTTGCCCCCTTTGTGACAGTTTGCTTATACAAGAGACATCTCAGAATCCAGTTTGTTTTATGATCTGAAAACAGAACAAATCAAAAACAGACAAGAAAACCTCAGTATATATTTGAAATTTCTTGAGGTGAAGACTTCTCAGTCCAGGGATCAAGGTCAGCCTCTTCTTACTGGTGACATACCTAGAGGCACCTATGAGCTATAGCTGGGACTTGCCCACACTGCAGAAACCACTTTTTGGTGACAAGAACTTTGGTTGAGCTTATGGGAACTGGAGGAAAAGAAAAATAAAGGAGTGAGAAGAGGACGAGAGGAAAGATACCTCATTAGAGTTGAAGGTGCAAGTGCCTTGATGAGTTGAAGTAAGTATGGTCAGAGCTAGACTAGGGGTTTCTGAGATTAAGAACATGGGAACAGAAAGGAATTTTCCATAACTTCTAGAATCTGAGGTAAAAAGATGCTTAAAATACATATTCTTGAAAACTTGGGAGCTTTTTCTGAAAGTTCCCACATACTAAAAACAGGAGTTAGGAGCTATATAGTCCATGAGAACCTTGTAAAAGAGTCTCTGAACCTCATATCATGATCCCAAGTTAGTATTATTACAGTTATATGGTAGACTAGATATGTTAAAATCTTGCAACAACAGATCACTTAAAATACCAGGAGATTTATATTTTTGAAAAAAATCATATCAAAGGAAATGTCAAGAAAAGCACTGTGGTCAGGGATAAGGTGAGAAAGCCAGTCCTAGGAGAGCAGGGATTGCTGAAACTGCTACAATCACCAGGAACATCTAGACAGCCTCGTGCTTAGCACTTTGCTGAAAAGAGGTTTAGGAACTGTTACTACCTAAGAAAAACAAGAAGAAATTAAATCTAGAAGACTCAGCAAGGAAACTGTCTCAGCCTCAATTAGGAGTGGGGATGAAAAAGAATCTCCCTCAAGATTTCAAGGTCTCCAGCCATGAGGAGGGGTTTCAGTTTTGAACTTGTACTATTTGTGTGATGTATAAAATCGCAAGATAAAAGGGACCCTGGTTAGACATGACCTCACATGACCTCAGAAAATAAAGTCAAATTCTTCTTCTAGGTATGCACCCTCCACCTAGGACATTCACTCCCAAAAAGGGAGTTCCCACAACTATGAGCCCTTAAACACACACACACACACACATACATAGGCAAAAACAAGCCAATATGAATGAGTTAGCAGAAATAACACACAAAAAACTGCACCCACAAAGAATTATCAGAGGCAATAAAGCAGCTAGGCTCAATACTTTTAAAGAAATGAAAGAGTAACTTTTTTTTTTAAGTAAGCTCCACAACCAGCATGGAGCCCAATGGGGGGCTTGAACTCATGACTCCGAGGTCAAGACCTGAGCCGAAATCAAGAGTTGAGTGCTTAACTGACTGAGCCACCCAGGCTCCCCAGAAGAGTAACTTTTTAAAACGAGTAAGGAAAGAGAGGTTGTACAATGATCAGCCAGATTAGAAGAAGAACCAGACTGCAATTTGAGAAATGAGAAGAGTCATATTTAAATGAGTCACTTGGAGGGGGGGTGAATGGGTGATGGGCACTGAGGGGGGCACTTGACGGGTGTTATTCTGTATGTTGGCAAATTGAACACCAATAAAAAACAAATTTATTATTAAAAAAATAATAAAATAAATAAGTCACTTGGGATGCCTGGGTGGCTCAGTCAGTTAAACATCTGTCTTCAGCTGGGGTCATGATCTCAGGGTCCTGGGATCAAGCCTGGCACAGGGCTCCCTGCTCTGTGGGGAGCCTGCTTCTTCCTCTCCTTCTGCCTGCTGCTCCCCTTGCTTGTGCTCTCTGTCAAATAAATAAAATCTTTAAAAAAAAATAGAGAGAAGTGCTTACTGGAATGGCTAGATCACCAAATAGACATAGCTGAAGAGAAAATTCTGAGGAATACATGTTATTAAAACAGTAGAAAATATGGAAGGAGGGTCAAAATTCCTGATAGTTTTCCAGGGTTGTTGCAAAACATATCTCCAGTCCAGAAGACCAACAACACATCTCTACCTAGATAAATAGAAAGAAATTCAAACCTAAACTCATCTTAGTGAAACTGCAGAACACAAAAAATAAGGAGAAGCAGTTAAGAACTGCCAGAGGGAAAAAAGGCAATTTACCCAAAAAGGAATAATATGCAGAAGGAAGTCCGAGTCCTCCACAGCAGCGATGGGGACTGCAGACAGCAGAATATTAAAATTTGAAAGTACAGACAGAAAGCAGCTGTAAGACAAGAATTGTGTTCCTTGAAAAATTATCTTTCACAAACAAGAGGGAAATATTTTCTGTATAATAAGTCAGGGAGGATTTACCACCAACAAATTTTCACTTATAGAATTTGCCAAGGATGTTTTTCAAGTGGAAGGAAGAGATCACCAAAAGGACATTTGAGCTACAGGGAAAATGTCACATGAATGAAATCATAAATATATCTCTAAATCTACTCAATATTAAGAGTGTAAAGCAAGAATGCTTAATTTGTGGGGTTCATGATAACAATATAGAGTTAAAAGACTGGACAAAAAAAATTTAATGTAAGCTGGGGGATGGGTTGGTAACAGTAGGAAATAAAATAAATCTCTGTGTGTCATTTAGAAAGTGGGCAAATATAACCACTAAAAAGTTACAACACCTCTAAAAATATATGTATATGCCTATTATAACAGACTAAAAATATGTGAAGGAAAAATTAGCAGAACTATAAGAATAAAGTGACATTTACAACTGCACAGTAGAGAATTTTAACATACCTCTCATTATTTATAGATCATGAATTACAGCAAAAAATATAGAAACTTGAACAACACAATTAGTAAGCTTGATTCAATGGACAATATGAAATTCAGTTAAAGAATACAAGTATTCTTGGGGCACCTGGCTGGTTCAGTGGTTGAGTATCTGCCTTTGGCTCGGGTCATTATCCTAGGGTCCTGGGATGGAGTCCCACAGAGAGCCTGCTTCTCCCTCTGCCTCTCTTTCTGTGTCCTTCATGAATAAGTAAAATCTTAAAAAATATGAATATTCTCTAACAGCATGGACATTTACAAATTGATCACATACTAAGGCATAAAACAAGTCTCAATGAATTTTATTTTTTTATTCTTTTATTAAGGATTTTATTTATTTATTTATTTATTTATTTATTTATTTATTTGTAAGCAAGTGAGAACACGAGTGGAAAGGGAGGGGCAGAGGAAGAGGAAGAGAGAAAAGTAGACTCCTCACTGAGCTGGGAGCCCAATGCAGGACTTCAATCCCAGGCCTTTGGGATCATGACCTGAGCAGAAGGCAGACACTTAACTGATTGAGCCACCCAGGTTCCCTATTTTATTATTTTATTTTATTTTATTTCACTTTATTTTTAAAGATTTATTTATTTATTTGAGGAGAAGGAGGGACAGAAAGAGGGAGAGAGAGAATCTCCAGCAGATTCTCTGCTGAACACGGAGTTCAACATGGGGCTCAATCTCAGGACACTAAGATCATGACCTGAATAAAATCAAGAGTCAAAGGATTATTCAACTGAGCCATCAAGTCCCCCCCTCAATGAATTTTAATAAGCGGTTATCATATAGACCACATTCTCTGACCATGTTAAATTAACAGTTAATAACAAAAAATGAGTTAAAAATCTCAATGTATTTGGAAATCTTAAATAACTCAATAACTCATGGATCAAAGATGGATAAAATGTAAATAAAAAATACTTAGAAACTAAATGATATGAAAACACCATATATTGAAACTTGAATGATGCAGCCAAAGAAGGCTTTAAAGGATATTTATAGCCAAAAAATGTATATAAGAAAAGGAGACAGTTAAAAATTAATTCAATTTCCAATTTCAAAAGTCAGGAAATGCAATAACAGATGGCGGCAGTGAAGGTAAAAGCAAGAATCAATGAAAAAGAAAACAAAGATACAATAGAAAGAATCAAAAAAGTGAAATGTCAGATGTCTAAAAAATAAAAACAGAAATCTCATTAAAGAAAAGGGACACAATTAGAGAGAGATACAATAAAGATAGAGAAGGCAGGACAATGCCACCAATAATATTTTTTCCAATAAATTTTTAAATCAGATGAAATGGAAAAGTTCCTAGAAAAATATAACTTACTACAAGTGGGTATTTTTTTATATAAATTTTTATTTATTTATGATAGTCACACACAGAGAGAAGAGAGAGAGAGAGGCAGAGACACAAGCAGGCTCCATGCACCGGGAACCCAACGTGGGATCGATCCCGGGTTTTCAGGATCGCGCCCTGGGCCAAAGGCAGACGCCAAACCTCTGCGCCACCCAGGGATCCCACAAGTGGGTATTAAAGAGATTAAAGCAATTACTAAAACTCTTCTCAGAATCAGAACGGTTTTTAGATGAGCTCTATCAAACATTTCAGAAACAGACCATTCCAACCTTTGATTAACTGTCTCAGATACCAGGAGGCGAAAGGATGATACTCCCAAATTCATTGCATGAGCCCAGTTTAGCCTTGTATCCAAACGAGATATGAACAATAAATAAGTATATTTATGAAAATAAAACAAATAAAAGACAACAGAATTAAAAAGCTAGATGACGATGGTATGTAAGCTTTGAGTTCCTGGACTAAAGCATCCTAAGCCTTTATATTATTCAGTATGCTTAAAGATACTGATAACTGTTAGAGTTTTAAATGTAAGATGTTAGGGGCCTGGGTGACTCAGTCAATTAAGCTTCCAACTCTTGATTTAGACTCAGGTCATGATCTCAGGGTCTTGAGATCAAGCCCTATACTGGGCTTTGTACTCAGTATGGAAACTGTTTCAGATTCTTCCTCCCTCTCCCTCTGCCTCTCTCCCTGCTCATATGCTCTCTAAATAAATAAATAAATAAATAAATAAATAAATAAATAAGTAAATAAATAAATAAATAAAACCTTTTAAAAAATGTAAGCATGTTAAAATTTCAGGGACAACTACTTGAAGACTAGAAATAAATATGTACCTTCTGGATCATTGTAGGGGAGAAAAGAATGAAGAGAAAAAAATCAACTCAGAAGACTAGAAAGAAAAAAGGTGAACTTTAGAAAAAAAATGGATAAAATAAGACAGAAGAAATAAAGCCAAATATATTTAGAACCGCAATAAAGGTTAAAAGCCTAGATTGATAGTCTAATTTTCAAAAAGTCCATCTGTATATTGTTTACAAGTAAAAGTTGATGGAGGTTTTCTTCACCTGGCTTAACTGGCCTAAACTATCTTAATTATGTCTACTCTGCATACTTCAGGTGCCTAACATAATAGAAATTCATAGATGTCTGAGCTAACAAATGTCACAGAAGTCAGAATTAATTTGCCCCCAAGTTTCTTGGAGACCTTCAGAGCCATGTTTTTATTTCATCAGTCACTGTCTTGAGAGTGTGAGATATTTTAGGTCAGCCTGCAGTTCTTTAAGAAGTCTCTCTGGATCTAAACAAATTGAGCACTTGACCAAATACTTGTACAAAGCTCTTCACTGTTACAACACCATGGATCTTGGCATAGGACTTCAGCCTCAAGATGTTATTCTAGGACATTTTCTGAGGACCGAATTCTTTCTTGGAGAGCCTAAGGGCTGACTTTACTAAAATCCGATTCCACATTTTCTGTCTGCAGTGACATTTAGTTATGTCAATTTTATAATGTCAGGACCAATCTGATTATATAGGCTGGTCGTCAGCTGTCTAGGGCAGCAAAATATTACTGGCATTAAAGTGCTGGGTGACTATTTATGTTGGCAGAAAAAAATTCTTTTTGAAAGACCACAAAAAAGAAAATAGAGTTGAAAAGAAAACTTTAAAATATAGGAGTTCCTATGCCTTTGCTTCCTTTAAAGAATAAAAACTGTATGAAGAAGCAGGTCTGAAACTTGAGAATCATGCTGTGCTTCCTTCCTTCCCCAGAAGGAAACTCACAGGGCCAGCTCTAGACCTAGGAAGATTTGAAAAACAGAAAACAGCTTCCCTTTTCTCCAAAAAACATTATTCTGCAGACTTCCACTCTGACATTTTTATGATAGCCAATGGCTGTTAAAAATGTTTAGATTCTCTTTTTATCAAAGTTTAAAAACTGCAAAGCGCATGGTGTTTTAAAAAAATTAACACAACCAATCAAAAAGAGTTGCCCTAATACCTGAATTGGGTTTCTTAAAAGCACCCTGTTCATTTTTTTTCAGCTCTTTCTTCCAATAATTACCTATATAACTCTAAATACTACTTTCACTTAGATTTTTCAGTTTTACACATTGTCTATTGACTTTTTTGTATGAACAATGAGCATTTGGAACTCTTATGAGATCACTCCCAGCTTCCTCTTTCCTCTATCCACACAATATGCTTATATAACACTTTTTAATGAAATCAGTAATCAATATTACATTTCAATGGCTATGAAAGTTTTATTTACTGCTGAGAAAAATCTGGTTCTATGATTGTATTTTCTTTTTCTTCAAACTTTCCATTTTCCTTGGAATTGACACTGCCTCATTTTTATTTGCTAGATTATTTTTCATGTTCCTATCACAAATCCATTTCAAACTCTTCACAAGATTGATTATATCTGTGCTACTAATTTAAATACTTTCCGATGTGGTAAAACATTGCAGGTAGTCTATCAAGTCCAATTTGCTTCCCCCTGGAAATGTATTTCTTGAATCCTTCTATTCTCCTCTTCTAATCTGGTTGGTGTGATCTGTCTTATTGCAGAGATGGCATCCTAGGACTCCCCCTTCCTTCACTTCTGCATTAGATCCCCTGTTGCCTTAGATTTGCTCTCATTGTTTTTCATATTTACTCTCTGATTTTGCTATGTGACATCATCCTGTAGCTTCCTGAGATAAAGTGCATGGGAATTGCCAGGTACTCAGATGTCTAAAAATGTGTTTATATTACCTTTGTACTTTTGATAGGTTGACTAGATATGGAGTCTAATTTGTTTTTCAGAATTTTGGAGATGGCTCCATTGTCCTCTAGCCTCTAATGTCTCTAATAAGAAGTCTAACGTCAAAAAAAAGTCTAAAGTCATTCTGATTTTTTAGTTTTGAAGGAAACTAGTCATTTTTCTCTGGAAACTTTTGGAGTTTTAAGAAAATCTCTGGTGCTTTTCCAATTTGTAACAACATGCTTTGCTTAGGTCTTTTGTTACTCACTTTGCTGGGCTTATCATTTCAATGCTAGGAAATTATCTTGAATTTTTTATTGGCCAAATGTCTTCTTCTGAAGGCAGGCGCTAAACCACTGAGCCACCCAGGCTGCCGTTTTCTTCTTCTTCTTCTTCTTCTTCTTCTTCTTCTTCTTCTTGTTGTTGTTTTCTTGTTTTGGATTGTAGTTGTTCTTCTTTCCTATATTATCTATTATTTAGATGCAGAGTTTTGAATTAATTATGTAGTTTTCCAAGGATTATTTATTTTTCTCTAATTGTCTTTTATTATTATTATTTTAAAAGATTTATTTATTTTAGAAAGAGAGAAAGTGTGCATGAGCAGGGAGACGGGCAGAGAGAGAGGGAGAGAATCTCAAGCAGACTCCCCTGAAGTCCAGTGGGGGTAGGGCTTGATTTCATAACCCTAAGGCCATGACCTGAGTCAAAACCAAGAATCCAATGCTAACTGACTGAGTAACCCAGGCATCCCTATTGTTATTATTTTTTTATCAAGTCAATATCTTCTCAAAGCTATCTGTGGATATTAAATGCAGGCTTAAACTTTTTTTTTCAACTTTCTGCATTGTTTTGTTTCTCCTGAATGCCAATGGCTTCTTGGATGTCTCTTTATATTAAGAAGCTATTTGGAATATATGTGTGTGCAGGTAGGACTTATCTACTAGGGCATCATGCAAGCTGCATAGCATAGGCCCCGCTCCTGCAGTGAGTAGTATCAAATGTCAGTATATGCAAATTTTTCCCTCATCCTCCACTCAATCTTTTTATATCTCAAGAGAAGAGAATTATCTAGTCTCCAGCCTTGGGGAATATGCCTAGTTGCCTGCATTCTTGGAGTTGAGTCATGGAGAAGTGGTGGGTGTCTCAATATTCAGTATATAGGTTTTTAAATTTTATTTTAAAATTTATATACAGTAGCATTCACTTTTTTTGGTTTATAGTTTTATGAGTTTTGACAAATGCAAAGAGTCACAAACCACTGCCACAGTAGAAATAGAACAGTTTCATCATCCTACAAAATACCCTCATGCTTGCCCTTTGTAATCAATCTCTCCTCCAAGCCCTAACCATTAGCAACCATTGATCTCTTCAATATTCCTAAGATTTTGCTTTGCCAGAATATCATATTCATGGAATCATTCATTTTTTACCTTTCTTGTCTAGTTTTTGGCATTATGCATTTGCGATTCATCCATCCTATTACACACATTAGCAGTTCATTTTTTTTTTCACTGACTAGTATTCCATTATATGGATGTATCACTGATTGTTTATCCAATCCCTTGTTGAAGGACATTTAGATTGGTTCTAGTGTTTGGTGATTATAAATAAAGCTTCTATAAACATTTGCCTACTGGTCTATGCATGAAAATTTTCATTTAAATCCCACCCTCTAGAAGTAAGATCATATGGTAAATGTATATTTAACTTGTAAAAACCTAACAACTATTTTCAAAGTGGGTGTACTTTTTTGCATTTTCATTAGCAATGAATGAGTTCCAGTTGCTCCACAATCTCACCAGAACTGGCATTAAATTTTGTTTGTTTTTAAAGTCATTCTGTTAGGTGGATAGTGATATCACATAGTTGTTTTAATTTGCATTTCCCTAATGGTGCTGATGACTAATGGTGCTGATCATCTTTTCACATGCCTACTTGCAATCTATATATCTTATTTGGTAGAATAGCTTTTGAAACATTTTGCCCTTGTTTCCTAGGATGTTTGTTTCCTTCTTGTTGAATTTTGAGATTTTTTCATGTATTCTGGATGTATCACAGTTTTTTTTCAGATATCTGGTTTGCAAATATTTTCTCCCAGTCTGTGACTTGTTTTTTCATTCTTTTGATAGTGGCTTTCACAGAGCATAAGTTCTTAACTTTAGTGAGGTGCAATTCATCAATTTTTTCTTATATAAATTGTGCCTTTAGTGTTATATCTAAGATTCCTTTGCCTACTCATGTCATAAACATTTTCTTCCGTATTTTCTTATGCAAGTTTTGTTTTCCTACACGCATTGAGATCTATAACCCACATTGAATTAATTTTTGTAAAGATGTGAAGCATAGGACAGTGTTTATTTTTTCACACATGTATGTCTAATTTTTCTAGCAACATTTTTGAAAAGATGATTCTTTCATCATTGGATTTCCTTACCCCTTGGTCAAAAATAAATTGACCATATTTGTATGAGTCTATTTCTGGACTTGATGTCTTATTCCATTCATCATTCCTTGAACCAATATCTCACTGTTTTGTTGGTTTAGTGAAATTTAAGGTCAGATAGTATGTGGCCTCCAACTTTGTTCTGCGTCTTCAAAATTGTTATGGTCCTTCTCTTTCCTTCTCTCCACAGAAATTTTATTTTATTTTATTTTTTTTAAAGATTTTATGTATTTATTCATGAGAGACACAGAGAGAGAGGCAGAGACATAGACAGAGGGAGAGGCAGTCTCCTTGCAGGGATCCCGATGTGGGACTCGATCCTGAACTGGGAACACACCCTGAGCCAAAGGCAAGATGCTCAACCGCTGAGCCATCAAGCATCCCTCTCCACAGAAATTTTAAATCATCGTGTTGATATCAACATAAATTCCTCTTGGGTTTTGATTGGGATTGCAGTTTAAATATTTGTGGATGGTATGTGCAAGGTATCTCTCAGAGGCTCTTAGATATAGTTGAGAAAATTTTACAACAGAGTCCTAAATCAGCATGTGTTTCCAACAAACTTTGACTTGTGACCCCTGCTTCTAGTCACGATGGAGTAACAGGAATTATTTCCTGGTAGGAACAATGACAACAAAAAATCTAGAAAAGTATATTAGACAAAGGATTCCAAGAAATTCTACATCAACGAATGAAAAGTAGTTTCCCCTGAGAAGTGGGAAACAAATGGGGTGAGCATTATGCATGACAGAGTTCAGTATCTGGGGATATAAAGTCTGCTAAAGTTTGTAGAATAAAATACCAGAGAGGAAAATGCTGGACTGAGAGGGAAGTCCAGAGATCTCCAGATGTTACCTTTTTAATATTTTTCTGGGTACTGATAAACACCTGCATGTGGGAAAACTACTCTAAGCAGGGGAAAGGACCACTTAAAAAGATTAAAATGAATGTACTTAGTGTTTACATTGGGCCTAAAATAGTACCTGTTGCTACCAGCCAACATGGAAAAACTCAATTCTGGGAGAAATGATAGAATGCTCAGGATGCTCCTGCCTAAGAATTTAGTTAAATAATTAGGCTTAGATTGGCACTACTCTGAACCTGCCTAACAAATCAGAAAGTCCAGATCCAAACAAATATAACAGTTTTGTTATAACTTAACTGCATCCAAGAACAAAGCTTAAGGAGATTTATAGGCATACAAAAATATCCAGTACCCAACAAGATAAAATTCTTAACTCTTGGCATCAAATCAAAAATTACCAAGCATGCATAGAAGCAGGAAAATATGACTCATAATGAGTATAAAAACCTGAACCAATCAAAGTGGACCCAGAACTGAAACAGATGCTAGAATTAGCAGACAAAGACGTTAAGACAGTTATTATATCTGTATGCCAGATGTTCAAAAAGCTGGAGGAAAGATTGAACAAGTAGAGACATGATATAAATAAAAAGCCTAAATCATACTTCTGAGATGATAACTAAAATCTCAGAGAAGAAAAAGTCACTGATAAACTATTGGCAACTTAGACATTGCAAAAGAAATAATTATTAAACTTGATGACATGGCAATAGAAACTAGGCAAAATGAAAAACAGAGAAAAACCAAAACCAAAAAACAAAACAAGAATAAGAATCACTAAGATATGGAATCATTCCAATATTTCAATATGTGAACTTGAAGTTTACAGGAGAAAGAACAGTGAGGTTGAGACAGAAAATATTTGAAAAAATAATGACTGTAAGTTTTTCAAATTTGATGAAAATTAAAACCCATATGCTTGAGATGACCAACGAATGGCAAACAAACAAACAAAAAAAAAAAACAAATGAACACAATAACAAAAACGACATCAAAGCACATAAAATCACATTCAAACCAAGAGAAGGACTAAATATCAAGAGGGGCCAGATGGGTAAAAAAGACATGGTAAGTAGAGAGAAATAAAGATAAAGATTGCAGCAGATTTTTTATTATTTATTTATTTATTTATTTTTACAAAAACAATACAAGAGGAAAGGCAGTGGAGCAACATCTGGAAAGTTTATTGGAAGAAAAACTGTCAACTGAGAATTCTATACTCAGTAAAAATAACTTTTCAGTTCACACATGAAATAGAGTTTTTCAGATATACAAAGGCTAGTGACACTTGGGTGGCTCAGGGGTTGAGCCTCTGCCTTTGGCTCAGATCATGGTCCCAGGATCCTGGGATCCAGTCCCGCATCAGGCTTGCTGCAGGGAGCCTGCTTCTCTCTCTGCCTGTGTCTCTGCCTCTCTTTGTGTCTCTCATGAATAAATAAATAAAATTTAAAAAAAGATATACAAAAGCTGATAAAATTCATTATCAACAGAGACACAATACAAGAGATATTAAATGAAGTCCTTTAGACAGAATGAAAGCACCAGATGGAAATATGGTTATACACAAAGGAATGAAGAACATTGGAAATAATAACTAAAAGGACTTTTTCCTGTTTACTTAAATATCTGTGAAGGATATTTGACTATTTACACAAAAACAATAACAGGGCATTATGGAGTTTAAAGCATATGTAGGGGGCAGCCTGGGTGGCTCAGCAGTTTAGCGCTTCCTTCAGCCCAGGGCATGATACTGGAGACCCAGGATGGAGTCCCACGTTGGGCTCCCTGCATGGAGCCTGCTATTCCCTCTACCTGTGTCTCTGCCTCTCTCTCTCTCTGTGTGTCTCTCATGAATAAATAAACAAAATCTTAAAAAAAATAAAGCATAGTAGAAATAAAACATATGATTACAACAGCACAAAAGACAGGTTGGCTGAAATGGAAGTATACTGCTACTGTCCTTTTATGACATGTGATGTGATATAACATCACTCAAAGTTAAGGATAAGCTAAAGGTGTATACTGAAGATAAGTTAAAAATGAGTACTAAAGTTCCTAAAGCAACTTAATTACATTACAAAATGTAAGAGTAAAGGAGATAAAATAGAACTATAAAACTATTTTATTAATTCAAAAGTATGAGTAATGAAGAAAATGAAAACAAACAGATGGGACACATAACAAGATGATAAATTTAAATCTCACCATATAACTAATCACATAAAATTAAAGGGTTTAAAAACTTCAGTTAAAAGGCAGAGACTTTCAGAATGGCCAAAAAGCATGACCTAACTACTGGCTGCCTACAAGAAGCCTACTTTAAATATATTACAGCTAAGAGTAAAGAAATGGAAAAGGATATACCATGCTAATATTAATCTAAAGACAGCTGGAGTGGTTTATTAATATCAGACAAAGTAGACCTCAGAAAAAAGAATATTATGTTGGATAAATGATAATTTCATAAGGATAAAAACTTTAATTCATCAAGAGGACATGAAAGTCCTAAAATTTTATGTACCTAGTATAAAAGCTTCAAAGTATATGAAGCAAAAAACTTACAGAACTGATTGGTGAAAGAGACAAATCCACAACTGCAATCAAATAATTAAATCTAACTGATAGGATAAGTAGACAAAATACTAGTAAGGATGTAGAACATTTGAATAACACTATAAATCAACCTGATCTATTTGATATTTATAGAAAACTTTAACAGCAATAGAAGGCACAGTTGTTTTAAATGCATATGGAACATTTGCCAGGACTGATTGACTTTTGGACCATAAAAAAGTCTCAACAAGTTCTCAGACCACAGTGGAATTAAGTTAGAAATCTATAACTGGAAGTTTCTGGAAAATTCTGAATATTTAGGTACTGCATAACATACTTCTAAATAACCCATGGGTTAAGATATCAAAAAGAAATCAGTAAGTATTTCTTAAGTAAGTAAGTAACAGAAAATATCAAACTATGTGGGATACTATTCAAGCAGTAATTAGAGGGTGATTTATAGCACTAAATGTCTATATTATTACATAATACAATTCTCAAATCATTGAGCTCAGTTTCCACTTTAAGAAACTAGAAAAAGAGCAAATTAAACCCAAAGTAAACAGAATATAGGACATGATTAAAGATTAGAATGGAAAACAAAGAAACAATATAAAAAATCAGTGAAACAAAAAACTGATTCTTTGAAAAAAAATAAAATTGACAACCTTATTTATTAGAAACAAAAAAGAGAAGACAAAAGTTACTTGTATCAGGAATAAAAAAGGAGACATAATTGCAGATTTTACAGGTAACAAGTGGATAGGAAAGAAATATTATGAAGACCTTTATGTCAATAAATTTGACAACGTTGAAGAAATGAACAAATCCTTTGAAAGACACAAAGCACTAAAGCTCTCACTCAAGAAAAGAAGTCAGATAACCTGAATAGCCCTATAACTGTCAAAGTTATTGAATGTATAGCTAAAATCCTCCCTTAAAAGAAAAATCTCATTTTCATTGGTACATTTTACTAAACATTTGGGGAAAAAAACAATACCAAATCTCTATGAACTCTTCCAGAAAATTGAAGCAGAGGGCATACTTTCCATCTAATTCCATGTGGATGACATGCCCTTGTACCAAAACCAGACAAATGTGTTACAAGAAAAAAAAAAAGAAAGAAAGCAATATACCTAGTGGACATAGATGTAAAATTATTAACCAGACTAGCAAATCAACTGAACAAGGTATATTTATTTAAAAATATATTGTGACCAAGTGAGGCTTATCCCAGGAATACAATGGTTGGTTTAACATTTGAAAATCTATCAATATAATGCATAATATTAACAAGCTGAGAAAGGAATGTCATCTGAATATCTCAATATACACAGAAAAAGTATTTGGGGAAATTCCGTTTCTGATTGAAATTTTTTTCTCAACTTGGTAAAAGGCATATATGACAAATCTGTAGCTGATATCACCCTGAGTGGTGAAGGACTGAATGCTTTCCCCCTAAGATTAGAAACAAGGCAAGAATGTGCAATCTCACTACTTCAGCAGATCATTACATGGAGTTTCTAGCCAGTGCAACCAGGCAAGGAAAATAAATACAAGGCATCAAGATCAGCAAGGAAGAAGTAAAACTGTTTTTATTCACATATGGCATGATTGTCTATGGGGAGAGTTTGAGGAAAATGCATAGAGAAGTTACTGGAACTAATAACAACTTAGAAAATTTGTAAGATACAACATCAATATACAAAAGTCAATGTGTTTCTGCATATTAGCAATGAGCTATTAGAAACTGAAATGAAAACAATATCATTACGGCAGTATCAAAATTATGAAAGACTTGGGATTGAGTATGACAAGCAAAGTGCAAGATTACAAACCATGCTAAGAAGAATTTGAGGTAGCTTGATTGATTGATTTGGTAGATTTAAGTAAAAGGTATATTGTGCCCATGTGTTAAAAGACTTAAAACTGATCAGATATCCATTCTCTTCAAATTGATCTATAGATTCAACATAATCCCAGTGTAGAAGGGCAAGGTCTGGGCTAACAATCCACTAACACTTTTAAGCCACATCGTAGAATTGGCTAGAGGAGAAATATAGCCATTGTTGCCACTGCACTAGAAACTTGACTTTTGCAAGGCTGCTGCAACTTAATTTGGCCTCAGCTGGTCCTGCTGCCCACACTGATTCCACTTGAAAAGACTTGCCTTGCGATCTCAGCTTCTGCTAAAAGCCAAAAGTCTTTGCCATCTCTCTCTCTAGTAAATTGGTTGCTCTGCACAGAGGTGGTTTCTCATGCTGCTTACTTCTGGACTGAAGTCCCCTTGAGGGTGTAACAGACTACTGACACCAAGTTACTTGCTTGTGCTCTAGCTGCAAAGGAGGTTGAACAAGTGAGATATCCACATATTTAATCTCAAAAAGGTGAAACTCACAAAGTGGAACATTTCCCCAAATTAGAAAGGTGTTGGAAAGTGTTGGGAAACCAGAAACATGACATATGTCCCATATATAGGCCAAATACTAAAAATAATCAACATAAAATAATTGGACTTTAGCTGTATTTTTAAAAGTAACTACCTACATTAGAAGTATGGGAATCCTTTCGTTAGTCGTCAAGGCAAGAAAAGCCTGTATTTTGATCCAGGATGTATGTTCATCTCCACTTCCAAAAATGTGGATGCAGGTGGCAGTCAGAAAGACAAAATATAAGAAAAAAGACATAGCCTAAGGGATATGGAAAGTCTTCATCAAAAATCTAAGAAGGAATGACCTATTTCCTTTTGCCAGATCTGCATTGTTTTCCAGGGAGTCATAGAGACAGTGGGGACCAGGGATCATATGCAATTAGCCCACGATCAGACATGTAAATCTTGTATATTTATCGGTGAGCCCTACCTTGAATCCTGAAGCTTAGGTAAAGGAAGTGTGGGAAATGAAGTTTGTGGCTTTCCAGCATCTCCAACTCTTTGGGGGTGGGATGATGAATGAGTGAGTCAATGAACAGTACTAGCCACCAATGGCCAAGAGGGAACTCATACAGGTGCTCACTCCATTCTAAGAGAGAGGAGGTGTCTAATGGAGCTGGGCTGCAGCAAGGAAGGGGTCATTTTGAGAACCACAAACGTCTATCATTCAGATGATTCACTCACACCCCATCATCTTGTGTCAGCTACTTGGAAAGAATTCTAATAGAAATGAATGAGCCATTTCACGGAACCGTTTCTAACTCCCTAAGCAAATGGAACAGCGCTGCTATGAGCCTCAGTACTGAGGTGCATATACATGAGGGAGGGAACTTTCCTTCAATGGAAACACAGCAGAAGTAGGATTGACTATGAATACGATTGGCAAGAGGGAGCACCAGCTCTATCCACTGTGGCAGCATGGCAAACCTGACGCAAGAGGCCAGCTAAATGGAAGAGCACATCACGGGGAGGTGGCTCTCATGCCATCAACAGCAGTTCAGGGGGCACATCCCTGGTCCCCTGGACCACCCAGGAACCAGAAAAGAGGGAAACCACATGCTCCTCAAGGTAGCTGAGAGTAGCTTTTCATGAATATAGCTTAGCAATGATTGGGGTATAGAGGGTTAGGGGCTGCTGATTAAAGGTGATAGGAAGATAGATTCATGCCTGAGGAGCCCTGAACAAGTCTTCTGCCTTTTTATGCACCCTTGGATGAAGAGGAGGAAGGGAAGGAAGGACCAGGGATGGAAAAGTACTGACTCAGAGTTGAGAAGAATGCCTTGGTCAAGGTTCCCATAAGGAGGTTTCTAAATGGAGGTGTTTATGCTGGGAATACAGATGAGGGTGGGCATGGCTGGGCCTTGGGGACCCCGAATCTTGGATTGCAGCTGCTTCTGGAAAACTGAAATGCAGTAGCTGTGTCACCAAGACTGGTGTGGAGAGGAGAGCTTCCCCTCCACAGGACCTGCCAGGCAAAGCCTTGGTAATCTCTCCTTGACCCTGGAAGATCCCATGTGGGATTGTGTCCTGGAGCTGGACTCCTCAGGACGATGCAAGGAATGCTCTTTAGGTGGAGGACTGGAGTCTTGTAATAGAGTGTGGGGGTGGGATTATATAAATGCTGTGTGTGTGTGTGCGCGCGCGTGCGCGCGTGTGCCTATTAAGTCTCCACTTTTATGGTGGCCTGGACAAACAGATTATATTTTTAGATTACATCCACTTAAAGCTATATAAAAAAATTTTTTTTAAGCCAAGAGGCTTTTTTAAAGCCAAGACTTACCCATAAAGAAATGTACTATTCTTCAAAGCTTACTTGCTTATTGTTCTCCAAGACTGCCAATAATGCCTTAAATTATAACAGGGATGTTAACAATGACTCTGGTGCCTGAATTTTTCTTCTAGAACTTGTGAAATCTTTTTAAAACAACAAAAACAACAACAAGAAACAGGTGAGGGGAAAAGCCCCAAGAGCCAAGCACTAATTCTTCTTGAAACATGTCCAAAGAGGTGGCCCATGAAGCAGGTGGTCACCTTCTTCCCAGCTTTGGGTATTTCTGCTAGCAGAGAAAGTCACAGAAATTACCATTTCCCTGCATGGGCAGTCTTCTGTTTTCTGAATATCCAGAAAGAGCTGCACCAGTTCAACAGAGGTAGAACATATTTTTGAACTCATCACTCCCGTGGCATCCTCAGAGGTCATGCCTGGCCTAGAAGTTGGGTTTGGTATTTTTTTTTTTTTTTTTTTTTTTTGCATGGGATTTCTGGAATCTTAGGTCGGTCAGAACTTTTTCCTCTAGATCACCAAGGATTTGGTGAGCCCTTAATTCTGGACACTGAGTCACTGTTTCTCAAAATATCTGAAGTACTTTCTGCTTCTCCATCCCTCTTGTAAGTAGACCTCCGGGATTCAAGTTTAAATTCAAGCTGGAACATGTTTCACCTTAAACCCACCTACCTCTGCCACTATAAATATTTCTCCATGGATATATTTTTTTTCCTGCCCAGGACTGAGTAGCATATAGCCTCCGATGGTGTTTTAAGTAAGAATATACATAGTTTAAAACTTCAGAAGCTTTTGCTACAGAACAGGTACAGTCACTGTACACTTCTTCTTTAATCATTTTAATGGGTATGTCCCAGAGGGCATTTTGACTTGCATTTCTCATTTGCCATGGTGTTTTACACACGTTTCAGGATTAGGTCAAGACAGCTTTTTATTATTAAAAAAATTTTTCTTTTTTAAGCAGCTGCAAGTGAAAACATACACACCTAATGATTATTTTGGTGGATTGGATAATGTTTCAAATGATAAGATCTTCCAAAATCAGCTCCGTGTACTGTAAAAATCAATGGGTTTTGCTCTGCTGGAGAGAACTCAGAGAGCCAGGATTGCTGCGTACAGACTCGGGGGCTGTGCCAGAGGCTCTCAGCTCTGTGGCCAGCCAGCGGTTCTTTCTGGGAACTATGCCTTAGGTATTTCTGTGGCAGTGTCAAAGGGATTTTTACTATATGGTGCTATATCCAATTAATGCAGAAGACTAAAAATACAGCCTGAGACACTGGAATTTTTGATGGCAGAAGTCTCTGGCCAGGGTTCCCATTTTGTCACATTAGAATAACATTACTGCCTTAGAAGAAAGCCCCTGGGTACAAAGTGAGGAAGGCAGGGAGCTCCCTCTTCTTAGGTAGTCAAATTATGCAAGGTTTTCCATTTTATGTGGTACTGCTCTTTCAACACCGTATATTTTCAAATGCCATGGATATTTTTGGGATCAGAACCTGTCTGCCTAATGATTGAAGCTGGGGGGCTAACTTAATTACCTCAACCTGGCAAGTTTGTTGCAGGAAGACATCAGCAGTGCTGCTTACTGCAAACCAAGAGGTATTTATCAATTGTGTTTTCCCCAGTTTTTTTTTGTTTCCTCTTTTCCTCTGAGTTTGAAAATGGGAGGCAGGGTCCATTTCTGGATTCTCTATTCTGTTCCATTGGTCTATGTGTCTGTTTTTGTGCCAGTACCACACTGTCTTGATGACCACAGCTTTGTAGTACAACCTGAAATCTGGCATTGTGATGCCCCCAGCTATGGTTTTCTTTTTTAAAATTCCCCTGGCTATTCGGGGTCTTTTCTGATTCCACACAAATCTTACAATAATTTGTTCTAAGTCTCTGAAAAAAGTCCATGGTATTTTGATAGGGATTGCATTGAACGTGTAAATTGCCCTGGGTAGCATTGACATTTTCACAATATTAATTCTGCCAATCCATGAGCATGGAATATTTTTCCATCTCTTTGTGTCTTCCTCAATTTCTTTCAGAAGTGTTCTATAGTTTTTAGGGTATAGATCCTTTACCTCTTTGGTTAGGTTTATTCCTAGGTATCTTATGCTTTTGGGTGCAATTGTAAATGGGATTGACTCCTTAATTTCTCTTTCTTCAGTCTCATTGTTAGTGTATAGGAATGCCATTGATTTCTGGGCATTGATTTTGTATCCTGCCACGCTACCAAATTGCTGTATGAGTTCTAGCAATCTTGGGGTGGAGGCTTTTGGGTTTTCTATGTAGAGTATCATGTCATCGGCGAAGAGGGAGAGTTTGACTTCTTCTTTGCCAATTTGAATGCCTTTAATGTCTTTTTGTTGTCTGATTGCTGAGGCTAGGACTTCCAATACTATGTTGAATAGCAGTGGTGAGAGTGGACATCCCTGTCTGGTTCCTGATCTTAGGGGGAAGGCTCCCAGTGCTTCCCCATTGAGAATGATATTTGCTGTGGGCTTTTCGTAGATGGCTTTTAAGATGTCGAGGAAAGTTCCCTCTATCCCTACACTCTGAAGAGTTTTGATCAGGAATGGATGCTGTATTTTGTCAAATGCTTTCTCTGCATCTAATGAGAGGATCATATGGTTCTTGGTTTTTCTCTTGCTGATATGATGAATCACATTGATTGTTTTACGAGTGTTGAACCAGCCTTGCATCCCGGGGATAAATCCTACTTGGTCATGGTGAATAATTTTCTTAATGTGTTGTTGGATCCTATTGGCTAGTATCTTGTTGAGAATTTTTGCATCCATGTTCATCAGGGATATTGGTCTGTAATTCTCCTTTTTGGTGGGGTCTTTGTCTGGTTTTGGAATTAAGGTGATGCTGGCCTCATAGAATGAATTTGGAAGTACTCCATCTCTTTCTATCTTTCCAAACAGCTTTAGTTGAATAGGTATGATTTCTTCTTTAAACGTTTGATAGAATTCCCCTGGGAAGCCATCTGGCCCTGGACTCTTGTGTCTTGGGAGGTTTTTGATGACTTCTTCAATTTCCTCCCTGGTTATTGGCCTGTTCAGGTTTTCTATTTCTTCCTGCTCCAGTTTTGGTAGTTTGTGGCTTTCCAGGAATGCGTCCATTTCTTCTAGATTGCCTAATTTATTGGCGTAGAGCTGTTCATAATATGTTTTTAAAATCGTTTGTATTTCCTTGGTGTTGGTAGTGATCTCTCCTTTCTCATTCATGATTTTATTAATTTGAGTCTTCTCTCTCTTCTTTTTAATAAGGTTGGCTAATGGTTTATCTATCTTATTAATTCTTTCAAAGAACCAACTCCTGGTTCTATTGATCTGTTCCACAGTTCTTCTGGTCTCAATTTCGTTGAGTTCTGCTCGGAACTTTATGGTCAACTAATATTCGACAAAGGAGGAAAGACGATCCACTGGAAGAAAGACAGTCTCTTCAATAAATGGTGCTGGGAAAACTGGACATCCACATGCAGAAGAATGAAACTAGACCACTCTCTTGCACCATACACAAAGAT
Source organism: Nyctereutes procyonoides (assembly GCF_905146905.1). Taxonomy (NCBI): domain Eukaryota; kingdom Metazoa; phylum Chordata; class Mammalia; order Carnivora; family Canidae; genus Nyctereutes; species Nyctereutes procyonoides. The sequence goes on along the minus strand of NW_026575052.1, from coordinate 70,443,926 downwards.
AAACTCAAAATGGATGAAAGATTTAAATGTGAGACAAGACTCCATCAAAATCCTAGAGGAGAACACAGGCAACACCCTTTTTGAACTTGGCCACAGTAACTTCTTGCAAGATACATCCACGAAAACAAAAGAAACAAAAGCAAAAATGAACTATTGGGACTTCATCAAGATAAGAAGCTTTTGCACAGCAAAGGATACAGTCATCAAAACTCAAAGACAACCTACAGAATGGGAGAAGATATTTGCAAATAACATATCAGATAAAGGGCTAGTTTCCAAAATCTATAAAGAACTTATTAAACTCAACACCAAAGAAACAAACAATCCAATCATGAAATGGGCAAAAGACATGAAGAGAAATCTCACAGAGGAAGACATAGACATGGCCAACATGCACATGAGAAAATGCTCTGCATCACTTGCCATCAGGGAAATACAAATCAAAACCACAATGAGATACCACCTCACACCAGTGAGAATGGGGAAAATTAATAAGGCAGGAAACAACAAATGTTGGAGAGGATGTGGAGAAAAGGGAACCCTCTTACACTGTTGGTGGGAATGTGAACTGGTGCAGCCACTCTGGAAAACTGTGTGGAGGTTCCTCAAAGAATTAAAAATAGACCTGCCCTACGACCCAGCAATTGCACTGTTAGGGATTTACCCCGAAGATTCAGATGCAATGAAACGCCGGGGCACCTGCACCCCGATGTTTCTAGCAGCCATGTCCACAATAGCCAAACTGTGGAAGGAGCCTCGGTGTCCATCGAAAGATGAATGGATAAAGAAGATGTGGTTTATGTATACAATGGAATATTACTCAGCCATTAGAAACAACAAATACCCACCATTTGCTTCAACGTGGATGGAACTGGAGGGTATTATGCTGAGTGAAGTAAGTCAATCGGAGAAGGACAAACAGTGTATGTTCTCACTCATTTGGGGAATATGAATAATAGTGAAGGGGAATATAAGGGAAGGGAGAAGAAATGTGTGGGAGATATCAGAAAGGGACACAGAACATAAAGACTCCTAACTCTGGGAAACGAACTAGGGGTGGTGGAAGGGGAGGAGGGCGGGGGGTGGGGGTGAATGGGTGACGGGCACGGAGGGGGACACTTGACGGGATGAGCACTGGGTGTTATTCTGTATGTTGGTAAATTGAACACCAATAAAAATTAATTTATAAAATAAAAAAAAAAAAACAACACAAAAAAAAAAAAAAAAAAAAAAAAGAAAATGGGAGGCAGTTCACTGTTTTTGCCACAAAGGCAGACTAATTTTCTGGTTGCTGTTGAATCAGACAGTGAAACCTCAACCCACTTATAGCTATGGCCCTTGGTAGTTACCAGTGGCTAAAGCTTACACGAATGCCCCAAGGCCGTAGATTTCTTCCAAAAGGTGAGTGTGGCAATCTATAACTCTCATGCTCTCCTTTATGTGGGGCAAATTATACACTCCTGTCTTCTTGCTCAAGGTACTCCTTTAGGACACAGAAATCTTTTTTTTTTAATATTTATTTATTTATTTATTTATTTATTTATTTATTTATAAGAGATACAGAGACAGAGGCAGGGACACAGGCAGAGGGAGAAGCCAACTCTCTACAGGGAGCCAGTTGCAGGACTTGATCCCAGGACCCCAGCATCACGACCTGAGCCAAAGGCAGATGCTCAATCACTGAGCCACTCAGGCATCCCAGGACACATTTATCTTAGCCATACTTAATGCTGGCTGGGTTTTGGGGAGGAAAAGGCTGAAAAGGAGATTACTTTGAATAGTTTGCAACATGAATACAACTTGAGTATCACCCTGCCATTTCTGTATCTTAGAGGTGGGTGGAGGAAAACCACAGGTGCATCTCTCTGCCAGAATATATAGGAACATATTTTTGGAAGATTGTATAATGTAGTGCCCATTATACCATTGGTTTCATGAGATAATTATGAAGCACTAAAGTAAATCAGCATACTCAATTGGTTGAATATGTTAACATTCTAATTTTGTATAGAGGGTGATTACTGTTATTATTATTTATAAAGTACTTTAAGTATACATAATGCTTTATAAACACGTAGGCAGAGGAGGGCTCTGCCCAAAGGTACCTAAGTTCTAATTGCTTGCATTAGACAATCTAAATGAAAAAAAGAAACAATAAAAACAACAACAACAAAAAAAAACTACTCTGTGCAAAAGCAGGAGGAGACCAAGCAGAAAATGGGGTTAAAGAAATAAGTGCTTTAGAAGGACTGAAGGATAAAAGCAAATGTACTTTCAGACTTTGATTGAAGCTGCTCCATGCCATTCAGGGAGAATCAAAGCACTGTAAGACATCCACTTAAAAGGACTTCCTGGCGCCTCTTAAGAAATTCTAATTGGCTCCTATAAATTCAGTCCTCCCTACTTGTCCAGGTACAAACTCAAAGCATAGCCCACAGGGAGTCACATGGAAAGCAGGAAAAGATACCAGATGGTAGCCTCTTTGAGGGCAGGAACCAAGTCTGATAAGTACTTGACCTTCTAAATCTATTCTCTTGACCAAGATTTTTCTTGACTTGATATCAGTGATGGGAAAAATAAAAACTTTAGCTCTCAGCATTGTGTCCACATAGAAGCAAATCTATATATAAAAGCACCCCTTATAAGGGCTACCTTTTGAGGAAGCCCTCCCCAAAATTTGAACTGAAAACAACAAACTGACTCTTTACTATTTTTCATTAGGTTGTATAATGTGACAAAAATGTTCTTTGGTGTCAATACAGTCCTTTTAGGATGAGTAGTCCATAATTTATGAAAAAAGCAGGTCTAGGGGATGGTCTAAATACTGCTTGAATAGCTTTAGTAAAGTAACATGATAACATATGAACACATGTGTAAGTTAAATGTTGTAATACTTTAAAATAAAATAACACCAGCCAATTCCAGTTTTTAATCACAAAATTATTGTTAATTTGCAATAGTACTTTAGGAGTACTACTTATAAATATATCATGTTAATGACTTGTTTTGGCTATGACATTTTTGAAATTTGAATTTATCAGTTTAAGACTTTAACTTTTTTAAAAGAAATCAGCCACTTAGATTTTATCTTTGAACTTAACTACTAGGATTAGAAGTTACTATACAAAGCTATACAGTTCAAATACAAATATATCATGAGGCATAAAATATTAAGAGTAAATCCAAGTCCTGAGAGAAGTTACAGGAAAATGCCAGTGTTTTATACCAATTTTTACTACATCCTGAAAACAAATGTTTACACTTTTTTGGTGCTTCCTTTATTATCAGCTATTTTAGGCTCTTTTTATATCTTTTAAAAATATATTAAATAATTAGACAGATTTGTTAAAATTATTTTGACCATAATCTCTCTTTACAAACATATATAATAGAAATATACATGATATATGTGTTAACCGGTTTTTTAGGTAAGCCCTGTGTGAAATAATTTTTTTCATTTTTTTTAGGTTTTTATTTCAATCCCAGTTAGTTAACATACAGTGTTATATTAATTTCAGATGTACAATATAGTGATTCAACACTTCCATACTGCACCCTGTGCTCATCATGACAAATGCACTTCTTAATCCCCATTACCTGTCCCCCCAGCCCCCTCTGGTAACCATCAGTTTGTTCTCTATAGTGAAGAGTCTGTTTATTGCTTTGTCTTTCTCCTCTTATTTTCTCCCCTTTGCTCATTTATTTTATTACTTAAATTCCACATATGAGTGAAATCATATGGTAATTGTCTTTCTCTGACTTATTTTGCTCACATTATACTCTCTAGCTCTATCCAGGTCCTTGCAAATGGTTAAGTTTTCATTCCTTTTTATGGTTGAGTAATATTTCATTTCATACACAAATACACACACACACACATATACCACATCTTTATCCACTCATCAATCACTGGACATTTGGGGTACTTTCATATCTTGGCTATTATAAATAATGCTGTAATAAACATAGGGGTGCATGTATCCCTTTTAATTAGTGTTCTTTATTGTCTGGGTAAATGCCCAGCAGTGTTATTCCTGGGCCATAATGTAGTTGTATTTTTAACTTTTTTAACCTCCATACCGTTTTCCTATGTGAAATGATTTTAATCTTCATTCATGTCCCCTTTTCCCCCTTTCCTTTTCTTCCTTTCTTCTTCTTTCTCCTTTTTTTTTGGGGGGGGGGTTGTTGCAGAAAATGAGAATTCGAATCAGTTGAATCCTATAAATTCCAGAGCTTGTTTTGCTCTGGAGATGACTTCCTGGAAAACAGAATTATGAGTCTCCATAGTTTTGCCAACATGTATTTGAGAAAAGGTTTTGTTTAAAGGCTCTAATGGGTACAGAGTGTGGGATAAAAAGCTGCTTTTAAAAAGTGCTCCCTCTGAAAACCCCCTAACAGAGGCGTTCTGACTCCTAATAGAGCTATTCCTTTTTTGCAAACATGATATTTCATAAACATGATATTTTGACGCTATAATAGCTATGGACTGATGTATATGTGTAGATAATTTTCCACTTGGTTCCTGGACTGTGCCTGATAATTGAACTGCCTGGCCATAGGTATTTTGTGTTTGAGAGCATGGTCACAGAAACATTGGCCTGCAGCCTATTGGGCCATATTGGCAGTGCCTGGACCAGTGTGAGCTGTCCTCGCACTGATTAGGGCTTGCAAAGTCCAGGGCAAGTTGAGCTAACAGTTCTTAACTTACCAGAAATGCATGCACCCAACTTAAATGATTTGCTGCATTCTGACCTATGGGAAAAATATTTGTAATGCACTTTTGACAGTGCTTCTGCGTTCAAACGCCAAACTTTTAAAACATGTAAATGTCAGTTGACAAACCTGAAAATATTTTTATAGGATAAGATCAGCAAGTAATGTTTCTCTGGACCATTTAACCCCAACTCAGTCATTGACAGTTATCTTTTTAAGAAGTGATTTTTTCCCCCTTTCCTCTCCTTTTCATTTCATATATAAATATATATGTATAAATATATATAAAAGATAGATATAGATGGCGTATATTTTGTTTCACATAGCCGGCGCGAGAACACTTTAAAACACTTAGGTTTTCAATGTAGTTATTTTATACTCTTTAAAAAACAATTAATTCAATCAACATGTATTTATTAAGTGCCTGTCATTTACCAGGCACTGTGTTGCCTCCTATGAAAAGACAAAATTCTTGCTCTGAAGGAGATTTTGAATTTAGAAAAGAGACAGACCTGCAAACAACCAATCACATTAGAATGTGAAAAAAAGTTATTCTGGAGCTGTGAACAGAATATAATAGGAAATCAAGGAAGGAGTACTTAGGCCTGCCACATTAAATAGCCATTACTTACTTGGCTCTGTCAGCCAGCTGTCATACTTATTAAGATAGCATTACTAATTAGCTGTTGACATTGAACACTTGGAAGCAAAACTGTGCCCCAACTTAGAAGGTTCATACATACCAGTGTGGCTGCCACTTTACAATCTTGTTTTCAAACCATTCCTTTGTCAATGACTTGCTTATTCCCACACTGTTAATCTGAATTAACATTTTTAGGAACAGTCATTCCTGCTGAGGAATCACTGTTTCTGAAACTTGCATAATTAGGATCTACTTATGTAATTGCTTTGTGATGACAGGGTGTTTTCAAACTTATATTAAAAAAAAAAAAAAGATGATTGCAAGAGGACCTGGAAGCTGATTCCCTATGTCCTTCTCTGAAAATTTCCTGTTCTTTTAATTAGGAACATACTGCATTTTTACTTATTTTAATTATTCTATTGATTAAATCTAACTAGTAGTTTAGAATATCCATGTATTGTCGGATTAGCTAGAATTCTAATTTTCAAATATAGGAATTCCTGGGACTCTTAAATCGAAGGCAGGAGACCAAGATCTCAAACTTTCTTCTATTCTGTTGAGCTTCCATTTCAGTTTCAAGAATGCAATGAAACTTTCTGCTGCTTCGACCAGAGCTGATCCTAATTTTAGGGGCTTTAAGAAGCTGGAGTTAAAAAGTATTTGTGGACAGAGGATCTTTTTCTCCCATTCTGTTTACTTCCCGCTTCCCACCCTTCACCCTTCCCGTTTTAAACAAGTAATTTTAATGAAGACGAGACATCTGAGAAATCAGTGTTCAGGAAGGAAGACGCCTGCGTTAAAAATCACTGCCACTCAACTGGGGCAAAATTGCTGGCTGCTCCTGCGGTCACTGCAGTGCGCACCTGACAACTCGCTCCGACAGCGGATCCGGCCGCGGCGGGAGCGCATTGCACATTTTGCTCCAGCCGGGAGGCGGCGGGCGGCGGGCGGCGGGCACTCCGGGCAGGGTACAACCTCGCGGTGCAGAGTCTGCAAGCGCACGGAGCCAGGCACCCTGCCCCAAAGATAGCTGGGTCGCTGCTAAGGGACAAACGCTCCAGGGACAACTTCAGCCATCCCAGAACCTCTTGAAGATCCCTCATGTGGTTCCTCTGCAGAAATTGTCTTCTATTTTTGATCCCCAGGAGAACTTCAGAGAACCAGGAAAGTTGGGTGGCGGCGACTTAAGGTCTCTTTCAAGAGTAAGGATTTGGAGTGTGGCCGACTCAAACTGTGGCCTAACCCTGATGATCTCTAGGCCCTCTGCGCAAAGTTCTGACCATCGCATCCTCAGACCCAGAACCCAAGGCCAGGCTATCGAGCATCTGGAGCCCAGCCTGGGCCTTGACCCCCCTTCTCTGGTCCCGGGTGCCTTGGTCCAGCTGTGGCGGAAACTCCCCTCTCCCCGCCCCCCGGTTCACGCGGGGCGGAAAATTAGATGGGTAAGGCCCGGTCCTCTGGATCCTTTTGCAGCAACTTCTCAATACACAGCGGCCGCGGGCTGAATGTCTGAGCAGAGTAGGCGACAGGCACCCTTGGCGGACCCAGGCGGGCCCCTTCCTAGGAACTCTTGGCGGGAGTGGAGGGCCCTGAGAAGACCCTTTCAATCCCCATGCGCCTCCTTCCTACTGGGGTGAAAATCAACCCTCCCGCACGGTTTACTCCTCTCTGCCTCCTAAGCCTCCAGCGCAGCTTTTTAAGGGCGTCCAGAGCATCCTGCAACTTTGGGGAAAGAGAATGCCTAACTCCCGCTCCCCCAGGGTCCCTATCGCGTTAATCCGTTTCCTTCGGTAGCCTCCAAACTCGAGGAGGGTAGCATCCTCGCCCCGACCTGGAAGCGAGCGCCCCCGGCTGTTCGCGGCAGCCCCTCGGCGCCTGTTTGCAGGGAGCTCGGTTTCTGGCTGGTCGCAGATCCAGCTGCGGTTCCGACCAGTTCCCCAGCCTCGCGAGGCACACGGGCGCGTGCACACACACGCGCTCACACTCCCGCTCACACTCTCGCGTCCTCGCTCCCGCACCCCACCCTCCGAGCCGCTCCTCCGCGGGGGGGGGGGTTGGGGTGACGTCAGGACTGCAGTCCCGAGGAGAGCGGCTGGAGAGGGTTGCGCGCTCCTCGCCTAGGAAGCTGGAGGCGCACTCGGGCAGGCGCCGCTCCCGCGCTCCTCCCTCTCCTCTGCACCCGCTGTCACGCTGCCCGCCCGCGGGGGAGCATCGCGAGCCTCCAGGTGAATTGAAAGTCGTTTCCGGGGGAGGACGGAGAGGGTGCTGCAGTCCTGGCATGCCCTGAAACTGCAACTCGGACCGAAACGACCCCGCGGAGGAGCGGGCGCGCGGCGCCGTGCGCAGCCTCCCCGGGCTGCTGGAGGCGTCCGCTGCACAGCTCGTCGCCGGGCGCGGCGGCCGCACCTCCGCCCCGGGACTCCGGCCCCGGGCGCCGTCGCCCGGGAGAGACCCCCAGCCCTGCGCATTTCGCAGCTGCGCTGGTGCGGGGAATGCGAGCGCGGTGGCCCCGGGTCGCCGCGGAGCAGCTGCGCGCGCGCGAGAGGCGAGGCGAGGCGAGGGGGCGGCAGCCTCGGCCCGAAGTAAGTGCAGCAGAAGTTTGCGTCGCTTTCCCCGCCGCTGCCCTGGAGCGAGTGGGAGGCACTTCTCCTCCCCTCGTTCTCCGAGGATGCGGAGGGCACACTTACGAGGCAGTCTCGCCCGGGAGGGAAAGTGAGCGTTGCCGGAGGGGGCGAGGACCCCGGCGGGCAAAGGCAGGGAGGGTCTCCGACCGGGCGAGGGGTGCAGAGGGGGAGACCCCAGCGGGGCCTCGGGACGCGAACGGAGCCCGACCCGGGAGCTCTCGAGGGGGGTGGGCGGGGAGAGTGCAGGTGGAGGTAGGCACGACCTCCTCTGGTGACCTTGCCCCCCCCCCCCGGAGCGGCGAGCCGGGGTTGTCAGAGGTCGCCGACAGCGCGACGCGGACCTCGCGTGGCTTCTCCCCGGGGCTGCGCCCAGGGCGTCGCGCTCCCGGACGCCGGACGACCGGGCAGGAGGAGCGAGCAGCCGGCGCGAGGCGGCGACGCTGGAGGGCGGGGGCGCCGGCGAGTCCGGACCCGGCGCTCGGGGCGACGAGGTCTGAGGTCTTCCGCGACGCTCCGGCCCCGACGGACGAGCCCCGGGTCGAGGGAGGAGGCGGCGGTGCAGCTTCGGGTCGCGGCAGTGGCCTCTGCGCGCCTCGGGGGCCCCGGGGGGCGGTGCCCGTCCTTGCGCGGCCTCTCCGAGGGGGAGCGCGCCTGCAGCAGGCTGGCCCCCGGCTGCTCCCCCGGGCCCCCGGGCCCGCCGCCGCCCCCCAGGTCCGCAGGCTCTTCCCGCCGCCGCCGGGCTGCCCGAGACCCGAGCGTGCAGCTCGCTCGTTCCCGGGGCACGTTCAGCTCTTTTTGGCTCTCTCTTCGCTAACCGGGCTCCCGGAGGAGCTTCTATCCTTTAACCTACCCAACTTCTAATGGGGAAGAAAAGTTCACGGAAGCTGCGCGCCTGCCACGGAGCAGAGCCCCGCAGAGGGCGGGGGGGCGGGGGGGGCGCCGAGGGCCGGCTCGCCACCCCCCTTCTCACCTGGGGGGGATCTCAGGGAATTTTATGCGAAACGTGCTGCGATGCTGCGATTATTCCGGGAAGGCAACGAAGGCATCTTCTTCCAGAGTAGGAGTGTCTGTGCCCAGGAAACCGGTATCCAGCTTCTGGTACCCAGGGCAGATGGACTTTGGAGGAAGAAGGAGATGGTTGATTAAATCTCAGCTTTTAAAAAGTCATTCACGATGCATCCCGATTTCCCGATTTCATTTACTCAGATTCATTCATTTATTCATGCAAAGACATTTTATGGGGCTCAGTATGTGCCAGGCGTTGGGTTAGATGCCAGGGCGACAGAAACAACTGACTGTGGTTCCAGGACTCAGAGAGCTCACGGTCTGTAAGATCAGTGGTCCGGAAAGAAGATGGAAAAAATACATGTCCTACAGGGAAGGGCAGGTGCTACCTGGTTTTCACCACAGTGACTCACTCTCGGCTCAGTAACTGGAGATCAGGATCTGCTAGGTTTCATCCTCCCTGAAGGCAGGGTCACTATATCTTTCACGTTTGACGCTCAGAGGCCAACACTGTGCCAGCCACATAGTAGGTCATCACCAAAGTCTGTTAAGTGAATGGATGAAGGGATGAATTATGCATAGTGAAAAGCGTCTTTTAAAAAAAGTATTTTTAAAAATTTATTTATTCATGAGAGACACAAAAAGAGAGGCAGACATAGGCTGGGGGAGAAGCAGGCTCCCTGAGGGGAGCCTGATGCGGGACTTGATTCCAGGACTCTGGGATCACGCCCTGACCTGAAGGCAGATGCTCAACCACTGAACCACCCAGGTGCCCCTACTACTGACCTTTTGACCAGTAGTAAAAGGTCAAAGGTTTTGTGTGGGTAACTGAAGCCTTGGAAAGTGAACCTATGTGTTTTCTACTTTGACCCAATGGAAATTAGCAGGACCCAACTCAGTGTTCTCTCTCTGAAATACATGCAACTCTGTGGATATTTGGATTATAAGTTTTTTTAGAGGAAAACCTCGGTTAATTACCATATGGAGGCCATGCTGCCATGTTTGTGTGGATATGTTGGTGATTTGGATGTGTCTAGAACAGGTTGATGAAGGCATACTTTATAATTACCAAAATAATTCCTTCAAATGTCTTATAATATTTTGCTACTTAATGTGCAAATTTCTACTCCTGTATTTTAACCATATTTAACTTAAACTTGATTAAAATGTTTATATATAGATTTTACCAATGAAGATTAAACACGTATGCAGTCTCCTTGGGCTTAAGTAATTGAACTCATTACACAGGTAGAAGGTGATAAATTCCCAGGTGAGTGATAAGGGTTTTATCTCCATTAATTTAATTTTATTACTTTTACCAGGAGACTAAAACTTCATATTTTTTCATTATGTGTGCAACAGAGTTACTCTTTTTAAAACCAGTATTTGTCAACAGTAATAATAATTTGGCAATTTGAGTCAAGAGTTTATAGGCAATAATCCTGGATTTAGTTATTGGAATCTTTTTAGTGCTATGGAGTTCCAGAATTTTTATAAGCCTCATTTTCTCTACCTATGAAACAAGATTATTTTACTTAAATGATTTAATTAGGCATTTAAAAACAAAATATATCGGGACACCAGGGTAGCTCAGAGGTTGAGCATCTGCCTTCAGCCCAGGGTGGGTCCTGGGACAGAGTTCTGCTTTGGACTACCCTTGAGGAGCCTGTTTCTCCCTCTGCCTGTGTCTCTGCCACTCTCTCTGTGTCTCTCATGAATAAATAAACCATCTTTTTTAAAAAATCAGATTATGTTAATGTAGAGTATGTTATTTTTAGACATTGTAATCCGTGGCTTATGTCATTAATTTAGTATACCAACACTGACAACCAATTTGTAATTAATAAATAGAAAATACCCATATTTTCCATTATTAGGTATTTTGAAGATGTTTTGGGACATTATCAAAATTCTAGGAAGACTTTTGTGATTGTGGACAATGTACGGTGATTAAGAACTGTATTTTAGAAATAAATATAAATGAATACTTTAAAAGGTAGCTAAATTTTGGGATTCTTTAACCAAACACTGAACTATTTCTTTTGTTGTGGATATTTGACTTGAATTATTATTATAATTGCACTGTTAGATCAAATGACTCTTTCAATGACTCTTGCAGATCTGACAAGGAGTCCATTCTAGAGGGCAGGACTTTATTTTGGGAATGTAGTTAGGGTTAACCTTAATGCTGAGGTTATAGGAGTGTGAGGTCATTAATTACTGAGTTTAGAAATTATCTAGCTTTGTTTTTGCAGGTGAGAAAGCTGGGGCCTAGAAAGGTGAAGGATGTAAATCTCCCAGGATCACATTGACATGCAGAAGAGTCCCAATGTAGTGTCCATTGTAGGCTTGACAAGGAATCATGCCCTCGGGGCACGGAAGCACAGGGGCAGTTTCATGGATCTGCTATCTTTGGATTTCCTCTTTCCTCTTTCCAGCTCTCACCCTCTCTTCTGTCCCAAGTCTGAGAGGGGTCCCACCTGCTAACCTCCTCCTCTCTCTGTTCCTGCTGCTTTTCCAGGAGCAGTGGAGGACTTGCTCAGGGGTCCAGGTCTATGACTTCCAGCTTCACACACAGGTCTCAATCCAGGCAGAACTGTGGTGTAAGTGAAGTTTGGATTGGGTGCTTCCCACATATACTTTTCTACATTTTGATACCACTGAGCATCACAAGATCATAGTTTCAGAGCCAGAAGGGGCTTTGGAAATCATTTGGTCTTTACATTGATTGTCTTATAGAGGAGGGCACTCTAGCCTGGAAAAGGTTCTGTGACAGCCATTGTGCAGGACTTCATGAATCGAGTTCTGATTCTCCTTGGCTGTTGTGTTCTGTCCCCACTGAATGGCACTGGTTGGTGTTTTATCACTCCATTAACATAAGGGTGTGGAGAGAGATAATTTGCATTTACTTTATTACACTGTCTCTCATCAGCTCTGCAACCATGGGCAATTACTTAAATTCTCAACATCTTTATTTATTAGCAAATTTTTGTTTTGTTTTGTAAATAAGTATGAATGTTTGCATAATTATCTGTTTACTGCTTCCACTTTAGGTTGTAAGCTTCAAAAGAAAAGGAACCAAGTGTTTCTTACTTGCTGCATGTCCTAGACAAAGCACACTATTTGGCATACAATAAACACTTAGTAAATATTTGTTGAAAAAAGGAATGAATGAAGGAGTGAGTAGTGAGTATATAATGACAGAGTGAAGGAGGGAGATGTCACTTGGGTAGAACTGGAATTCTTTTTTTTTTTTTAAGATTTATTTATTTATTTATTCTTGAGAGACACACACAGAGAGAAGAGAAGCAGAGACACAGGCAGAGGGAGAAGCAGGCCCCATGCGTGGAGCCCAACGTGGGACTCGTTCCCGGGTCTCCAGGATCATGCCCTGGGCCGAAGGTGGCACCAAACCGTTGAGCCACCCGGGCTGCCCTAGAACTGGAATTCTTAATATGAGAGCCATGTCCTTGTAAGGATTCTAAATGTAGAATACTGTTCTCTTTGCATATCTCTTTCTAGATAGGTGGGACCCTGAAATGCCCCTTCCCTGAGCCTACTTCTCTCCATCACTCCTTCTTTCGGCAGATAACAAGATCCATTTTCCTGGCAGCTTGGGCCAAAAACTCTGGGGTCATCTTTGACTCCTCTTTCTTTCCCAGCCAGCATTTAATGCATTCACCAATCTTGCAGCTGTCCCTTCAAGATACATTCGAAATCTGACCAGTCCTCACCACCTGCCTTGCTGCCTGCCTAGACAAGCCTCTATGATCTCTCACCTGGATTATTGCAGTGGCTCCTCACTTTCTCTGCTTCTGTTCTTGCCCCACCCCAAATTCTAGGTTCCCCACAGAGCCAGAGCAATATTACCAACACCAAAGTCAGGTCACACTACTCCTCTGCTTGCATTTTACATCCTCCCATCTTACCCTTACATTTCATTACACCTTCCCATTTCTTTCGGAGTAAAGAATATGATCCAGCCCCATCTAGCACTCCTGATCTCTCCTGCTTCTCCACAATCACTATGTTTCTGCCATACTGTTGTTCGATGTCCTTCTGGCCTTCCTGTTCCTACAACGTAACACATATGCTCTCTCCTAAGCAACTTTGAACTTGTTCTACCCTTTGGAATGCCCTCCCCTAAACACCTGCTTGGCACTCTTTCACTCCCTTCACATTTTTTTTTTTTGAGAGAAAGAGAGCACCACAGGGGCACCAGAGCACATGGGTGGTGTGGGGGGGGGGTTGGTGGCTGGCAGGGTGGCAGAGGGAGAGGAGAGCGAGAATCTTTAAGCAGGCTCCACCTCAGCAGGGAGCCCTTCCTGGGGCTTGACCTCACAACCCCCAGATCATGACTTGAGCCGAAATCAAGAGTCAGTTGCTTAACAGACTGAGCCACCCATGCTCCCCTTCAAATGTTTTCTTAAATTCCTCTTCTCAGTAAGGCTTCTCTTGGCTACCCTATTTAAGATTACACCCCTCTAACTTCCAAATCCCTCTCTCTTGTTCTAATTTCCCTTTTAGCTCTTGTGACTATAAATACTGTATATCCTATCCAAGTATGATTTGTGTTTCTCTGTGCACCTGGCATAAGTACATGCTTAATTAGTGTAAGACATTATTCTTATGGTGTCATCTATGGTCTCCTGGCCTTTTAGTCTCTCCTTTGACCAGGATTGTGTCAGGGGCAGAATTTTGCCAGGATCTTTAGCTGTTATATTTGGAAATGACCTTGAAGGAGTCCCAATGGTTGTTTACATCTGCTGCTAGAAATAATTAGGACATAAAATGCAGTTATCTCTCCAAGATATGGCCTAATCATTTCCATGAAATACCTTTTGACCTGGGGCTTCTGGAAGGTTGCTGCTGTAAGGTCCATCCTTAGGGTGACAGTATCACATTTTATCATGATGTCCACGAAAGTCCTTTCTAAATGGGGCAAGGGTCTTCTTCCCCTAAGGAATCACACTGTATTTCTTTCTTTCTTTTTTTTAAAAGATTTATTTATTTATTTATTTATTTATTTATTTATTTATTTGAGAGAGAGAGAGAGAGAGAGAGGCAGAGACACAGGAGGAGGGAGAAGCAGGCTCCATCCCGGGAGCCTGACGTGGGACTCGATCCCGGGACAAAGGCAGGTGCTAAACCGCTGAGCCACCCAGGGATCCCCACACTGTATTTCTTAAATGGCATTGTCTATGGGAGGCTGGGAGCGTGGCATTCCAGGAGTCAAGAGTGGAGGTCAGGGCCAAATTGGAAAACAGAGCTGTTTCTGGAACATTATTTCTTAATGGATTCACTTACTGAAGTCAGGATTAAGAACATGAGCAGGAACAGAGAGAGACTTTGTAGATCATCAGTTGACCACCCAGGTTGCATTTTCACTGCTTTTCTTTTTCTTGTCTCTTGCTACTGGGTTTTCTTCTTGCTTGTTTTAATATCACTATTCTTATTGGTTGTCCTCCTGAGGAGGAATTATGAAGCCCTATCAATTAACCAATGAGACATTATGTGAAAAAATAATAATTAAATAAAACGATCCCTGTAAAGCTATTCCCCAGGGCTGGGAACAGCCTGTGCTAAATAACACTCCTTAATTGCTTAATAATAGTCTGTACCCGTTTAATGCACTGTTGACTGAACTGATGGGATGTTTTTATGGGTTCACAGTTCACAGCATACTGTGAGCAGATATAATGCCTATGTGTTAAAGTTGGGTACACTATTATATTTCTGTAAAATTACCATACTAAACTCTGCAACTTGTAATCCCTCCTAGCTCAGAGTAGTCTTGAGCTCAGGGCAACTTGTGAAGTTGACTTAACAGGCAGTATTTTTGGTCCCAAGTGCTCATAATGGTTTTACTTTAACAGAGAAAACTGGTGTGTTGTGCCCATTTTTTGCTCTAGAAATAGAAAGAGAGCCTTGGGTTTAGTGCTTGTAGGTTACCAGTTCTGTTCTTAGCACTCTCTGTGACCTTGTCCAATTTACATTAGTTTAGAGTTGCCTTTCTGGAGCCAGGAAAAGTTACCACAGCAGCAAAAATGGAGCCAACAACTTGAACTATAGCCGTGAGAAATCCATTTTCTTATAACTATAAAAGATGCAGCCAAAGCAACTCTTTAGGGGAGACTGTGTGTGTGTGTGTGTGTGTGTGTTGGCAGGGTTGGGGGTGGTGGTGGTGGTGGTTCGAACTGAAGGATAGAAACTCAAACTATCATCACAATGAAAATAGGGAGTGACTTTTAGCTTTTCAAACAACTAGTATACACATAATTTTTTACCTCATTTACAAACACATTTTGTTCTGAATGGTTTTTGTAAATAGATTGTTTAGAAATATTCTTCTCATAGAAACATTGCTAGATGTGGAATTTAGGTTCCCAGATGCCTTGGGAAAAGCCTATTTAATTCATTGTAGAGTGTTAAAAAATGATACTATGTTTGATTTTTTACATGGGAAAATGAGTATTAATTTTTAATTACCAAAGTCCTTATTTCTGTCATATTACACCACGGAGATCTAAGTTGGCATTTTTGTAAGGAGTCTCTCTCTTGACTCCATACAGATTTGTTCAACAGAACAATGTGGGGTCAGGGGTGCCAGTCCCCAGGCATCAAATATCTGCCTATAACTTTTGACTCCCCCGAAACTTAACTAATAGTCTGCTGATCAATGGAAGCCATATTGATAACATAAAGCCAATTAATATATATTTTTTATGTTATATGTATTATATACTGTATTCTTATAATAAAGGAAGCTAGAGAAAAGAAAATGTTCTTAAGGAAATTATAAGGAAGAGAAAATACACTTACAGTATACTGTACTGTACAAAATCCGTGTATAAGGGGACCCAAGAGTTCAAACCCACATTGTCCAGAGGTCAACCATGTATTTTGTTATTTACAAGCTCTTGAAAACAAGTTTGTAAAATCATGTTAAATTAACAGCATAAATAAATAAAATGCATATCAACATTAAGTGTGTAAACATCATTGAGAATTAAGATTTGTGTAAGGCAAATATCAGTGCTGATGTGGGGAGTTAGGATGTTCTAATTTCCCACACTGAGACCTCTGCTGTGATCCCATTCTACATAAGATGAGGGGGCTTTGTTGAAAACTCTGCTGAGAATTCTGATGCCAGTTTTCTCAATTGCACCTGTGTCCTTCTCATCACCAGATGTAGATGTACCTTGTAGAAGACACAAAACATTTATCCTTTTCTCTTTACTTCGTCCTCCTTCCCTCTGTTCTGCAATCTTCCCCTCCTTCCTTTTGGCTTCATTCGCTGATAAAACCTCAGCATTCTGGTCGTTCAAGTACGGTTATGCAAAGTGGTATCTGCCCACCCTCTAGTGGTGATCAGGAAATCTTCCCTTCCCTTTGCCTCCCCATCTACCCCCAGCTTTATTGAGATGTGATGGACATAACATTGTGTAAGTTTCAGATGTACAGAGTATACCATCTTCATCATGTCACATAACTACCATTTCTTTTTTGTGGTAAGAACCACAAAATAGACTCTCTCAGCAATCCATTGCCTGGGTTAATGCCAGGAGCTTGTTTTTACCTACTGCAGTCTTGGCAGTGGCTGGGTCTTTAACCTCACAGCAGCTTCCAGAGACTTGAGCCTGGAGATTCTTCTGGCAGATGCATGAGTATCTGAGTGTCCCAGAATAGCAGGGGCGGGGGACAGGAGGATCAGAGATAGTCATTGTGAAACTCTAAGGTTTCTTTCGAGGACCCCAAACATTGCCCTATGTACTTCCCTATCTATTCCACTTCTAGTTTTGTACCATGATATCCTACAGACACATTCCCAGTGGACCAGAAAGTAGGTTCAGAGCCTCTTCTTTACCCTCTCTTTTCTGAAAAGTATAGAGGGGATAAGATTTTCAGAAGGTTTCATTTAAAAGTGTGCTGGGTCTCTGGAAGAGGGAAAATTGTAATTAGTTTTACTATAGTCGACGTCACCATGCCATCAACTGGCTCACAGAACTCATGAAAATTTAATAATTAGCTCTCATGAATCTGTACAAGCTGGCTTCCACAGTCTACTCTTCTTATTATGAACAATGATGTTTAAAAAAAGGATATAACTTTTCCTCTTGTCTTCTAATCACCCTCCACCCTGCATGCTTGCCTTTTTCACTCAATGAATCAGAATAAAATTATATAGATCCAAGAGTCATCATATTTGTTTTATAAAGGTTCAGATAGTAAATAAATATATTGGATTTTGCAGCTCACATTTGTTTTTTGGTCACATACTCTTTTTTTTTTTTAAACAACTCTTTGAAAATGTAAAAACTGTTCTAAACAACAGGACAGGGCAAAAACAAAAATACACTGAAGGTTAGATTGGGCTTGTGGATCTTAGTTCGCTGACCCCTGGAGTAGATGATCAGGATATATCTTTGGAAATTTTAATTTAAGAAGTTTGAAATTTATAATTTATAATATATCATTTAAAGTGATATATATTACAAATTGTATTATATATATTTCAAAGAAAAAGTCCAGACTGGGTGAAGTTATCCTGAGCATTTTACTGGAGGACAGTAAATGGAGTTTACTGGGGTCCTTGTTGGAAAAATGAGGTCTCTGGGAATTGAGGCGGGCAGAGGTGAGGACACACACTGAAGATGGTGAGCCCTGCTAAATAAGGAAGAGCATGGCTTCAGGGCATGCTTCAGGTTTTTTTTCTTCTTTCTTTAAAAAAAAACAACAGTTTTTATTGAGATATAATTCATATAATATAAAATTCATCCATGTAAAGTATACAATTCAATTTTTTTTACTGAATTCATAGGATTCGTGGTCACCACGATCTCATTTTAGAACATTTCCATCTCCCCAGAAAGAAACTCATACTATTTGCCATTCCCTTCCTACTTGCCTGCCTGCTGTGCCAGCTCCTGGAAGCCATGTACCTATTTTGAGTCTCTGTGGATTTGTCTATTCCTGACACTTCGTGTGAATGGAATCATAAATAGGTGGCCTTTTGTGACTGGCTTCTTTCACTTAGTATAATGTTTTCAAGGTTTTTCCATGTGGTATCAGCACTTTATTTCTTTTTATTGCCAAATAATAGTCCATTACGTGGATATATCGCATTTTATTTACCCATTCGTCAGTTGATGGATATTGGGGTTGTTTCCAATTTTTGGCTATTACAAATTATGCTGTTAGGAAGAGTTGTGTGCAAGTCTTTGTGTGGATATACATTTTCATTTCTCTTGGGTGGATATCTAGGAGTGGAGTTGTTGAGTGCTATGATAACTTAGGTTTAGCATTTTGAGGAACTGCCAAACTGGTTTCCAAAAAGGCTGCATCTTTTTACATTCTCACCAGTGGTATAGGAGTGTTCCCTTTTCTCCATATTCTCGCCAACACTTGGCTTTTGTTTTTGATTACAGTCATCCTAATGGATGGGAAGTATATCTCATTGTGGTTTTGATTTGCATTTCCTTAATGGATAATGTTGAAGGATAAATGTCTATTCAAATACATTGTCCATTTTTAAAAAAGATTTATTTATTTGTGTATTTGAGAGAGAAAGAGAGAACATGTGCATGTAAGGGTGAATAGAAAAGGTGGGCAGAAGGAAGCATACTCCCCACTGAGCGTGGAGCTTGATGCTGGCTCCAGGCTCCATCCCACAACAGACCTCAATCCAGACCTGAGCTGAAATCAAGAATCAGATGCTCAATTGACTACACCACCCAGGTGCTTCACATGGTCCATTTTGAAATAGAGTTGTCAGATATATGATTTGCAGTATTTTCTCCTTTTATGTGGGTTGTCTTTTCACTTTAATGATGGTTTAGTTGGCAGCACAGAAATTTTGATATTTTGATTAAGTACAATTTATCTATTTTTTCTTTTGTCACATAAATCCAAATTCAATAGCATTCATTCTTATGTTTTCTTTTAAGTGTTTTGTAGTTCTAGCTCTTGCTTAATTTAGGTCCAATACATTTTGAGTTAATTTTTGTGTATGGTGTGAGGATAGCATCCAACTTTATTTTGTATGTGGATATCCAGTTGTCCCAGCATTGTTTGTTGAAGAGTTGAATTGTCTTGGCATCCTTGCTAAAATCAATTGAACATAAACGGGGGGGGGGGGGGTATTTCTGGACTTTTAGTTTTATTGCATTTACCCATCTATATGTCTATTTTTATGTCAGTGCCACATTGTCTTGAATACTGTGGGTTTGTAGTAAATTCGAATTGGAAAGTGTGAGTCCTCCACCTTGCTCCTTATTTCTCAAGATTGTTTTGGCTATCTGAGTCCTTTGAATTTCCATATAAATTTTAGGATCTGTTTGTCAAATTCTGCTAAAATAGCTAGTGGGGATTTTGGTAGGAACTATGTTAAATCCGTAGATAGATCTGAGGAGTAATACCATCGAAACAATACTAATTCTTCTGACACATGAACACAGAGTGGGTTTCCATTTATTTCGGTCTTAATTTTTTCATCAATGTTTTGTAGTTTTAAAAGCATAATTATTACACCTATTTGTTAAATTACTCTTTAGTATTTTTTCCTTTCCATTCTGAATATTTGCTTTCTTCCTCTCCCCCTTCCTCATTTTCTCCCTCTTTTCCTCTCTTCTTTCCTTCCTCCCTCCCTTCCTCTCTTTCTTCCTTCCTTCTTTCTCTGTTGCCCTAGCTAGAGCCTGCAGAACAATGCTAAATAGGGGGATGAAATTGGATATGCTTGTCTTGTTTCTGATCTTAGGGGAAAGCATTCAGTCTTCACCATTAAAATAATGATATCCATGGGTTTTGCATAGATGCCTTTTATCAGGTTGAAGAAGTTCCTTTTCTCTTCCTGGTTTGTTGAGTGTTTCCATTATAAAATGGTACTGGATTTTCGGGAATGCTTTTTCTGTATTTATTGAGATGATCATGTGATTTTTGTTATTTATTCTATTAAAGTGATATATTACATTAATTAGATGCTAAGCCAAAGTTACATTCCTGGGATAAATTCCACTTGGTTCTGTTGCACAACCCTTTTTATATGTTGCTGCATTTAGTTTGATGGCATTTTTAGGGTTTTCATGTCTATATTCACAGGGGATATTGGTCTGTAATTTTCTTTCCTAGTGATATCTTCATCTCATTTGGGTATCAGTGTAATAGTGGCTTCTTTCCTGTTCTTCATTCTCTATACTGCTATTCTAGCCACTTGAGGGACTAGCACAAATGCCAAGATGAGAAGAGGAGGGAGTCAGGAATGTTGTGGATCCCAGGCAGCAGCATGGATATGAGGAAGAGAACCCTTACAGGACTTTGCAATGTTAAATTTAAAGGACTGGGGAACTTCCACCAGGAATTTGGATGTGCTTAAACTAGAGAAAAGGGCTGTGTGGATCCTCCCTAAGAGAGCTGGGTTCTTTTGGGAGTAGATGTGTGGGTTTTCCCTGAAGCTGTTCCACCAGCAGTGGGGGAAAATACCTAGAGAAAAAGAAACTTTGGTCCACCCGAAATGCCATTCTTTCTTTTGTGATGGACAAACGTTTACCTCTTCTTCAAAGACTGTCTCCAATATTTCTTCTCTGTGAAACTTCAAGTTGGTTATGGAACACTTACATAGCATTTATTATGCCTGCCTAGCCCTTCATACTATGTCTATATAGCTTTTATTGTGCCTAAAGTACTATTATGATTTCTGTTTAACACACAGCAATATGAAGCATGGAGAGATTAGTCACCAAGAGGTGGCCTGGTTCCACAAACCCATGCTTAGCCACTTCGCTGTGTGGCTCCTTGCTGGGAGTTCTCTGCGTAGAATTACTGACTCCTCTTGCTTTCAGTGACCTTTGTTATAGCACTTGGCAGATGGTGTGAAGAGCTGATTTTTTAAATGTTTTTCTGTGAACAAATTGAAGGCAGGAACTGTGTATTTATTTTCATGTCTTCAGGGTTGGGCACAGAATAGATGCAGAATGAGGGAATGAATGATGTCTGAGGGAATAAGAAAGTAAAGTAGCAGGAGTGGAATGGGGCCTTCTGTTAACCTTCTGCAGCCTGCATTTTTTCTAGGCCAAAGAATCCCTGAGCTGCATTATTATTCAGGCCAGTGTAATTTCTGGCTTTGCCATCATATTGTTTTAGAGTTTCCATTAATGCTTTGTTGTGTCCTAATCAAATAATGCTATTCTGAGTTAAACAGATGATGAAGCTCCTGCTCTGGCAGGTATTATGCTCTTTAAACACAGTTGCTCTGTTGTCACCAAGGACATTTCTGCATCTGATATTGATTTAAATATTCAGTTATGAATGTCATGAAGACAACTTTATTTATAACTAATGAGGATTGTATTGGCTGAAGGAACTGGCAATGTGAACAATGGAGTGCATGCTTCTTAATTCCCTGTGAATGAATAGAATAGCCTCGTTGATCAGCATTCATAAGGCTTTTTGTTCTGTATGGAGAGAAAATTGAAAAATATTGGGTGTTATGATTTTACTGTATTTTAGCATCAAATAGTAAAAGTATTTTTGGAGAATTCATTATATTTTGCAGATGATTCATGTTGTGTTGAACTCTCACTGAAATTTAGATTTATACAGGTGTGTCTTGATTTTGAGAAGTTTGTTTTATGAAACCTGAATTGCAGAATAGATACATTAGAAACAAAGTCTGTCACAAGAGCATGTTTGGGTAGTTCATCAAACAAATATCTATGGAGTGGGTGTAATGAGTTTAGGGGATGGGGTCACCATCTACTCTTCTCATTCTCCAGGATTCTGATCAATAATGCAAACCAACCCTGGCAAGATTGCTAGCCAGGTGGAAAAGATGAATAAGAATTTTTGTCTGTATAATCTTCAGTGCAGAGTTTTGTGAACTCTGTATAAGAGTCTGTGCCTTAGGCTTCATTCAAAGTGGGACTTTTTGGGGGAGGGGCAAGATGGCGGAAGAGCAGGGTCCCCAAATCACCTGTCCCCACCAAGTTACCTAGATAACCTTCAAACCATCCTGAAAATCTACGAATTCGACCTGAGATGTAAAGAGAGACCAGCTGGAATGCTACAGTGAGAAGAGTCCGCGCTTCTATCAAGGTAGGAAGACCGGGAAAAAGAAATAAAGAAACAAAAGGCCTCCGAGGGGGAGGGGCCCCGCGAGGAGCCGGGCTGAGGCCGGGGCGAGTGTCCCCAGGACAGGAGAGCCCCGTCCCGGAGGAGCAGGAGCTGCACCAACCTTCCCGGGCGGGCGGAAAGGGGCTCGCAGGGAATTGGAGCAGGACCCCGGAGAGCGGGGATGCCCTCCGGCTCCCGGGGACACTAACAGACACCTGCGAGCGCAGGGGAGTGCGCCGAGCTCCCTAAGGGCTGCAGCGCGCAGGGCGGACCGACCGGAGCAGCTCGGAGGGGCTCGGGCGGCGGCTCCGCGGAGGGGGCTGCGGGGCGGGAGCGCGAATCCCACAGCGCAGGCCCCGGAGCACAGGGCGCCGGGACACAGCCCAGGATCCGGCCTCCCCCGGGACAGGCAGAGGCCGGGAGGGCCCAGGACAGCAAGGACACTCCTGCCCCGAGCTGAGCACATCAGCGGCCCCGCCCCGGAGCCTCCAGGCCCTGCGGACGGAGAACCGAGAGCCCGAGCCCCGTAGTTCCTGCGGAGGCTGAATCCAGGCTTCCAGAGTTGCCATAGCAACTGCGGCTGTTCCTCCTGGGGCCTCACGGGGTAAACAACCCCCGCTGAGCCCTGCAGCAGGCAGGGGCAGAGCAGCTCCCCCAAGTGCTAACACCTGAAAACCAGCACAGCAGGCCCCTCCCCCAGAAGACCAGCTAGACGGACCTGTGATACTCCCCCGTGTTCCAATACAACTTGTTTTTGGCCACTCTGCACTGAGCAAAATGACTAGAAGGAAAACCTCACCTCAAAAGAAAGAATCAGAAACAGCCCTCTTTCCCACAGAGTTACAAAATCTGGATTACACTTCAATGTCAGAAAGCCAATTCAGAAGCACTATTATACAGCTACTGGTGGCTCTAGAAAAAAGCATTAAGGACTCACGAGACTTCATGACTGCAGAATTTAGATCCAATCAGGCAGAAATTAAAAATCAATTGAATGAGATGCAATCCAAACTAGAAGTCCTAACGACGAGGGTTAACGAGGTGGAAGAACGAGTGAGTGACATAGAAGACAAGTTAATGGCAAAGAGGGAAACTGAGGAAAAAAGAGATAAACAATTAAAGAACCATGAAGACAGATTAAGGCAAATGAACGACACTCTGAGGAAGAAAAACCTACGTTTAATTGGGGTTCCCGAGGGCGCCGAAAGGGACAGAGGGCCAGAATATGTATTTGAACAAATCCTAGCTGAAAACTTTCCCAATCTGGGAAGGGAAACAGGCATTCAGATACAGGAAATAGAGAGATCCCCCCCTAAAATCAATAAAAACCGTTCAACACCTCGACATCTAATAGTGAAGCTTGCAAATTCCAAAGATAAAGAGAAGATCCTTAAGGCAGCAAGAGACAAGAAGTCCCTGACTTTCATGGGGAGGAATATTAGGGTAACAGCAGACCTCTCCACAGAGACGTGGCAGGCCAGAAAGGGCTGGCAGGATATATTCAGGGTCCTAAATGAGAAGAACATGCAACCAAGAATACTTTATCCAGCAAGGCTCTCATTCAAAATGGAAGGAGAGATAAAGAGCTTCCAAGACAGGCAGGAACTGAAAGAATATGTGACCTCCAAACCAGCTCTGCAAGAAATTTTAAGGGGGACTCTTAAAACTCCCCTTTAAGAAGAAGTTCAAGTAACTCTGAACGTGAATGGGCTTAATGACCCCATCAAAAGGCGCAGAGTTTCAGACTGGATAAAAAAACAGGACCCATCTATTTGCTGTCTACAAGAGACTCATTTTAGACAGAAGGACACCTACAACCTGAAAATAAAAGGTTGGAGAACCATTTACCATTCAAATGGTTCTCAAAATATACCCTAAAAACTACAGAACACTTCTGAAAGAAATTGAGGAAGACACAAAGAGATGGAAAAATATTCCATGCTCATGGATTGGCAGAATTAATATTGTGAAAATGTCAATGTTACCCAGGGCAATTTACACGTATAATGCAATCCCTATCAAAATACCATGGACTTTCTTCAGAGACTTAGAACAAATTATTTTAAGATTTGTGTGGAATCAGAAAAGACCCCAAACAGCCAGGGGAATTTTAAAAAAAGAAAACCATATCTGGGGGCATCACAATGCCAGATTTCAGGTTGTACTACAAAGCTGTGTTCATCAAGACAGTGTGGTACTGGCACAAAAACAGACATATAGATCAATGGAACAGAACAGAGAACCCAGAAGTGGACCCTGAACTTTATGCTCAACTAATATACAATAAAGGAGGAAAGACGATCCACTAGAAGAAAGACAGTCTCTTCAATAAATGGTGCTGGGAAAATTGGACATCCACATGCAGAAGAATGAAACTGGACCACTCTCATGCACCATACACAAAGATAAACTCAAAATGGATGAAAGATCTAAATGTGAGACAAGATTCCATCAAAATCCCAGAGAAGAACTCAGGCAACACCCTTTTTGAACTTGGCCACAGTAACCGGAGAAGGACAAACAGTGTATGTTCTCATTCATTTGGGGAATATGAATAATAGTGAAAGGGAATATAAGGGAAGGGAGAAGAAATGTGTGAGAAATATCAGAAAGGGAGACAGAACATAAAGACTTCTAACTCTGGGAAATGAACTAGGGGTGGTGGAGGGGGAGGAGGGTGGGGGGTGGGGGTGAATGGGTGACGGGCACTGAGGGGTACACTTGACGGGATGAGCACTGGGTGTTATTCTGTATGTTGGTAAATTGAACACCAATAAAAATTAATTTATAAAAAAAAAAAAAAAAACAAAGTGGGACTTTTTACTCCTACTCTTTATTGAGAATTGGGCCCACAAACTCAGTGTGCTTGCAGAGGGCAGAAGGGACTAGATATTCAAAGCAGGCCGTGATACCACCTGCTTGGATGTGGAAGAGGCTGGCAGGCTGCTTCCAGAGGAAGATATGGCCAAATCATGCCCCCACTTCCTTACCCTGCCCAGTGTCCACATCCTAATTCCCAAAAGCTGTGAATATTTCACCTTATATGGTGAAAGAGACTTTGTAGATGTGATTATCTTAAAGATCTTGAAGAGAGGGATATTATCCTGGATTATCCAGGTGGGCACATTATAATTACAAGGCTCCTTATAAGAGGGAGCAAGAGGGTCACAGACAAAGATGTGATGACAGAAGCAGTGGAGAGCCTCAGGTTGTGGATGTGGACCATCTCCAGGAGATGGAAAAGTCAGGGAAGCAAATTCTTTCTTAGAGCCTCCAGAAGTAACACAGCCCTTCCAACACCCTGATTTAGCCTCATGAGACTTCTGACCTATAGAACTCTAAGATAAGTTCTGTTGTTTTAAGCCACTCACTTTGTGGTTATATTTTTATAGTAGCAATAAAAAACTAATACAGAAGGTTGGGGGGGTGCGGTGCTGTCCAGGTGTGCTTACCACACAGAAGAAGAAACAAGGAAGAGCCCTCAGGGTCCAAGTGAAAGATGAGGTACTGGGACACCTGGATGTCTCTGTGTTTGAGCATCTGCCTTTGGCTCAGGGTGTGATCCTGGGGTCCTGGGATCGAGTCCCGCAGTAGGCTCCCCATGGGGAGCCAGCTTCTCCCTCTGCCTATGTCTCTGCCTCTCTCTCTCTCTGTCTCTCATGAATAAATAAGTAAATTTTTTTTAAATAAAAGGATGAAGTACCCCTACTTGCTAGTGAAACATTGTCCAATTAATATCAAGCTTCAACAGATCAAACCAACCACTTCTCTCCTGGGGAAGAGTGAGGGAGAAAATGGAAGCTGATTAAGACATCCCAGTGGGGACAAGTTTAACTCCAGGAATTAGAGACTTATATGACCAGTGGAAGATGGGAGAGCCACACCCAGGACAATTACTTTCAGGAAATCTGGAAATGTAGATCTCTGGGTCAAGCATGACTTCTGTTGTCTGCGGATGCCCATGAGCATACCTCTGGCTGCCATCTAAAAGCAGTATCTTGCACCTTGCAAGTTTCACATGAGGTCCTCTCAATGGTGAACTTTCATGAGGACTTTGCAGGTCATGGAGAAGTGTAGTGTCTAGACTCTACTCCTCTAAAGCTCAAGGGCTGAACCATACAGGGTTATTAACACTACCTGGCACAGAAGGTGACCGCAAAATGGTGGCAGAAGTTGTTTGCTTCTCTATAGTTTGAGGGAAGAACATGGAAAAAGGAGTTTAAACATCCGTTCCTCCATTCCCTGGTTTCTTTGTTCTCTTGACCTGTTGAGGTGGGACTGTAGTCACCATTATGGGGCTGAGGAATGAATGGGCTGGCAAATTCTTTGTTACTGCAGGGCTGTGCAGTAAACCCCTGTTCTGAAGAGAGGAGGTGGATGTGAAATTGAATGCTAGTGGATAAATGTAAAATGATTGTGTTGTAATGTAACTGCAGCTTAACCAGGTATCTATTTTGAACCTACATTATTTCAAGGGCATTTTTCTTTGAAGCTTTTAACAAATAATTGAAGCCAAATTAATATTCATTGCAAATGTCAGAAGCAGTTGAATTTTATTTCCATAGGGCCTTTGAACTTATGTGTTTACTGTGAAAGATCAAATGTTATGCCATTTTTCTACTTTTTAAAAATTTGATGAAGTTGTACATGTAACCATAATCTAATTATTAAAAGTTATAAATACCATTTAATTAAATAATGCATGCCTCATTTCTTACTACTCTCAATAGAGTATTTTCTGAATAATTTGCATATTACCTATTCAATCTTTAATTGCCTCTTAAGAGTTAGATTTGCTCCTGGTATGCCAAAAGCAGCAGACAGGGGTGCTTGGGGTGGAGTGTGTCAGGCAAGCATTTGGTTCTATGTAATCTCAGAGGATGAAGGTAGGGAGCAGCCAAAGTTAGCAACAGGAGGTCAGTAGGAATCTACAAATTAAGGGGTAAGGGGAACCAAGTCAAGCCAAGGTTTCCAACGGTGATCTAACGGTTTGGAAAAGAGTGAGAGAGGGATATGTCATGGATTAATTGACATAGCAAATGGTAGGAGCGCAGAGAGCCAGTTGCTAGGGCATTACTGAATAATACTGTTTGAAGCTATCGTATTTTGGACTGCCTTTACTCGCTCAGATACTCGGGGGTTGCTCTTGCTAGCCCATCGGGCACAGGTTCTGGTCTGTAAAACTGTATTCATTTGGTTTTTTGCTCCTGGTTATCATACTGAGTCATTTCTCCATTTCTAAGACCAGAAGGCCAATATCAAGAGCTGTTGGTTTCCATTCATGGTCACTAATCATTTCAGTTTTATTATATCACCAGAAATTTTGTTTTTGTACTTCCAGCAGATTAGTTTGATTCCTACCCAGGCAGACTATCACAGACCAGAAGGCAGATCCAAATACCGTTCTTCTCTAAAAATACATCAGTCAGCAAACATTTTAAAAGCCCTTTTCCTGTTTACTAGCATCATAGGAATGGTCATTTCAATAATCATGACCATTCTACAGATCGTGTTTTCAGTTAATTGGGAAGTTCTGCTCTTCTATGGTCTAATTATTAAGTTTTTGCCTAATTTTTCTCTGTCTAGGAGCTTGTGTTGATTTGCATGGTGATATTTTTGTCATGATCATCATTAGCAGTAGGAGTTATTCTTACACAAGATGGCTGTTAAAACTCTTCAGTATCTCTAATAAAGTCTTTAATTCCCACTAGAATATGTATGTCATTCTGGAGTTGAAAAGATTCTAAAAAATAGTCAATTTAGATTATTCTAGTCCTGAGCAAAATTAATGCTTCATGATCTCCGGTACTTATAGGCAATTTCCTTTATATCCTTGGCTTCAAACTTACTCTCAGATCTATTCAGCTTAGAGTTCTCTTCCAAAACCAGACCTGCGTATACACTGATTATTAGGTACCCTACCTGCCTGTGTCACAGGCATCTCATCCGTAATACATACAAATTGGAAATATCACTCCTTCTTCCATTTCTCCAGATCTACTTCCCATTCTATATTTGCTTACCCAGAGATAGATATCAATTAGTTGTCCAAGTCAGGTATCTGCATTTATCTTAGATTTTTTTTCTTTGAACTTAATCAAATATATAACCAGTAGCTGAGACCTGTCAATTAAGGTGTGGGGTGGTTCTTCTATTCCCAGGGTAGCTTCTTCTCCTATGCTTTCACAAGATAGGGAAGCACTTCTATTATGATAGCTATTTTATTATATTGTAACTGTTATTTGCATGTCTGTCTCTTGCTTTTGATAATAGAGGAGAGGGATCCCTCCCTCTCAGTGGTTTGGCGCCTGCCTTTGGCCCAGGGTGCGATCCTGGAGACCCGGGATCGAATCCCAGGTCAGGCTCCCGGTGCATGGAGCTTGCTTCTCCCTCTGCCTATGTCTCTGCCTCTCTCTCTCTCTCTTTCTCTCTCTCTCTCTCTCTGTGTGTGTGACTATCATAAATAAATACAAAATTTAAAAAAAAGATAATAGAGGAGAGAGGCGAGGTCTCTTCATTTTTATCCCTTTGGTGGTTAGCTCAATATTTGTTTAGTCAATGAAGTGAGTGAAAGAGTAAATAAATTTGATGAAAGTACTATGACCAGAGTTTGAGTTTGTACATATAATGTCCTAAATAATTTATTTATGATGAGCCTGTGATTTCTTATTTTACCTTACTTCCTCTTTACTATTGAATATTGTATGACTTAATGGTAAAAGTTTTAATTTTGGAGTCTCTTCGATGTAGCTATAAGGTTTTACATTTATTTTATGCTTCACAATGTAAAGTTTCAAATATATACCAGGGAGTATTAAAATGACCATGAAGCAGATGGCTATCATGTAACTTTGGGAATTTCATTTTCTCTCATCTGTAGACATGATCTTCACAAAAAATAAGGTAGAACTGATTCTAAAGGAAGTAATCACATTACCCAAATTTTACGTTAAATTTGCCCGTGAGAGAAAAACAAAGCTTACATGACACTATAACTTTTACAACATTTTATTTAGAGGATAAATGACATTACTAAGTTCACCAAAATGACTTTTGAAGGACATGATCTTTTTTAAATAAAGTTTTATTTTAAAGGGAAACACTTTCCCTCAGTTTGCAAGTTAATGGCTGTATTTTTACTTTAACAGTGGTAAAAAAGCAGAAATTGTGGCACAAATGTTACAAATAATATGTTTCTGTTTTGAAAGGCACTACTGTTCTTTTCATTTCTTAGATAAGCTTTTATGGGAGCATTCTGACTAATGCCACATATAAGCAATTTATGCTTATACTTCCATTAGATGAGAATGTATCATTAAAATATATGAACTAGTAGATTTGTCCACACAAAATACAGCAAAAGTATGCTCAGGGCATTTGGAAAGTTTCTCCTTATGAAATAAATGAACAATAACTTTATCTAAATCCATGTAAAACAGAGCTCTGATGTACAATATAGGGCCTTAGTTTGATCATCAAATTCCCTTGGTATTGGATTCTTACACACACATTTTGTAGTGGTTCTAAATAGGTAAACTCATCATCCTTTTTTGCTAGGCATCCCTTGTGCTAAATCAACTCTGTATGTAAAAATTTTGGATTACAAATTACATTAAAACAAATTCAGTATACACAATAGGATTTCCTGCATTTACAGGGTAAACCTGCTTTGTCTTTTTTTTCTCCTTGTCAAGTGGTTTTATTTTTATTTTTTTATTTTTTGTATATTTTTTGTTGGAGTTCGATTTGCCAAAAGATAGCATGACACCCAGTGCTCATCCCCTCAAGTGCCCCCCTCAGTGCCCGTCACCCAGTCACCCCCACCCCCCTCCCTCCTCCCCTTCCACCACTCCTAGTTCGTTTTCCAGAGTTAGGAGTCTCTCATGGTCTATCTCCCTCACTGATATTTCTCACTCATTTTCTCTCCTTTCCCCTTTATTCCCTTTCAGTATTCTTTATATTCCCCAAATGAATGAGACCATATGATGTTTGTCTTTCTCCGATTGACTTCCTTCACTCAGCATAATACCCTCCAGGTCCCTCCATGTGGAAGCAAATGGTGGGTATTTGTCGTTCCTAATGGCTGAGTAATGTTCCATTGTATACATAAACCACATCTTCTTTATCCATTCATCTTTCGATGGACACCAAGGCTCCTTCCACAGTTTGGCTATTGTGGACATTGCTGCTATAAACATTGGGGTGCAGGTGTCCTGGCTTTTCACTGCATCTGTATCTTGGGGTAAATCCCCAGCAGTACCATTGCTGGGTCGTAGGGCAGTTCTATTTTTAACTCTTTGAGGAATCTCCACACAGTTTTCCATCCCACCAACAGTGCAAGAGGGTCCGCCCCTTTCTCCACATCCTCTCCGACATTTGTTGTTTCCTGTCTTGTTAATTTTCCCCATTCTCACTGGTGGGAGGTGGTATCTCATTGTGGTTTTGATTTGTATTTCCCTGATGGCCAATGATGCGGAGCATTTTCTCAGGTGCTTGTTGGCCATGTCTATGTCTTCCTTTGTGAAGTTTCTGTTCATGTTTTTTGCCCATTTCATGATTGGATTGTTTGTTTCTTTGCTGTTGAGTTTAATAAGTTCTTTATAGATCTTGGATACTAGCCCTTTATCTGATATGTCATTTACATGCTTTGTCTTTTTTTGAAAAAAATGAAATTTGCTGAACCTTCCCAAGTATTACATTTACAACCAACTTCTCCATCTGGAGATTGTCTCTCATCCTCATCTCCAGTATGGACCAACATTAAACACAGAATATTGCACAGTTAATGGGGGAAAGCTGTAAGTCAATAGGGGAAAATGATCTAGTTTACTAGGAGCAGCTTTTTTTGTATCTGCATCATGTAAATTGAAGGGTATTTATAAACACATAAATACAAAGTGACATGTGGCTTTTTAAAAAAAATCTTTGACATAATCCATAGTTCTTTAAGGTCCTTATTTTTCATTTTCTTCACATTTTCAACTCTCATATGTAAGGTCTGTTTATACCTGTCATTGTCCCTGTGCCTGTCATGGTGTATATTCATGTTTGACCCTTTTTTTTTTTTTTTTTTTTTTTAAGGAGGGTAGAGGAAGAGAGAAAGAGAGTGTGTGTGCGCCCAGGAGCATGGTTGGGAAGAGGCAGAGAGAGAGGGAAGGAGAGACAGAATCTCGAGCAGACTCCCAGCTGAACCCTCTCTGAGGCAGGGCAGATTCCCACAACCCCAAGACCATGACCTGAGGGGAAATCAAGAGTCCACAGCTTAACCAACTGAGCCACCCAGGCACTCCACATGATTCACCCATCATAAAAACACAAACATGCACAAACACACGTTAAACAAATAAACAAAAACCATGCATGAAAACAGCATTTTCTTTAAATACTAAACTCGTTGTCTACTTTGCCGTTCTTTTTGCAACCTGTCTTTTTGAGAGAGTTGCCTGCACTTGCGGTCTTTACCTCTTCACCTTATCTCCAGGTTTCTCTGAACTCAGAATGCTTCTTTGTATTAAGAAATACTTGGCTACCCCTGTGCCAGTGCATTTTTAAAGGAAGTACATTGGATTTTGCTTTTATATACATATATTATATGTATATATATTTTTTCCTCTAAATTCAGCTTTCAGGAGGACTTGTTAATATATAGTAGCTAATAAGAGCTGAATTTTTTAAAAGATTTTTTATTTATTCATGAGAGAGAGAGAGAGAGAGAGAGGCAGAGACACAGGCAGAGGGAGAAGCAGGCTCCATGCAGGGAGCCTGACATATGGGACTCGATCTCAGGTCTCCAGGTCACGCCCTGGACTGAAGGTGGCACTAAACTGCTGAGCCACCCGGGCTGCCCCTAAGATCTGATTTTTATTGAGCACTTAGTATAGTCCAGATAGAGTACTAAACTCTTGGCATGGATTGTATAAGCTATGCATCACAACCATGTGATGAATTTTGCCTCCTGATTACTGAGGGAAAATGAAGCCCAGCAAGTTGTGCTGATGCTTTCAAGCACAACAGTAAAGGTCACCCTAAGATCACCCTAACCTTGAATGATTATAGATTGCTGGAAAGATACCAAATAAAGTTAGAGTTCTAAAAATCACAAGTCTAGTTGGGAGTGGGATGGCTGGAGATGCTGATTTCTTTATGTTCTTACGTTCTTCCTTTAGGTTTTAAGTCTGAGCAATAAAGATATGTACAATGAGAGTGGAAACAGGAGTAAGAAGACAGTGACCCTAAAATGAGATTAGCATACAGAATGTATGCTGTGAAATCTTCCTCCTCAGAGATGTAGGTCATAAAATTGGGCTCTGAGCTCATTAGCAGCCAATGCAAAGGTAAAAGCATCATCGGTGACATGATTCACTGTGTCTACAATCTAAAAGCAAACCAGTTGTTCAGGAACAGTGCAGCTAATCTTGATAATGAGACCCGGATCCTCATAGCAATGATCATAGCGGATTACATATAAATCCTATTAAAATATGTGTGTCTTTTTAAAACATTTTTCCTATGGGTTTCTTAACTTTCTGGAGCTGGTTTTAGTGTTATTTAGAGTCATTATGGTCAGGGTTTCCTGCTGGTTAGCATAAATCCTCTTTTTTTTCCCCATTTTAGCCTCATCAGGGTATGATTCAGTAGGTGCACAATAAACTCCAGTGTCTGTCCCTCCTCACCTTGTATCCTCATAGCATGGTGCCAGTAGTTAACATAAGAGACTGCCTCTGAAATGGCCCTTCATGTGTTAAATATCTTTGTACCTAGGAAAACAGTTTTCTTTTTCAAAATATTTATTTATTTAAAAAAATTTTTTTTAATTTATTTACGATAGTCACACACACAGAGAGAGAGAGAGAGAGAGAGAGAGAGAGAGGCAGGCTCCATGCACCACAAACCCGAGGTGGGATTCGATCCCGGGTCTCCATGATCGTGCCCTGAGCCAAAGGCAGGTGCTAAACCGCTGCACCACCCAGGGATCCCCCTTTTTCAAAATATTTAAATGTGGTTTATAGGATAGCAGAAAATATCCTGAAAAGCCATTTGTTTATAAGCAAGTTTTGTGTCACAGGGAAATATTTTATGATTCAGGATTTGTCTCAAGTTTGTTTTTTCCATGTTTAAATAATTCTTTTTGCTTGCTTTGTTATTCATCATAAGCTTAAAGCAGTTTTAAAATTGCATTATTTTTTAGTTACTGATAACTCCTTTATCTTGGGAGAAGAGTATGTAGGTGGGGAAGCATCAAGACTAGTCGGATGTGGAATAAATATACAGAGATGGAAAGCAAGGAAAAATCTATACTTTTTTTATAACTGATATCTGTTTAGTGAAAGAAGATAAATGATAGGATTTCTCTTTGTTAAAAAGGACTATATTCTTTACAATATTTTCTTCTAGAAATATCTGGGTTTACATAGATGAAGTATCTATTGAATAAGTCATTTTGGAGCATCTAGGGAAGCATATCAGGAGCCATATAACCTGTAGAGAAAGAGAGAGAAGGAAGGAAAGAAAACAAGCAAGCAAAATGCAAACTTAATTAAAAGGAAGGCCTTCCATTCAATTTAATTTAGTTAGAATGTGTACACAAGATAAGTGCCTGTGCTTGATGACTCCTTCAAAAGCTAAACATAGAATTACCATATATCCTTGCAATTCCACTCCTAAGTACATACCCAAAAGAACTGAAAACAAGTATTCAAACAAGTACATGTATTTGCACAGGTGTGTGCAAACAACAGAATACTACTCAGCCATAATAAGGAGTGAGGTGGTGATACATTCTACAGCATGATGAACCTCCAGAACATTATGGTAAGAAGCCAGACCCAAAAGCTTATATATTGAATAACTTTATTTAAAGGAAATATTCAGAATAGATAAATCCATAGAGATCAAACACAGATTGGTGGTTGCCATGGACTGAGGAGAAGAATAATGGGAAGAAATTGCTTAATGGATAAGAGGTTTTACTTTGAGATGAGAGAATATTTTGCAACTAGTTAGAGGTGGTGATTGTACAACATTGTGGATGTATTAAATTTCACTAAATTACTCACTTTAAAATGGTTAACTTTATGTTATGTGAAGTTTGCCTCATTAAATCAAGAAATAGCTGTATATAGATATTATGTGGAAATGAGGAGATAGGTAAACACCAGTTCAAATAGCTGAGAAATTCAAAAGTGTTTGCCTCCAGGACAGAAGAGTGTTGATTTGGGAAAAGGATGAGAGGATGTCATATTTTTGTTTGTAAACTTTGCAATAGCATTTAACCCATTTATTTTATTTTATTTTATTTTATTTTATTTTATTTTTTGCATTTAACCCATTTAACCAATGTGTGTGACTTGATAAAATAAAATTAAAATTTTAAAGAGGCATTGCTTACCAAGATTTTACAATAACATACAGTAAACAACAATAAAATATCTGGATCCCAGAGAAGTGTTGAATAAAGAAACCAATTGGAATACCAAGAGTTATTTTTAAAAATCTTTTTTGTGAGAATGTGCTCTGTGCTTGATTTTGAGGTCCAGCTGACTAGAGGGATGAAAAGAATGGCCCGGGACAACAGGAGGTGAGACCGGCCGAGGGACCGGGCTGAAGTATTGTAGCATCACAGAAAGGACTTCCCCAGAGATGAAAGTAGAGGTTACAGGAATCCAGAAAACCTGTTAGCTCCTTTCCACTTTTTTTTTTTTTTACCTGCCCTAAACACTTCTCTTTGCCTTCAATTTTCCATTTTGTTAAACAAAAAAGGATATTGGAGTTTCAAAGCTACCTCTTGGAGATACTATGAGAATACTCTGTTCTGGGATAGAAAAAGCCATCTTAAATTTCAGAGATAAAAATTCAATATAAGTATATTAGCCACTTTAAGCCTAGAATTATTATTATACTAACATTCACAGGTCAACCATATAGAAATGGCTCATGTTCTCTAAGGGATGAAAAACCTGAGAGTCTAGGTTTTGCTTAGAAAATTAAAATGAAAAGGTATGAATTCCACTGACACCTTTTTAACTTATCAAAGACCCTGGGGATATTTTTGGATTCAGGGTATTAATAATAGCTTCTACGCACACAATTTTGTATAGGCTTTTGTTGTCTTTAAGCCCTAGTTTTTAAGGCCCATTAAAAAAATCATTTTTAGAATGAAATATGTGAGAATTTCATAAAACATCTGGGAAATTAGCCAGTTTCCCTGAGGGAGTGCCCTTGAAAAGTCAGATAGAACTTCCAAATTGTCATCAGAACCCACTCCTTCATCCCATCCTGACCACTTCTGCCTAAAAAGTGCAATCACTAGGCAAATTGGAAAGTGGGTTAGGGCTTCCTGTTCTCAGTATTATTTTAATTTAATGTCTTAGAGTTGTCACCTTTCACCTGCCTGCCTCTGATAGACCCCATGCGCTGCACAGCATGTGGGTAAAATAATAGGTAAAACATTATTATTATCTGTTGGAGTCAGGGTCAGTCTTATAAATAACACCTTTTAATCCCTTTAAAAAAAAAAACATGATGAAATCCTGCTACTGCTGTCACTGCTGGGGTATGCTACTCCTTTCCAATGCTTATAAAAGTAAATAAAGGTAAAACAATAATCCCTGCTGTTTCTTACCTAAACCAATCCAAACCAATGAAGGTAATTAAAAATGTTCTCTAAGTGTGTTTACCTTTAGTATAAGTAAGGTGTTAAAAATTTCAAGAAAAATTTCCTCATTTAATCAGAGTGTTTGCCTTTGGGGACAATAGGAGAAATGTAGTGTAAACCCACCTGTTCAGAGTTGAAGAGAAATCAACCCTGATACCTAAACACACACAATGGGTGCTTCTAATAAAATTTCTGGAATTTTTCTTTTGCATTAAATCAGATACACAAGGTTTCTTATATTTTCTTTTATTATTCTTGTTTCTATTCAGATTTCCTATCTTTTTTGCTTTAAAAATATTTTGCTATTGCAACCCAAGTGTCCATTGACAGATGAATGAATAAACAAAACGTGGTAAACACACACACAACACACACACACATACACACACGCACACACTAGAATATTATTCAGTTTTTAAAAGAAAGAGAATTCTGACACATGCTACCATAGGCATGATCCTTGAGGACATTATGCTAAGTGAAAGATGCAAGTTACCAAAAAAAAAAAAAATCAAATATTATGAGGCACCTTGAGTAGTCAGATTCAGAGACAGGAGTAGAATGGTAGTTGCCATGGCCTGGGGGGAGAGAGTTTGGGGAGTTAGTGTTTAACAGGTACAGTGTATCAGCTTTGTCAGATGAAAAGAGTTGTGGGTTAAATGGTGGCGATGAGAACCCAACACTGTGAAGGTACTTAATGCTACTGAACAATACACTTAAAATGGTTAAGATGGTGTGAGTGCCTGAGTGGCACAGTCAGTTAAGCGTCTGACTCTTGGTTTCTGCTTAGGTCATGATCTCAGGGTATTGAGAGCAAGCCCCACATTGGACTCTGGGCTCATATGGAGTCTGCTTGAGATTGTTTCTCCCTCTGTCTGTCCTTCTCATGTGCTCTCTCTCTTTCTCTCTCACTCTCTAAAAAAAAAAAAATGAATAAATCTTTTAAAAAATGGTTTAGATGGTAAATTCTGTTGTGTATTTTACAATTCAAATTATATATAAATTACAATATGTTATATGTATTAATAGCTTTTGTTCTTTCCATTAAATCTATTATTAGCTCTTGGAATAGGATAACTCATTGTCATGTTAAAGAAAAAGCTTCTTAATATTTATTATTCATTATCTTAAAATTAACCTGGATAAAAATATTTTCCAAATGTATCTAGCTTCTGAAGTATGGTCTATTTATAGTCTTGATTTTTGGGATGTGCTAGCCTTTGTAGGAGCAGACCGTATGTGAT
Organism: Nyctereutes procyonoides; assembly: GCF_905146905.1. Lineage (NCBI taxonomy): Eukaryota > Metazoa > Chordata > Mammalia > Carnivora > Canidae > Nyctereutes > Nyctereutes procyonoides. Next base: position 70,406,936 of record NW_026575052.1, on the reverse strand, counting down.
GCAATATGCTTTTGCTCTGTTTTCTCTTTAAAATTTCTCCTTTCATTTTCACAATTGTCAATGAGGAAACTTTTATCAATGAAGACTCTGAGGCTCAAAGAAATTAAGTAACTTACTCCAAGTCATTCACAGTGCCGCAGCCAGGTCTTGAGCTTAGTCTGTGAAATGAGAAGCTTTGGACTGCGTGGAATGGAAATCCCAAATGAAAAAGGCTTCAATGAGTAGATACTATAGTTCATATATTACAGTTCCTGATGGGCAGGTTTCTGGTCCTGTATCTTGGGTCTAGATGTTCCTCTGTTCCTTGCTTAATTCTGCCCTCCCATTGTGTTTGGCATAATTCTCTATATGTGGCCAATGGCCAATGGATTCTTGAGGGATCATCACACAGATCTCGTTGGCCAGGATGGATTCACATGCCCATTTTTAGACTGGTCACTGGCCAGCAGAGACTGATGAACTTGTTATAATTTGGGATCAAGCTGGGATGCCTGGGTGGCGCAGCAGTTGAGCATATGCCTAATCCTGGGGATTAGTCCTGCATTGGGTCCCCACGGGGAGCTTGCTTCCTCCTCTGCCTATGTCTCTGCCTCTCTCTTTGTGTCGCTCATGAATAAATAAATAAAATCTTAAAAAAACTTGGGGTCAAGTGGATATTGAGGAATCCACCACCAAGACCATCAGCCTGTTTGATTTTCAGGGACCGTGTCACTTTCTTAGGCTATTGATATCTTTGATCTCTTTATGCACTGAATGGCCCTAAACTTTTTTGCTTTTTTATGATTGTGTCTGGTTGATTAGTTTCTAACTCTTGCTGTCACTGTAAACTGCTGCTTCCGGTTTGTCAGTGCACCTGTTCCCAGCAGTATCGCCCTTCCCCCTCTGATTATTTAATTACCTGCTTCTTAGGTGGTGTGTCCTAGGAAAATGAAAAAAAAAGTCACCTTATTAGGGCTTTATGTACAAATTTAAAAATAGACAAATAGTAATGGCACATTGGTCTCTTCTAAGACAAAAATATGTGAACTTTAATGCATGTAACTTGCATTATCACTTTTTGCTGTTCACATTCATTTTTGCACATTTTAAAAAATATTTTATTTATTCATGAGAGACACACAGAGAGAGGCAGCGACACAGGCAGAGGGAGAAGCAGGCTCCATGCAGGGAGCCCAATGCAGGACTCGATTCCAGGACCCCGGGGTCATGCCCCAAGCCGAAGGCAGACACTCAACCCCTGAGCCACCCAGGCGTCCCCATTTTTGCACATTTAATCCTGCTTTGTAGGTTTCTCAACAGTCAAGATTGGCTAATGAGTAACTTCTGTGAATTTTTGAAATTATACAAAAGAGAACATAATACTTATACATTTTTAAAACTTGTTTTTTAAAGATTTCACTTATTTATTTGAGAGAGTCACAGAGCATGAGCCAGGTGGAAGGGCAGAGGCAGAGGGAGAAGTAGACTCCCCACAGAGTGGGAGCCCAACGTGGGACTGGATCCCAGGACCCTGAGATCATGACCTGAGCTGAAGGCAGATACTTAACCAACTGAGCCACCCAGGTGTCCCAATACTTGTACATTTTTTACACAGAATTAGTAGAATTAGAATTTTTAGCATTCTTTTAAAAAATGTATTTATTTGACAGAGAGAAAGAACCAGAGAACACAAGTGGGGGGAATGGCAGGGAGAACAGGAGAAGCAGGCTCCCCGCTGAGCAGGGAGCCTGATGCAGGGCTTGATGCAGGGCTCCATTCCAGGACCCTGGGATCGTTACCTGAGCCAAAGGCAGATGCTTAAGGACTGAACCACCTTGGTACACCAGTTTTTAGTATTCTTAAAATGCTGTTCAAGCTTCTTTTTTTTTTCACAGTGTTATTAGATTGATTGACTATAGGGGAAGATTTATTTATTATAGGGGAAGATAAGGTTGAATGGTATGGAAGAAGCTGATTGTGGAAGATTTTTATTGCCATATTGGGTAACTTAGCAGATTCTCTTCAATTTTACTCCTAATAAATATCCTCAAGGGAGGAAGAGAATGAAGTCACACTACCAGACTTGGGTTCAAAATGGTGGATAAAATTAATAAAGAAATACTTCCTTGAATTCATATAAATGGTTAAAAAAAAGCCCATCAAAATTTATTTAAGCCCTTGTGTTGCAACTTAAAAATTTATCTAATTTTGTATTCCCCTCCATAATATGTGTGTAATTATTTTAATATGAGTTATGCTTTGATTACTTGTCATTGAGTTAATTGATGCACCAGAAGGACATGCTGTGTTTATCTGATGACTTTGCCTGCAGACTGTCCCACACCCAGGAGAACTTGCACATCTGGCCATGACCTTGGTCCTGAGTGGAAGTTGAAGCCCTCCAAGTCTGGTCTTCCAACTACTAAAGCCATTGTGTCTGCCTCACTTTTACACAGTGGGATCCCTCTTATACCCAGTATTTTACACCAGCTTTTCTCGCAAAGTGCTTACCTCCAGCCTGCTGACATTACCGGTCTTCTTTCCCTCTTATGTCTTCCACTATAACTGCTTTGATGTTTCTGGCAGTTTTCTACCCTTCTGAACTTTGGATTTTGACTCTAGCTACCCTGCTGTCTGCACCCTGACTCAGCCCATGCGGGAGAACAATACTGAAAACTGAAGGTTTTCATAAAATAGTGTGACTGAGTCTGAGTCTTTCTGGAAACTTGCCCTGAGAATGGTCTGTGAGAAGGGCTTAAATGGGCAACAGTATAGTCAGGGACACCCGTTAAAAGACATATAGAAAGCCTCTTTGGCAGGAAGGCTGGCATGATTTGGTGTCTGTTCTATGTAAGGACTATGGAGACCCTGTGAACTAAGACTTGAGTCAGACTTTTTCCCTCTTTAGATTAAAGATGGTCATGTGGATGAAATGTTGATTCATGTGAAAGGTTTAGGTATTTCCCTATGTTTAACTTTATGATTGCAATCATATATGGGATCTATGAGAATAAGACATAATTAAATATAACTTAACAAATGAGCTAGTTTCCCCCTTTCTTCCAAGTAGAATAAAATTAAGAACACTGTAGTTAATGGAATAATTAATGTCCACCACTGATTAGAGTGAATTCTTTGGTTCGGAACAATAAATGTCATTCTGCTTACATGCAGGGCTTGTTTATTCATTGAACTTTTGACTTACGGAAACTAGCATTTTACTGTAATAAACACTTGGTTACATCTGTTATAAATTGAACACAACTGGTTATTCCAAGAATAGTGTTCCAACTCTAAACCAAAATCATAAGCAGCTGTCTGCTAATAGGCACATTAACTTCCCACCTTTGTGTCCTGTTGTTTAAAAATGTGTATACCTCAAAAAGTCAAGTTCAAATGGATGTACTTTCTTATTTGAGAAATATGTTTTAGGGGTTCATGTTCTTTTCTTTGCTCCCTCTAAAAAAAATGAATCATTCTGTGTGGAGAGAAAAAGGTCATTGCAACTTTTTTTCTTTGTGTTGTCCTTTTATATGAATTCAAGGAAATATTTCTCTATTAATTTTATCCACCATTCTAACTAAATTTAACTTTCTTTCTGTTTTTTAATTCTTACAGGGATTTAAATTCACTTTGTTAGGTTTTCTTTTTTTTAGTATTTATTTATTTTTTTTGGTCTTTGCTTTTCTTTAGTACCAACTTGGATAATATTCCTACAACTTTGGGGGAGGTAAAACTAATTTGTTTGTAAATGATAAGCCTGATATTTAAGCATTAGTTTTTCATTTTCTTATTAACTTTCTTAAATGATAAAAGAAATAAAATATGAAAATCTTGGAATGTAGAGAAAAGTAAAAAATTACTTCTAGTGTTATCAACCCAACAAAACTAATTATAGTTTAATTCTAATGGTATTTATAATACTTACAATTCTGGAGTATTTAGTTACATGACTTTTTATAGGCTTGTTTATAATTCTGGAGTATTTAGTTACATGACTTTTTATAGGCTTGTTTCTTTTTAAAAGAATGGTTGTCATCTTGATGTGTATACATCCTTATATTTTTTTTATCTAAGGTTTATACACATTGCTTTTTTTTGTTATATAATGTTCAAAACTTTCCATTTTTTATGCCTTTGAGGAGATAGATATATGATGGTTTTCTTAATATTTTTTATATTGTTTAATTTACTTTTCACTATGATGAATAAACTATAAAAATAAAGATTAGCAAAGGTAAGATATTCTTAAAGTAAGAATATTTTCAGATGCTAAAATGTCTTGATAATTGACTTTTCAATAGTATACTAGTATATTAAACTTCTAGGATTTTAAGTGTATAATAGAATTATAACTATACAATAGCTGATAATTTAATTGGGAGTAATATGTGTCTTCAAGAGGCAATTTTCTGGATTTTAGGTGAGACTGAATCTTTTTCCAAGTTTATTTTCTTGGTGCATTTGGTCTTTTGTAAATTGTTCTTTGGTACCTGACAACTTATCTATTGCATGTTTAACATTTGTCTTGTTTATATGTATATTAACTGACTGCTCCTTATCATGCTAAGAAGTATAAAATTTTTCTTTCAAATGTTTTCTTTTCATGTAGCACTTGATACATAAAAAATATTGAAGCACACATGTAGGTTATAAAAATAAATCTATGTTATTATATTACCTTGGTAACTGGAACCACGCAGTTTACCTGGAATCCAGCTTAGCCAGAACATCAGCATTCAACTTAATGGAATCCTAGCCCAGTAAATCCACTGGTGTGTTCTTTTTAGCCTTTTTTTCATTGGTAAGCTCCAGTCTTTGGGATTTATTGTTCTCTTAGACCAAGTCAGAAGAAATAGAAAATCTGAACAGTTTGATTACTAATAATGAAATTGAATCAGTTGTCAAAAACTCTCGGGGCTCCTAGACAGTGCAGTCAGTTAAGCATCTGACTCTTGGTTTTGGTCCAGAGCATGATTTTGGGATTATGGAACCAAGCTCTGCAATGGGCTCCAAGCTCAGCAAGGAGTCTACTAAAGTTTCTCTTTCCCCCTTCCTCTGTCTCTCTGCTCTCTCTCTCTCTCTCAAATAAATAAAGAAATCTTAAAAACAAAAAGCAAGAAACAAAAACTCCCAACAAACAAAAGTCAAAGACCTGATGACTTCACATGTGAATTCCACCAATCATTTAAAAAAGAATATCTATTTTTTCAAACTTTTCCAAAAACTCGAAGAGGATGGAATGCTTCCAAATTCATTCTATGAGGCCAGTGTTACCCTGAGACCAAAAAACTGGGCAACGCCACAGAAAAAAAAAAGTATAGGCCAATATCACTGATGAACATAGATACAAATATTATCAATAGTGTATTAAAGGAATCATATGCCATAATCCAATGAAATTTATTCAAGGATGCAAGTATGACTCAATATCTACAAATCAATCAATGTAATACATCACATTAGTAAAATGAGAGATAAATATCATATGATCATCTTAATAGATCCAGAGAAAGAATTTAACAAAATTCAACATCAATTTATGATAAAAACTCAACAAAATGGGTATAGGGGGAATATATCTCACCATAATAAAGACCAAACATGACAAACCCACAGCTAATATGATACTCAAAGATGAAAAACTGAAAGTATTTCCTTTAAGATCGGTAACAAGACACAAATGCACATTCTTGCCTCTTTTATTCAACATAGTATTGAAAGTTCTGACCACAGCAATCAGATAAGAAAAAGAAATAAATGGCATCCAAATCAGTGAAGAAGGCGTAAAACCATCAGTATTTGCAGATGACATGATACTATATATAGAAAACCCTAAAGACTACACCAAAAAACTATTAAAACTAATAAATGAATTCAGTAAAGGCACAGGACACAAAATTAAAATACAGAAAACTGTTTCTATAATGAATCATCAGAAAGAGAAATTAAGAAAACAATCCCATTTATAATGGCATCAAAAAGAATAAAATAACTATGAATACATTAAACCAAGGAGATGAAAGACTTGCACATTGAAGTTATTTTTAAAGTTTTGTCACATATGTTTGCATTTTAAGCAATATTTTGTTTGCTTTTGCTTTTTCTAGTTTTTAAAAAATTGTATCCCACTCTATGCAACTTGGTACTTCTGCAATATGATATTTCTATGAATTATCTGTGTTGTTCCATTTAGATATAGTATATCCATATTTATCCTGATAAATTTTTGGTTGAAAGAATATACTACAATTTATTCATCTGTTCTCTGGTTGATGAGCATCTGAGTTTTTTTTCCAGTTTGTTACTATTATAGATAAGCCTTCTATGAATGCTGCTGTAGGCGTCTACTAATGTGCACATGCAAGAATTCTTTAAAGTGTGTTCCTGAGAACAGATATACTTACTGGGTTACGGGGTATGAAGAGCTTCAGTTTTAATGTTAAGGTTGCATTTTTTTAAAAGACTTTATTTATTCATGAGAGAGACAGAGAGAGAGGCAGAGACACAGGCAGAGGGAGAAGCAGGCTCCATGCAGGGAGCCTGATGTGGAACTCGATCCCAGGTCCCCAGGATCACGCCCTGGGCTGAAGGTGGCACTAAACCGCTGAGCCACCCGGGCTGCCCAAGGTTGCATTGGTTTTTGAAGTGGCATACCATTTTAATTTTCCCAGGGATTTCTAAGAGTTTTTATTGACCTGCATCCTTTTCTGTGCTTTGTATTGTTATACTTTCAGTTTTTTATAAATATATGGAAGTAAAATGGTACATTGTTATCATTTTAAAATTATATTTTCCTGATTACTAATCAGACTGAGCATCTTCTTATTAGTTTATTTATCATTTGTAGTCCCTCTTCTGTGAAATGCCTATTGTGTCTTTTGCCTATTTTTCTCCTGTATTATTCGCTTTATTCTCATTGGGTTCAAGGAATTTAAAAAATATGAATACTATTTCTTTGATGGTTATATGTGTATATAGTCTTCTTCCAGTGTTTGGCTTGTCTTTTTACTTTCTTTATGATATTTTTTTTAAAAAAAGTTTGAGTTATAATTAACATACAATAAGCTGAACATATTTTAAATGTGCAACTAAATAAAATTTGACATCTGCATACATATGAAACCATTAACACAATCAAGATAGTGAATTTATTCAGCATTCCCAAAAGTTTCCTTGTACCTTTTAGTAATCCTTTTCTCTTGTTTCCTATGCTCCCATCTCCATTGATCTACTTTCTGTCACTGTAGATTAATTTAGATTTTTTAGAGTTTTATACAAATGGAAGCATACAGTGTGTATTCTGTTTTGTCTGGCTCCATTCACTCAACACAATTATTTTGGATTCATTCATGTTATTGCATATATAGTTAATTCATTTTTATTACTGAATAATATTTAGTTCTATGGGTATGATACAATTTGTTTATCCATCCCCCCCTTTTTAGAAGATTTTGTTTATTTATTTATTTGAGAGAGAGAGAGAGAGCATGTGCATGAATGGCAGTGGGGGAAGGGCAGAGAGAGAGAGGGGGAAGCAGACTCCCCGCTGAGCAGGGAGCTCCACCTGGGCTAAACGTGGATGCTTTACTGACTGAGCCACCCAGGGGCTTCTGTTCATTCCCCTTTTGTTGTATATTTGCATTGTTTCCATTTGTAGGCTATGAAAAACAAAGCCATTCATAAAAGCCTGTGAGTAAACTTGTGTTTTTTTTTTTTTCTCTTGGCATACCTAGCAGTAGAATGGTTCGGTGTATGATCCATGTACATTTAAATTTTAAGAGAGTGTCCAACTGTTTTCCAAAGTAGTTGGACATTTTACAATCCAACTAGCATTGTATGAAGTTTTCTTCATGGTATCCTTCTATGAATAGAAGTTCTTAATTTTAAGGTAGTTGAATGTATTGATAATTTCTTTTTTTTTAAGATTTTATTTATTCATGAGAGACTCAGAGAGAGAGGCAGAGACATAGGCAGAGGGGGGGCAGAGACATAGGCAGAGAGAGGCAGAGACATAGGCTCCCCGTGGGGACCCCAATGCAGTACTCGATCCCAGGATGCCAGGATCATGCCCTGAGCCAAAGACAGATATTTGCTCTACCACTGAACCACCCAGGTGTCCCTATATTGATAATTTCTTTCATTACCTCTTTTTTTCATGTTATTTAAGAAGTTCTTCCTTACCCGAGATCATAGTGATATTCTTCTATATGTTTAAGTTTTTTAGGTTTTGAATTTTGAATTCAAGTCTTTAATCCTTTGGTGTGGTGAGGGTGCTGTGATATGGAATCCATTTTATTTTTCCCATGTGGAAAAAGTTGTCTTAGCACCAGATATCAAACATCTATTCTTTCTCTTATGATGTTTAATGCCACCTCTGCCATACATCACATTTTTATGTACGAGAGGCTCTAGAGTGTCATCTCTGTTCTATTTCATTTTCTATCCCTACATCAGTGCCACACTATGGTGTTCAGTCACTACAGTTTTATGATAAGTCCTAAGATCTGGTAGTGAAAATCTTTTTACTTTTTTTGTCTTTCAAGGGCTGTTCTTGCTTTTTACTCTTCCATATGCAGTCTGGAATCAACTTTCCAAGTTGTATTAAAAAAATCTCTGGGATTTTTGATTGAATTGCATTTAATTCAAAGTTCAATTTGAGAAGAAATGAAATTTTTTAAAAAATTGAGTATTCTGACTCAGGACATGACATTTCTTTCTCTTTGAGTCTTTAGTGTCTTTCAAAAGAGTTTTATATTTTTCCATGCATGTTTTGCACATATTTGTTAGCTTTATTCCAAAATGTTATATATTGAAGGGAGGTAGTCTCTTTTAAGTTCTACTAGCACTTACATTAACATTTTAAGGACAATTTAGTTTCTTGCTTTTCATTTTTCCCTCCCATTATCTACTCCCTCAGTGTGCACCCAGATTTATCCTCCTATGAATTTACTCTGGAAGTTAACACGCAAAAAACTAAATCTTTTGGAATAACATGTCCTTTTTTTCCAATAAATCTATGTTTTGCATTGTATTCAGTTACCATAATTGTAATAATTAAGATATTTGTTAGACTATATTTTTTCCTCATAACTATTATGTATTTATTGAATTATCTCTAGGCAGTTAACCAGTTTTTATAGTACTGATAGTTATTTCTATTAAATGCCTCCAGTTTTTGAACTTACAGTTTTATTAACCTCTTGCTGAGCTGGACTACATCATCATTCAATTTTTGTAAAAAACTTATTGGGTGGTAAATTTATTTTTCATCTTCTAGCTGGTATTTTTTATAACATTCTTCATTTACAGGTGTAATTATTTAACAGATGTTATCCTAACATGAATAGCACATAGATATTTATAAAATTCCTAAATCATAAACTTTCCTCCTCCATGTGCTATAAACTGCCTTGTTGTCTGGCATTTATTATTATAGAGGAGATATTGGAAGAGAAACTGTAGTTGGTTTTTGTCCTCCAGTTTGGTTGATTTTAGGAGTCCTTAAAATTTTTTCTAAGTTCTAAATTTTTATGAGGCCATGTAATAATATTTATTTCTACTTGTTAAGTTTCTCTAGAAGATGTTAAACTATCAATTTCTGATGTCAGGTTTGCTTTTTTAGCTCTGGAATATTTTATCCTCTCCTACTTCCTATTATTGTTTCTCATCTATACATTTATTCTTATACTGGTGGGTTTTCTATCTAAGATTTGTCCTTCGAGTATGCCATTCTCTTTCTGCATGTGTTTTTTTACAACTTTATTCATTTTGGCCTTTATTTGGGGGATGCTTCTCAAGTTTATTCTCTATGGTATGAATTGATTTTATGTATATCTACTGATTTTATTTCAGTTACTATATATTTAATTTTGCTATGTTTGTTTCTTATTTCAAACAGTTCTTATTTAATACATTCTTTTATCATATTGGGCTCAAAAAACAGATGCTCTTAAAAATGTTTTTCTGCTTCTTAAAGTATGCGTATGAGAAAGAGCAGGAGGAGGCAATAGAGGATTTTTCTTTAAGCCATACACTTTGCTTTTTCTTTTCTCGGGCAAGAGAAATTTACAGATAGACAGTTGATTAGTTTAGCATATATTAATTCATATATTTATTGAGCACCTACTACATACCAGATACAGTTCCAGGCACTAGGGATATAGCGGTGAACAAAATACGCGCACACACACACACAGACACAAACACAAATCTCCACTCTCATAGAGGTTATAATCTGCTGAGGAGACCCAAGGAATAAGCAAACCAATAAAGCATTTATACATCAATGGAGAGATGTGATCTAGAGAAAAATAAAGTGAAAAATAGCATGGAGGGTGCATTTGGGCTGCTTGGAAACTAAGACGGTAAAGATATTTGGGGGAGAGGATTGGAGGTGGAAAAAGCTGCTAGTCCAAAAGCCTTCAGCAGGAGCATGCATGGTGTATATGAGGACTGAGAAGATTGCAGAGGTGGACACCTGGGTGGGTCAATCGGTTAAGTGTCTGCCTTCAGCTCAGATCATGATCCTGGGGTCCTGGGATAGAGCCCTGAAGCAGTCTCTCTGCTTGGCGGGAAGTCTGCTTTTCCCTCTCGCTTTGCCCCTCCCCCTGCTCATGCTCAATCTCTCAAATAAATAAATAAAATGTTTAAAAAAAAAAGAATGCCAAGGTGACTTAAGTTAAATGAATGAGGAGCCTAGTAGCAAAAGTGATGTCACGAAGGCACCAGAGACCAATCACACAGGGCTCCTTGGATTTGACTTTTGTCTTCATGAGATGGGCATGTAGCAGAGATTTGACAACAGAAGCGTGACATGATTTTACCTTTTATTTTCTTTTTTATCAGGATCACTCTGGCTTCTGGATTGGACACTGACTGCAAAGGTCAGAAGACCAGCTGAGAGACTGCTACTGTGGCCCAGGTAGGAATGCTGGTGACTTGGGCCAGGTGGTAGTGGTGAAGTGCCAGGTCTAGTTCAATTTTTTTTATATATTTTGAAGCAGAGCTAACATGATTGGCTGAAGCTTTGAATGTCAGGTGGGAAGAGTGAAGAATTGAGGATAAGTTCAAGGCTATTTGCCTGAGAAGTGAAATGGAGTTGCCACCTCTGAGCAGAAGATACAGAGAGAAAATCAGATCTGGGAAGATAAGCGCTTCTTGTTTTATATGTAATAGGTTTGAGATGCCTCTTGAATATGTTAGTGGAGCTGAAATGTAGAAAATTAGACACCCCAGTGTGAAGTTCAGGGAAGAGGTCAGTCTAGAGAAATGACTTCAGAGTTATCTGTGGATGACTTGTCTCTAAAACTGCGATTCTGGATGACTCCAAAGGGAGAACTGTAGATAAATAAGTATGCTGGCATTTTCACCTGTTTAATTCACTTTTGAATTTGCCTTTTTGATCTTTACTTCTTTCTGCCATTGTCCTAGAGGATTGGCTTTAGGACTTCTGTATTTGTGAGCATGTTGGATTGCTTTGTTTCATTCATTTTGTGAACATAGAAGGTCCATCTGGGTCTGTGTGGGAGCAGATACAGAGTGGGAGGTTTGTGCTCACCTCATCTCTACTGAGTGCAAAAATTTTCTTCTAGACCTAAAGGTTGTGTGCAGGTTGATATAGAAAACCTTGGTCGTACCTGGGATAAAAGAGACATTTATTACATCCTGTTTTGTTTTACTAGAGATGAGTTTCCCACTCCTTCGGTTCGGTTGCCTAGCACATTGTCCAGCCCAGCTCTGTTGCTCTTCAGCTAACAGACCATGGGGGTGAGCACTGCACTCAGGCCTAGGTAGTCCTTGTATTCCTGAACAAGGTATATGGTGGACATATAGGCCCCTTGAGTCATTCCTGGGATTGATGCAAGGCTGTTGGAAGAAAGAAATCCTCTTTCTACTGGAATTACTTAATGAATACAGTCCTGGAATTGACAGCTATTACTCCCCTGCTGCATAAAGGGAACATATTTACAGCAGGAGAGAATACAGCTTTTGCAAAGAGGAAAAGCCAGGCAAGAGATGGGAGAGAAAATGTGCCCTAATAACATTGTTTAAAGATCCTTCCCTGAGAAATATCTGAAAACACTGTTGGATGACTGCTTACTTGCTTGCTTCTTTCCTTTCTCTTCCCTCTCCTTCCTTCCTTTCCTCTCTCCTTCCCTCTCTTCCTTCCTTTCTTCTTCCTGGAATATGCTTCTTGACTTTCTGTGTATTTGCAATTGGAATAGTTCTAATTTCATGCCTGCTCGATCCTTCAGGCAGTCCTCAGGCACAGGTGTGGGAAATAAAGGTCCTTACAAATGGTTCATTGCATGAAAGAAAGCACGTTCAGATGCTTAGCTAAACTCTTTTTTTCTGTATCTCAGGGATGCCATCACTAAGTAGTTTCAGGATAGGTTTTTCTGTAGGCACACAGGCTGAGCACACAGAGCCAGCTCTGGGCAGCTTGAGCTGCCAGCCAAGACTGGAATGTGGGTCAGTGGTGAATGAGTTTGCCAAAGTCCTTTCTCCCTTGTTTTTATTTTAGTGGAGGAGGCAGATATCAAACGAATTAATGTAATTTAAATAATAAAACAGAAAAGGGATAGAGAGCTCAGGCTCAATTATGGATAGGATGGGCCACTCTCAGGCAATGTCTTCGAATATCATAGAAGCAAAATAAATGTGTGATCATGTGGTGATCTGGAAGGATGGAATCCAGGTAAAGAAATAGTAAGGGCCTTAAGGGGGAATGAGCTTGTGTAAGCAATTGCTTATGGTATGGTATGGGGAGAACAGAATGAAGGATGGTAGGAATGGTCATCAGAGTTGTAAAGGGACCTAGTTCTGTCCAACATTGGGGTGTGATATAGTAAGAATTTGGGATATTTTGAAGAGATGAACTCCATGTGGGTGAAATTAGGATGTTGGGCTGCTGGGAGGAGGTGGTAGGGCAGAAATGTTAGCTTGAGCTCTTCCCTTCTCATCTAGGCTCCTTTCTCCATCACTGCAGTCTTGGGGTGGGGGGAGGAGGGGAGTGGATCAGGGTCTGCAGGCCACAGCAGGACCTTGGTATTTGTCCAAGAGCAACAGGGGGCCATGGAAGGATTTTAACCTGCAACAGGATATGGTTGGATTTTCATGTCAATATAGTACTTGGAACCAGAGGAAGGGAGCATTATATAGTAGGAATCCCTGTTATTTGTTCCCCTGAAAATATGTTTAAGACTGTCAACAACAGGGATCCCTGGTGGCGCAGCGGTTTGGCGCCTGCCTTTGGCCCAGGGCACGATCCTGGAGACCCGGGATCGAGTCCCACATCAGGCTCCCGGTGCATGGAGCCTGCTTCTCCCTCTGCCTATGTCTCTGCCTCTCTCTCTCACTCTCTCTGTGACTATCATAAATAAATAAAAGAATTTAAAAAAAAGACTGTCAACAACAGAAATAAAATTCCCTCTAATCTACACCTTCCCCCATCCCCTCAAGAAAAAAAAAAAAAAAAGAAAGAAACCAAACCACTTCTGAGTGTAATGAGGAGCTTTAGGTTGGCACCTTTTTATTTTAAAGATTTATTTATTTATTTACTTACTTATTTGAGGGGAGGAGGGACAGAGGGAGAGTCCTAAGTGGACTCTGTGCTGAGCATGCAGCCCCAATGCAGGGTTCAGTCTCACGACCCCGAGCCAAGCAAGAGTGGGCATCAGCCCACTGTGCTACCTAGGCACCCCTGAACTGGCTTTGGATAGAAAAGTGATGTGATACAATTTAGCTATAAAACCATCACTAGCGTTAGGGGCTGACACCATGGTCCAAGGGAGAGGCAGTGGTGACATGGATGGAGTGGTGGTGGCAGAGAGTCATCAGAAAGACAAAACTAAAGCTAATGGGATTTGCTGATGGAGTAATCATAGGGTTTGAGCACAAGACATAAGTCTCATATTGCCTGAGTGAATAAGTCATGGTGCCCTTACTGATATGGGGAAGCCTAAGGGGCACATTTCCAGAGAGGATGTAAAAGAGTTTTGAGTGCTGTTTGTGCTGACATTATAGGCTTGCACAGAGATGCTCTGCATGTCCAGCTTGTAGGAGATGTCTGCTGTGTGGATTTGTCTAGAGCTTTGGGAAGAGGCCACAGAAGGAGATACTTGAGGAAGTCAATGACATGCAGGTGGATAAGATGGTCAGACTGGATGAGGGGTCCTGGGCTATGAGTGTGAGAAGTTGGAAGCCTGAGTTCCAAGAAGGTCTAAAAGAAGTGGCTCCTAGACTTGAGAAGGGCTGCCACAACAAGAGGACACCAGCTTAGTGTGACGTCCTGGGGACCATGTGCACAGGTATTTTTGGGAGAAGACAGATCTGTATAAAATATTGCTGAGTGGCTGGGTATAATTGGAGTGGGAAATGTTCATTGGATTTGCCTTTATCATCATGTAACACCAAGGCCAGGGTTTGAGAGAGGTGGAAGAGAGTCCAGCCAGGGTCGATTCTGGACCAAGCATGGAAGGAGCAGCCCCTCTTATGAGCCAACCACTAATGCGGAGCATGATGTGCAGAAGCTGCCTGAACCCAGTCCTGCCTCTGTATTAGATGTATTACAAGTGACGTGTTGGCTTATGTGGTGTAAAAGCCGAAATGGCACCCCTAATGCTGTGGTGGAGAAAAACACAGATTGCTGGGAGTTTCAGTAAGATTAAGATTATTTTATCATCTTGATGTAATGTTGAGTGTGACATGCAGAGGAAACCTGAATGTTAAACCCAGGACAGAACTGAAGCTGCTTCCCGGGGGCTCTAGGCGACAAATGAACTTTGTAAAAATCAGTGAGTGTTTATGGCAGTTCTTAGCACAGTCTTTTGGTAATCCCATCCAATGTCTATTTCTACGATTAACTCAGATTTGTTGTTTCTCTTGCAAATCACATTTAAGTTGAACACATGATATGTGCTAAAATCAGTCTGAGGGAGAAAAACTCTGGCATTTACATGGATTTGACATGTGTTAGTTTGGAAAATTGGGGGGACATTTTGTTAGGACTTTCCACTGGAATAGATTAATAGTTACTTGAACTATTTTGAAGACAGTACAATTCCATTCATTCTTAGGGATGAAGAATCTAAGAACAGAGGTAACGAGGGTGGTTATAATATAAATAATTGTAATTATGGCACTTGCACTCAGCTAAGTGGAATGAAATGACCAAGGACCTACCTTATGAACACTGCACAGTAAGTTTTGATATTATGGAGTTCTAATATTTGAGGGTTATGTATGATTTATGACCTACCTAATCTCTGGGAAGTAGCCTGTCACTGAGCTATCCAGTGCTGTGAGCCTCTGCTTACAAATTGCATTTTAAAGACTGTTACTGAGAGAACAAAATATAACTGGTAAAACTTGCACCTTCTCATATTTAGACCAATTTTCTTGAACAGATTTCATTGGGCTGATGTTTAAATGTTTGGTTAATATGACCATGTTTTTAATGTGTCCTTTCTAATCTTCAGAAGAAATTTAAATGTCTCTGGGAACACAGTTAAAGGAGTAATTAACTTTTTCTGGTCAGGATAGACTTCAGAAAAAAATGTAACATTTGAGGCAAGGCTGGAGGAATGGATAGTTGTCTGGTAGAAAAATGAAGAAAGTGTGCCAGGCAGAGGGAAAGCATGAACAAAGGCAAGACCATGTGGAAGTGCCTAAGGCCCTTGGACCCAGACCAATCCCAATGAGAAAATGACTACTTTGGAATTAAGAACTTTAAAGACAGGAGCAGACCTTTGTGATGTCCAAGGTTTCTAGTTAGCAAGTACATGAGCTGCTAGGTGGCCTACTGTCTCTGGGACAGGACTGATTGCCATTTCCTTCTGTGGCACTTTCCTGCTGCTTTGACATTTGCATGAACCCAGCAGAGGATGTGAACTGGTGTGACTCAGAACTAAAGATTGATTTTCAGTACTGGGAAGGTTTGTAGGTGACCTTTATAGCCAGCCTGGGTGATTTCTCAGAGAACACACTAGAATGAGTGATGTTAAGGAGACACCAGTGGTAGGTGCCCAGGGGTCCGAATTCCAAAGGGCAGGCTTTCCTTGATAACTGTTAACCCAGGTGGGGTCATACCCAGAGTGTATCATGAAGGCCTTCAGAGGAAAAGCAGGTAAAACCAGTTCCTCCAGCATCAATGCTGGCAAGTATGTGAGGGATGCCACCATGGAAATGAGTATGAGTTTGGGTATGCTAATATTGGAGACTTGCCCATCAAAATCAGAATATCTCTATATTAGGGTTCTCCAGAGAGATAGAATTGGTAGAATGTGTGTGTGAGTGTGTGTGTGTGTGTGCATGTGTATACATATACATACATAGAGAGAGAGAGAGAGGGAGAGATTTTTAAGGATTTAGCTCATGTAATTTAAGGAATTAGCTCATGTGATTGCTGAGACTGGCAAATCCAAAATCTGTAGGTCAGGCTGGAGACTCAGGGCAGAATTTGTATTGCAGTTCAAGTTTGAAGGCCGGGACACCTGGGTGGCTCAGTGGTTGAGCGTCTGCCTTCAGCTCAGGGCCAGATCCTGGGATCTGGGATCGAGTCCCTCATCGGGCTCCTCACATCGGGCTTCTCCCTCTGACTGTGTCTCTGCCTCTCTCTCTTCATCTCTCATGAATAAATAAATAAAACCTTTTAAAAAAAGTTTGAAGGCTGTCATCTACTGCAGTTTCATCTTGTTTGGGGGAGGTTGGTCTTTGATTTTTAAGGCCTTAAGCTGGTTGGATGAGGCCCACCTACATTATGGAGGGTAATCTGCTTTACTCAATGTCCACTGATTTAAATATTACTATTTGAGTGCTTGGGTGGTACAGTCAGTTGAGCATCTGACTCTTGATTTTGGCTCAGGTCATGATTTCAGGGTTGTGGGATTAAGCTCTAAGTCAGCAAGGAGGAGTCTGCTTGCCCTTCCCTCTCTGCCTATTAAATAAATAAATAAATAAATAAATAAATAAATAAATAAATAAAATCTTTAGAAGTAAAATTTTTAAAATGTTAATTTTATCCAAAAAACACCCTCCAAGGAACATTCGGAATAGTGTTTGGTGAAATATCTGGGCACCATTAACCATCCCAACCTCTAAAGACTGATGTATAGTGAGCATTGTCTATAAACAGTATCTGTTTATCATCTTTTTGCCAACAAAACAGCGGGGATTTTTTATTATTCTTTGCCATGTTGCTGTATCCCCAGTACCAATAATGTTCCTTGGCACATGGTGAATGCATAAGAAGTGTTTTATAAATGAATGAGTAATAGAATAAACATTTGATTTCAATTATTTGGAGACACAGTACCTGATAGTTTTTTCCATCCTGGCCAAAATGTTTGTGCTAAAGTAATATGATTGCACAGAGCTGCTCTGTATGTCTGACTTGAGTCTCTTTGTCTTCCCAGATGTAAATTAGGCATCTATGGAAATTGATTATAACTTTTTTCATGTTGTTGATTACCATGGTGACACTGGGAATAGACTTCCCTGCATCTTGGTTTGGCAGATCTCTTTGAGCAGTAGCTCTCCACCCAGTGAACAACCCCAATGAACAGTCTGAGGAATCTCAGTTAGTTTAGCTGTATGTATATTATAGCACTTTGAAAACACGAAGAGATGATCTCTTTTCCTTCACCAGCAAAGCTTGTGAAGGCTATTTGTAACTGTACATGGCCCACAGATCATTGGTAGCCTTGGAACACAAGATGGACAAGATGGACGTGGGGAAGCTCTCACAGAACCCACAGTAAAGTGATAAGTGGCAGCCAGTGCGTGGATGGTGAAGCAGAGGGAGAATGCGAAGAGGAAGTCCATCAGGCAGTGGGTACAAATGCAAAAGGCAATGAATAAAAACATCTGCTTCTGATTTTGTCCACAAGTGAGTGAAGACTGATCCACGCTTCTGTTTCGCCTGTGGCTCAGATTTTCCTGTTATTTTGCACCCTTCATCAACACTGACATTATTCTAAGGACTGCACTGAATATTCACACGCCAAGTTCCCTGCCCAAACATCCCAGATAGGTGTTTGGGACAGAGGTGCATATTAATCTTTTCTATAAGTTTTTTTTTAAGATTTTGTTTATTTATTCATAGACACACACACAGAGAGGGAGAGAGAGAGAGAGAGAGAGAGAGAGAGAGAGAGAGAGAGAGGGAGGCAGAGACACAGACAGAGGGAGAAGCAGGCTCCATGCAGGAAGCCTGATGTGGGACTCGATCCCGGGTCTCCAGGATCACACCCCAGGCTGCAGGCAGTGCTAAACTGCTGCGCCACGAGGGCTGCCCCATATTCACCTTTTCTACCTGGTGTGACAACATTTTTTTTGTATAAATTAGAATTTGAGTGAGAACTCCTTCTTTTTTAAGATTTTATTTATTTGAGACAGAGAAAGAGAGAGAGAGAGAGAGAGAGAGAGAGAGAGAGAGAGAGAGAGAGAGAGAGAGTACAAGCAAGGAAAAGGGGCAGAGGGAGAAGGAGGAGAAGGAGAAGCAGACTCCCCGCTGAGCAGGGAGCCCGATGCAAGGACTCCATCCCAGGACCATGAGATCATGACCTGAGCTGAAGGCAGATGCTTAACTGACCAAGCCACCAGATGGTCCTGAGTGAGAACCTCTGTGGGAAAACATAGAGGCCAGGGTGATGGATTAGGGGGTCATTTTCTGCCAGCTGCAGTGAGGAAGGGGGTCTGGAGATGGGGTTGGAGGGATTAAACAAAGTACCAAACAGTATTTGTTTGGTTGAGGTGAAGGAAGGTAAAAGACAATAGAAGGTGAAGAAGACAGCCAGAAAACTGGCATAACGCCTTTAAGCCACATGAGGTAGCACTTAGGAAGCTAAGACTACAGGGCCAGAGAATCATTCTGACTTATTAAAAATATTTCTTTTGAAAAGCACTGTATAGAATGTAGCACTCAGCTCATAGGGATGTGATATGATCAAAATATTTGGCAAGAAAAAAGACCTCTTTGTGTCTCTGCAAATGAAACTAGCAAGAAACAAGGGGGTAGCTGAGGAGATGGCAGTAGCTAGAGTTCTGTCTTGAGGAATAAAAGAGAAAAGAGGGCAATGAAGGTGTTGGAGAAAGTATTGACACTTTATTTCTTCTAGAATTTGGATGAAGATGGTGATGCATTCTTTTATTTTCTGGTCTTCTGACCCTGGGTGACTGGGGTGGCCCTCAGAAGTTTTATGAGGTGATGAACAATGTGGTGGGCTAAAGACTGGTCTTTAGGCAACAAAGAGTTCAATAAAATATACTACCAACACAACTGCAGATCAACATCTTGGGTCAGACTAGAACATGTCAGGATGGGGTGACTATCAAGACCACGGCAGTGGAGATAATTATGGGAGCACATTTGTTATTAGGAAAGAATCAGAACTGGATCTTGGAGGAAGAGTCACATATGGTGAGGAAAATGATGAAGATGAGCATCAAGAAGATACAAAGGTTCGGAAGATAACCAAGGTCAAAACTGGATTCCTTCAGAACCACCATCTAGAACTGGCTGGCTTCTTTACAAAAGGTCCGGCTTCCTCCCGAGCACTAAGGCTGTTTCTGTCACAGACACTGGAGATAAAGATCCTCATGCCTCCCACTGTCCTGTACTCAGAAATCCTGGGCACCCAGTCTAAACAGGTCTAGGCTGGTTTTGTAATGAGAACCAAGTCCCGGAAACTACCGTCGTGTTCCACATTTGAATTACTTGAGAAGCCCTATTAATCAGAATCTGCCCATTTGAGATGAATTACACTGGAAACCCCAAGGCCTATTAGCCAGTTCCTCTAGGCTTCTTCTGTGCAGTCCAGCCTGCTCTGCCCTTCCTCCCCCTGACCCTACCTCCTCTGCTGCCTTTCTCCAAAACCTAAGCACTGTGCCTTATGAAGGACCAGTTTCCTAGTGAGCAAAAGTCCCTTCTTTTGCCCTCCTTTTTGATGGAAGCTATTATCTTTGGATTTTATTTTAAGATTTATTTATTTATTTGAGAGAGAGTGAGCTAGAGGGAGCATGAGCTGGGGGAGGGATCAGAGGGAGAGGGAGAGGAAGAAGCAGATTCCCTGCTAAGCAGAGAGCCCAACTCGGGGTTCAATCCCAGAATCTTGGGACCATGACCTGAGCCAAAGGCGGATTCTTAATTGACTGAGTCACCTAGGAGCCCCTACTTTTGGGTCTTAACTGACATTTTCCTCTATCATAAGACTTCTATGTTTACAACAGCCTCCCTACTGTAGCTTCTGGGATAGCAGGAAGCACATGTGATTTGTTTATTAAGAGTCTTCGCGGCATCTAGCACAGCCCCCAAAGTAGCAGCTATTCAAGAAATACGTCTTGAATGAATGAATGAATGTAGAATTTGCTCATTTGCTACCACATATGTTCTGAAAGCCAGGAATGGGGGTTGTGACTCCTTTGTTTCCCCATCACTGTCAATAGCTATCCTCACTTCTATCCCCTGTATTATAAAAGTCTTTGCTCTCTGGCTCCTGCCTTGCTGCTACACCAAGCCTGGAGTAATCTCAGTGCCATGCCACCACTCAGAATTATGCCACAGCTGACATGTTTGTTTTTTTTTTGGTGGAAATTTCTAGAAGTAGGCATTCACAGTTCATGAAAATGTTCTTTGCACTCTTACCTCCAATCCCTCACCTCTGAGTGAATCCTAATTCAGTCCACCGAACGTTTGTACAACCAAGATTCCCAACTCATCCATCATCCTTCTCCTTTCCTATTATATCCACTTCACTCTTAAGTTCAATTGACAACTTGACAGCACTTGCCAGTTTTGACCATGACTGCCTTCTTGAGGTTGTTTGTCCTTGGCTTTCTCTATTACTCTTATAGTTTCTTTCTTCTTCTCCTTCTCTCTTGATTGTCCTCCCTCTGTGCCCATTTCTAAAATGTTGGTGCTTTCTTACTATTTAGTCTTCTGCTCTTTTTTTTCTTAACCCTAAAGTTTCTACCTGTGCTGTCTCTGCCACCCCTTGAATAATTATTTACATTAGAGATGTCTTCCAAATTTATGATCCCCCTCCCACTAGCTTGTGAGGTCCAGATAGGTATCTCACTGCTATGCACTGACATAAGGGACTAATATTGACCCCAGATGCAACCTGTTATAAATTTAACACATTATTTCCCTACCATCTTTCCAAATTTGCTTTGTTCCCATTTTTTTTTTTTTGGTAACCCTCATTGTATGTCTTGATTCTGTTTCATTCTTTTGAACCTTCCTCCCATAGCCTTCTTCTAGCCATCAACATTTATTGCCTGGCCTAATACAGTCCTTCTTAAGCTGCTTTCTGGGTATCTACTCCTATCTGTATCTCATTTAATATCCAAACTGTCATCCTTCTAAAAGAAAAATCTGATCATGTCATTCTCTTGCTCAAAGCCTTTTACTTCCTCTGCATTGCCCTTAGTAAAAATCTATTTTTTGGCATTGCCTGCGACAATCCTTCAAAATCTAACACAGCATATACTTGTCGAATCAATGAATGACTAATTTAAGAGTGTGAATGAGAAGCTGTGACGGAGTAATGGTGGCATAAATGCAGGAGAGCTCCAGGAGCAGCATCCTGGCAGAATGAACTTTGTCTTGTTTTGTATTATCATTAATATATTCAAGTACTTCCTTAGCTGGGAGATATTTGAAGTTTAGTGCTTTATCAGCAAACATGCACGTTGTCCTTCCTACCTGTAAGAGGCTGGCCATTAGAGTGCCTCTTACAACACTGTGTGCAGTGTCCCATGCCCAGGAACAGATGTGTTGTTGGGGAGGTTTATTCATTCACAGATTTTAATAATTTAAACCAATGAGAGTTTTATGTGCTGAAGCATTTTGAAATGTAAGCAGAAACTGTGTCTTTTAGTTTCCACCTCCCCACATCATGAGTCATGAGGTCCTTACAGGAGCTAAAATGTCTTTTGGAGAATAGGATACCATTTCTCCATCTCTTCCCTAGTGTCCTTAAATTTACTTTCAAGATGAAAAAAATATATATTCAATTTCATCCCATTTTACTGTGATTGATGAAATTAATTTGTCAGTGTGGCTAATGGTCTTGCAAATCAAATAATTTCCTTGGTTTAGTAACTCTGGTTGAAGAAAAATATGAAGAAGGAGTTTTAACCTCCTGGCTTTATTTACTATATTTGGAGACATCTCTAGGGGCTTCCTGTCAGATTATGTGTCTTGAAAGTATTTGTGACTAATTATGGGCAATGGAAGCTCAGGTTCAGGTTTTGAAAAATGTTGAGAGGAGGGAACATCAACAGACATATTTTATTGTGTCTCCTTTTAAAATACATTTTCTGGAAAATTGTCTTTATAGGCAAAAAGTGGGTCTGGTGTGTTATTATTTGTTTTGCTTTTGACAGCAGATTCTGTGTTTCACATCCCTCAGGTTAGAGGGAAGACAGAGAGGCAGTTTGTGGGCATTTGTGAGCCTTTGCTAGAGCCAGCTGGATCCTGGCTATCCATGTTCAATTATCCTATGGTATATGTTCAGCCCAAAATAGTTTTCATAAAGAAGCAGATTGAATTTCACTGTGAACATTTTCATCAATTCCTGGAATCTCAGAATGTCATTAATTAGCAGTTGGAAGTGTTGTGCTATGTGTCAGGAGCAATTTAATGAATTGAAATAGTATTAACTTTGACTTTTTTTTTTTATTCCTAAGACATTTACATTTTATTTACTCTTTAAGTGGGCTTAAGCAAGCCTTTTTTTTTTTTAGAGTGGAAATCATTGAACAAAATATTTGTTTGCTTCAAAGGTATGTTTATTTTATTGCTTTGAATTGCATAGGGAAAAATTGTACTTTGATCCAAATGTTAATTGAATGCTGAAGAATTGTTTCTGAAAATTTGACTATTTTTAACCACCTTGATATAAGCTCTAATTAAAATAACCACATATGACATTTACCTTTATTTTCATTAACTCAAAATTAAGAAGCATGTTATAGATATAATTTTCCACTATTCATGCAATATTGCACTTTCTCTATTTCCATGAGGTATTTTATGTTTGATTACATTTATGTTGAAATGATTTTTCTTCCTCTTGTATCAAAAGCATTAGTTATGACATGTTACTAATGAATGTAAGCATAAAGGAGAGACATTTTTATTAAATTCTAAGCATTAGATTTTATTCAGTACCTTTGGGTTGTTAGCTTTTTAAAAAACATCATCATGAACCAAAGTAATTAGGTATTTTGCTGAGTGCCTTCAGTGGGTCAGCCCTGTGCTAAGCTATGTATGCTACATATGTTATTGCATTAAACCATATAAGAGCCCTATAACGTACTATCTCTCCACTTTCCATAGAACACAGCTAAGGCACAAAGAGATTGAGTACTTAACCCAGGTTTGCATATTGATGTATTTGGGATCATAGACCTTTGACATAAGTGATAAATGCTCCGCAAACCTATTCACCAGCTTAATGCTTCTTATTTTTATGGGTCTTTAAATCTTAAATAGAGGCTATTTTTGCCTAGTTGAAAAAGATTCCATATTTGATAAACAGTGGTACCAATGAAGTAGATGTCAAACAATAATAGAGGACAAACTGGCTAAGACCAGTGTCTGGTTATAATCAGAGTAACAGAAAAGATAAAATCCTCAGTACAAGGAAAAGGAGATCATTGTACCCAAAGAGGCATGACCACTAAACTCACAATTAATAGAAATAATTTAGGAGCTTTGGATTGCAACATGCTCTATCTGTTATGCCTGTTTCATCTGTCTATTTGCTTGTGAACATAATCAAAAGTCAAATAGCTATCCACCTGTTTCTTGGTTGAAGAAACTATCATAATTGTAGAAAATTTAGGATCCAAGCTGGGAATTAAGTTTGGAGCTTTGCACTTTGCATGCATTTGAGTTGACCCAACTCTCTATAATATACTCCCCAAACATTTGAGAACAGGAATCTCATTGATTGAAGCAAGAGTTATCCACACTTCCAGTTTTTAGAAGAATGTTGGAGAATGGAATTGTGGTCTATTCCATAGTAAGAAAATTAATCTTTTTTAATTATTGAAAGCACCATATGTCCAAACTCTGAACTGATATCAACAGTTAATGAAAAATAATAAAGATCTTTTGATGTATCAACCTAACAAGAGTTTTAAGATATCTGTGCTTTAGAACATAAAGGAAATCATAGATCATAAAACTTTGAGACTTTCAACAATACTTTGGCAGCTTAATTATTCTATTTCCTCCTTGTCTTCCTGGCAAACTCCTACTTACCTGCAAGACCCAGCTTAAAAATGTCCTCATTTATGAATTCTCCCTCAACTACTTGCTCACTGTTCCCTCCTCTGAGCTCCCATCAGAATTAAGCCCTCCCAGATGTCCCCTACACTATTTAATGACCAGCCTTCCTGGGCATCTGCTCTGCTGAGCTGGGAGTGCCTGGGGAGGAGTGGGATTTATTTCAGAATCTGCAGGGTATGGTACAGTGCCTGGAACATAAAAGACACTCAGTGTTTGTTGAACAAATGCATCAGTGACACAAGGTAACCAATGTGTGTGTGTACTGGAGACAATCATATCAAAAAAGAGAGAGAAAAGGAAGGGGAAGTTGGTTTCCCAGAAGAATTCAAAGACAGAAGAATCCCATTACTGATTAATCTCTATTTTAAAGGAAACAGGGTGATTCCTCGTGGCAATGTGCTCCTGGCACCATGTGACCCTCAGAAGGAGTTTCTTTGATTGAAGCTTCACTAAAAGAGTTTTGATGTTCTGCTCAGGGACTTTCCCAGCACTTTTCCAGATAGCCTAACAGACCGACTCTCCCTCCTTTCTTGTTATGATCTTTGATTAAGCCTTTTGGATATTCTAATCCTGACAGCCTTTAACGGAGCACAGTTGAGGCTTCCAGGTGGGAGTGCCGGAATTCACGGCTGCTGCGTCCATATCATCCCCCACCTCTCTCGATGCCTCCCTAAATCCCTATAACCATCTATCCCTTTTAGATTCTACTGTCTGTCTTCTCTTTAGGACCCTTGAATTCTGACATTCAGCTTCCAAATGCTCCTTTTTTGTTACTTTCTCAAGTTTCTTTAATCTCTGGGCATCCTCTGAGGGAAGGAGCTGTGGGGTCCATTGTAACATTTCCTACAAGTTTTTTTAAATGAGGACTGCTATTTCTTTTCACTTGTGAGCCATAATTGGTGGTATTTAATTGCTACCATAAAGAGGAAGGATAGAATCAAAGGAAAAGGAATTTTAAAATACCATTGGCAAATGATTTAGAATCACCAAATTATCAAAACAATAATTAAATACAAACTGAATTTCATCCTCATTATACAAATACTCAGCAAATCACAGACTGTGTAGCCGCCAGGGTTGACGCTTCCGATCCAGAGGTCTGCAGCTGTACTGCCCCCACGCAGACTCTTGTAGGCCCAGCTGCCTCAGGCTGTGGCCCACATTCTTTCCTGAGCTGCAGAGCAAATGGAACAAAAAAGTTTGGGAAAGAAAATAACTTGGATCCTCAGAACTGGCCAATAGAAATTAAAATCCTGAGGAAGTCCTCTGAACCCAAATCTATGGATAAAGAAATTTTTAAGAATATATATATGGCAGTTCCTAAACATGGATCTTTTGCCATGATCCAGTGAATGAAGACTCCTGGTTTAGTCCCGATACAGTTGAGTAACTCAATTTTATTATTCAGCTGACCATATAATTTTATCTGAGGCGCTCCATCTCTGTCATCTTCAGTGATCATAATAGTTCCTAAGAGTGATGAAGTTCAATACCTCTGTGATCCTATTGGTGAGAGCATTCAGGATGTGCAGCATAGAGATGAATGGAGATTATCTTTTCTCTCCAGGGGCCTTGAGTGAGGAGTGAAATATTTACAACTACATGAATGCAAAGCAAAAACAAATGAAGAATGAAAAGAGAGGAGAAACAGAAAACAATAAGCCTGGAGGGAGAAGATTATATTGTGTGGGAGTACCAATACCAGCAGGGAAAAAATAGAAAAGTCAATAGTCAACACAAGAAGTTTGTGCTGTGTGTCACTGAGAGCCTGATGGATGGAATGTGAGCTAATGATTACAAAAAGAATTTCAGTTTGCCTCAAGTAGCCATCTACACCTCTTGTTGTTTTTGATTATGAAGTGGTACATTATTGCATTGATATTTCCTTTTGCTTTCTATTGGTTCACATAGATTTGTATTACCAGGTTATTATGTGAGGTTGTTATGTGATTCTGAGGCCTGCTTTAAAGAAGTTTAAGGTTAAAAAAAAAAAAAAAGGAAACCTTTTGAATTAGTGTTTTCATTTTCTTTGGCTAAATACCCAGAAGTGGAATTACTAAATTGTATGGTACTTCTATTTCAGTTTTATTGCAGCATTATTTACAATGGCATGATGAAGGGACTAACAAGATGTGGCATATATATACAAGGGAATATTAATGGAATATTACTCAGCTACACAAAAAAAGACTGAGATCATGCCATTCACAACAACATGGATGGACCTGGAGTGTTTTATGCTAGATGGAATAAGTCAGACAGAAAGACAAGTACCAGAGGTTTCACTTATATGTGGAATCAAAACAACAAAACAAATGAATGAACTAATAAACAAAGACATAGACTCATAACTATAGAGAACAAACTGGTGGTTTCCAGGGGGTAGAGGAGCTGAGGAGCAGATGAAAGAGGTGATAGGCCTGAAGAGGTAGAAATTTACAGTTATAAAATAAATATGTCATGGTGATGAAAAGTACAGCATTGGAAATATAGTCAATAATACTATAATGACTTTGTATGGTGACACAGATAGTAATTAAACTTACGGTGAGCATTTTGTTATGTATATAATTATTGAATCACTATATTATACACCTGAAACTAATATAATATTCTGAGTCAACTACGCTTCAATTAAAAATTTTAGAAAGGAACAAAAAAGTAGAAACTTATAGATAAATATATATGAATTAATGTGGATTAATATTTTGAAAAATAATATTGGGAATGCCAAAGATAAGTTTGATGGTTAAATAGATGGTGTTTTTAGTGTTTGTTTTTTAAAGAATTGCTATTGATTTTCAGATTATAAGTTAAAATATTTTTACATTTTTCCATTTTTTCCTGGAAAACACACATAACGTACAGTTTATCTTAATCATTTTTAAGTGTCTAGTTCAGCATTAATACATTCATATTGTTGTGCAACCATCTCCACTATCCAACTCCAGAATGTTTTTTATCTTGCAAAACTGAAACCCTATACTTATTAAGCAATAACTCCTCATTCCCTCCTTCCCCCAGCTGGTGGCACCCACCATTCTACATTATGTCTGTGTGATTATGACTGCTCCAAGTCCCTCATATCAGTGGAATCATATGGTATTTGTCTTTTCTTGACTGACCTAGTTCACTTAGCATAATGTCCTCAAGCTTCATCCATGTTGTGGCACAGAGCAGGATTTCCTTCTTTTATTAAGGTTGAATAGTATGCCATTTTATGTATATACCACATTTTGTTTATTCATTTGTCCATCCAGTGATGGACACAAATTGTCTCCACATTTTAGCTATTGTGAATAATGCAGCTTGAACATGAAAACAGATATATCTCTTCCAGATCCTGCTTTCAGTTTTCTTTTGGTTATAAACCTGGAATAGGAATTGCTGGATCATGTGGTCATTCTATTTTAAAATATTTGAGGAGCCACCATACTGTTTTCCACAATGGCTATACCATTTTGCATTCATATTAACAATGCACAAGGATTCCTTTCTTCATATCCTTGCCAAAATTTTTTTTTCTGTTTTTTTTTTTCTTAATAGTCATTCTAATGGGTCTGAGGTGGTCTCACATTATAGTTTTGACTTGCATTTCCCCAGTGATTAGTGATGTCTAGCATCTTTCCAGGTGCTTATTGGTCACTTACATATTTTCTTTAGAGAAATGTCTATTCAAATTCTTTGGCCATTTTTGAATCAGGTTGTTTGATTTTAAAATTTTCACGGAGTCCAATTTGTTTACCTTTTCTTTTGTTGTCTACGCCTTTGGCATCATATACAAGAAATGTAATACTGTGAAGCTTTTGTTTTCTATTGTCTTTTAAGAGTTTTTTATATTTTCGGGTCTTACATTTAGGTCATGGATCCATTTTAGGTTGATTTTTGTATACAGTGTTAGGTAAGAGTCCAACTTCATTCATTTGCATCTCTGGATATCCAGTTTTCCTATAACTATTTGCTGAAAATACTATCTTTTCCCTGTTGAATGGTCTTGACATCCTTTATCAAAAGTCATTTGACTGCATATGCAAGGGTATATTTTTGGAGTCTATTCTATATCCTTGGCATTTATGTCTCTTTTTATGCCAGTATCACACTATTTTGATTAGTGTAGTTTTGTAGTAAGTTGAAATCAGGAAGTGTGAGAATTCCAATTTTGTTCTTCTTTCAGGATTATTTTGGCTATTTGGGGTCCCTTACAATTCCATGTGAAGCTTAGGATGATTTGTCCTATTATTGTAAGAAATGTCTTTGGGATTTTGATAGGGATTGCATTGAATCTTAGGATTGCTTTGGCTAGTATTGACATCTTAACACTGTTAGGTCCTCCAACCCATAAATAAATGCTTTTCATTTGTTTATGTCTTGTTTAATTTCTTTCAAAAATGTTTTGTAATTTTCATTGAACAAGTCTTTCACCTCCTTTGTTCAGTTATTAGGGAGGAAATTATTTTTGGTGGTATTACAAATGGAAATAATTTTTTTCAGTTGTCAAATTCTTTTTTTTTTAATTTAAATTTGCCAACATATAGTATAACACCCAGTGCTCATCTTACCATGTGCCCTCCTTAATGCCTATCCCCCAATTGCCCTGCCCTCCCACCCCCACCTCTCCTTCTGCAACCCTTTGTTTGTTTCCCAGAGTTAGGAGTCTTTCATGGTTTGTCTTCCTCTTTAAGTTTTCTCCACTCAGTTTTCCCCCCTTCCTTATGGTCCCTTTCACTGTTTCTAATATTCCACATATGAGTGAAACCATATGATAATTATCTTTCTCTGATTGACTTATTTCACTCAGCATAATACCCTCCAGTTCCAACCGCATTGATGTAAATGGTAGGTATTCATTGGAAATTGTTTTTTAATCTCCCTTTCAGGTTGTTCATTGTTAGTGTTTAGAAATGCAGTTGATTTTTGTGTGTTGACTTTTTATCCTGCTACTTTGCTGGATTTTTTTTGTTAATTCTAACTTTTTTGCATGGAATCTTTAGAGTTTTCTGTGCATAAGATAATGACATGTGAACAGAGATATTTTTACTACTTCCTTTCTAATTTAGATGCCTTTTATTTCTTTTTCTTGCTAATTTCTCTGACTAGTGGTTCCTGTACTATATTTTTAATCCTCTCCATTTTATTGAGAAATAATTGACTTACATTACTGTGAAATTTAAGGTGTACAGCATGATGGTTTAATTCACAAATATTGTGAAATTATTACCTAATAGGTTTAGTTAACACTCATCGTCTCATATAGATACAAAGAAAAGAAAAGAAAAAATACTTCTTGTGTTGAGAACTCTAGGGATCTACTCTCTAACAATTTTCTTGTATACCATAGAGCAATGGTGGCTATAGACACCGTTATATCTGTAGTACTTATATATCTTACAACTGGAAGTTTGTACCTTTTGACCACCTTTCTCCAATTCTCTCTCTTCCCACACTCCACCTCTAATAACCACAAATCTGCAAACCTCTTTTTCTTTGAGTTTGGTGCCTTTTTATTTTCATATTCCACCTCTAAGTGAGATCATGTAGTATTTGTCTTTCTCTAACTTATTTCATTCAGCATAATGCCTTCAAAGTCCATCTATGTTGTCACCAGTGGTAGGATTTCTTCATTTTTTATGGCTGAACAATTAATTTTCCCTTGTACATGTGTACCACAACTTGTTTATCCATTCATCTGGTGATGGACATTTAGGTCGTTTTCATGTCTTTGCTATTGTATATAATGTTACTGTAAACATCAAGGTGTAGATATTCTTTTCAAGTTAGTGCTTTTATTTCCTTTGGATATATTTCTAAAAGTGGAATTGCTAAATCATATGGCAGTTCTATTTTAATTTTTAAAGGAGCCTCCATACTGTTTTCCATAATGGCTCTACCATTTATAATCCCACCACCAGCACACAAGGATTACCTTTCCTCCATATCCAAGCCAGAATTACCTCTTATCTTCTTGTTGATGTAGTCTAACAAGCATAAGGTGGTTTTAATTTGCATTTCCCTAATGACTAGTGATGTTGGGCATATCTTTATATACCTGTAGCCATTCATACATTTTCTTTGGAAAAATGCCTATTCAGATTCTTTGTCTATTTTCCACTCACAAAAACTAGCTCAAAATAGATTAGATTTAAAAGTAAGACATGGAACTTCTAGAAGAAAACAGGAAAAATACTCCTTGAGATGGCTCTTGGTTGTGATGTTTTTGGAAATCCCACCTAAAGTACAAGCAATAAAATAAAAAATAAGCGGGTAGGACTATGTCACATTAAGAAGGTTGCACAGCAAAAGAAACCATTAGCAAAGTGAAAAGTCAACCCACAGAACGGGGAAAAATATTTGTAAATATATTTATGATAGAGGATTAATATCTAGAATATATAAAGAACTCATACAATTCAACAGCAAAAAACCAATACTTTGTTGAATAGAAGTGGCAACAGTGGGTATCTTTGCATTGTTTCTGATCTTAGAGAAAAAACTTTCTGATTTTCACCATTAGTATGACGTTTGCTGTAGGTTTTTCATATATGGCTTTTATTATGTTGAAGTATATGAATGCTCAATTTTGAATGTTATAATGTCTCTGAAGGCCTGATTTCAGAATAGGTAGCTTTATTGAGTAGAAGGCAATAACAGAAGCAACAGTAATATTAGTAATCATGATTGCTCATGATTATGTTTTTGGGTCTTAGTATGGTCTCAGGCACATACTTAATGCTCAGTAATGATAATGATGTAGAGAGTGAGGATAATTATGTCTGATAGACCATGGGCTGATTCATAACTCTTCTGTTTTCTGGATATCTGATTGGAACAAGGTGTCATCGATTTCCTGTCTGTGGAATTTCCCTCAAAAAGTTGTATGTGTACTTTCAAAGTTTCAGGTTGTTTCTCCATCCACACCTGCAATGCATATATGAAGAGTGCATTACTTTCCTTTGCTTCTTAAGTAGAGGGAGGAGGAAATTATTTCCTTGGATTAGATACCACATTCCCATTTAGCTCCCTTTTCCCATTGCCCCATGAACACCTTTTTAGGGGACTAGCCAATTTTATTTTGTTCTGAGCTTTTTGTCTCTTCTCAAGTTTAGTGAAGTTTTAACTCACTTGTCCAGGCTGTCACATGTATTTTCAGGCAATGTCACACACAAGTTAGTAGATATACATGAATACAAACAAGAGGGTGAGAAGATGAAGATACATTCTACCATATACTTGCTCCTCCACAGGTCAGGCTCCTTTTCATCTGAGGCACGGAGGGTATGAGGACAT
Source organism: Nyctereutes procyonoides (assembly GCF_905146905.1). Classification (NCBI taxonomy): domain Eukaryota; kingdom Metazoa; phylum Chordata; class Mammalia; order Carnivora; family Canidae; genus Nyctereutes; species Nyctereutes procyonoides. The sequence goes on along the minus strand of NW_026575052.1, from coordinate 70,375,369 downwards.
GGGCACTGGCCACGGCAGGGCTACAATCATGCGTGGGGGAGATGGAAGTAATTATTTTCACCTTAGTGCTGGTTGATTTAGACTAGTCTTCAGTGTTCCCATACCATCTGAATAGGACTGGAGGTCAAGTTAATAAAGAATTTGTGATATCCTAAAGTTGCATCAACATACACTGAGATGGAAATGTTCAGTAATGATCAAAAAGTGATTGGAATGGACAGTAGTGCAAAAGTTGAATTCTAGCAGCTGCAGTTGAATGTTTACACTATTGTCCAAAGATTTTTTAAAAGACCTTTTGCCAACAATAAGGAGAAGCCTTATTGCAATAAGCAATAAGAACCAAAACAAGTAGCAAATTGGAATGAAAAAAATGAGTCAAAGGTTAATAGTAAGACCAAGGCTCTGCATATACTTATGTTGAGGCTTTTTACCAGTTGGTAAATAAACAAAAGCTACAGAGTTGAATAAGTATCCACTTCCAAAGCTGATCTAGTCCCAAATTCAGTCACTAAAACTTTAATGTGATTTTTAAAAATTTAATTGGGCAAGCCATGTACTTTGAACTTCCTTATTAACACATTGCAGTGTTAGTAATGATAAACACTGTAGAACAGCTGGATAGAAAACTCTTTCCCTTATTTTCTCTTTTCCTTCTTTTATCGCTTTTTTCCAACCCCAGAAATATGCATTAAACATTAGAATAAAAAGCATTCACTTACTCTCTTACCTAACATTTGCAACTTTCAAATTCCCATGCCTTATCAGGGTTACTCAGTAATTTAATTTTTTGAATATTTCCAGTAAGGGAGAATTTGAAGGTGACTTGCAGAAAAAAATGTGGCTAATGACAAGTAGATGGCAGTTAAATTTCTTTAATTAACAATGATTTCACTATTATTCTACTCTGTAGGAGATTGGAGTCAGATGACAAGTTGGAAATCATGTATTGTAAGAGAAAACTGGGTCCTTCCCCAAAAGACTTTCACAGCTTCTTGTAATATTTAAAGAATAGCTTTTATTTATGACAGTGATCTTGACATTCAGACAAACAGATGATAGTTTAATCAAATTTATCATGATGTGATTTCCTCCAGGCACCACTTAACAGCAAAGAACAATAACCTGTTTTTCAACCCCAATGTTAACTGGAAGTTCATTCAACAAATATTTAGGTTCACGGAAGCCATTTGACAGCAGAGGCAGGGTTATCACTCTGTGCTCATGTGGCCTCTCTGGCAACATGCCATTCTTAACTCTTATCTCTGTTAGTCATTCTTTCAGCAAACATTCATCCAGAGCCAATCCTGTGCTAAGCAGAAGAGATAGAGAGGTAGTCATGCAGAATCCTACTCCTTAGGACCTTATGGATTAGCTGGTAGATGCAGGAATATTCAGAGTACTGTGGGAACACAGAGAAGCAGGGAATAGTTAGATATTGGGGAGAAAGGGTGGTCAAAAATGGTTTCTAAAAAGAGATGGATAAATAGATTGGTAAGTGAGTGGGAATAGGCTGAACATGTTTGTAATGCCCCCTGAAAATTACAGTGGAGGATGAGAGAAGATTGGATAAGACAGGCATGTCACATGAAGAAGCTTTGGGGAGACAGAAGGGTTCCAAGCAAGACAGTGATATGATCAAGTTTGCACATGCCTGGTGAGAGGTGCTAACGCCTCAACTAAGGACATATTTACACTCTACCAGGAAAGAATTGGAAGGGCAGAGTAACTGACTGTGAGTAAAGGAGAAGAAGGACACTAGGACCGCTTGAGAAAAGAAAAGGCTGGTGATGAATTGGGGTGGGGATGGCATTTTAATGCCTTTCTCCCTTCTGTAGTTCCCTGACATAAAAGTGTATACATAAGAACAAATTTGAATGAGACATAAAGCACTGCTTTGGTAATAATCAGGTAAGTAAGTACCTTACACAAAATAAGCCCAGACACAAGGCCTAAGTCTGAGACTCCAAGAAAGGTTTTCTCCTTCCTCCTTGAACAGGGATGGCTGAATCTAGGAGGCAGATACTGGGTCTTCTTCGTCGTCGTCGTCTTCTTCTTCTTTTTAAGATTTTATTTATTCATTTAAGAAAAAGAGAGAAGAGATAGAAAGAGAGAGAGAGAGAACATGAACAGGGGGGAGAGGCAGAGGGAGAAGCAGACTCCCCATTGAGCAGGGAGCCTGACATGGGCCTGGATCCCAAGACTCAGAGAACATGACCTGAACCGAAGGCAGATGCTTAACCATCTGAGCCACCCAGGTGCACCAAAGATGGATCTTCCAGTAGAGGAGATGAGAATAAGTGGGATGGCTGGTTACCCCCAGGGAGTACTAACCTTGGAAGAGCAAGATATGGGAGAAAAGTTTTCTCTGAAGTAAAAAGTGATAATGATCTGAGTGAAGCCTCATTTTGTCTCCAAAAACAGTAGCCCACTACTTTCTCAAAATGGGTCTCAATTAGTATTTCAAGAGCTTACCAATAAGATTTGTAAATTTTCTGTCAAAGCAGTAAGGAGGTGGAACAATGCAGCAGGGACATTATGTCTTCTTTGGTCAGAGGTACAAGCATAAGGACAGTGACAGAAGCATGTTCCTTTTCACATAGCCACCCCCAGCACTGGACACAGTGACTCTGGAGGCTCTGACACAACCAGGAAGAAACATGGCAGGGATTTTTGCTCTGAAGAGAAAGAGTTGCGTAGGAAGTCATCAGAATGTTGGTTGTAGTGAAGCTTGGGAATGGGGGAGGTCACTGAAGAAGAATATTTCATGAATAAGAAAGGAAGTTTGTTGAGGATGGAACATGGAAGCACCAGTATTTAAGGGATAGATCAAAGAAATAGTGTCTCAAAAAGTAATTAAAAGCAGGAAAAAGAAAAACATCATCACTGAATCCAAGAGATGAGAAAGTATCAAAAAGTGTCAAGAAGAAAGGGATAATCCAGAAGGCAAAGTGCTGTGGACAGATCAAAAGTGCCCATTGAAGTTTTCAAGTGGGGACCACAGGTAACTGTTATAGTGTTGATGGATAGTTGGAAAGAGAAGACAGATTCTGTGTACATCTAAGTAAAGAAGAGAGGAAAAGTCTGGAAATGCTGGGGGCAGTAGGGATAAAAGAAGGAGCAAAGTTCTCTGATGGCTGGGAAAAGTGGATGGGAGCTGGAGTCTCACCTGTACCATCCGCCTTCTTGTCTCAGGGACTTGACATCTGTGATCGAACTTCTGATTCTTTAACCTGCCAACTCCTGCTCATCTTACATGTCACTTCCTCAAAGAACATTCCCCAGAAACCTCAATCTAAATTAAGAACTTCTATTTTATTCTTTCATCAACACCATACATCTATTCTTGAATTTCAGAGCACTTGCCGCTGTTGGCATTTACATAACTTTCTTTATACTTATTTGTTCAATGCTTGCCTCTCTTACTAGACCAAAAGCTACACGTGAGCAAGGATCACACCTGGTTTTGCTCATGATTATGTTATGTTTTTGTGTCTTAGTATGGCCTCAGGCACATACTTAATGCTCAATAAATATTGGTTGAATCCATCAATAAAATTTCTCGGACTACTCCTATCTACTAAAATATACTTTTATTTTAATGTTCAGGAACAAAGGTATATTTGTGATATTTGTGAACTCCTTAAGGAAGTATAAGCTGCCATTTTAAGAATATAGGAAAAATTAGTCCTGATTTTTTTAACATAGCATTTGACCTTCACTGCGTTCAGTATTATAAGAGATGCGGGGTTGAAAAAAAATACCTGAATATGTCTCTTTACTATTTAGCCCAGAAATGGGTTAATTCAAGGATCATTGACTTGCCCATGGGCAGTCTGGGGCTGAATTTGCCTGGAGCAGAAGGTGATGCAGGTTTGCCTGGAATTTCTGGAGCTACACAGAACTATAGCAAACAATCTTCCAGAACCATCCCAGAGAGGTCAGTGAGTATTGATCCCAGCGGTGAGCTGTTCCCACTGCTAGGGGCTGGGTGTCCTCAGCTGAACAATGAGTAACCCCTCATTCCCACAGAATTTCAAGTCTGGTGAGGACTTAGGGTAATGGAGAAGGAGGTGAGCCAGCAAATGTGCTTTATCAAAGGAGTGGGATTGATTGCTACTACATTATTCTTTCATTCCAGCTCTCTCACTGGTTTTGCTTTAATGACTTTGGAGTCTAAGAAGCTCTATTCAGAACACCGGAGCACATTTGGTTCTGACATATGCAATCAGTGCATGCCATGGGAACTCGACTCCCTTTAAACTCAAAATTAATTATAGGCATTTATATTTTCAGAAACCAAAATGGGTAATCAGACTTAATTAACTGGTAATCAATCAATGCTTCTCTTCCTCACCTTGTACAATGGCAAATGAGTGAAGATAATTTTGATTCTGAGATTAAAAACCCTTTGGAGACTGGGGAGAATCATTCTAACATTATGCATACGGAACCTGATGTGTGGTTTCCACTATTGTTAATGACATATGGTAGGTGCATGGCCATCTTTCTCATGCTCCAAACCCACTCCTGCTAGTGGTTTTCATGTCTTCTGTGCCAGAGGCTGTACTAAAATTTACAAATCCCATTTTTCAAGTAGGTACACCCTGGAAGAGTCTTGATACTTGCTATCTTTCTTGTTCAGGCTGCAGTTGAGTTAAATTGAGTTGAGTTACATATTGTTTACGATTGTTTCAAAGATCCTTTCCATCTAAGCTTAATTTTCACCAACTACTTACTAATAGGTAAAATTCAGTGAGTTCAGATATATGGTGCTGGAAGGGAAAAAGACAGGAGCTGGTGACATATCACAAGAACAGTAGCAAAACATTGCTACATTAGCTTCCAAGGATGGAGAAGACCCTTTGAAGAAAGTTATTATATTTTAGCAGCAATCTAAAATGTTATTTTCTAAAAGAAAGTTATGATATAGTAGCACCAATCTAAAATGTTTCTAAGAGATCATAAAAGTTCTCATTTCAAGAAAAAAAAATTGTAACTATGTTAAAAAAAGAAGTCGATTTTCAGTGATCTTTTTGAGTAAATGGTAGTAGCTTCCCTCTTATTCACCACTGTGTCAATCTAGATCCTCTAGAGTCTCCATATGCACAGGCCTTCCCAATTTCCCCAAATAAATTGAAGACAGGACTAGCTTCTGTGCACAGATTGCCGTTGTGTGTCTCCAGAGTCCCCCAAGAGCCCATCTCTTTTTCCAATGTCATGAAACTCAATGGACTGGGAAGCCTGATAGAATTAAGAAATACACTGGTTATAGAACACAAGTCAACTTTTTATGACTGGCAATATTAGTGCTGCACATTCAAGGTACTTCTAGTCAAGTTTGAGGCACATCCTTAATATGACAACATAAATTAGCATATTATCAACCCAACATTCTTTTGATGATGTCTTTCTCTCTTTCAAGCCCTTCATTACTTTGATAGAAATCTTTGAGTTTTTCAAAGTTTGAAGGAAGTGTACTCTGTAAGAGCTGACATATTATTGTAGTGATGGCACCTGGTACAATATGTAATGTAATGATGCCACCCAGTCTTTCTTATGCCACTGTTAGATCTACTCCAGAGATGGTTTCCTTTTTTTTTTTTTTAATTTTTTTATTGGAGTTCAATTTGCCAACCTTTAGCATAACACCAGTGTTCATCCCGCCAAGTGCCCCACTCAGTGCCCATCACCCAGTCACCCCAATCCCCTGCCTACCTCCCTTTCCACTACCCCTTGTTCGTTTCCCAGAGTTAGGTGTCCAGAGATGGTTTCCAAAGACATAGCCTTGCCTCCTATGTAGTGTAAGTTGAATAAGCTTTCTCCTCCTTCAAATTACCTAATTTGTAGTTTCTGCAGTGAATTGTAGGACCTAGTTGTTTCTCCGCTTTATACGGTGTGTTTTTGAACCACTTCCTTGTGCTAGAGGTTTTGATTTAGGAAATGCAGGCAAACTTTTAATATTAGTGTGAGTAAGATACAATTGGAAAAATACATGTCTTACTACCAAATCCCCTAAATCATATTACTCTAATTCAGGCTGTTAATTTGTGGAGGGTAATGGTGCTTCTTGATGATACTTTGTAATGTTTATGATGTTATATATGGCAACCCTGGCCACTGTACAAAAGATAAAATTGAAAAAAAATTTTAAATTGAAAATTTTAAGGGCTAAACAAAATAGACTTTATTTCCCAGTCACATGCTGTGTGTTCCTGATTAGTGGATAATACCCTTCCAAGTAGTAATTTAGAGGCTCTGCTTTTTCTCTTCTTGTGGCCATGTTACCATGAAAGAGGAAAAGGCTCAAGGGATCCCATGTATTCAAGGACCAGACTTGCAAGCAGCACACATAATTTCTGACTCAATTTCCTTGGCCAGAATTAAGTCACATGAATAGAAACTGAGACTGGAGTCCAGCCGTGGAAGACACAGCTGTAGTCCATGGCCAGCCTGTCTCCGTCACGATTGTTTCCTCTTTTCCTTTATATCCTCTCCATTCATTTGCAATTTGTCTTTTTTACTTCTAAAATGTAAAACTTGGCAGAGTAGCCCAAGTGTTGAAAATTTAAGAAAGCTTTTAGAAATACACAATCTGTCAAATTTTATGAATTTTAAACTATGCGAATTTAAAAAGTGTGATTTAAATGTTAGTAAATATTAGCAGAATCTCATTTTATGTGTAAAATTTGAAAAAGCCAAAATATACCAAATTTAAAACTAATCTAAAATGTATAATTTCAAAGTTGGCTGGCAAAAAGAATCGTAAAGTATTTCTGCCATTGACACAGTGGATGCTCTCTACCTTATGCAGTAGCAGAAATAGCCACCATCTTCGGTTGGTATGACATCAGTCATAAAATTCTTTATGTGCCTTTGAGCTTCTGATGATTATTTTAATGACTGATGTCCTTTCATCTTAATGTCCATGGTAATTCTAATTTAAAATCTTTTTTATATTCTAAAACAATCTTAAAGACTCATCAAATGGTGGTATTAGGGACAGTGTTGGAAATGTGCTTAAAAGTCAATACCATTGAAATGGAAAGTGAACAATAGTAATCAGGAGGTGAAGAGAATAAAAAGATACAAAGGAAGAACAGAAGGAAAAGATTAGCTAACATTTGTGAGTACTGTTCTAAGCCCTTGTGTTGTATTGATTCTTTTAATCCTCACACTAACCCTCTGAGGTAGGTAGGAAGTTACTATTATCACTCTCATTTTATAATACTCTGGGTAGAAGGCCACACGCTGCCATATTGTGCCATGCTATGGTGTCAATTTAGAATGAACAGTCTATCAACTATTAGGGATATTGCAGAAAAGAATTCTGTAAGAATTCATAACAGAATGATAGCAATCTTTTCACCCTACCCCGTTCTAGAATTAATCCTTTAGGATAATTAACAATTGTTTGTTGTGATAATATAATTCCTCAGAAACTCATCTCTCGTATACAAGCAGCTGCCTTCTAACTTTCTTTGTATACAACCAAGAAGACACACCCTTGTGGGTTCTTTATATTTACCGTTTCTAGCTTCCCTTCCTTCTGTGTCCTCCTGTCAACAGCCTGTTTCACTCCCATCAGTGGAGTAGTTTTATTTTTAATTCCTGGAACACCAGATGGATTTAGAAATCCAAATATGAGAATGGAAATTAAGGAGGAGAACAGCAGGGATGCGCCAAGATAGAGACATAATTGATCGATTCATTCATTAATTTCCTCATTCATTCATTCAACTGTTGTCAAGGGTGCTATGTACCAGGCATTTTTGTAGACTTGGGAGATTCCAAGATGAGGGAATAGGCAAGGTCTTGGGGTCTACTAGGGAAGAAGGCTGTTAGAATATAAAAAGAGAACTACCAAGATGTTTCTAGCTTCCTTGGGAAAAGATTTCACGTGCTTCTTAACCAGACAGGAAGAGGTGAAAGGACACGACATATTCCAGAAACCAAGAGGCATTCCATGTTGTTGGTCTGTGGGGTATGCTGGAGAACCACACTGCCCTGTCACCCTTCCTTGATTTGGCTCTTGTACTTCAGAGGGTGTCACTTGGGTAAGAAGTTCGTGGAGCTGGGGTAACCTACCAACCTGGAGCTCATGCTCCCTATCCTCCAGGTACCAGGTACCCCAGAATACCCTGCTCAGATAACCCCCAAGCTCACCTTCAAGGTCTGTGCTGACCGCTTCCACTGGCAGTTCTCCCGAAGGTGGGAATGCGTGGTGGACATAAGCATCTCTAAGCCTAGGTGGCTGTTTTCAGTGGTGTGTGATTGAGCTCTGATATCAGCCAGGGGTGTCCACAGCCTGCCCAAAAGATTGTTCAAGGAGGAATCCTAGGAATAGAAGCAATGGGGGATGGGGTGATGGAGTACAGGCTGAAGGCCCAGAGTATTCCTATGCTCCTCTTTTCCACGTGAAACTCTTTTTCATGTGAGGACTTCAAGCATTCTAAATTCCTCCCTGGTCTCCAAGTCCTTTAAGTGGTTATATTTGTTAAGATAGAAGACTTGAGTGTATTTAACAGTTTATTAACTTGATTTATAAGTTTTAATCCTCATGCACATGGTATGTGTGCCTCCATTTCTGCTCTTGCCTAGGCCCTCAAGTGGGAAGGGTGGGCTTCTTGCAGAACATGAACCTGATGAGATAGATTGCCATAAAATGATAAAGATCTTATATGCCAAGTAGCAACAGGGAGTCAACAGACATTTTTAAGAGGAATTTAAAAAATAATCAATTTTTGTAAAAGACGACCCTGGGGGAAAGATGAGCGAACTAGGGCAGACCTTCTGGCAATAAGCCAGTTAGAAGCTGTTGCAGTTGATTAGCTCATATATGAGGAGGAACTGAGTAAAGTCTATGGGAAAGGCAGAGAATGAGAAAGTAGGATTGTGTGGAGTTTCTGGGTTTGAGGGACATTTACGAGGTGGCATCAGTGAGCTTTGCTGATGGATTAATAGGTGTATGGGTGGAGTGAAAGAATGGGATAGAGGGTATTAGAGATACAGCACTCAGGGGAGATTGAGAGGGCTTATTTTGTTGTTGTCTGAGAAACTGTAAAGGTGGTGGTGCCATTGGTGGAGACTGAAAAGCAGAGGAGGTTGGTGGGGAGACATACACGAGTTTAGTTTCAGGAACCCTGAGTTGACAGTGTCGCTAGGACATGCAGGAGCAGGCTTGATGCAGTCAGTGGGCAGTATGGCACACACACTGGGGGAGAGGTCAGAGCTGCAACACGACCTTTACCCTTCCACGTCCTTTAAACCACACACATGTTGTCATGTGTGAGGATTGACCAACATTTCATATAAAATGAAGGACCAACATTAATGATCACTTTGACTAAATGGAATAAATGCTTGAGTTAATTCAAGATTGTTACCTTACTTTTTGGTTGACTTAATGTTTTAGGTCATGCTAGTATTTCATATTATATGAAGCTTTGGTGTGATTAAATTACCTGTCTCTAAGTATTGGATGAAAATGGGATAAATCTGCATTTTTTTCCTTTGATGTAACTGATGTAATTGATGCAAGGCATTTCCATCATAGACTTTTCCCCACTGATCAGTGGCTTCTCTCTGTGTTTTATATAGTCTTAATTTACACCATTTTATGTTGTAGCCCTGTTAACTTCTATAACTATAAAACAAGTTATCCCTCAGACATATCAGAAAATGTTATGAAAGTAACATTGAATCAAAATGACTTTCACTGAGTCAGGTAAAGATCTCTAATGATTTCTTTAAAATTATAGGGCAGGCTATGTTCAGAAAAGAATCAAATATTAAGTAGAGGAATTACATTGGATCAGTGCCCAGATTCTTGAGAGACCACTGAAGATGGTAATCTGGTTTCCTTTGGAGCCTGAATCCAAATCATCTCTTCTTGATATAGCAGTCCCTGACAGCAAGCTTGAAGATGAGCCTTATTCTTCAGATTATTTTCTTTTTTTAAAAAAATATTTTATTTATTTATTCATGAGAGACACAGAAAGAGAGAGGCAGAGACATTGGCAGAGAGAGAAGCAGGATCCATGCAGGGAGCCCAATGTAGGACTCAATCCCAGTACTCCAGGATCACACCCTGAGCCAAAGGCAGACACACTTAACTGCTGAGTCACCCAGGAATCCTTTCAATAGTGGTAATAGTTTGGTTTATTACTTGATTCTTTAGGGAATTTAGTCAATGCTGAAGATATGAACTTTGGGGAACTATTGGGTTCCCCCCAATATATATATACACATACATATATACACACACAATTTATATATATGTATACACACAATATATGTATATATACACATAATATATGTATATATACCCACAATATATATATATACATACACATATACATATGTAAATATATATAAATATATGTACATATATACACAATATATATACATATACACACATCTATATACATATCTATATACACAATATATATACATATATACACAAATACACACACATAAATAAATGTATATACTTTTCACCTATAAAGATGTAGGTGGTAATATTCCTATGCTTAACTCATTATTGTAACAACCATCAGCCCACAATCCAGCTTTGTCAAAATGTGGCATTTTGCTAGATTTGCTTCAGATATTGTATTTGTGTTAAATAAAATATGACATCTGTGGAGTGGGAAAAGAGAGTTCAGGTATGCCCTGACTGGAGGCTCTTGGTGTGGGGGGGAACTGTGGATGGGCTGAGTAGAAGTGGGGCACCCTCTGTGATTGGCTAGGGGTGTATAGTTGGCTTTTTCTGGTGGGTCCTAAGTAGGGAGCAAGACAGAAATTAGAGAAGTTATTAATCAAGTCCTGGCCATCATAGACCGCCTGTTATAGAAATTATTGTGCAGCCTTCTGAATGGTCACTATTGATAGCTATCTGGCTTCCTGAGAATCTGACTTAAAGCAGGCTGGCTTCCTGGACTGTTTATTGGGGATAAGGGGTTGCTTTCCTGGGTTGTTGGTCAGAGTTCTGTTCTTATATGTGGTTTGGTCATTGCCTGTTGATATGTTCTGTCTCTAATGATACACAAGCCTCAAATTCATTTCTGTTTACCTGTTGAATATTTCAGTATATGAATATACAATGTTCATCCATCTTGCGGTTGATAAATTTGTACTCCAGCTTTTTACTATTATGAACACGGCTGCAATTAATATTCATGTCTTATTTGTAGAAGAAGTAATGTTTCATACCATGACTTTCCTGCTGTATATCTTCTTTTTGGTTATGAGCAGGACAAAGACAAGAAGCCATTCTTTTTGTCAGATCTAATGTCTAAGATCACTAGAATTAGTAAATACTATTCAGGACTTCTGGAACCTACAGAGGTAGGCCAGCAAATCACATCTGCCTGGTGTTTACATTCTTCTGATAAAAAAAAGCCCTATTTCTTCTCCTGTAAAAATACGAATATCATCTTCTCTTCCTCCTTCTCTTCTCTTCATCTGGAATTAATAAGAATGGCAACTTCAGCACTTCATCAGCATAGGTATCTCTTTAAGCTAGCCATTATAAATAGCCTGCAGTGTTGCGTATTCAGGACATTCTCACATAAAGCTTACTGAGTGTGAATGTTTTCAGTCAAGGCCATGTGACTAATAGATACTTAACTAGGAGTTAAATTGACCGCAAGTTCTAAGACGAACCCTTGGTATTGAATAATTGTCAACACACTTATTTTATGTCTACCCTCTCCTTGAAAAGCTCTACTATGTATTGAATATTAATATTGTAATACAGCCTTTTTATCTGTATACGCTTTCGAGGATTTTCATAGTTTTTCTCTTCACTCCAGGTAATCACTTAATGCACAACTTATGTAAACAGTGAATATTTATTTCAAAGAAATAGTAAAAAAAAAAATAAAAACATGCCTGATAGGAAAAAATATGAACTATGATCCTTATTTATGTAACCAGGTTTTAAAAATCAGATCTCTTTACAGATACCCTGTTCTCTTTGGTATATTCCGTTGCCTCTGTTATTTCTTGCCTGAAGAACAAAAAAGGCACTTTTTTATTTTGTTTTAGGATCCCATGTTTAATATAATTTCTAAATAAAGTCGTACATACACACAATTATTTTTGTTCTGATTTAACATTTTTGCATGGAAATTAAAAAAAATTAGTCCTAGTGAATAAGTATTTAATCAGTATTTCTACCTCTCTTTCAACAGTTGATTTTTTTTAGGGATTATTGGATTTACAATGATACCATGTAGTTTCTTTCTTTCTTTCTTTCTTTTTTTTCTCTTTTCTTCTTTCTTTCTTTCTTCTTTCTTTCCTTCTTTCTTTCTTTCTTCTTTCTTTCTTTCCTTCTTTCTTCTTTCTTTCTTTCTCTTTCTTTTCTTCTTTCTTCTTTCTTTTTTCTTATAAATATATTTTTTATTGGTGTTCAATTTGCCAACATATATAATAACACCCAGTGCTCATCCTGTCAAGTGCCCACCTCAGTGCCCTTCACCCAGTCACTCCCACTCCCTCCCCACCTTCCCTTCCACCACCCAGAGTTCATTTCCCAGAATTAGGAGTCTTTCATGTTCTTTCTTTTTATTGGAGTTCAATTTGTCAACATATAGCGTATCACCCAGTGCTCATCCCATCAAGTGCCCCCCTTAGTACCTGTCACCCCAACCCCCCGCCCACCTCCCCTTCCACTATACCTTGTTCAGTTCCCAGAGTTAGGAGTCTCTCATGTTCTATCACCCTCACTGATATTTTCACTCATTTTCTCTCCTTTCCCCTTTATTCCCTTTCACTATTTTTTATATTACCCAAATGAATGAGACCATATAATGTTTGTCCTTCTCCAAATGACTTATTTCACTCAGCATAATACCCTCCAGTTCCATCCATGTTGAAGCAAATGGTGGGTATTCCTTGTTTCTAATGGCTGAGTAATATTCCATTGTATACATAGATCACATCTTCTTTATCCATTCATCTTTCGATGGACACCGAGGCTCCTTCCACAGTCTGGTTATTCTGGAAAATGCTGTTATAAACATTGGGGTGCAGGTGTCCTGGTGTTTCACTGCATCTGTATCTTGGGGTAAATCCCCAGCAGTGCAATTGCTGGGTCGTAGGGCAGGTCTATTTTTAACTCTTTGAGGAACCTCCACACAGTTTTCCAGAGTGGCTGTACCAGTTCCCATTCCCACCAACAGTGCTAGAGGGTTCCCTTTTCTCCACATCCTCTCCAACATTTGTTGTTTCCTGTCTTGTTAATTTTCCCCATTCTCACTGGTGGGAGGTGGTATCTCATTGTGGTTTTGATTTGTATTTCCCTGATGGCAAATGATGCGGAGCATTTTCTCCTGTGCTTGTTGGCCATGTTTATGTCTTCCTCTGAAGTTACTGTTCATGTCTTTTGCCCATTTCATGATTGGATTGTTTGTTTCTTTGCTGTTTAATAAGTTCTTTATAGATCTTGGAAACTAGCCCTTTATCTGAGACGTCATTTGCAAATATCTTCTCCCATTCTGTAGGTTGTCTTTGAGTTTTGTTGACTGTATCCTCTGCTGTGCAAAAGCTTCTTATCTTGATGAAGTCCCAATAGTTCATTTTTGCTTTTGTTTCCCTTGCTTTCATAGATGTACCTTGCAAGATGTTGCTGTGGCCAAGTTCAAAAAGGGTGTTGCTTGTCTTCTCCTCTAGGATTTTGATGGATTCTTGTCTCACATTTAGATCTTTCATCCATTTTAAGTTTATCTTTGTGTATGAAGTAAGTGAATGGTCTAGTTTCATTCTTCTGCATGTGGATGTCCAATTTTCCCAGCACCATTTATTGAAGAGACTGTCTTTCTTCCAATGGATAGTCTTTCCTCCTTTATCGAATATTAGTTGGCCATAAAGTTCAGGGTCCACTTCTGGGTTCTCTATTCTGTTCCACTGATCTATGTGTCTGTTTTTGTGCCAGTACCACACTGTCTTGATGACCACAGCTTTGTAGTACAACCTGAAATCTGGCATTGTGATGCCCCAGCTATGGTTTTCTTTTTTAATATTCCGCTGGCTATTTGGGGACTTTTCTGCTTCCACACAAATCTTAGGATGGTTTGTTCCAACTCTCTGAAGAAAGTCCATGGTATTTTGATAGGGATTGCATTAAATGTGTAAATTGCCCTGGGTAACATTGACATTCTCCCAATATTAATTTTTCCATTCCATGAGCATGGAATATTTTTCCATCTCTTTGTGTCTTCCTCAGTGTCTTTCAGAAGTGTTCTGTAGTTTTTAGGGTATAGTTCCTTTACCTTTTTGGTTAGATTTATTCCTAGGTATCTTATGCTTTTGGGTGCAATTGTAAATGGGATTGACTCCTTAATTTCTCCTTCTTAAGTCTCATTGTTAGTGTATAGAAATGCCACTGATTTCTGGGCATTGATTTTGTATCCTGCCACACTGTTGAATTGCTGTATGAGTTCTAGCAATCTTGGGATGGAGTGTTTTGGGTTTTCTATGTAGAGTATCATGTCATCGGCGAAGAGGGAGAGTTTGATTTCTTCTTTGCCAATTCAAATGCCTTTGATGCCTTTTTGTTGTCTGATTGCTGAGGCTAGGACTTCCAGTACTATGTTGAATAGCAGTGGTGAGAGTGGACATCCCTGTCTTGTTCCTGATATTAGGGGAAAGGCTCCCAGTGTTTCCCCATTGAGAATAATATTTGTTGGGCAACCCGGGTGGCCTCAGTGGTTTAGCACTGCCTTCAGCCCAGGGCGTGATCCTGGAGACCCGGGATCGAGTCCCATGTGGGACTCCCTTCTCCCTCTGCTTGTGTCTCTGCCTCTCTCCCTGACTCTGTGTCTCTCATGAATAAATAAATAAAATCTTTTTTTTTAAAGAGAGAATTATATTTGCTGTGGGCTTTTCATAGATGGCTTTTAAGATGCTGAGGAATGTTCCCTCTGTCCCTACACTCTGAAGAGTTTTGATCAGGAATGGATGCTGTATTTTATCAAATGCTTTCTCTGCATCTATTGAGTGGATCATATGGTTCTTGTTTTTTTCTCTTGTTGATATGATCTATCACGTTGATTGCTTTACAAGTGTTGAACCAGCTTTGCATCCTGGGGATAAATCCCACTTGGTCGGTGAATAATATTCTTAATGTACTGTTGGATCCTGTTGGCTAGTATCTTGTTGAGAATTTTTGCATCTGTGTTCATCAGGGGTATTGGTCTATAATTCTCCTTTTTGATGGGGTCTTTGTCTAGTTTTAGAATTAAGGTGATGCTGGCCTCATAGAACGAGTTTGGAAGTACTCCATCCCTTTCTATCTTTTGGAACAGCATTAGTAGAATAGGTATTGTTTCTTCTAAACGTTTGATAGAATTCCCCTGGGAAGCCATCTGGCCCTGGACTTTTATGTCTTGGGAGGTTTTTAATGACTGCTTCAATTTCCTCCCTGGTTATTGGCCTGTTCAGGTTTTCTATTTCTTCCTGTTCCAGTTTTGGTAGTTTGTGGTTTTCCAGAAATGTGATCTTTTCTTCTAGATTGCCTAATTTATTAGCATATAGCTGCTCATAATATGTTTTTAAAATCGTTTGTATTTTCTTGGTGTTGGTGGTGATCTCTCTTTTTTCATTCGTGATTTTGTTAATTTGAGTCCTTTCTCTTTTGTTTTTAATAAGGCTGGCTAATGGTTTATCTATCTTATTAATTCTTTCAAAGAACCAACTCTTGGTTTTGTTGATCTGTTCCACAGTTCTTCTGGTCTCTATTTCATTGAGTTCTGATCGAATCTTTATTAACTCTCTTCTTCTGCTGGGTGTAGGTTTTATTTGCTGTTCTTTATCCAGTTCATTTAGGTGTAAGGTTAGCTTTTGTATTTGAGTTTTTTTTTCCAGTTTTTGAGGGATGCTTTTATTGAGATGTATTTCCCTCTCAGGACTGCTCAAAAAGGCACTTTGTAAAGAATCTCACTGTCTCTGGACATGTGTCCTTCATTGTCCTCTTCCAACTGCTATCAGACTGAACTTCCTAAAATGAAAATATAATTCTTCTCCTACTTAACATCCATGAAGTCTCTTTATCACATGTAGGATAAATGAACAACTACTTAGTCTGATATGAAAGGCCCTTTGTGACCCGAATACTTTTTCTGGAAAGTCCCCTTCTGGCATGCCCCAGCATAGCTGTACAGCAGGCAGCTCTATTCCCCAGCTACATCCAGGGTTCCCTGGATTCCAGAGAGCCGTAGACCCCTCTCCTGGAGTATTCCTCATTCCCCTATTCATCTAACTAATGCACACTTCAGGACTCACCTCCAGAGTGACTTGTTCCATGAAGCTGTTCCAGAGCTACACTCTTGCCCACTGAGTCAGGAGCACCCCCACCCTCTGTGCCCTGGCCCTACCTATGCCAAATAGGTTTGTAATTGAAAACGTGTTTGCCTCCCCCAGTTTGACTGTGGGCTCTTTGATAGCAGAAACTGTCTTGAAGTGTTAATCTATTTTTGTTTTTCATAGTTTGGAATTTAAAATTTAAAAATATATACACATATATACATGTATACACACACACACGCGTATACTTAACCTCAAGGCTTCAGTTTTCTTATGAGGAAATTGAGCCTGGTAAGATTTGGGGACCTTGGAGAAGTCATTGAAAATCTGAACCAAAGATCTACCAATAATCCAAGGCCATTTCTCTGGATTCCTTTTTCTATCCATTGCACCTAGGGAATACCTAGCTCAGCTCCTATTCACGAACCTAAAGGAAAAAAGAATGAAAGAAGGAGGGTGGGGAAGGAAGGAGGAAAGAAGAGAGGGTAGGGGGAAGGAGGAGGGGGCAGAAGGGGAGAGGGGGGAAAGGAAAGGAACATGTAACAGTATGAAGTACTTCTTGAGATCTGTGTGAGTGAGGGAAATACCTAACCAATATTGGAATTTCATTGGAACCAAGAAACTGAGTCTGAGTAGGCAACAAACAGTGCCCATACCAAAAATGTTTCTGGGATATAAAACTAAATCAGACCTGAATCTTGCCCCCAAGGAACTTTCTCTTTAGTAAAGGAAGATTAAAATATGTGTCAACACAGAACTGAAAAGCAACTGATGAGAATTATCTGGGGCAGTAGGCCTCTGTAAAAGTCTATTGAATGAATACATAAGTGTGCAAACAGAAGAACAGATAAAGTTCTTCTGGGACTTCAGAGGAAGAATAAATTTTATCTAGCTGAAAGACTCTGGGAAGATGAGAAATAAACTTAATTGAGCCTTGAGGACAGGGAGGATTCAGAGAAAGTGGGTAAGAGGCAAGGTTTTGGGGTGAGCGAGGATGAGAAGGGGAACATTCCAGGTAAAGTAAAGAGTGGAGAGGAGTATATGGGGATTGGAATGAATTCTGTTTGGCCAAACAATTCATTTTCATGGCTCACAATGAGGATGAACATACCGCTATCACCACAAATCCTATAAATTAAACATGCATTATTCTCTTGTCTTGGCTTTTCTACTGCTATGGTGCTATCAGGCACCACTTCTACCCCTCCAAAATCTTGAAAATATAATCAGAAGTAACCAAAGGAATAGTAGTCAAAAGGTGATAGGTGAGTCTTGTACCTCTGGTCCTGTTCCATGCACCAAACCTGGGGACTAGGAGGCATGCTCCCAAGTGTTGGAAGTGTCAGTTTTCATAGCCTTGTTGCCTAATGGGCGATTAAATAAAGATTCTTTAGCCAGAATCAATGAAAGGTTAAATGGGGTGCTGAGATCACCGTGTGCTGCAAACCCGGATAGAGACTGAGATGTGCCCAAATCTGATCACATGGTATTGTACTTTCTGCTCGTGCTGCTCAGAAGCCGGAGTTAAAAAAAAAAAAAAAAAAAGAGTGCTTTGCAGTCATCAAACCTTAACCTTTAATGGTCATGACAGCTATGTTTGTGTGCCACTTACAGGTCCATATGACAATGAGAAAGGAAAAAATGTTTTGTTTTATAGACAGTTAAAAAGTGTTAACATTTAATAGCATGATCTTTTTCTTTCTAGTAACATTTAAACTTTGAAATAGATCCATGAATCACTTTGTACTTTAAGCAATTGTATAAGAGATAGCAAAAGGGGAAGTTCAGTATATTTTTTAAATGTTAGGAAAAAAACTAATTTCCTGATTATCAATGGTTATCTCATGTTTCTAAATGTTCACCAATTACATTGATTCTGTGGGGTAGTTTTTTTTTTTTAAAGATTTTATTTATTTATTAATGAGAGACAGAGAGAGAGAGAGAGGCAGAGACATAGGCAGAGGGAGAAGTAGGCTCCTCTCAGGGAGCCCGATGTGGGACTCGATCCAGGACCCCAGGATCATACCCTGAGCCGAAGGCAGACGCTCAACTGCTGAGCCATCCAAGCATTACTGGGGTAATTTAAATATAAGACTTGATAAATGGGAAATCCTTTTGCCCGACGATAGAATGAGAGTATATGAGATCCGAAGAGATTTATCTTACTCAGCTTTCAATAGCTGCTGGCTACCTGCTACTGTGTCTGCTCCTAGGCTGGGTGTTAGGGCTATAATAGTACAGACACTTCCCTGGCAGTGTCACAGGGGCGTCAGGAGGAGGAATCAGAGCCACACAGTTCTGGGCCATGCAGATAGAGACAGTGGTAAACACAAGTCTTCAGGAGCTTGCTGGAGGGCAGGTAACCCAATCTTGAGGACAGAGGAAGGATCCTGGAATGACACCTCATTGAGAAGAAATGTTCTGGAACAGAAGTTAGCATATTTGGAGGCTCAGAGGTGAGAAAAAGCAGTATTGCAAGCTGCTGTGAGAAAACCAAACCAACCAAACCAAAATCCATTATGTGGCCCATATATCCCATGCTGCTACACACTGTATTTTCTGAAACAGAAATAGCCTTCCTTGACTGATATTTTGCTACTAAACTGGTTGGTGAAGCAAAGACTTTTAAAATATTTATCTATTATAATTTATTCCTTCTGGAGTATATTCTTTAGGACAAATATTTGTGAAAAGTCAGTTGTCTCATGTTTAGATCTTGTCACTGGCAATTACTCTTTTAAACATCCTTGGCTATTTGAGAAAAATTAAGATCCCTTTTCTTACTATTTGTAGATAGCCTGATGGGAGAAACAGGGAATATCTATCTGTGCTGGAATTTCTCATGGAATTTATAGGACTCCGATCACTGAGAAGGCCACCAAATTCCAGATGGAGTAAGCATCTTGACCAAGGTCACTCCATTTCTGCAGCTAGAGATCTATCCATATACAGCTCAGGTTTTTAAAGTCTCCATCAAGTGCTCCTCCCCAATACCCGATGTTTAGTCCTAAATTTTCCTACAATGGCTTTGTAGGGATCTGCTTGTTCTTTTGTTAGGTGTCTACTATGACGTTATCCTTTGCTCCCACTTCCGTCCTCCCCCATGTGGAGCTCTCAAGTAATTAATGAAAGGTCAGGTGACAAATGATTTGCTTCCTGATGGGATTTTGATAAGAATCGTTGAACATGATTATGTGTGCATATTTTGGGGACAGTGGTTTCCTTACAGCCCTCATTTGCATGGCTAATTAACTGCGTGCAACACTTTTGAGCCAACTCTGTCGGGTAGGGCAGGACAAGTGACAGGGAGACACCACCAAGGGCATTAACACAAAACACCCAAATTATGCTCTTTTATAACTGGACAATCAAAGGCACATTTTAGATAAAACTGAGTGAATTGTTATTACCATTCTCTAAGTCCTTTTACTTGAGGTTGTAGATGACCATAGAACGCAATGACATGAAAGAAATGAGCTGCAGGGCACAGGAGGCTACTTTTGATAAATTTCTTTACAGCAGGAGGGGGTAAGCGAGCTCTCGATTACCAATAAAATGCAAAGCGCTTTTTACAGCTCTTTAATTCTTAATAAAACTCTTATGGAGACCAAATGAGAAAGCCTTGTTTTTTTTCTATTTCCCTCCAACTGCCAAATAAATGTGTAAGAGAAAAGGGGAATGACTTACATTTTATTCTTTTGGTTTTTTTTTTTTTTTTTTTTTTTTTGTATTTTTATTCACTGGACCTAGTTAAGTCATCAAAGTTAGAGCCTTGTGATTCTTACCAGTGTTGGTGACTTTTGTTTTTAATCTTTGGCGACTAAACTTTTGTATTTTGATTTCTGAAACAGACCACTGTGTGAGTCATCTGGGATCACACAGTACGCTGGTCATGTCCAACAGAAAACTGCCATTTCTTAGCTTCTCCTTTTTCTGTAGACATGTGGTTCAGTGCCTCTTTTGAAATCTGACATTTTTTCATTCCTTTCCCACCTGAACTTCACAACCTCTGAAAAACACTAGATAAGTTTACTTAAACTTTTCTAAGGCTCAGTTTTCCTACCTGTACAAGTGGCATTACAATAGTGCCTGTATTAGATGCTAGATTCTCTAGCATCTTTGCTAGGCTGTCATATGAATGCTTGCATGTTGTTATATATAAACACGTATTTTAAATGAATCTTATTACCTTTTTATGTAGAATGCATATTTTTAAAAATTTGGGATTTTGTTTTTAGTTTGGAAGAACTACATTGTGCATATAATTTAAATTACAGTAGCACAATATTGACTACAAAATTTGATTTTACTTTGCAATTGACTACCAGTCAAGAAGTAATATGGAACTTTTCCATATTTTTCCCCTTTGGTTAAAAAAAATAGTGTCCATATCACAGGCTCTAAGGATTCAAAGAGATAAAGTGAATAAAGCCCCTTAGCAAAATACCTAGACAGACCATCATAAGAACTCAGTAAATGCTATCAAAGTATAATGTGACTGCAAGACATAATTTTTTAAACATTCTAGATTGTACTTGATATTTTAAACTTTCATAATGCAGTGACCCTGAATTCTGTTACTGATAAATGGCTAACTTTATAAATTACAAAGTTATTAGTGCTGAAACATCTATTTCTCTGACATTTACTAAGTTTTCAGTAAGTGATCATGTTGTTGATATTTGTAGCAAATGCTGTGCAGAAATTTTGGGGTTGAATATAGATCATTTTTATTTTTATTTATTTATGTTTTAAGTAGGCTCCACACTCAGCGTGGAGCCCAACATGGAGCTTGAAGTCATGACTCTGAGATCAAGACTTGAGCTGAGATCAAGAGTCAGATGTTTATCCAACTGAGCCACCCAGGCACCTGAGTGTGAAAATAGCTCATTTTTAAAGAATAAGTGATGTTTTCTCATCGTACTACCAAGTAAAATGAGAGAGAAAGGACTGCTTGGTAGATCTGTAAATCTCTTGATGCACAGTCCTGTTGATTTGTTTTATTGATGTAGATATCCATAAGCTAATAATATTATGACTTCTGCTCATAATAATAACCAAATCTTTGAATGCTTCTTTTGAAAACTTTGTAGCATGAAAAATTTCAAACATATACAAAAATGGACAGAATGTTATAATAAATCTCTATGTATATATCATCCAGCCTCTATAATTCATATATGGACAGTTTTTAAAAGTGTTTTGTTCTGTTTTTTTTCTAGCTTTATGGAGATAGAATTGACATATAATATGTGTAAGTTTAAGGTATGCAATGTGATGATTTGATACATGTATATATTGTGAAATGACTACCCCAATAAGGTTAATTAACACCTCCATCAGGTCACATACTTACCATTTTTGTGTATGTGGGGTGGGTAAGAACAGTTAAGAGTTAAAATTCAAGCACATAATACAGTATTGTTAACTATAGTCACCATGCTGAGCATTATATTTCCAGAACATATTCATGTTATAGGCATAAGTTTGATCAATATCTTCCTGTTTCCTCTCCCCTTCCCTTGGCAGCCATCACTCTACTCTCTCTTGCTATGTGTTTGGCTTTTTAAAATTGCACATATAAGTGAGATCATAACAGTATTTGTCTTTCTCTGTCTTATTTCACTTAACATGATGCCCTCAAGGTCCATCTATGTTGGTGCAAAAGGCAGAATTTCCTCCTTTTTATGGCTGAATAATATTCCTGTGTGTATGTGTGTGTGTGTATTCTTTATCCACTCATCTGTGCATGGACACCTTGATTGCTTCTGTCTTGGCTCTAATAAATAATGCTGCAGTAAACATGGGGGTGCAAATATCTTTTTGAGTTAGTGTTTTTGTTTCCTGTGGTTTTAGGTCTTGCATGTAAGTCTTTAATCTATTTCAAGATAGTTTTTGTGTGTGGTGTAGGATGGGATTCCAATTTCATTCTCTTGCATGTGAAAATCCAATTTTCTCATCACTGTTTATCAAAGAGCATATCTTTTCCCCATGAGTATTCCTGACTCCCTTGTCAAATATTAGTTGATTGTATATGCATGGGCTTATTTCTGTTGTATTGGTCTGTGTGTCTATTTTTATGCCAATACCATTCTGTTTTGATTACTACAGCTTTGTAATATAATTCAAAATCAGGAAGTGTAATGCCTCCTGCTTTGTTCTTTCTCAGAATTGCTTTGGCTGTTCAGGGTGTTTTGTGATTGCATACAAACGTGAATATCGTTTGCTTTATTTCTGGAACAAATGCCATTGGAATTTTGATTCAGAGATTGCTCTGAATCCATAGTTTTGGACAGAATGGACATTTTAACAACATTTGTTTTTTTGACCCATGAACAAAAGATATCTTTTCAATTTATTTATCTTTTTTAATTTCTTTCACCAATGTCTTACAATTTTCAGTATGCAGATCTTTCACCACCATGGTCAAATTTATTTATAGGTATTTATTATTTATATATGCATATGAGTATTTTTGATGATACTCTAAAGGAGATTGTTTTCTTTATTTTTCAGATAGTTTGTCATTAGTGTAGAGAAATATAAACTGATTTTTGTATGTTGATTTTGTATCTTGCAATTTTACTGAATTTGTTTATTAGTTCCAGCAGGTTTTTGCTGGAGCTTTTTAGGATTTTCTACATAGAAAATCATATCATCTGCGAACAGACAATTTTACTTCTTCCTTTCCAACTTATTTTATTTTATTTTTTTATTTATTTTAGTCATACAGAGAGAGAGAGAGAGAGAGAGAGAGAGAGAGGCAGAGACACAGGCAGAGGGAGAAGCAGGCTCCATGCACTGGGAGCCCGACGTGGGATTTGATCCTGGGTCTCCAGGATCGCGCCCTGGGCCAAAGGCAGGCGCCAAACCGCTGTGCCATCCAGGGATCCCCTCTTCCTTTCCAATTTAGATGTCCTTTCTTTTTCTTTCTTTCTTTCTTTCTTTCTTTCTTTCTTTCTTTCTTTCTTTCTTCTTTCTTTCTCCTTCCTTCCTTCCTTCCTTCCTTCCTTCCTTCCTTCCTTCCTTCCTTCCTTCCTTCCTTCCTTCCTTCCTTCCTTCCTTTCTTTCCTTCTTTCTTTTTTCCTTTTCTTTTCTTTTTTCCTTTTCTTTTCTTTTTTCTTTCTTCTTTTTTGACTCATTGTTCTGGCTAAGACTTCCAGTGCTATGTTGAATAGGAAAGGTGAGAGTGAGTACTTTTGTTTCTTATTGCAGTTGGAAAGCTTTTAACCATCATAGAGTATGATGCTAGATGGGGGGTTGTCATATATGGCCTTTAAAATGTTGAAGAACCTTTCTTCTATACCTAATTTGTTGAGAGTTTTTATTATGTAAGCATGTTGAATTTTGTCAAATGCTTTTTTTTTTTGCATCTGTTGACATATCACATGATTTTGACCTTTCATTTTATTAATATTGTGTATCACATTGTTTTATTTCCATATGTTGAACCATCTTTGTGTTCAAGGGATAAATCCTGCTTGAATGTGGTGTATGATCATTTTGATGTGCTGTTAAATTCATTTCACAAACATTTTTTTCAGGATTTTCACGTCTATATTCATTAGGGATATTGGCCTATATTTTCTTTTCTTGTAGTGCTCTTATTTTGTTTTGGTTATCAGGGTAATTCTGGCCTTGTAAAATGAATTTGGAAGTGATCTCTCTTCAACTTTTTGGAAGAATTGGAGAATAATTGGCATTAATTATTCTTTTTAAAATGAAGTATAATTAGCATACAGTGTTATATTCGTATCAGTATACAGTACAATGATTCAATAATTCTAAATTACTCAGTGCTCATCATGGTAAGTGTACTTTTAATCCCCCTTTTCTATTTCACATACCCCTATCCACCTCTCTGGTAACTACCAGTTTGCTCTCTGTATTTTTTGTTTGTTCGTTCTTGTTTTTGTTTTTTTCAGTTTGCTCTCTGTAAAGAGTGGTTTTTGTTTATTTCATTTTTTCTTTCTTCATTTGTTTTATTTTTAAATTCCACATATTAGTGAAGTCATATGGTATTTGTTTTTCTCTGACTGACTTATTTAATTTAGCATCATACCTTCTAAGTCCATCCATGTTGTTGCAAGTGGCAAGGTCTCCTTTTTTATGGCTGAGTAATATTCCATTGAATATATACAAACCACATTTTCTTTATCTATTCATCTATGTATAGATACTTGGGTTGCTTTCATACCTTAGTTATTGGAAATAATGCTACAATAAACATAAAATCCTGCATATATTTTTCAAGTTAGTGTTTTTGTTTTCTTTGGGTAAATACCCAGTAGTGAAATTGCTGGGTCATATGGTAATTCTATTTTTAATTTTTTGTGGAACCCCTACACTGTTTTCCACAGTGGCTGCTCCAATTTTCATTCCCACCAATGTTTCTTTTTCTCCATACCTTTGCCGACACTTGTTATTTCTTATCTTTTTGATCTAGCCCTTCTGACAGGTATAAGGTGATATCTCATTGTGATTTGGATTTGCATTTTCCTGATAATGAGTGATGTTGAACATCTTATCATGTGTCTTTTGGCCATCTTTATGTCTTCTTTAGGAAAATGTCTATCCAGGTCCTCTGCCTATTTTTAAATCCGATTTTTTTCTTAGTGTTCAGTTGTATAAGTTCTTTATATATTTTGGATATTAACCACTTATCAGTTACTTCATTTACAAGTATCTTTTCCCATTCAGTAGGTCACCCTGTCATTTTGTTTATGGTTTCCTTTGCTGTGCAAAAGCTTCTTATTTTGGTGTAGGTATAATAGTTTACTTTTGCTTTTTTTTCACTTGGTTAAGGAGATATATCTAGAAAAATATTTCTATAGCCAATGTCAAGGGAATTACTGCCTATGTTTTCTTCTAGGAGTTTTATGGTTTTGGTCTCATATGTAAGTTTTTAAACCATTTGGAGATCTAAAAAAGTGGTTCAGCTTTATTCTTATGCATGTAGCTGTCTAGTTTTTCAAGTGCCATTTGTTGAAGAGGCCATCTTTCCTCCATTGTGTATTCTTGACTTCTTTGTTATAGATTAATTGGCCATTTAGTATAGGTTTATGTCTGGGCTCTCTGTTTTGTTTTATTGACCTATGTGTCTGTTTTTGGGCCAGTACCATCCTGTTTTGATTATTAAAGCTTTGCATATATCTTCAAATCTGGGATTGTGATACCTCTAGGCTTTGTTATTTTTCTCAAGATTGCTTTGACTCTTGAGGTCTTTTGTGGATCAGTATGAATTAGTATTATTTAGAAAGCTACGGTCAATATCTCTGATCAATATAGACGTGAAAATCCTCAGCAAAATATTGGCAAGCCAAATTCGACAATACATTAAAAAATTAAATTACCACAGTCAAATAGGATTTATTTCAGGGATGCATGGGTGGGTTAATATTTGCAAATCAATCAACATGATACATCACATTAATAAGAAAAAGGATAAAAATTCTATGATCCTCTCAATATATGCATAAAAAACATTTGACAAAGTATAACATCCATTCATGATGAAAACTCTTAACAAAGAAGGTTTAGAGGGAATATACTTCAACATAATAAAGGCCATATATGAAAAACTCATAGCTGACATCATGCTCAATGGTGAAAACCTGGGATTTTTTTCCCTCTATGATCAGAAACAAGGCAAGGATGTCTACTCTCACTACTTCTATTCAAAATAGTATTGGAAATCCTAGCCACAGCAACCAGACAAGAAAAAGAAATAAAAAGCATCTAAATTGGTAAGTAAATAGAGTAAATTGGTAATTGAAGTAAGTGAAGTAAACTCATTATTTGCAGATGACAGGATACAATGTATAGAAAACGCCAAAGACTCTACTAAAAAAAAAAAAAAAAACAAAACTACTAGAACTGGTAAATGAATTCAGCAAAGTCACAGGATACAAAATTAATACACAGAAATCTGTTGCATTCTTTACACTGATAATGAAGTAGGAGAAAGAGAAATTAAGAAAACAATCCGATTTCCAATTGCACCAAAAACAATAAAATACCTAGGAATAAATTTAAGCAGGGCAGGGAAAACTATATTTTGTTAAAAATGTCCATACTACCCAGAATCTACAATTTAATCCAATCTTTATAAAAATATCAATAAGTTTTCTCATAGAACTAGAACAAACAGTACTAAAATTGGCATTCATTCTTTAAATATTTGGTAGAATTCACCTGTGAAGCCATTTGGACCTGGGCTTTTCTTTGTAGGTAGTTTTTGATTACTGATTCAATCTCCTTGACATTATTGGTCTGTTCAGATTTTCTACTTCTTTGTGATTAATCTCAATAGATTGTATGTTTTTAGGAATTTATCCATTTCTTTTAGGTCTTCAAATATGTTGGTGTATAATTATTCCTGGTGGTCTCTTATGATCCTTTGCATTTCTGTGGTATCATTTGTAATATCTCCTCTTTCATTTCTGAATATTTACTTTAGTTTTCCCCTAGTCTATCAGAGGGTTTGTTTATTTTTTTCATCTTTGCAATAAACTAGCTCTTAGTTTTGTTGATCTTTTCTATTGTTTTTCTGGTTTCTATTGATTTATTTATGCTCTGATCATTGCTATTTTTTTCATTTTGCTAATTTTGGGTTTAGTTTGTTCTTCTTTTTCTAGTTTTAGGTGTCAAGTTAGGTTGCCCATTTGAAATCGTTTTTTATTCTTAATATAGGTATTTATCACTAACAACTTCCTTTTTACAGTTGCTTTTGCTGCATACCATACATTTGAGTGTGATGTATTTCCATTTTAATTTATTTCAAGATATTTTAGATTCCTCTTTTGATTACTCCTTTGACTCACTGGTTGCTCAGGAATGTTTGTTTAATTCCATATGTTTGTGAATTTTCCAATTTTCATCCTGTTCTTGATAATGATATTGACTTCAGGCCATTGTAACTGGAAAATATACTTGATCTGATTTCAATCTTCTTAAATTTGCTAATACTTGTTTTGTGATCTAACATGTGATCTATCCTGGGGAATTTTCTCTATGTGTTGAGAAAATGTGTATTCTGCTAGTGTTGGATGACATGCTCTGTATATGTCTTTTAGGATCATGTTGGTCTAAAATTTAGTTTAAGTCCAATGTTTCCATATTGATTTTCTGTCTTGATAATTTATCCATTGTTGAAAGTGGGGTGCTGCAGTTCTACTATTATCATAGCTATATATCTATATCTCCTTTAAGATCTGTATTTTTGTCTCTTCTTACCATTTTTTTTCTTAAAGTCAACTTTATTTGATATAAGTATAGCTACTTTGTTCTCTTTTGGTTACCATTTGGATGGAATGTCTTTTTATCCCTTCATTTTGAGCCTATGTGTGTCCTTAAAGCTGAAGTGATTCTCTTGTAGGCAGCATATAGTTTGGTCTTGTACATTTGGGTTGGAGAATTTAATCTATTTACATTTAAAATAATTACTGATAAATTAGGACTTACTTATGACATTTTAATTGTTTTCTGGCTGTTTTGTATTTCCCTTGTTTCTTTCTTACTTATTTGCTGTTTTCCTTTGTGAATTGATGATTTTCCTGTCTCTGCTTCCCACATTTTATGTTTTTCATATCACAGCTTACCTATTTTCATATTGTATATCCTTTAACAAATTATCATTATAGTTTGCTTTAATACTTTCATCCTTTAATCTTTACACTATAGTTAAGTAATTAGCACACTGCCATCTTATGATATTAGAGAATTCTCAATTTGACTCTTACTTACCTTTACCAACAAGTTTTACATTTTTACGATAGTAAAGAGTTTGCATTGTTTTATTTCAGCTTGAAGAACTCCTTTTGACTTTTCTTTTAAGGTATGGTGCTGAACTCTTTCAACCTTTGCTTTTCTGGAAACCTTTTTACCTCTCCTTTAGTTCTGAAGGACAACTTTGAAAGTATTATTGGTTGGCAGGTATTGTGTTTTCTTTTGTTTTGTTTTCAACATTTTGAATATATCATTCCATTCTTTTCTGGACTACAAGGACTGCTGAGAAATTCGCTGATAGTCTTATTGTGCTTCCTGTATGTATGAGGAATTTTTTCTCTTGCTGCTTTAAAATTTTTCACTTTGTCTTTGATTTCAGTTTGAGAAGATTGTTTTAGGCTGGAATTTTGGGGTGACCAATTATCTTTGTGAATTTGGATGATCAAATACCTTCCCAGATTTGGGAGGTTCTTCTCTATTATTTCTTCAAATGAGTTTTCTGCCCCTTTCTCCCTCTTTTTCTCTTTGGGATTCCAATGAGTATAGATTGTTCTGCCTAATAATATCTTGTAATTTATATAGGCTTTCCTACATAAATTTTTCTTTTTTCTTTTTGTCCCTCTGACTAGATGATTTCAAATGACTTATCTTCTAGTTCACTAATTTTTTCTGCTTCGTTTAGTCCACTACTGAAGCTTTCTATGGAGTTTTTTTCAGTTCTATCCTTAAACTCTAGGATTTCCATTCAAGTTTTTTTTTAATGTTTTCTGTTTATTTGTTGAAATTCTCATTTTGTTAATGCATTGTTTTCCTAATTTCTTTTAGTGGTCTACCTGGGTTTTCTTGTAGTTAATTCAATTGCTTTAAGAAAATTATTCTTAATTCTTTGTCAGTTCATAGATTTCCATTTCTTTAGAGTCAGTCATTGGAACTTTATTAGTTTCCTTTGGTGTTTTCTTGATTATTCATGATCCTTGTGGTTTTGTGTTGGTTTCTATTTGTTTGAGTAAGTAAACACCTCTTCCAGTTGTTACAGACTAGACTCAGTAGGGAAAGCCCTTCATGAATCAATGGGTTGTCTGGTGGTGTCTGTGGACAGCTTGCTGCTGGAGTTCTGATGTCTGGGTAGGCTTTGCGCCTGGATCCTTGGAGGCAGGCCTACAATCTACAATTACTGGAGTGAACTAAGTGCTCAAATCTATGATGATTGGACCTGGACCTGTGTGAGCGGACCTGGACCCTGGGTCCATGGGGCTGATCCAGTCTTAGGATAGCCTGCACCTGCATGCTAAGGTTATAGAGGCTGGTCTGAAGCCTGGGTATGCAGGAGCAAGTCTAGAGGCTAGGTCTGTGGGGGCTGGCCTGGCCCTGGGATGGACTGGGAGCCTGGGCCCATGGGAACTGCATGGAGCCTGGAGCTGTAGGAACTGGTTTGGAGCCTGGATCTTCTGGGGCCTGCCTGTAACTATAGTAGGCTGGGAGCCTGGATTCACAGGAGCTAGTCTGAAGGTTAGATCTGTGGAATGGCAGCTTGGTACTAGAGTGGGCTATGAGCCTGGGTTGTAGGAGCCTTCCTAGACCCTCGGGCCTGGATCCATGGGGATTGGCCTGTGCTGGGGTGTGCTGGGAGACTGGGACTGTAGGAGTTTGCCTGGAGCTTGTGTGGGCCTGGTACTGAGATCTGCTGTGAAGTCAGTTGCTTACTTCAATCTCCTTTCTCCATGGGGACAGGATCTTTCTTTACCTTGAGCTGCCAGGGCTTGGAGGAGAGGTGATGGGAGAAATGTAAACTCTTTCCTACCCTCTTCAATGCATCTTTTCTTATTTCTGTGCTTTATCCAGGTGCTGTGATCCCTCATCTGGAATACTTAGCTCTTATGAAGGTATTTTTGGATAGTTCTTGAAATTGATGTTTCTGAGAGAAGATGAACTAGAAATTTCTGTACTATCATCACTGAGACTCCACTACACTGAGGCCTGTCTTATTTCATCTAAATCCCCACTATGTCCCTCCTGCCCCATCAACACTGGGTTTTTTTAAACAAATGTCAAATATCATTTCATTCCTAGGAATTTATAACTAGAGGATAAAGACTTTTTGATGGTGGTATAACTACAATACCATTATCACACCTTAAAGTCATTAAGTTTTCAAGTCCTTACCATTGTCAAATATTCAGTCAGTTCTCAAATTTCCCCAAATTGTTTTATGCATATTGTTAGACAGTTTGAGAACTACTTTTGAATAAAGGAAAAATTTAAAATATATTAAATAAAAATAATTTTACTGTGAATTTATGTTCATATGATACACCCTAATTTCTGGCAATTGCCTCTTAGAGAGTAAAATTACACCACCTGAAATATGGAAAATACATCTTATTACATGAATTTTGCCATTCTATGGAAGGTTTCATAACCTTCCTCTGTAAAAGTGCTGAGTATCCTAGGGATGAATTAAACACCAACTCTTATCTTTTGGGTGATTATTTTATGTTTTATCTTTGCAAACTATGACACTAGAAGGCAAAATAAATATTTAACCCATCCAGCGGGGTTAGGAAAAGCACCAACCTCTTCCCTTTATATCATATATATTCTAGAATGGTTGCAGGTAAATAATACTTTCAGAATGAAGCCATGGTTTCAATGTCTACAGAAGTTGGCTTTTTATGGAGAACTACAGATAAATCTTTCTCAAAGTGAGGAATAGATTGTTCTGAACCTTGAACAAATATTATTAATTTAATTCTATTATAGTAAGTTTTCATATATTAGCCCTTTTCAAATGTATCCTATTTGAATGTTACTATTAAAATATTATTCTTACCCTTTTTGTCTTAAAGTGAAAATGGATATAGATATAAATTCTAAGCTTCTATGGCATTGTAACTGCTCTATTTTGCAGAATTGCATTTCCCTGGGAACAGTTTGTTTTCTTTTCTCTGAGCCAGTGTTAGGCCACACCAAAGCCAGTGCACATTCTTTATTTCTGGATGCCTCACAGATCATTAGGCCCTTGAGTTGAGTGATTGTCCAGAAACCATTACTTTCCATGTGGGAGAAGCGAGGACAGGAGGGATACACGATCATTTAGGCTCTAGACCAAGTCATGGAAGAAATGAATGAAGTCTTGTGCACAGTTCTGTTTCAATGATTAATAATTGTGTGTATTATATCCTCATCACTCTATATACCCTACCATTGGAGCAAGACCTCTAACTCTATTCAGTTGTCCCACTGTGGTCCCAGAGGGAACCCCACAAGCGAGCATGGCCAGCTCAAAGAACCCACTTGCACATGGGAAAGCAGCTCACAGGGTGTGCTAATTAGGCATTGGCATCACCTTGTGCCATCCCCAGATAGCGTGTGTCCAATATCCGTTTGGTACTTTTTACTTGTTCTATATTCAATGGACTTGGAGCTGATGACTCCCTCACTGATGGTTAGATGTCTGTGTGGGCCAGTAGCCACATTCCCTTTCATACCTTCTGTCCTCTTTTCCTTCTTTTCTTCCAGTCATGATGGTGTTTTCTTCCTTGACAGTATGCACTGCTTCCAGGGGAAAATTCGGTCATTCAGTGAAGGTTTAGCACTGTTAAATGTACTTCTACTGAGAACATTCTTGGCAAGAGAAACAGTGCCTTGGCTGGCAATCCACTGCCTGAAACACTCTGATAGTTCCTAACCATGCACAGTTTTGTGTATAAAGTGTCTAGTTTGGAAGCACCTGCTTCTGGGCCTGGATTATTTGCTTTCTCTGGTGCTGGAGAGAAACACCACCTTCTGACTAGTAGCACAGGCTAGCCATGGACAAATATGATGCATATGTCTGTGCAAGCTGTGGGCTCAAAGCCGGCAGAGGTAATTTAGGCTTCTGTCAGTAAAAGCACTTAAAAGCAAAGGAGATGATGTCAATTTGACCTTTTCTCCCCACAGTTCAAATCAGGTGAAATTAATTTTTATAGTCATTCATCAAAAGCAGTTTGGCTATTATAATAAAATCATGGCTTTTAAAAGTAAGCAAATGCCTGTTAAGAGGAAATTATTGGGCTTTGAAATAGTCTTCAATTAAAGAAAATCCTTTAACAACATAAAATCATATAACTTCTAGAGCTTCTTCAACTTTGCTTCACAACTTGCTTTTAAGCCATTTATTTATAGACCAAAGTGCAGAAAGAATATATCATTTCTTCCTACCTGCTTGCGAGGTTGCTTTTTTAAGTGGATGCTTATGCATTATCCGTTTCTTCTGAGGTGATGGTTTCTGGTTGCTGGTCATGATCGCTAATCAGAAAGTACTTAAATATTTGGGGGAATATCTAACACATATGAAATGAGTTTTAAGGGGGAGGTAAAAATCTTTTATACAATAGCTTGACTTGTGGGTAAGTTGAGTCATAAGACATCTGTTTGGCTGGTTCTGCTTTCTTCCTCCTCCTGATTATAAGGGACCAGGCAAAGCTCAAGTTTTCACTAAAGGGGAACACATTTTTTTCCTCAAGCTTTTGCTTACAAAAGCAGAAAAAGCTGTTGTTCGTGTTTTCATGTAGCTGACAAAATTGCAGTTATCTATTTTAGGGAATATTTGATTTTTGTTAACAACTGTGAGTCATTTCATATATAATACATGCTTTGGTTTTCATTCTGTCAAATTTCAGAACAAAATTCTAGATTTCCTGAAATAAACATGGAGTGTGTGATTTAGTCAATGTAGTACAAACCAGACATACAAAGGTGATGAAGTAAAATAAATGCATGATGACTTCCCTTCACCTGGGAACTAGGGATCCCTGGATGATCTGAAAATGTCCTGGAAAATTTATGCTGATTTTAATGGATATGTGCATGTCTGTTTTGCTGATGAGAATATAAAGATACATTTTTTTTTATCTGATTGTCAGAGGATAGTTGACTATCACTTGATGTTACCCCTTGCAACACGATGTCAGGGTGGCCTCCTACACTGAAGAGCTACTTACACTGACCTGTAGCAGCTTGTGACACCTCAAAGTCTGTGGGAGAACCAGGAGGCCTTGGGGCTTCCTTCCCCAAGGAAGGAAGTTGGAGTTGTTGGAGCTAATGATGTAGTTGTTGGAGCTAAAGATACAGGCTACAGGGGAGACCTCAGCCTTAGAGCTCCCAGGTTTGTGCAGTAGTTCTTGCCTCCCCTGGCCCAGGCTGGCCATATAACATAGCCTCTTTCCCAGTCAGGTTACAAGAAGAACTTCCATTGATAACATTCCCTGATTTGAATAGCCATTACTGGTGATTTGGGGGACATGGGGAGGGATCATTCGAGAAGACCTCTCTCTGTGTCTCCCTGGCTCCACCTCACCTTCTCCTGATCCCTTTCCTGTGCACTTGAACTAAAGAATCAGATTCCTCCACTTTAGGCCTCACTGGTCCTCTTGAAGTTCTCAGCCTCTACATATTTTATCTGGTGTTTATCTAGATATTTTCCAAAGGAAACATGGAATATAAAATGATCTCCATCTTGTTACATGCTACACAAAGATATTGGCCTAGGTTCCCAAGGGGCACAGTGGCGGGTTAGGGGAGAGCATTTATCTCTCTAAACCTCAGTTCCCCCACTGTACAATGGAGGTAACATCACTGGCTTTGCCTTCCTCAGCAGCTGCTTGCCGTGTTTGTATCTTTTGCCCTCCCCTCCCCCTGCCCCTGTCCCACATCCTGGAGGGTAATGCTGCTCCAGTCTTCTCCTTCAGCCCACTGCCTATGTGATTACAGGACAGCTATACCCTCAAAGGCCATAGGGTAGGAGCCTTCTTTGGAGGAGGAGAGTACTTTGGGTAGTGACTTGAGCATTTTGTAAAAAGTACATTTTAATACAATATTGGCCATGCTATCATCTATGTCTGAAATATTTCAGCCATATCACCCCTTTTGTGAGACATAAGGTTATTATCAGGCTTGATGGAGTGACAGTGAAGAACCTTGTCCCCCTTGTGTTAGGGATGTCTTCATTGAACACTCCTGGTGCCATGGGCACTTTATGTTCATTTTGCATTTACTACTCAACCACTTTAAAGATAAAATATTTTTATCTCTAGTTCAGGAAGAAAGAAACCTGGATTTCTGAGAGATTAAGCAACTTGCTCAAGATCACACAATTAAGAAGTATGTCTGATTCCAAGCGTGTGTATGCCTGACTCTAAGACTCATGGTCCTCTTATTCCAAGTTAGGGTGGAGATTGTCATTCATCTTTGTGGACAAATAGCATCTGTACTTCCTACAGCCATTGGTTCTCTCAAACCATAGAAGGTTTAAACTCAGAGGAGCAATACATTAAGAAGACTTTTCAGGTCACTGCCACTTCTAGCATTCTGAGGGGTTACAAATCCAATTCTTCAGCCACACGTTAAACTGGATGTTCATGAAAGGGATTTCTTTATTCCTTGCTTTGTCTTTTCCTTTATAACAATGCTCTCTGGAATGTGATGTGAAAGACATTAGGGTGTGGGAAGAAAATACCAGGCCAGAAGAGGAAGTTGCCAGGCTCTTAAGACATGGCCTGGAAACCAGAATTCTGTATTCTGTTGGTCAGATGTCCACAGCACTTTTCCTGACTCAAGAAGAGGAGGGAGGCCCCCACCTCTAGATGGAAGCAGCATCACAGAATACCTTGCAAACAGCTTTTTGTTGGCTATATGCTATGCTTCTGTTTTCCACCACCCCCATCCATGGGCTGGAGCAACTGACCCTCTGACTACTCCAGAGTGTTATTAAAAGATGTATCCCAAGTTGTTGGAACTAAAGATGTAGGCTACCATTTGAGTTTAGCAATCTTCAGCTATGAACTAAATAGAAAACTTAATGGTGTAGTGAATATTGGTTCCCTAGAGTTAGTGGTCTATTTCATGATACTGAAAAGCAAAGGTACAGAATATGTCTCCCCAAGTCTTCTGGAATATGTAGTGATCCCTATTGTATGAGGCATTCTGCTTCTATGGGTTAACATCATAGTAGCAGGTAGCAGATATTCTTTGCAGAGTCCTGACTAGGATGTTCAGTTTGGTTAGAATGTAGAGTCCACTAGAAGGAAGGATAGGGATGATGCCAGAGAGGAAAGAGGGGCAGATCACAAAGAACCTTTGTATTGGTTTGCTAGGGCTGCTGTACCAAAGTACCACAAACAACAGCTTACACAACAGAAAATGACTGTCTCACAGTTCTGGATGTTCCAAGGCCAAGATCAAGGTATTGGCAGGGTAGGCTCCTTGTGAGAGCCGTGAAGGAGAATCTGTTCCTTGCCTCCTGCCTAGCTCTTGTGCTGGCAATCTTTGGCATTACTTGCCTTGTAGAAATGTCACCCTGATCTCTGTCTTCATCATCACATGGCATTTCCCCTTGTGTATGTGTCTGTCCTCAGATTTCTCCTTTCAGTGAGGACATCAGTCATTTGGAATTCGAACTTACCCTACTGACCTCATTGTAACTTGATTACCTCCCTAAACCCCTACCTTCCAATGAGGTCACATTCTGAGGTACTGGGGGTTAGAGACTTCAACATATGGATTATGGTGGAGGGTAGGGGAATTCAACCCATAGCAGCCTTGTACACCAGAAGAGTTTAAACTTTGTCATCAGAGCTTTTATTAAGATTATGCAAGATAATGTTTATGAAAGCACTTCACAAAGTGTGAAGCACAACACAGATGTGGGCTATTGCTATTGTAATTGCTATGTATTTAAGTTTCTCAGCCTGTTTTTTCCAAGTTTCCTCTGATTTTGGACATTGCAGAGCATTCTCCAGAAAATGTGAAGAAGGCAAAATGCTTCTGCTAGTAGAGGATTATTAAAAGAGTGAGAGAGAAAGCTGCCCTTAGCATATTTTTCTAAAGAATTAAGATCTACTAATTAATTTCTGATTTTCTGAGGGAATTTGAGAGACTTCCTCCAGAATTTTTATTGGACTTATTAAGACTCACTCTTGTATTCAAGGCCACTGGGCTTATGTATGAAATTGAAATGTTCTGTTAAAGGAAACTTAGCAGCTTCCATTCTCTGCTTAAATGAAAAAGCCTGAGGACCACCTTCTTTGTAATGTCAGATTGAAAATATAGGAAAGGGTTTATATTAAAAGAAGCAGCAAAGAGAATAGGGTTCTAGTAGACTAAGAATTAAGAATATATTAGCCCTACAAGAAATGCCTTTCCAAGATATAAACAAGATTAATTTTAAAGTGATTTCTTTTTCTTTGCCTGTATAATATTTTTCCGGGAGCAATTTTATTTGCTTTGAAAACTATCACCACCGGGTGTCTTAGAAATCTCTTGATTGCTTTTTCATTTGTTTATGGCCCACCAGTCCTCCGCCCTAGCCTCTTACATTTTCACAATAGAAGATCAAAATTCATTTAAACAGGATGAAGAACACCCATAAAACAGAGCAAATAGCAAAATAGGAAACAAGACACTCATCCATTCTATATAGATTTGTTGTTCTGTTTAGGTGTACAATACCTTTATTACTCAATGGATTTGTTGTGGTTCACAAAACCACATAAATTACAACAGGATTAAATAACAACTGAGGTACAAGGGCCAAGGAGGGAACATGGGTGGTGAAATTATAAACTAGGGGTAGGTTTAATATAGTGAAATGCATAGTACATGGCGATGTGTCCTTACTGGAGCTGGCCTCAGATGGTCCCTGGTTTCTCAGAGGCCATGGCATTCATCAGGAATAATAAAGCTAATGAGTTCTTCACCTGACAGCTTCCTTGTTTCTTTGCCTACAGAGAGATTTCTTCTGAAGACAGGCAGGGCCTGTAGATAAGCAGTGGGTGCCATGAGGTTGGCTTCTTGTGTCGTCCTTCAGTGAAAGCCAGTGGTATAGTACTAAGGCCTAATTCAAAAAGAGCAAGGACTGGAAGGACATAGTCCAAATAAAAACTTTCTGATGGTCTGACTCCATTGAAGTTTTAACTGAGAATATCCAAAGCAGTGTTTCTGATCTTTTTTGGAGTTACAGACACCTTCAATAAAAGGAATAGTGGCAAATCTAAACTGAGCACGTGGTCAGGCATTGTTTGAAGTGGCTCAGCCGGATACCTGAGATTTTCTTGTTAATTCTGCACAGCAACCCTGAGCATAGGTACTATTATCTTCCTGATACAGATTAAGTATTTGAGGCCCTGAAAGATAAGTAATTTACCCAAAGACACACAGTAGTAGAAGTACATATACTCAGTACTCAGGCAGTCTGAGTTCACCATACAGAACTGCCTACAAGTCCTTTGAGGGACCCTGGGTGTCTCAGTGGTTCAGTGTCTGCCTTTGACTCAGGGTGTGATTCTGGGGTCCAGGATCGAGTCCCACATCGGGCTCCTGCAGAGAGCCTGCTTCTCCCTCTGCCTTCTCTCTCTCTCTCTCTCTCTCTCTCTCTCTCTCTGTCTCACATGAGTAAATAAAATCTTTAAAAAAAAAACAGGTCATAACCTGATGAATATCATCATGCTGTCTCTCTAGAACAATACATACATGGACATAAACATAAAAATGCACATCTCATCTTTATGGTGTTCATATATTCCCTGAATTTCTCCCAAATACATGAAGAGCCCCCACCTGTGAAGACTGAATGATGAATGTCGTTCAGATATCCTCGGGAATATTCATCTCATCAGGACCCCAGGGAATAGACCTGCTAGGTTGCCAATTAAGGACAGGTTCCTGAGCTTTTAGTCAGGTAAATTGTTGGGAAGGCAAAAGTTCTCTCAGTAAAGCTGAGGATGGTCGCTGAGTGGGTAGGCCCTCTTGCCACACAAAGCAGAGAAGTTAGTCTGGGAATACCTGCAAAAATATGTTCCATGTCTGCCTCCATGAATGGATGAATGAGTGATTAAGGCCTGGCATGTCTTTTGCCAACATAATCATTTTAGCCAAGAAATTTTGCCCCAGTAACACAAGATGGCCATATGAAAATTTCAGTAAAGCAGCCACAGTGTATCTTCCTTTTAAATGGTGCCATTTCCTGGCAACCTCCTTAGATAACTGTCTCCAAATAGGGCCTCCAGGTATCTGAGTGACTTTACTTGTTGTATAAAATTAATGCATATGAGCATTAAAAGTTAGGGAACATCTGACAGTGATAATAGATTTTGGCTTTAAAATATTTGACCTGATGTTTTCGTTTCTGCTATTCTTAATTGTCTAAGCTGTGTCTCCTGACAACAAAACCAAGAACAGAGGAGACACTTAGCTTTTTTTTTCTTATCAGTGCCATGGAAGTCAACCAAAGGTGGTGTGCAATCATTGGGCTACCACCAGAAAAGAGGTGAGTGGGAAACATATCACAGGAACCTAAAATGCTAGGAGACTGAGCAGGCTTCTGCCTCTGACCCTTGAAGTAACTTGTGAAGCAGATTCTGATAAGGATTAGTAACCATGAAGTGATACTGAGTTCAGAGTTTTCCAAAAATAATAATGCTGGTTATAGCTAAATGTGTGACAGGTGCTCTTCAAGACCTCTGCATGGATAATTTAGTTTATTCTGCACACCCATGAAGTAAGTACTATTATTGCCTTCCCTATTTTACAGATAAAGGAACGGAAGCCTCTTCCACAAGTGGGCAAGCATTTTATGCCAGTCAGATTTCCCTTCAAGGTGATTGAGGGCACTTTTCCATGTGGAAAAGCTGGAGTAAAATTGACTCACTAGCCCTAAGAAACAAGATTATCAAGAAGAAAAATCATAAAGTTTAATTGGAATGTTTCATAGAAGAGTAGACTCATAATTTGGAGTAGGAAGTAATGGCCCTCATTAAAAATGAGTCGGGGGCACCTGGGTGGCTCAGACAGTAAGGGTCTGCCTTCTACTTGGGTCATGATCCTGGGGTCCTGGGATCGAACCCCGTGCCAGACTCTCTGCTGTCGGGTGGGGGGTAGTCTGCTTCTCCCTCTCTCTCTCTCCATTCATCCTGCTCCCTGCTTATGTGCACACATGCTCTCTCTCAAATAAATTTTAAAAAATTGAAAAGTGAGATGAATCATGAATGTCTTATAGTGATGCTGTGGTACACCACCCATGCCCCCCAGCTTTTCAGGTCCAAGGCTTTCATTTTCCCAGCTTCTTGGTGTGTCACTTTTAATGGTTCAGAGCTGAGTCAACCTCCAGGCATTACCAAGGTTGTGCCCCTTCACGAGGGGCAGCCAACACCCTAAGACTGGCCAAGACAGGAGTGCAAGGACCCAACCCCCTTTTGAAACTGAAAGCCACTCACTTCCAACCTCTGCCCTAACCTGCTGTCATCACTCAAAGGTGCTACTTCCAAGGGTACTCTCCAGTAAACATCACACAGACACATGTAATCTCAGAATCTGCTTCTTGGGGAACCTAACCTATGACATCTATGTTTGTTTACAATATTCCCTTCTTCAATTTTAAATCAATGAGAGATTGCTTTCTCATTTCAGATAGGGTATCTATTAAATCAGTTTTTTTATGTATAAATTTATTTTTCTTATATCCCACTGCTTTGTGGAAGAAATACATCTTCAATTGCAGCTTAATAAGATTGCCATGAGAATACTGTGAATTTACTTGGTGGATTTATACACACACAATACACCTCTAAGGACCAAGAAAGTGATGCAGATTCATACACATATGTGTGTGTTTATATAAAATTAAAATTACTATTATAACTTCATTAAATCGTGTTATAAACATGGACAAAAATATAAACATGAAAATAAAAATATTTTTCAAACACAAAATCATTGTGCATGGTTCTGTAGACATACAGATTTAAATATAAACAAAAATGTAGACTTACAGACAAGAGAATAGCCAGGGATATAAATACAACTTTTGTTGTTGGCCCATCCTCTTTTTCTCTTCACTGCTGGTACTTCACCTTTGTTAGGAGAACAGGTGAAGTGAAACTGTTCAATTGTGGCTTAAATCAACTGCTGGGATATTTCAGGGAAGGGTATAATTATATGTTGCAGATATGCTGCAAAATCCTGCAGGGCAGTGAGTATATCTTCCTGAACCCCTTGTCAAGTGACTTTCTTTCTGTAGAGGTGAGGATGATAGGGAGTTGGTGAGAGGTGCCTTTAAACATTCTGAATTTCTTCTCCTTGTGTGAGTGCAAGCTAGAGGAACCACTCACTCAGATGCTTTGCCTTTGTTAACATGACACACAACCAGATTTCTTGCCTACGTGAATAAATATCGGCTTTTTTCACGTGGGCAAACTTTAAATAATTTTTTAAAAACAGAGAATATATGCTTGGGCAGCAAGAGCATGAGTCTTGCCCTTGATGTCAGTCAGCTTTGTGCTCTGAATTACTTTTCTAGGGCAATGCTGGAGGTATCCACCCTTGCCAGGGTTTCCTGCACTGATGGTATGTGTTGAGA
Source organism: Nyctereutes procyonoides (assembly GCF_905146905.1). Taxonomy (NCBI): domain Eukaryota; kingdom Metazoa; phylum Chordata; class Mammalia; order Carnivora; family Canidae; genus Nyctereutes; species Nyctereutes procyonoides. The sequence continues at coordinate 70,334,946 of NW_026575052.1, read as the reverse complement.
GGTAGCTGGTTGGATGAAAGTATGTAGTCTCAGATGGAAGACCAGATGATGTCATTCCCATTAGTCCTCTAGTCAGTTAACCAATTTTCATGTATTGAATGAAACCTTGATTTGAACTCAAGATCAGGGGCCTGGAAGAAGACACTGTAAAGCAAATAATTTTAGTTAAATCTTTTATCATCTGGGGGTGCCTTGATGGCATAGTCAGTAGAGTGTCTGACTCTTGCTTGCTTCTGGAGTGGTGATCCCAGGTCGTGAGATCAAGACCCCTGTCCAGCTCTGAGTTCAGTGTGGCATCTGCTTGAGATTCCCTTTCTCCCTTGCTCTCAGTCCTTCCCACTTACGTGCGAGCTCTCTCTCTCTCTCCAAAATAAATAAATGCATGTTTAAAAAAATGTAAATAAATAAATATATCTGATCAGATAAAATTCCCCATCTTGGGAATTCCTAAAACGTTCAACTCAGAGATGCCTGAGAGGTGATTAAGGTATGTGTGTGAGAAGGAATGGAATGGGAAATGTATGTTGAAAAGAATCTTGTCATTGATGAGTTATAAGACAATATTCCCCCAGGTAAAAAGCATGCATATCTAAGTGCAAATTAAAAGTAATGGAGAAACAAGCCCAAATATAAAAATAAATAAGAAATGAATGATAAATGGGAATAATTTTTTTACACTAAATTGACTCTACTTTTAGGTAATAGCATAAAACTGGAGAGGCAGTTATTTTTCATTTCTTCAGATTCTGTTCTAATTACTAAAACTCTGTTTACCTTGGTGATGACCTTCTATTTTAACATTCATCAACCTTCCTAAGCATACCATTCTGCATTCTTATGAATCATGCTATGAAAAAAATTCTCAAAACAAACATCTTTTTTTTTTTTTTTTTAGTATTCACATTTCATATTCTATTACTTTCCTCTGTCATCTCTTCTAGGAATAATGATTTTTTGCTGGCCTAGTTGAATCTTCTTAGGTTTGAACCAACTGTCTTTACTCTTTTGAATGAGTTTAATTTGCATTGCTACTTTTTTTTTTTTTTTTGCCAACTCTTTGAAGATTGCAATCAACTCCTTTTTGGCCTTCACTGTACATTTTCAAGTTATTGATTCACTTGCTATGTGGTATATAAATGAAGCTTACAAATGCAATTTCTTTGGTTCCTAAGGTGTTTTTTTTTCCTCTTCAGTTCTCTGATGTCCTAGCACTTCTAACTCCACATTCACAATATTTTGGCCCATTAGTGTCCAGGATTTGTTTGGGCACAGTGAACTATATTTCCTTGCTCTAATGAAGCACACAAAATATAACTGCTATCTCCTCAGCAGGCTGCTCTTCCTAAGGAGGGAAGAATGAATATTCCCTGAGAGCCAGGAGCTCAGCCCTGAGAACTTAATGAACTCCAAGGTACTGTCTACATGGGACAATTGCATGTGAATGAAACTCAGCAACTCATTTCAGCTAGATCAGCTGCTCCTGTCCTCATAGTCTTCCTGGCCTTTTGAATGGACACTCTCACTGTTCTGTTTGGGTTTTGTTTAGTTTAGCTTTGTTTTCTTTTTCAAGAATTCATATATTTATTTGAGATAAAGTGAGAGAGAGAGCACAAGCAGGGGGGCAGAGGGAAGGGGAGAAGTGGGCTCCGCCCTGAGCAGGGAGCCCAATGCAGGGCTCGATTCCAGGACCCTGGAATCATGACCTGAGCTGAAGGCAGACACTGAACTGGCTGAGCCACCCAGGCACCCTTGGGTTTTGTTTAGCTTTAAGGCATTAGTGACCTCAATGACAAAAACACAGCCCAGCTGTGCTTTTAAACCCCAATTTATATTTTTCTGGAATGGAAGATTCACAGAGTTTGAAAGTTCACAGCCTTGATGAAGGTAACAAAACATCATTATAAGAAATAGAAATTGGACCTAGAAGCCACCCTTCAATGACATTCTGAAAGATGTGATGCTACATGGAATATTGGGGAATGAGCTCTGGGTTACTGTTGCTGAAGTAGGGGGTGTGGGAGTTAGGGATATGATTGCAGGTGATATTTGGGAGCCAGAATCCCACCTGGATGTGGAGTTTTAAAAAATAGCCAGAGAAAGAGGTTGACTTCATTCTTCAAGCAAATGGGTACCCATTAAAAGCAATACGATCACATTGTGTTTAGAAATTTAGGATGAGTTTGACGGAGTTGATGTGAAACAGCTTCCTGGCCTTTCATTTCAACACACAGGAATGTCAGCAAGATGTGAAAATGTCAATACTGAGCCCAGGTTCAATAATCAAGAAATGGAAATCCCAAGCTGTCAGAAATGAAGAACTCAAAGCCAGATCAGTGAGCAGGAACTGAAGCTTAAATGGGCCATGAGAGAAAGCAATTAAAATGTAGGCCTTAACTGTTGGCAACTGAAGTTTTAAGACTCTCCCTCCCGAAAGGGAGGTCAGGCCACAGTCTCAGATCTGAGCTACATTCACCAAACCAGGAATTACAAAGTGCTGCCTTGCCCACAAAAAAAGGACTAAGAAGAAAACTGTGCATAGGCTCAGAGAATTGGTGACAAAGCTTACTGTACATCTGGGGCCACAGAGAAAAATATCACCCAGGAGAAATGAGAACTCCAGGCTATTGTTACTACAGATTCACATTATTCATGGGGTATGGACCCCAATATTGAGAAAGTAACATGAAAACATCTGGAGCAGGAGGAATTAGTAGACCTCTGGCAGAGGCACCTGCAACCATCACACTGGTATTCTTCCCAACAGAACTCTGATGGAAAACAGCTCCCATTGAAAATGAGCTCACAAAAGGTACAAACCATTTGAGTAACAAAGTGCCATAGGACTAGAAGACCCAACAATGGAACAACATAAGCTCTAAAAACTAGAAATGATAAAATAACCAGGAACATCAGTAAAATATATTTACAATGTTCAAAGAAATAAGGTAAGTCCAGAACCATGTACAAGTATGTGTATTTGAAAATAACCAGTAGCCTTTCTAAAATTGGAACTGCAGCCATTTTAATTAAAAAGTGGGTTGCATAATCAAGAAAAATACAAAAAACGGTGAACTGGAATATTAATTGATGGAAATTATGGAGAATTGAGTGCCGAAAAATGGAGGTGGAAGATATATAATAGAAGTTAAGAGAAATGGAGGCCACATTGAGAAAAGTCAACACACATTAAATACAGGTACCAAGAGGAGGGAAAATAAAGAATGAGAAAGAAGCAATAGTCAAAATGGTAGTGGTGAGAATATTCCAGGTTTAAAGTGAAGGAGCATTGAATAGAGTGAACAGATAATAAAATAAAAATATAGACTGACACAAGTCACATGACTGTGAAAATATAGAACATCAATATAAAAGAAAATTTTATAAAGTTTTAGAGAGAAAAGTAAACATCTAACAAAGAAGGATAGTTAGAATAACAGGACTCTTTGCATCTATAAGAAGACTAGTCATAAAACAATGAAATGATTTCTTCAAAGTGCAGAGGAAAAATAATTGTCAGCTTAGAATAATATGCCCAGATAAATTATTTAATAGTGATAAAATAAAGATAATATCTGACTTACAAAGAAAAAAGCATTTACTACTCTCATTCCACAGTTGAATGATGTTGTTCAGAAAGAAGAAAATTTAATCCAAAAAATAATGGTCAATGAGAAATTTTATAAATAGACATGCAAGTAAAGTAATATTTAAAACATCTCATTATGGAGATTTAACAAAAGTGTAGACATTAAACAGTAATAACATAACATGTTGGGGATGGACAGAGAATCAAGTCCTTTGTTATTCAGAAGGAGATTTAAAGACACAGGTTATATATAGACATACAAAGATTAAGGTTAATTGTGAAAACTTTAAAGGTAATTATTATGAGAAGTGGAATGTATAAATTTGAAAAAGAGAAGATTTAGCAGAAAAAATTAAAGAAAAAAGTTAATTCAACAAAAGTGAGTTAAGGAGGGGAAAAGAAACAAAAAGCAAGGGATGTTCAAAATAGAAAATAAATTGGTGCAGTAAGGCTAAATGTGTAAGCTATCACAGTAATTATAAATACTTTAAGCAGACTTTGTGAATGATAAACCCTCTCACAAAGAATTATAAATTATTAGGAATTTAAAAGGTCACTAAATTGAAGTTCAGTATATAAAAATTGCATTTCTATAATATATAATGGTAACAAAATACATTTTTAAAGATAATACAGACAATGGCTGCTGGGAAGAGGACAGAGTAGGGAGCACGGAAAATGTGTTTCCCCGCCTAAACAGCAAACTGCCCTGGCAGGGTCTGTCTAATGTAACTATTTGGAGACTCTGGAATCTGTGGAAGGCTTGCAACTTCTAGGGAAAGGGTTGAGTGGTAAATTATAGTCAATTTCAGCTTTTAGCAAGGTAGCAGCTACCTACCCCCCCCCCCGCCCACATTGTACCCTTGTCCCATGGCAGGCAGCTGTGCATGTGTTTCAGGAGCAGCTTGCTTCCAGCTTGGGGCAGCTAAGGTGGATGGAAAAGAACCCTCTCCTTCGAATATCAGGGATATAGACAAAGAGTCAGTAAGTCATCAGTTGTTGTATCTCCTCTCATTTTTGCAAGCCCCTCCTCTCTGGCCCAGGTGATTTCCAGGGGGTTTAAAGGGGCAGATCCCTTTTATTCTCCTTCTTTTTGTTTTTCTTATTTTCCTCTTTTGGGAGCCAGACATTGAAGACTAAGAAACTCAAAAGTAACTACATATAGAGGGGAAATTAGAAAGTCACTGTACTTGTCCATGGAAAGGCACAGGGTCAGAAAAGACCTGAGAAGACCTTAAATTTCATCTCTGGCTAATCCTCAGCATAGAGACAACCTACAGCAAACAAACAAAATAACCAAAGGACAGCAAACCCTGCAGAAGTTTACCCTTGATTGATAGATGGTTTCTAGATTTATCATATTATTAGATGCAAATGTCTGTTTTTTAACAAAAAAAATCATAAAACATACAAAGAAACAGTGAAGTATGGTCCATTCAAAGGAAAACAAATAAAATTAATGGACACTATCCCTAAAAAAAGACCAGATTATGGATCTACTAGGCAAAGACTTTAGAACAATTGTCTTAAGGAGGCTTGATCATCTAATAGAAGATGTGGATAAAGCCAAGAAAATGATGTGTGAACAAAATGGAAATATCAATAAAAAGAAAAGTTGGAAAGAAACAAAAAATAATTCTGAAACTGAAAAGTACAATAACTGAAATGAAAATTTCACTAGAGGGAATGAAAGGCAGCTATGAGCAGGAATAAGAAGGAATCAACAACTTGAAGATGAGAATGGAAATGATCAAACCTGAGGAACAGAGAGAAAAAAATATCAAAGAAAATTGAACAGAACTGAAGGAACCCATAGAACAGCATCAAGTGGGCCAACATACATATTTTAGGATTCCCAGAGAGAAAAGGCAGAGAAAGTTGCAGAGAGAATATTTGAAAAAATAATGACTGAAAACATCCCAAATTTGATGAAATACGTGAATATAAACATCCAAGAAAAAAAAAAAAAAAACATCCAAGAAGCTCAATGAACTCCAAATAAGAGGACTATAAAGAGACTCACACTGAGACACATTTTAATCAAACTTTTAAAAGCCAAAGACCAAAAAGGGACACCTGAATGACTCAGTTGATTACGCATCTAACTCTTGGTTTCGCCTTAGGTCATGCATGATCTCAGGATCTTGTGATTGGGCCTTACATCAGGCTCTGGGCTCAGCAGGGAGTCTGCTTGGGATTCTTTCTCTCTCTCTCTCTCTCTCCCCCCCCCCCCCTGGCCCTCCACCTGCTCTCTTGCTCTGTCTCTCTTCCTCTCTAATAATTAATCAATCAATCTTTTTAAAAAAAGCCAAAGACAGAGAGAATCTTGAAAGCAGCAAGAAAGAAGTGACTCATCACTTATAAGGGATCCTCAATAAGATCATCAACAGATTTCTTCTCCTCGGAAGTCTGGAGGCCAGAGGCAGTCAGCCAATATATTTGAGGTGGTAAAAGAGAAAACTATCAACCAAGAATCCCTTATCTGGCAAAATTGTCCTTCAGAAATGAAAAAAAAAAATGAAAGCATCCCCAGATAAGCAAAAACAAAGAGATTTCATTACCATTAGACTACCCTGCAAGAAATGCTCAAGAAGTTTTGCTAGTTGGAATGAAAGGACTCTAGACAAAGCCTCAAAACCATATGAAGGAATAAAGATCTCATAAAGGTCAACACATGGGCAATTAGAAAAGCTAGTATTGTAATAGTGGTTTGCAACTCTACTTTTTGTTTTCTACATGATTTAAGAAACTAATACATTTTTAAAAAAATGTTTCTAAAGCAGTTTCTTCTTTCTTTGGGACCCTACAAATTATACAAATATTTCTGCTTTCTCAGGTTCTTCTGAATCTGTTTATTCCTTCTGCTAAGCTCTCAAATTCCACTGAATTCTACCCCCCACCAAACTCAAATCTCTGCCTTAAACTCATAGCAATGTCTCAGTTTCTTCTTTCTGACCTCACTGTATTATAAAACTCTACTTCTCAGCCACCTCTTACATGTACTATTCTCTTTTTCATCCCCTCTCACCTAGACAAAACTCATTCTTTGTCAACAAAATTGTTCTGAACTTTTACCCTTTCTTCAGAAATTATCTATTAACATTTTCATCAATACTTTCTCCAACCTTTCCTATTAATGATATGGGCCTCCTCTTCTTCTATGTATGAAGCTCTGAAAGGTAATTCTAGTCATAGTCACTAATGATGAATTCACATTTCAAATTCATCTTCCCCCGTGTCTCAGTTTACAGTTTCTGCTGGAAAATACAGACCCATTTAATAATATCATTGTTTATATTTTACATGTCTAATCTGAAGAAACAAAAGTTCTTTACATGGAGATATTTGCACAACATTGTGAATATAATCAATACCACAGAGCCATACACTTAAAATGGCTAAATGGTAAATTTTGTATCATGTATATTTTATAATGATAAAAAATACAAGGAAAAAATTTACAATAGTGTCAAAAAATAAAATACCAAAGATTAAGTCCAATAAAGATATGCTTGACATTCACTTAGTAAACTATTAAACATTGTTCAGAAAAGTAAAAGAAAAGCTAAATAAATTAAAAGCCATTTCAAGTTCTTAGATTGGAAAACTCAGTATTGTACAGAAATGAGATTATCCTAAATTGATCTAAAGATTCAATGACATACTAAATAATAATCCTATGAAGTATTTTTATCAAAATGGAATTAACTCTTCAAAAATTATATAAAAATACAAATGGAAAAGGATATTTAGGACCGTTTTGAAGAACAAATTAGGAAAACAAATGATGTAAGATCATCAAGACTTTTTATATGGTTATAGTAAATAAATGAGCTTGATATTGGTACAAAGACAGGCAAATGGACTAATGTACAGAATAGAGAGTCAGAAACAGATCCAATATATTAGTAACCTGACTTACAATGAACGTGCCACTTCACCGTAGTACAGTAAAGATGGACCTGTCTTTATGGAAAAATAGGCGTTGATCTCTACTCATACCATATACCCAAATTGAATTTTAAATCAATCATATATCATCATAGTACAACAATAAAATCTCTTGAAGAAAATGGCTTGATGGTATAGAAAAAAAGTATAAGGAAAGATGGATAAGACTTCATTAAAATTAAGAATTTCTGTTTACTCTTATGATTAAGAGAATGAAAAGTATGAGAGAAGATATTTATAACTGGCATATTTCTTAAATGTCTAACATCTAGAATGTATAAAAACACCCTCAGATCAGTGGGAAAAGGAAAACAACCCAATAAGAGATGAGCAAAGGACTAGAACAGACACTTTGCCAAGGAATATCAGCATGGCCAGTAAGTATACAAAGAAGTGTTCGAAATAATTTATCAGGGAAATAAAATTAAAACTATTAATAGACCCATCATAATGGCTTTTTATTTTATTTTTTAAAAGATTTTATTTATTTATTCATGAGAGACACAGAGAGAGAGAGGCAGAGACATAGGCAGAGAGAGAAGCAGGCTCCATGCAGGGAGTCTGATGTGGGACTTGATCCTGGGACTCCAGGACCATGCCCTGGGCCCAAGGCAGGCACTAAACTGATGAGCCATCCAGAGATCCCCATAATGGCTTTTTAAAAGAGGAGGGCCAATGCCACGTACTGGTTATGATGAAGAGCAATTAGAACTTTAATTTACTACTTTTGGGATTGTAAAGGTGGAAACTGGAGGTACCTGCTAACACTGAACATGCACAGACTTAATGACACACTAGTTCCATTCTAGATACATGCTCAGCAGTAATATATACATATATGTTTCAAAATATGTGTATAAGAATATTCATGGCAAAATTATTGCTTATAGTTCAAACTGGAAACATCCCAAATGTCCACCATGGAGTATATACATAAAATGGAACCCTATACAGTAATGAAAAATAGTTACTATCTACTATACTTAACAACATGGATAAACCTCATAGCCATGTTGAATGAAAGAAGTCAAATACAAGATAGAACACTTGTATTTGAATACACTGTATTCATTTATTTCCAATCAGATGGCATTCAAAAACAGGCAAAATTAGTCTATGGAGATAGAGATCAAAATAGTGGTGATGGAAAGTAATGACTAAGACCAGGGGCTGATGCAAAGGAAGATTCTAAGTTTCTTGATCTGAAAGATGGTGATAAAAGTGTGTTCACTTGGTAAATCCATCAAGACCTACCCTTAAGATATGTACCATTTATTGTATTTATGTTATACTTCAATGAAAAAGTTAACAAATTTAAAGCATATAAAGCAATATATACATTGTACATATGTATATATGTGTGTATTAAAAGTAGGTACTGGAACTATGCACCTACATTTATAAAACATTCATAAAAACACCTTTGGAGCAGGAAGGAAGAAAATGAGACTGGAAAGAGAACAAGGGTAAACTTAGTTTTGGCCAAAATCTCCATTTCTTCTTAGAAGAAAAAGTATATTTACAGCAAAAGTTACATTGTGTTAAGATGTGTTAGTTCTTTTCTTCTTATATGATTTTCTGTACTTAAGTGTGTTTTCACCTTTTAAAAATGCAGCTTAGAAGAGAAGAGAATTAACTGTTACTGTAACCTGTGGACAAGAATTGGAGGGAGAGACTGGAGTGAGAGGTGTGATTTAGGAAGTGGTTGTCCTGTCCTAAGTGAAGATGGGGAAGGCATGAACCAGGTAGTGTGAGAGAATGGAGCATTCCCTATAGCAACATTTAAGAGATAGAGCCTGGGTTGGGAGCTGAGGCAATGAACAGACTTAGGTGATTCTGAGATTTCTCGACCTGATTTCTGGGAGGATACCATGCCATGCTCTACATGACAGGTGGAAATGGGAAGAGGTGTGCATTGGGTAGAGCAAGGAGGGGGTAGGAATGGAGAATTAAAATACCCCCCACACACACACACGCACATAACCCTTCTCTCCATCCACCTTCCACCCCTTATTTCCCATATCTCTAGATTTGCCTATTCTGGATGTTTTGTATGATTAGATGCATGCAATATATAGTTCTTTACCACTGACTTCTTTCACTTAGCATAATGTTAGTAGGATTTACCCATTTTGTAGCATGGATCAGTGCCTCATTTCTTTTTATTGTCAAGTAATAGTTCATTACGTGGCTATATCACATTTTATTTATCCATTCATCAGTTGCTGAATAATTGGATTGTTCCCACTTTTGGCTATTATGAATAATGCTCTTAAGTACATTCATGTACAAGTTTTTGTGTGGACTTATGTCTTTATTTCTGTTGGGTAGATACCCAGAGGTGGAATTACTGGGCAATATGGTAACTTACTGTTACCATATGGTAACTTACTGTTAAAGCATTAGAAGAATTGCCAGATTGTTTTCTTTTTTTTTTAAGATTTTATTTATTTATTCTTAAGTGATTTATTATTTATTTATTTATTTATTTATTTATTTATTTTATTTATTTATTTATTCTTAAGTGATGAGAGACACACACACAAACACACAGAGGCAGAGACATAGGCAGAGGGAGAAGCAGGCTCCATGCAGGGAGCCTGATGCAGGACTTAATTCCAGGACCCGAGGATCACGCCCTGAGCCGAAGGCAGAGGGTTAACCACTGAGCCACCCAGGCATCCCATCCAGATTGTTTTCCAAAGTAGCTTTACCACTTTACATTTCTACCAGCAGTGAATGAGGGTTCCAGTTTCTTTACACCCTCCTCAATATTTGCTGTATTCTGACTTTTCGATTATAACATCCTACTGGGTGTGAAGTGATATCTCACTGTGGCCTGGTGGCCTGGGTTTGTATTTTCTTGATAGCTAATCATGTACATACGTTTTCTTTTTTTTATTTTATAAAAGTTTTATTGATAATACACACCCATATAATTCATCCTATTAAATTGTACAATTCAGTAGTTTTAACTCTATTTACAGAATTGTGTAACCATCACCACAACAAATTCTTACCTCATTTAGTTATAATACCAGTGTCTCAAGGTTATTATAATTGTTATTTTTCTTACATTTGTTTTTATTTAATTTTGATAACCCAGTGCTCATCCCATCAAGTGGCCTCCTCAGTACCCGTCACCCAGTTATCCCATCCCCCTGGCTACCTCCCCTTCCACAACCCTTTGTTTCCCAGAGTTAGGAGTCTCTCATGGTTTGTCTCCCTCTCTAATTTTTCCCATTCAGGTCCCCTCCTTTCCCTTATACATTTTCATGTGCTTGTCATACAGTTGTATATCTTCTTTAGATAACTTAATTTCTTTGGCTATTTTAAAAATTAGGTTGTCTTTTTTTAATGAGCTGCAATACTTCTTTATATATTCTAGATGCAATTCCCTTATGAGACATGATTTGCACAAATTTCCTCCCATTCTGTAGGACGTCTTTGCACTTTCTTGATGATATCCTTTGAAGCACAAAATATTGATGATGTTTATTTTTTCATTTGTTGCTGGTACTTTTGGTGTTGTATCTAAAAAATATTGCCTAATCTAAGTTCATTCTCTTGATTTTTAAGAAATAACTTTTATTACTTTTTGGTTATTTTTTTTAGCTTGACATTTTTTTTATAAATTTATTTTTTTATTGGTGTTCAATTTGCCAACATATAGAATAACACCCAGTGCTTATCCCACCAAGTGCCCCCCTCAGTGCCCGTCATCCATTCTCCCCCACCCCCGCCCTCCTCCCCTTCCACCACCCCTAGTTCATTTCCTAGAGTTAGGTAAGTCAATTGGAGAAGGACAAACATTATATGTTCTCATTCATTTGGAGAATATAAATAATAGTGAAAGGAAATATAAGGGAAGGGAGAAGAAATGTGTGGGAAGTATCAGAAAGGGAGACAGATCATAAAGACTCCTAACTTTGGTTACTTTTTTGTTGTTGTTTAATTATAGTTCTTTTTTATACATATTAATCTTGTCCTTTTCCCTCTTTCTGTAATAATCAATCTTTAGAAAGGGTCTTGCATACAATGGTTTATATGTTTTTGTATATTTTTCCATATCATAACAATATTTGGAAAAGATCACATAAAATGGCTGTAAAACTTGATGTGTAAATTATGTATTATAATATACATAATCATTTACATATTCTTACACGTTTATAAACTACTTTCAATGTTGTGGTATTTCTATTAAGAGTTAGAAAACATGCATATAAATATACCTTGGTCCAAATATCTAATTATTTCCCTGGAACAGATTCTAGTTAAGAGATGGAGTTACTGGGCCAAAGGACAAAGCATCTTTTTAGACTGAATGCAAATTGCTTTCCAGAAAGTTTTGTAAATTCACCCTCTCCTAGTCAGTGCCTGTTTCATTGCATCTGCATGAGAATTATTTTCAAAACTCAAGTAGTGACTATAAGATCTTACTTTTCTTTGTCCCTTTATTTATTTAAAGCTGAGAATGCAGCTGCCAATTCCAGTATGATGTAGTCCCCCTGGGAAACCATAAATTCTGCCAAAGCTTTTACAGTATTTCTGTGACTTTTTGGTGACTTCACACTTCGTTTTAAAAGACATAAAACAATTACCAGGTCATTAGCAAGCACTTTTTGCAAGGAACTTCAAAAAAGCTTTTCTAGAAATGGCTTGTGAGCTGGTGTTTTATTTTGGAGGGAGAGGTGGAGGATGGGATAGTGAGAGTTAACAGAAATGAACAATTTAAAATCAGTATCACATTATGGCAAGAATGAATGGATCATCCTGCTCACTGGATCTAGGTGATTCTTTTCAAGGCAGTGGTTCTAAGTTTACTCTTATAATGAGAGGCCCTTAACAACATAGCCTCTAGGCAGACAGATGCATGTTAGAACTAGACACAACCATTTTCTGGCTGGGTGACCTTATGTTGGCTTTAACTATACACAGAACACTTACCATAGCTAAGCACATACTATGTGTTCGATAAATATTAGCTATTTTTGATACTTTTCATGTCTGTATCCCCAAAAGGACAGCAAGCACTGGGGATAGCTGATAACAGTACAATTATTAAATAAGTAAATGAATAAGTTATGGAAAATCTAAAAAGAGTGTGTAGGGAAGAAACCTTCCAATTTCCATATTATAGGCCACTCATAATCCTCCATCTCAAATTTGAGCCATCTCACATTTGAAACTTCCTTAGGCCATTATCCACTTAGGCTCCTTGGTGAGATTTTACTCTGAAATAAACCATTATTTGTAGCCTGTCATGTTTCTGTTCTTGAAGGGATATGCATTGTACTTTAGTTCTGCTATTTTAAATCATTTAGCAGATAACACCAAAAAAAAAATCACTTAGAGTCTGATTTAATCAAGAGGCACAGGATGAAGTGTGAAAAATCCAGTGTTGTTCTGATCCTTAGCTTTATTGAGGGCTGCTAAAAGGTATAAATTAAGTGACCTTTCCAGGTCAGGATTTTATGGCTCTGATAAATTCCCTAGGCTTAGCAGTTGTCAGTGAAAAACATGGAGTGAGAATATGAAGATCCTTTTTCCAACCATATCTTTCCAATGAATAGTGAGATAATGGCTTTGAAAGTGCCTTGAAAAAAGTAGTTTTATAAATTTAAAACATGATTCTTGTAATGTAGATGATATAAGCATAACAGAAATTTGAGAGGGTTAGAATTGAGGAAAAGATTTTTTTCCTAAACTATAAGATCTTACAACTAAAGAGATTGTAAGGGATTTTGTGGTCTCAATCTCCCTTTTTTATATATGAAAAAAGCGTAAAGTTACACTGTCAAGATCACATTATTTAAAACTAAAGTCTTATTACTTTATATAAAAATAACAGATCGTAAGAATTAAAATTTAAAATGTTCCTAAGAGACTATATTATTTATCTTCACAATGCAAGAAAATATAAACTTACAAGAATGTGGTTTATTTAAAAATGAGTTTTAGTGCATTTTAAATGTTACTAAGGTAACATTTAGTGCATTTTAAATGTTACTAGGGTAACATTTTGTCCTAAGGTAAATTTAAAAATCTGAAATGAGAAATTTCAATTAAGAAGGCTTTCTTGGAATTGATTTTTGTGTTTTGCAAATGTTTTTGCTGCATAAGCAGCACAAAGTTTAAATTCCCAGTCTCCACACTCCTGGTCAGTTAACTGAACAGCATCTTCCTTTGGAAAACTGCTTACAAGCAGGGTGTAATCTTTCCTGGAGGTTAATTTACACTGGAATTAATAAAGGTTAATGAAGTCTTTTGGGAACTCCCCTTTTCCCGTGGGGTGCCATATTTAAAGTTAAGCTGCTTCCCTTAAGCAAAACTTTAAGAAAGTGATTTCCCAGTAGCCAGCATTCACATTACCTTCAGCTATAAAAGTACTGTATGCAAGGTATTGAGTGACATTTTGAATGTACAAAAGCAAACACTTCATTGCCAATATTTTTTTGCAAATATTACTTTGGTTCTTAGGAGGAGCAGTTTCCCACACTCACTTTTGGATGGTATTCTATTTAAAATACAATTCTTTTTTTGTCCAGGTCTATTTGGAAGAACTGAAGGGGGGGGGGTCGAGGGTGAGAAATCTAAACCACTTTAGAGAGCTCTAGAAAAACTACATTTTACCATTGCATTTTGAAGGACAAATGGACAAATGGTTGGATGTTAAAGCTTTTGTATCACTTGTCATTAGCTGGAGTGGCCCAACTCAAGAGGGGAGCACTGGGAATTGTCCAGTTGGACACTGTTTTTCTGAATCCAAGTGGGGCACTCACAGATTCTGGAAAAGAAACAAAAGCAAAAAAGGGGAAATGGAAAATGACTGTGCTCTTCTCAGGCTACCACCTATACTGCTACCCCTTCTCTGAACTTGAATGCTAGAGTATGTATTGCATAAGTATTTAACGTCAGATTATCTTGCATAGTTGTGAACCAAGATGATTCTTTTCCCCTTGAAAAAAGAAGAAGTACTTGTTCATCCAAAAGCAGTACTCTAAAACTATTACATAACACTCAATTTTAAATGATTTGAAATAATTTTAATTGGTACTTACCTGGGAGCCTATATCACTTTCATTTCACCAAGTCTCCCAAAATGGCTTCGAGAATTGCCACTCATCAGCAGCTGTGAAAGTATGATAAGACAGGATGATGTATACAAACGATTTCTTCTTCAGAAGAATTCATCCGGAAGAATTGTCAAATTATTTTTAAATGGCTGTAGTTCTTATTGAGACATTGCAAAAGGAGTTTAAAGCTTCACTTGCATTCTGTGACCTTGCTATTTGGGAATCCTACAGTAGAATCATGGGATATATTTGAGCTGGAACATGCTTTGGGGACTATCTTTTGTAAAGCAGTCAGTTTTTTCAAATGAGACAGAGATCCAGAGAAGTTAGGTAACTTGAGAAATATAAAGTCAATTCGGAGCTAAAAGGAACCTTCAGGAATCCAAAAGATCATAGTTACTTATAGAACTGATTGTGAAGCAGATTAAAGGATATTTAGTTTCTTCAGTTTGACAATGGGACATTGGAGGTCGGAGCAAGAGAGAAGGAACCAGGTTGTTATGAGAACAAATACTCCATTGATTTTGGTTACAATTCCAATAATACTAGTTTCATTTTGAGATAGTATTTCAGTAGTTTTGGGCTGATAGTAATGTAGGTTTTCTATATGCATATGGGGATCAGGCTTTTATGCTGAACAGCTATCTGGGAAGGGACATATTAGGTCCAATGTAAAAAACATTTTGCATTTATTTAAAACCTAAATTTTGAGTGAAATTGTTTCTAGACCCCTCTAGGTAGTGTCCCCAGCATAAGGAATAGAACAGAAGAATCCACAATTTTAATCTCTGTAGTTTAGATATAGACAGCAAGACACAGAGCATTCTGTGACAGGGGCAGAAACCAAACCTCAGTCTGTGACTTCTTCCTCTGACATACTTGTCTGGACATAGGCAACCAGAATCAGCTGGGGAGAATGAAGAGCCTCAGTTGCCTTGGCAATGATTTGACCTTTGGCAGGGTTTAAGGGAGTAGGAAAGAGGCAGATGAGGTGGGTGGAAGGGGCTGGCCAGACTCTTGGAGAAATTGCCCACTCTTATAAGCTCTCTTGACAAATATCATGACCTGGTGACTAATTTCTTGCCCTTTGAAAGATTTTCTAATAGCCCTGGGATTATTTTGCTGCTGTTAGTATCAGTAAGGCAAAGATGTGAACTTACAATAATTGCATTCTAATAAAATATTCCTTATGTACTAAATGTGTTTAAAATTATTGTCATTGTGCTGGTTCATATTTATCCCTATAAATCATAGCAGTTTATTTTAGTACCTGGATTATTTGCATAATATTAAGGCCTTCTTTGAATTTATCAAGAAGGGCTTGTTGAGCAGAGATTCTGTGAAAAAGCATGCTGGTAGTTCCTCATATTTATCCTTTCCTTCTTGCCTAGTAACAGAACGCTGATATTAGTGGGGGCACATGGCCACCATGATAAAAGACTACGTGGTCCAGAGTCCTTTGCAGCCAGGTGGGGCCACATGACTAGGTTATAGTTAAGAAGATGTAAACAGAACTGTTGTTCACGAACTCCAAGAGATCTTCTAAAGGAGCGAGGTGTGCCTTTTCTCTGCTCCTTTTCATTCTTACTGGATGAATTCAGAGGACATGGATGAAGCTCCAGGGGCAACTGGAGCTCAAGTGTAATATGGGAAAGACTGGGGCAGAAGGGACATGGCCCATACCAGTCTTGGGTCTCCTGCTGCTAGACTTCTTTAGGTGATAGAAAAATTTATATCATTTTTGTTTAAACCATAATTATTACTTGGAGATCTCTAGATATGCTCAGCCAAATATAATCTTAAACAATACACATCTTAAAATATTTTGCAAAACATTTAGCCCATATAATAAAGTCATCAAGCAAAAGGTTTTGACAATAGACACACAAAAAAACATGATTTCATTTAAGTGTCAATTTTCCCTGGTGGTTTGGAAGTTTTTTATTATAATACTGAGTACTTGACCCTGATTTCCTGTTACATGCTGTAAGGGAACTCTTAAGAGCAATGTTGGACTAGTGTACAAGAGCATGAATTCTGTGCCTTAGGAGTCACTTATTTGTGCTTTGTTCTTGAATAAGCCATCCTGACCTCAGTTTTTCCCTCTATAAAATAAAAATTCTAGGCTAAGTAGTCTCCATAATTCTTCCAAGCTCTGCAGGCTATACAATTATAATATTGTCTATGTCCTTTCAAGATGGCTCCATGCCCAGCACAGAGCCTAACTCAACTCAGGGCTTGAACTCCTGACCTTGAGATTAAGACCTGAATCAAGATCAAGAGTCCAACATTTAACTGACTGTGCCACTTAGGTACACCCTGCCTATTTCCTTTTAAAACCACTAAAACTAAATGGTCCTAACTACATATGCAAATATGTGGTAACAAATACTTACAGTGTGCCTGACATATGCGGATATATGCAGATGGTCAGCCAGCTTTGCATTATATAGGATACATCTCTGTTGGGAAAGGAGGGCCACAAGCCCATTTTCAACGTATTTCCTTTCTAAATGTGTAGAAAAACTAGGCAAACATCAAGTCACAGGATTTTGAATGACCTGTGTCTCCTGGCTCCTCATTCAATGGTATTTCATGCCATCTCATCTCAGAGTTATCTTGTCTCAGTGCTATCTCATCTAGTCTATGTTCCTTCTCTAACAAAACACATAGTTGACAGAGGCCTACTAGCTTTGTGGTTTATAGAGTTCTTATTAAACTCCAAACATTGTATTTAATGTAGAACAAAATACAGTTCTACTCTATTATTACTCATCTAAGACTGATCTGTTTGCTGTGATAACTGTCATCCAACCACTCTCTAATTAATATTAGCTGTGCTTTATCTCACTTAGAAAGCTACATGTCAACAAAGGTGAAAGATTCTGTTCTTAACTGGATGCCCATGTGTTGGAAGAGTTCATGAAACAGTTAAATCAGAAAAGGCTTTCTGGAGAAGGTGAGTTTTGATCTAGAGTTCGAGAGGTGACAAATATGAGTTGTTAGAAAAGTGGTCAAGTCATTTTAAAGGGTGTATATGATATTTGCAAAGAGACTGAGTAAAAATTAATCAAGCAGTGTGGGCAGATGGTGGCCAGGTTGGCTGCAGTGGAGTGTAGAATGGAGCTGTGGGGAGTACCACCTGAAAGTTTCCCTGCCGTTCTTTTTCTGCCCTGACTCTTCTTCTTGGAATGAAATATTCCCCTTAAGTCCAAGTTTGTTTGGAGTATAGAAAGAGCTCATTTGGAAGAGAGGTGAATGAGAGTATGACTCTGGTGGAAGTAATTTTAAAGAAACAGAGCAAGAGATGGCTAAGTCATCACTGCAAGAATGTGTCCCTTTTGTTCAAAAGATACTCCATTTGCATATTTAGGTTTCATGCTTCACTGTGTGCTTACGTGGTGGGGATGAGATAAAGTTGTAGAAGGAACTTAGAATTCCCTGACTTTTGAAAGTTAAGTCAGCTGTGACTTTCTACTAATAAAGTATCTTCATGGGCTTAATTTTCTTGAGGGGGTATGTGTATGTGTGTGTGTGATATTTAATGAAGAGAATAAGCAGGCAGCTGATTTATCACAAGCAGTGTATTTACCCGGGTGTATCAGCACTGAAATTATCATTGACATTGGAGGTGGAAAAACATCATGGTGTTTAGTGTCAGCCTCAGCCTCTTCTGTTGGCAGCACAAACCTGCCCAACAGAATCATGACAGCTCCTAAGCACTGATTTGACTTTGTCACAGGACTAAAACACATAGCCACATGTTCCCATAACACATCACAAATTGTCTCCAGCAAACGAAATTGGCCAAATGGAAAGGACTGCATGCACACTACAACTCAGTATTAGTATTGGTTTATGTTTTCTATCAGAGCCATAGAAGTTCTTCTTCCTTGGTCTTCATTCAAGCTTCTCTGTAATCTCGCTTGATTGTGCCTAGTAAATACCCATGAACATGAGCAAACACAAACAACAGGGAAAACCTTGAGAAGAAGGAGGAAGCAGGGCCCTTTCCACTTTCCTTATTTTTTTAAAGTAACTAATTTCCAAAAAAAAAAAAAAAGTAACTAATTTCCTGGATCCCTTTCATTTACTCTCTCTCTCTCAACTACCCATCCATGCATACCCACATAATTGGCATGAATTTCTCTGCAACAATCATATACAAAAACATCACATTACTTTATGTTTCTATTTCTAATTAAATCTTTGTTTTAGCATCTGTTTGCTAGGGTAGCCAGAGATCCAATACCAGTCATTATTGGAGGCCTCTGCACCTGAGAATGGCCTAAGGGGCCAATGGTATTGTGCAGTTTAAAAAATTGAGGAGAGCTTCCAACTCTTTAGGCAGTTGCGGTTACTGACATGCACATTGTTCAAGCACTTGTGATCAATTCCAGGGAAGGAGGCCCTTCTTCTACAGTACCAAATGTGGACCTGAGTATCATTCTCCACATCAACGAAGGCCATAGCTCCTATGCTCAGGCTCCAGCATCCCAGACCATCCCATCCGACATACTGGACAGAAAACAGGAATTGGGGGCAGCACCTGGCACTTACGCTACTCTCTTCTTTTAGTTTTGATTCAAAGCCACATCCAGTTTTTTGTCTAATAATAGACTTAAAGGCCTGGATAAGGGTTCTATCAATGTCTGTTTTCATCTCCTAAACCTAAGATTTCTGAAGGCCCTGAACTCGGAACTCAGGAGTTTGTTCTGTTTAGAAGATGGGGGGAGGCTACAAAATATGCCTTATTTCGGGATCCCTGGGTGGCGCAGTGGTTTGGCGCCTGACTTTGACCCAGGGCGCGATCCTGGAGACCCGGGATCGAATCCCATGTCGGGCTCCCAGTGCATGGAACCTGCTTCTCCCTCTGCCTGTGTCTCTACCTCTCTCTCTCTCTCTCTGTGACTATCATAAATAAATAAAAAATTAAAAAAATATATGCCTTATTTCTCCTAGATCCTGTTGTAGTAGCAGGAATGAGAATATAAATTCATATTTTCATAGACTATCTTGCCATATATCTACTATAGGAATTTGGGGCAGATGGGAAGAAAAACAGGAATTCTTTACCAGAGAAAACTGGCAAAACTTTTGTTTTAATTTTTGCTGTTGATGTTGTTTGATGTTATAAGGCGCAAGAATTTTCTTAAGGTTAATGTGACTGAAAAATTGAGTCAATAGGGCAGAATCAACTAGTTGTTTCTGCATCATGGGTCTAACAACCCATTGTTCTATTTATAAATTTAGGTTAATTATTCTTACATTCTGGTAGTGTGGTGGAGGATAGTATATCCCTTGAATGCTTGAAGAAGCAAAATGTTTTGCTTACATCTCTTACAAGAATGAAGAAGTATTTAGAAAAAAAAATGAGGAAGTTTTTCCCAGATCATTTTGTGAGAATGATAACCAGCTAAGTGTTGACAGTAATGATGTGTGTTTTGAGAATGAGTCCCTCTAGATTACTAAGTTTATCCTTTGATCTGAAAACATGACAATGATTGTAAAATCAATTAGCACATACACCATATGTCCAAACAGCCTAAAATAAAGATGAAAGAGGCAATTCTTTTATTTATGAGAGCCACCCCTCCTCCCCAAATCAAACAGGGTAAATATAATGTATATATAATGTATATATACCATATTAGTTTTCAATTGCTTCTGTAACATACTGCCACAAATTTAGTGGCTTAAAACACCTATCTATTATCTCATAGTTCACCCATCTATTATCTCATACTTCTTGAAAGTTCTGATACAACCTGCCTCAACTGGGTCCTCCGCTTAGAGTCTCCCAAAGCCAAAATCAAGGTGTTGGCAACTGGGGTCCACCCTTAGTTCCTAAAGGCTCTCTCTGGTCTTTGCATATGGTTTCCTCCATCACATGACGCTCTCCAGCAACAGCTTTGAATCCTTCTCAAGCTTAGAATGTCTTTGACTCTCTTTTTTGCCATGTCTCTTCTGTCTCTACCCAGAGAAATTTCTCCACTTTTATAGACTCATTAAATGAATTGAGGTTACCCAGATAATCCAAGGTGATCTTCTTCTTTTAAAATCTATACATTAATCATGTCTTCAAAATCCCTTTTGCCATGTAATTTACATATTAATAGGTTCAGACATTTGGGTATAGATCTTTGAGGAGTCTATTCTACTTACCAAAATGCCTTTTTTGTAGAAAAAGAAATATGAATGTCCAATTCAGCTGCTTTTAAGTTAAAAAACAAAAAAACACAAAACTATTCAATAAACATGAAACATTTTAACCTTTATTTAAGTCCCAGGTAATGGCAAATTGGGATGGGCTTGGCAGGATGGAGGCAGTAAAGAATCTAGAAGAGAGAATTCATCATAAAAGGGAAGAGTGGGTGGAGTATCTGGCTGGCTCAGCGAGTAGAGCATGCAGCACTTTTTTTTTTTTAAAGTAGACTCCACACCCAATGTGGAGCCCAATGCAGGGTCTGAGCTTATAACCTTGAGTTCAAGACCTGAACTGAGATCAAGAGTCAGACACTGAACCACTGGGCCACCCAGGTGCCTCTAGAACATGTGACTCTTGATCTCAGTGTTGTGAGTTAGAGCCCCATATTTGCTGTAGAGATTACTTTAAAAAAAATAAAATCTTTAAAAATAAATAAATAAAAATAAATAAAAGGGAGAAGAGGGAAGGAGAGAGCTTCATAGATGGAGAAGGACAGAGCCATGGAAAGAGAAGAGAGAAAGGGAGGGAGAAAGAAAGGGAAAGGGAGGGTTGGAACTAGAAGTAAAGATGAAGAGAAGATGAAAAGGAGGGATAATATGTAAAGGTTAAGAAAGATACATAATTATCCAAAGGAAATAAAATCGGGATGTCAGGGAGCTCTCTGCCTTCCTTTGTTCACTGCAGCATTATTGTAAATAGCCAAGACATGGAAAAAAACTAAATATCTTTTGACAGATGAATGGAGAAAGAAGATGTGGTCCTTATACATGATGGAATATTATTCAGCCATCAAAAAAAGGAAAACCTGCCCTTTGTGTCACCATGAATGAACTAGAAGTACATTATGCTAAGTGAGATAAGCTAGTCAACGACAAATACTGCATGATCTCATTTATTTGTAAAATCTAAATTTTACAATACAATACAATTGTAAAATCTAGTTCTCACCACACTAAAAAAAAAAAAAGTAGGTAAGTGTGAGGTGATGGATGTACTAATCAACTTGGATTGTGGTAATACTTTCACAATGTATACATATATCAAGCCATCATGATGTACACCTTAAAAATATACAATTTGTATTTGTCAATTATACCTCAATAAAACAAAAAAAGAAAGATGTATAAAAGTAGTTAAAGGAGAAAAGAGATGCTTGAGGACATGTAAATAGAGTTCAGTAGGGTGTAAAGTGAAGGTCAGTTGAAGACCTTTTGGGCATTTAGGGCATTTGTCAT
This sequence comes from Nyctereutes procyonoides, assembly GCF_905146905.1. Classification (NCBI taxonomy): domain Eukaryota; kingdom Metazoa; phylum Chordata; class Mammalia; order Carnivora; family Canidae; genus Nyctereutes; species Nyctereutes procyonoides. The sequence goes on along the minus strand of NW_026575052.1, from coordinate 70,312,887 downwards.
CTATTATGGTGACCATACCAAGACAGTTCCAGGTTACACAGGTTGTCCTGGCATATTTGCTTAGTAGCATCCCTTCACGCTCACAAGTATCCTGATTTAGACCACATATTATATAATAATCCTCCCTTACTGGGGTTCCATCTGGAGGTATATTAGCTTTTTACCATTTTTCATAGCACTTAACATGGTATCAGAACATCAGCTCCACATGCATTTGGTCTCAGAATTCTGCAAAATGCATGACATTCATTAATGACAGACTCAAGTCCCTGAATCAGGTTTCTAACTCCTGAATTTATCTATTGTTTATTTGTTTCTAACATTAACAGTCTGTAAGCTCTACTAGTGATATTAGAAAATGGCTGTTTTTTTTTCTTTAAACAAGTTTCCTCTCTCCCTTCAGTATATCATCATATAACATGCAATTTACAAGGTAATGTTATGCTTTTTGGAAGGAGAAAAGTGAAAACTTAATATCTCTTAGATATTAAAATATGTTTTCTAGTATTTTAGTTTTTCCACATTAAAATCTCAGCTTTTCCTAATCATTTGTATGCACTTTAAGTGATTTAAGTGCATCACATTAAGTGATTTAGAAGCCATATTCATGTTTGCCTGCCAGTTAATCTGTATTGATGAACGCAGATATAAATAATGATGATAAATAAAAGAGCAGCAGGTGACCAACAGAAAAATTAGCTCTGGCTTTAATGAGGCTGTATTTCAAGTTGTTTTTGGTTATTAAACAACATATAAAGCTCTTGCCTTACAGTTAATACACTCAGCAAGATCGGTTATTTGATTATGAGATAGCTTAAATATTGGTTTAAGTGAAATTGATTTTCACAGAGTGCAGTTTAATTCTGAATTATCTGTATATTATTCTGATTTGTAATGCATTTAGGAAGTAGCAGAAAAAGGAAATATCCAGTTTGGCATAGATTACCATGGCATGCTTCGCCCAGGTCTGGTAACATGGCAAGGTGGTAAAATAAAGCAAACTTGGGAGTCACATGGACCAAATGCTAGTTTGGGTCCTTAGCAGTTATGTGACCTCAGACAAATTGCTCATCTTGTCTGATACCCAGTATCTCTGTGTGGAAAATGAGGACACTGGCATCAACCTGGGGAGGTGGGATGGATAAGGGTTAAATGACATTAATGAGAAATCCATAGTACACTTGCTGATACTCAGGCAGGGCTCAAAACTTACTAGTTATCATCTTGCCTTTTGGAGTAGCTAGTACACTAGTATGCTAACATATCTTCATAATCCAGTCTGAACAGAAACCCTAATTTTGTGATGAAAAAGTTGGTCTATTTAGATTTAATATCCTTTTACATTGTTTTACTGTATTTGAATTTTTTTCAGCTACACCCTCAGGGCATATTAAAATAAGTTTAAGTGTTTCATATGATCATTTGCTAAATCAATAAAGTGTATTTTTAAAAAAGATTACAAAGTGAGGGATGCCTAGGCGGCTCAGAGGTTGAGTGTCTACCTTTGGCTCAGAATGGAATCCCAGGGTCCTAGAATTGAGTCCTGCCTCAGGGTCCCCACGGGGAGCCTGCTTCTCCCTCTGCCTATGTCTCTGCCTCTTTGTGTCTCTTATGAATAAATAAATAAAATCTTAAAAAAAGATTATAAATTTGAAATTTCATAGCAGAGCCAAAAACAATAAAATTTTATTATCTTAATTATTATTTAATTATTCATTATTAATTGTTTTATTATTTATTATTTAGATCTGTCATTTCAATAGCAAATGCTCCTCATTGAAATGTCTTACCACGAAGAACTTAATGTTACTCATTCTTCTGAAGAGTAGCAAAAATCTCTTTATGTTACATGTTTTTTTGAATAAAAGAAAATGGTTTTGATTGGTGATTTGGGAGCAGGGTCATTGTCTCCCTACAGTTCCTTTGGTGCTTCCTTTATGACTCCTTGGAGATGCCTTGTCCATGGTACTGACCTCCAGATAGTCTGTACTACAGTTTAAGTATTTGCTGGCCCAGGGTGCCAGGGACATAAAGAATGTCCTTTGGTTTGTAGCTGCTGTTCTTCTGTGTTGGGTCTGTTGTCATTTTAAAGCTCTTCTTAGACTCCTCCAGTGCTCAAAGGGCCCATTTATTCCTGGTTACTTACTATTTTTTAAACACTCCAATTCAGTGTCTTAATTTCGTGTTGGGGTTCAGATTTCTTGAAATGTTTCTTGGCCCAACTAACTCCTGGTTGTCGAAATCCAAGTCACCTACAGTTCTATCCACTCATTTATACCACAAAATTTTACTGATCCCCTTCATTTAGTAAAATCTCAGTCATCCTCCTTTGTTTCTCTTTTAGTCTCACACACAATACTTCAGATGCCAAGTGCCAATAGCAAGTCCTGATTGTCACCGGCACTTCTGACCAATTGGCTACAGATCCCAGGTTCCAATGACTCCACTCCTTGGGTCCCATTAATTTGCTAGAGCATTTCACAGAACTCAGAAGTATAGATTATTGATTTATTATTAATAGGATATAACTCAGTGATAGCCAAATGGAAGAGATATATAAGGCAAGGTATGGGAAGAGCCAGGGAACTTCCATATCCTCTCTGAGTACATCACTCTTCAAGCACCTCCATGTGCTCACCAACTTGGAAGCTTTCCAACTTGTCCAATTAGGTTTTTATGGAGACATCTCCACATAGTCATGTTTGATTAAATCATTGGCCATTGGCAGTTGTTTCAACCTGCCGCCCCTCTTCCCTCCCTGAGGTCAGGGAGTGGGACTGAAAATTCCAACTAATTACATGGATTACATGGTGGGGCCTGAGGCAGTTAGTTACCATACTTAGGTTACCTAACAGCTTTCCAAAAGCCAAATCATTAACATAACAAAAGACACATTTATCACTCCCATCACTTAGGAAATACAGAAGATTTGGGAGGCTTTGTGCCAGGAATGGGAATGAAGACCAAATATGTATTTCTTCTTACATAACATACCTCTGAAGTATAAATTCCTATTGCAGGCACTATAGAAAATTAAAATAAAAAGTGAAAGTGATTTGGGATGCCTGGTTGGCTCAGTGGTTTGAGCGTCTGCCTTCAGCTCAGGGCATGATCCCAGAGTCCTGGGATCGAGTCTCACATGGGGTTCCCTGCGAGGAGCCTGCTTCTCCCTCTGCCTATGTCTCTGCCTCTCTCTGTGTGTGTCTCTCATGAATAAATAAAATCTTTTTTTAAAAAAAGGTGAAAGTGATTTGATAACTGACTTCAAGAAGCTTAGAATCTGGTGAGAAGTGGTGGTGGTAGGGGAATTAGTAAACAGATTCAGAAAAATGAGGTGAATAAACTAAGTATTGTAAGAGAGATACAAGTAGTGTGCTTTGTGATCCTACAGCAATGACTCTCAACTCTGCCACCCAGAAGAATCACTCAGGGGAGGGAAAGCTTTTAAAAATCTTGATTCACATGCTCAATCCCAGATATATTCTGAAACTCTAAGGTTGGAGGTCAAGGCATCAGTAGTTTGCAGTCCTCAAGTGATTCCAGTGTGTAGATCTTTGTTTTTGTTGATTTCATGTACCTGTCTTTATGCTCCATATTGGATTTTGATGACTACCCTTTTCAGTGTCAGTAGAACCTTGTATAATTAGAATATACTTAAACATTTGTTGATAGAGGAATACCCACTTTTTAAATCCTCCCCATTAACAACAAACATTTATTGAACAACTACTATGTTTGGGGCACTGTACTAAGTGGTGGAGATAGGGCAGCAAGCACATGAAAGCCTGAAGGTGCTGTTATGGTACTTACAAAGCCACACTGGTGGGACAGACTGGGTAAGGAGAGCTGTGGGTGCCACCACAGAGAGGCTGACTTCTGGGGAGCCAGAAGATAGTGCTGGGAGGGGGTGGCCTTTGAACTGGGTCTTCAAGGATAGACTGTGCTCACATGGAGGCAATAGGAGAGAAAGCATTTCAGGCAAAGGAAGACTGAGTCACGTCATGGAGACATGAAAGAATAGGGCACAGTGAGGAGATTTGAGGCTATGAGGGGCCTTTTGTAATTTTAAGCTAATTAACTTTTATTGATTTCCTACAGTGTTCTAAGTATTGAGCACAGAGGATGACAAACTGCTCAAGGTACAAGGTATTCTTGGATCTGGCTCTTAGCTCTTGTTTGGTTCAGCAGAGTGGTGCCAAGCTCTGGAAGTCTCCCAAGAGCCCAGAGGGCTTCTTGATTCAGAGTACTGAAGCCACACCCTGGTGTGGCAGTGTCTCTGCAGGAAAGGCACAGAGTTCTTTCTGACTCATGTGATCAAGATCACCTCTCCCTGATGCAGCCCTGACAGGTGGGTAGGGACTTTCCATCTCCAAGCATCCCGAGGCTCTAGAAGGAGGCAAGAGTCTGGTCTGGGAGATTGGGCATGGGGGTTGGCTCTCAGAAGTAACAGCCGGTAATCCTAAGAAATTGGTAGGTTGGTTTTATAATACTATTAATGCCAGGCTATAAACATTATGAGTAAAATAGGCTTTGGTATCCTAACCTGGAATTTTAACCACCATTTACAACTTGTCTGAGACAAAGAGTAAAACTATATTCCAAAGACTAAAATTTTTTGAGTAACAATAGTAGATGCTCTGAGTTTTATCTTTCTCATAACTGCTTATCTACTTTTCTCACCAACCTTCTGAGATATGCCATATTATTCTGTTTTACAGATTGTGTGACCAGTAACTGGCAAAGTTGGGATTTGAACCCAGTGGAAATGCTAACCCAGTTAGCATTGGAAACTGAGTGTGTAACACCATTTGGGGCCATTTTTGGAATGGAGATTTTTATTAAATTGATCATTTTCTCTGCTTTTTTATTTTATATACATATCTCATAGTATCTGTAGAGGCTTTGGTGAAGAGTGAAGGTAAAACAAATTGAAAATAAATAAAATGCCCCAAATAAATAGGAAGAAAAATGCTACCCCCTTTCTTCTATTCTTCCACGATGCTCATTGCTATACACAAAAGCTTTCCTCCTCAGTACTTTTGCTTAAGGAGTGACAGATTAAGGGTTAAGAAAATGTAAAGCTATTCAGTTAAGCAGGAATTTCAGCTAAGGCTGTAAATCTGATTACTCCAAGTAATGTTTTCAGATATAGTGGCTATAAGATGATTCTGCTTCTGTAAAACAAAACTTGGAAGGTTAGGATGAATTCAACAGAGTTGTGAAAACAAGCATTGGGATTTGCTATAAGTATTTTCCTTGATCATCTACTTTTGCCCCTGATACATAGATAATTGTGTAGGGCTTGAATCAATTTACACCTAGCCATTTGATTGTCTGCAGTAGCTGAAGGGAAGAGTAAACTATAGACTCTGTGGATTCTATTTGAAGGTTTCTCCACAGGAGAAGCACAGAGACTGCTTTGGTGGGAATTTGTAGTTGAAATACATGAAAGGGGAGAACTGCAGAAACAAAATGACTTCACAGTGATCTGCAGTTTCAGTAATATCCAGTTATGATTTATTTGCTCCTTTTTCAAAAGTTGAATTATTCACACATTTACAATTTTCTGCATGGCTTGACATCTAATCCAACTGTTTTATGTTTATTCATTGGATAGTCTAAACATGTTCCCTCTTTCTAAGCCATTGCTGATGTTCATAGTCATTTGATATGATTAAATTATGCCCTATAATTTAAATAACACTCTACTGAGTGCCTTCTATATACCAAGTATTGTATTTGTAACCTTTTTTGTACATGTGGTAATTTCTGGTACCAAAGGGTTAACAAAGCATTGCATTGTTGTTAGAATCTCAAAATATTTTTAGTGAAGATATGAGTTGACACAACCTCTTAGTAAAGAGAAATTAATTGAGCTCATGCTGTGATACTAAATAAATCAGTAGGAAGAAAAATGGCAGGGTTTACTAGCGGAAGTAATTAGATCAAAAGATTCTTCTCCATTGTACTAAGTTGCCTCTGTTTGTTTCTGAACGGCTGCTAATGTTTAAATCTTTGGGCTGCCAGATTTTCACTATTTTGCCAACAACATTTTCTCTACTCCAAGTGCTACTGGAAAACTAATCAGATGCAGTAATTGATTTAATGACAGAATGATTCAATAGTTGCAATCTTCTGTAAAATCTCCCTTCTTCTTTATTCTTAAGGTAAATTATCAATTCCTGGGTCTTCACAAAAAAGCAGTTCTCTTTGCTACCTTAAAAAAGAAGAGTTGTCTATGCTCAAATTTGTTTTGAGGTGGAATATTCTACCTATGAAGCCCTGTGCTGGGGTGCAAATGCTTCAGGAATGATTGAGCCAAAAATGGTAGTCCTATGTGATAATTAGATGGTTGTTTCAAATTGCATGTAATCAAAATTATGCAGCCTTGATAGAAAGATGACCTTGTCCAGGGCTGAGAAGAATTCAGTTGTAGAAGTTTGTGTACTTGCCTGTTTCTTTGACAAAGGGTCTAGGATTTTGTTTTTGGGAGCCTTCGCTCTATCTGAACAACCCCCTAGTGCCAGTCTTTGGATGGACAACATGCAGTCCTCCCCTTACAGGCATGTGTAATGTAAGGATATACACATAGCCACATAGATGTACATGATTTGTATGTATGTACATATGTATAATCACTACAGAAAGTACCAAACAGACATGAAAATTGCAGATTTCATGTCTAGGCTCCTCCATGTTAAGTGTCTTCCAATGCCTACAGGTACTGAGTGAGGGCTGTAGTGAGGGAAAGGGGCAGGAGACACCACTCTCTAGAACCCTAAGCTGAATTGACCACCCCTGTTTCTAGAACTGCCTTTTGTACTGATTCCTGGGTAATTGGCATCTTTTTTCCCAGCAGCCAGGGACTCTCTTGCTTTCTACATGCCTCCACTGCCTCCATAGCTGCTGTTTCACACCCCACTTGCATACTTGAAGGATTTTTATTATAAATGTCATATGCACACTGATAATAAAATTAGGATAGTACAGAGATCAGAAGACAGAAAATGAATATCCATCCCCTAACAGTATCCTTCCATTTCTGTTTTTAGTTCTTGTGGCTAAATCTATAGCGATCCCAGGTAACGTGCTGATACTTCCACCTTTTGATTTATCAACACTAGACAGTAGATATTCTCTGAAAGATTATGAATATAACATACTTGTACAATTGCTTCCGCCTCTTAAAATGGTTTTATTTTTATTAATGATCCATTTATTAATTGACTTTATAACTCTAAATAACATACTTAAGTCTCTTTTTCCTGCTGTATCCACCTCAGGCACTATATCTAGACTCTTCAATATATCTGTAAAATGGAGATAATTATTTTATAAGGCTGTTATGAGGATAAAATGAGAGAATATGTTTGAAGAGTTTAGCAGGAGCCTGGCATTTTAGCAAGGGCCTGGCACTTAGTGAATTCTCGATAAATTTGGCCAGTAGCATTCTGTGAGGGCAATTGCTAACCTTCAGCTCTTCACTAAACATCCACTTTAGTCAGTCAGGGAGCATGACTTACACATTATCAATGTGAATGTCATTTACATTCCAAACTGCAGCATTTCTTGTTGACATAAAAACAATTGGCTGCCTTCAACTGATTTCTAGCATCATCCAGCTCACTAATAGCCCAGTTTGTTACATTTGAAGACATTCCCTTTGGGTCCTTTGCTTTCCTACTGGAGTTTGGACTGATAATTTTCTAGCTCTGCTAGATGGTCATCATCTGATTATCTTATATAAAATGCTTAAGGAATACCTAACTGGAAAAGTGATATTTGAGCAAGGAACCAAAGAGGGGAGAATTCTAGGCAGAAGAAGCAAGTGAGAAGGGCCCAAGATGGGAGTACCTTTGTCTGCTTGGGACTTGCCAAAGGGTCCAGTGTGGCTGGAGTGGAGTTAGCAATCAGACTGGAAGCAATGAAGGTAAAATGAGAAGTACTTTGAAGACAAAACTAAATGGATTAGATGTGGATGAAAGGTGAGAAAACCAGGACAACTCTAATAATTGAAACCATCAGGGTGCTGTTTACCATGAAAACCTTGGGAAGAACAGGTTTGGGCCATGTGGGGTAGAAGCACATGTGGCGGGAGGGGGCAGAGAGCAAAAGTCCCATTTTGGAAATATTCATTTGGAATGATACCCAAATGGAGATGTGACTTGCAGCAGTGGATGTGTGCCCTGGAGTTCAAACATGTGGTAGGTAGGCCATGAAATGGGTGAAGTCATGGAGGGGAAGAATGAAATAAGAGATGAGAATAACTAGAGCTGAGGGTCAAGCTCTGGGTTATGCCTAAGTGTAGAGGTGGGGGAGATGCAGAGGAGCCAATAAAGAAGAGAAGGAGAGGCCAGTGAAGTACAAATAGAAAGAGGTGGTTTGGGGAAGTCAAGTAAGAAAGCATTTCAAGAGAAGAGAGTGAAAGAATTGCAAGGATTAAAAATGGAAGAAGAAGAAGAAGAGGAAGAAGAAGAATGAAAAGGAGGAGAAAAGGAAGAAAGGAGGAGGAGGAGGAGGAGAGTGATCAAACAGATTGAATGCTTATAATAAAAAAGACTGGGGAATTTTGAGAACTGACTGGTGGATTTAGTTAAATGGAGCTCATTAGTAAACATCATAAAAGCTAAGTGATATTCTTTAACTTCTCTAAGGAGAGAAGGGGGACTATCCCTAATCCTTGCAGCATTTTTATTCCCAGAGATGATGAATACCCTGCTGCCTGCTAGCATCTGCATTAGCACTCAGCAGGGCTGGGCATTAGCCATTGATGTTTCTGCTCTGTACCTAGTCCAGAGTGATATTTATTTCTTTAAAAGTCTGCCTCTGAGCCGCTCCTGGCCTGGCTGGGGCCCAACTTCACCACAGCCTTGTGGCAGCTCCCACTGCCCACCAGCTCAGCCCCTCTCTGTTCATGTTCCTGAAGGGGGAGCTGAGTGTCCCAGGCTGAGGACTGGCCGACTCTGCTGCCAGTCCCACGCGTGTGGACAGGACACTCGCCGTGACACCTGGGCAAGCCTACCCCCAGCAGGATAACTGCTCACACGTAATTCCTGCTACCGCTTTTATGATTTTTTTATACTTAAATCCTTAATCTACCCACATCCATTTTTATTTATTTTTTTTAAGGATCTTTAAATGTGTTTGTTCATGAGAGACACAGAGAGAAAGGCAGAGGGAGAAGCAGGCTCCCTGCGGGGGGCCAGATGCGGGACCCCAGGATCATGACTTGAGCCCCCCAGGTGCTCTCGCAATTAATTTCTGAATCTTTTTTGCTGAGCTCCCCAAAAATGTCGTAAAAAATAAAAAATAAATAAAAGTCTGCCTATGTTGTCTTTGTTTGCTCTTTTTCTATTTGATCACATTGGCATGTGTTTAGAGAAGTGGAAGTATGAGAAAGTATGAACCTCCTAGATTATTTTTACTTAAATTTCTTTCAGCTAAATCTTTAACTTGTTTACTAAATATTCCTTTCATCTTTTGACCTTACGTGCCTCACCATTGAGGATGTGATTTTTGTGGTCACTTTCTCAAATGGAGAATGCTTTTTTTCCCTCCCTCTCCACATTCAATTGAATTAGTGAAATTGGTGTCTCCCTGTACCACAGTGCCACTAAGTCATTTTTTCTTCATTTATGCTCATCTCATTTGATACTGTCCCCTCTGTACCTCCTAGTTTTGTCACTTAACCTCCTGGGCACTGCCTGTTATGGGCTGAATTATGTCACCCTCCCCAAATTCAAATGGTGAAGTCCTAACTGGCAGCATTTCAGAATGTGACTGTGTTTGGACATAGGGTTTTTAAAGAGATAATTAAGGTTAAATGAATTCATTCAGGTGGACCCTAATCCAATATGACTGGTGTTTTTACCAGATAAAGAAAACAGGACACAGATATACAGAGAGAAGACCATGTGAAGACAGCCATCTGCAAGCCAAGGTAGAAGAAGTCTACCCTGTCAACACCTTGATCTGGGACTTTCACCTCCAGAGTTGTGAGAAAAAAAAAATCATGTTTCTTAAGCTACATACTATATGGTACTTGGTTATGGCATCCCTAGTAGACTAATTTACCCTCCTTACCCACGGAAGACTTTGGCACTTAGTTCCTTGGCACAGACCTTCTTTCCACCCAATATCCTGCTTTCCTCATGGCTAAATTCAAGGCCTGTAAAAACGGTTCATTCAATTTAATCATCCTGAGCCCCTCTTCCACTCTATTCAAGCCAAGTACCACCAAGGCTGGTCTCTGGTTTTCACTCAGAACTCTTTCACCATTGAAATGACATGCTCATTTTTCCAGCAGTTTCATTCAATTATTAATATACTGATTCTTCAACGACTTTGTTATATACAGACTATTAAAATCCTCTGGATTTTCTCTGTTTAGGCAACTCTTTCCATGACTTCCTCCCTACCCATCTTAGACTCCATGAACTATCGCTTCAACCAAACTCTCTACTTTAAGCCTCACTTTCTTGTTCTGTTGTCTTTCTATTGCACCTGCTGAGCAAACCTCAAACATGGATGGATCTGAATGCGCATGTTCTCCATGTTGGCACTGAGACACATTATAATTTGTTCCATGATGATTGAACATATGGAGATTGTTTCCCTTTTTACTATTAAACAAGACTATGATGAGTATCATTCATTGTACATATATTTTTGTGTGTTTTGATTACTTAAATTCCTAGAAATGTAGTTACAAGATCAAAAGGCTTAAGACTTTCAAAATATATCTGACTGCCTTTCAGTGAATTTGTAATGATTTTTCATCAATGATGTATGAGCATACATATTTCACTGTAAATTTCCCGGAGTTGAGAAAAGTGAGTCTAAATTTCTTTTGCTCAACTAACCAAATGAAAAAAATAACACCATTAAGATATTTTTGGGGATCCCTGGGTGGCTCAGCAGTTTAGCACCTGCCTTTGGCTCAGGGCATAATCCTGGAGTCCTGGAATTGAGTTCGGTGTCGGGCTCCCTGCATGGAGCCTGCTTCTCCCTCCGCCTGTGTCTCTGCCTCTCTTTCTCTGTGTCTCTCATGAATGAATAAATAAAATCTTTAAAAAATAAAGATATTTTCTTTTATTGCTAGGGAGATAATAGATTAAAAAGTTTATTTATAATTCATCTTCTTGGGTTTTTTTGTTTAATTCTATTTCAGGTATGTGGCATTTAAATTAATTTTATAAGAGACCTTTTTCTCATTAAGTAATTATTTGATGTATTGGTGACTCAGGACCTTCCTAAACTCAGAAATGTTCTATTCTGAGTTTGAATGTTGTTTCAATAATCTATTGCATATTTCATCTTTAGGATTATGGATTGTACATATATAAGTTTTTTTTTCTATTTCATATTTGTCATACTCTTTATCAATGTTTATGTCTACCCTTTTCCTCTATATTCTGGAAGATCATCTCCATTTTTATTTCACATTACCTTGATGTTTTTGTATTTTTTAGTTCTTTTTTAAATAATGTCACACGCAGATTTTTAATTCTACCAATACATTGGTCATTTTCTTATAGCATCTCCTTATTTTACCTATTTCCCTTTTCTTCTCTTCTTATGTCTTAAACAGCTTCTTTTTAATTTCTTGATGTCTAACTCTTTTCTTTTCTTGTTTGACAGCCTGTTTAAATTTTGGCAACACAAATCTATATTGCTGGAAATCATGTGAATCTTATAGTTGACCTTTTTCTGAAGCATTTAGTTCCTCTTCATCTTACATATGACATTCCTCTTCTTTTGAGTTACAGTATTTTTTTATTTTGGTTTTATTCTTTTCCTGTTTGCTCATCTTAATGAGAAGGTCACTCTTTAGGTCTGATTTTGTCAAGATGGGGTGAATGAGTTCTTTTTGGTGGCCTGAATTTTTCACTCGGTTGGGCTTAAAATTTCTCTGTCACATAATAATAGCCTGGATTATTTTACACAAATCTTTTCTGAATTTCCTGAGTTTAGTGGTCATTTATTATACAGTATGATTATGCTGCACTGCAAGAGGATCTTCTGCTCTCGCATTGTCTATTAATGTGAAGAGGAATTTATTCTAGATTCTCTGGTGACCATCCTTTTCCAGAAAGAGTATGAGAAAACTATCCACTTCCCAGTTTGCATGGCTCCTCACACAATAGATTTTGTGTCCCAGGATTGGTGCTCCACAAATCTGTCTTTTCCACCCCAAATCATTTTATTGAAAATGCATGTGTCTGAACAAGTATGAAAAGCTATTCTTTTAATTGATAGAAATGGGTGGGGAAAGGGGACCTGCCTGCTGCATGCCACAGCTTCTGCATTTGGTTGATGGCTTCCCTCATTTTGTCCAGAGAATATTCTGAAACCTGAGTCAGGCCTACTCCATGAGCAGTAGTGGAAATCATCTAATGTCCTCTCCTTGAGTTCTGTCACTGTTTGGTTAGTATATCTGATATATTATTGACCAGTATTCCTTATTGCCAGTGCTCTTGTAATGATGCCTCTCTTAGAGTGTTGTTGCATTTCAATAAAAAGATAGAAAAGGGTGAATGGGAAATACTAACTCTTCTTCATCTTAAGATGGAAGTCTGTTTTTCTTAGAAGTTACAGAATTTGGTTTTAAAAGTAAGTTTAATAAGAAGGGAGAAAACATAGAAAATAGAATGAAGAATTAGTGATCCTTTTACATTAGCTTCCATTACATCATGTAACAAAACACTTAAACATGATTGAACTTTTATGGATGAAAGTTTTCACCTATTTAGTACATTTTTAAGTTTTATTTTAATTCCATGTAGTTAGCCTTCAATGTTTTATTGGTTGCAGATATACAGTATAGTGATGCTACAGTTCTATACATTACTCAGTGCTCATCATGATAAATGGACTTACAATTCTCTTTACTTATTTTATTTTAGATTTTTTTTAGTTAATGAAGGTACATTTATTGTAAGTTATAATACATTAGCCATAATTCTTAAGTATTTGCAAATCATCTTCAACCTGTAAGGAAATTCACGGAAATGGACATAATCACTAAGACAATATGAAATATTTAAGTTTCCTAGATAGTAAGAACTCAGGAGAGCTAATAATAGTTGACTTTCTTCATATTACTCTACTGGTAGTCACATTTCAGCCATATCTCATTTTAAGAGGAAACTGCATAGTGGTTAAAGGCATGATCTCTGGGGCCAGACTCCCTGAATTCGACTTTCATGGTCCCCAATTACTAGCTACAGGTCCTTAGGTAATTTTACTTAACCTGTGTGTATTTCCATTTGCTCCTGTATAATGTGGAAATAATAATGGTATATGTACATAAAGTTGATAGGAAGATTAAGTAAGTATGTGGGTATAGAATTTAGCTATGGTAAGCACTATGTACATGACTTTTATTAGTATTAGTTCTTTGTGATAAATGTAGGACTGTTTAGCAATTCCTATAAATGTAATTTTTCCATAAGATTGTGCAGAAACCTGAATATTGGGAAGACAACTGCAATATGAGACTAGAAGGAAAACCATGTCTAGAAATAACAACTGCAACTGTCCTGAGGCAGGGGTGAATTTGTCAGGTTTTTGTCCACTGTGTTCTTCGGTGTAGGATAACATTATTTGACCATTTTCCTTCTAGAAAACCAATGTCAGTTTCTGTGGGCTTTTTTTCTTGGGCTGGGCAGATTTTCCAGATTTGAAGGCTCATCTAATCTCTTCCTAACCATACGACAACAATATATAAATCAAGAAAGCTTTCCATACATTTTGACTTAAGTTTTCTTTCATTCAACATGGTACTCTATTTCAATTTTGACTGGAGTCCACCAGTCCAGAGATCTTGTTTTACTCTGCAGAGAATAAATATTCCTTTGTGTGTTGGCATGGGAGAGGGACAGCTGTATAGCTACATGGTGTAAATGAAGGGGGTAAATGAAGATATAATTGCTTTTAAATTATTTTCCACCAATTCTTCTATGTTTAGCAATCCTTCCAACCACATGTCCAAAGGGACACAGTGTCACAATTTCTTGAGACTTCTGGTATGATCTGAGATGTAATTTGTGTTGCTTTTTTTTTTCCTACCAGGTTAGGATCCAGAGTTTTAGAGTGTTCAATGGATTCTATCTTCTCTTCCTTTCTCTTTATAGTTTATACCTTTTAAAAAATCCTTTAACTTCTGTTTTAGTGAGGTTTTGGAAAAGAGATAAAAGTCTGTTTCAACCCATCATCTTTAATTGGTGGTCTCTCATTCTCTTTTACCTTCCTCAAGATAAAGTTTCTGTCTCCATTATACTACTAAAATATCCCTTGCTAAGTTACTGATGACTTATGTCATAATGGAAATACAGGTCTCATTATGATTTTACTTGATATTTAGCAGCATTTCATTATGTTGACAGCTTCTCTTTGAAAGAGTCTATCTTCTGAATTTCAAGATAGCATACATACTCTTTTGGTTTTCTCTGTCTCTTTGGTCCTCTCCTTCTCAATATCCTAAGCTAATAAATGTTGGAGTTCCTCAAGGCTCAGTTCCAGGCCTTTTTCTGAGCTTACTCTATACCATCTTCATAGACATCCTTATCCATGATTCTGCCTTCAGTTTTCTTCTTTTTCCTCATGGCTTTCAAATTTATCTGTCTAGCTGGGAATCACCTCAGAACTACAAATGCCCACCCAGCACCTCTATTTCAATGTCTCAAAAGAATCCAAAATCAACATGTCCAAACCTGAACCTAGCATCTCTTGCAACACGCATGAAACACATGCACTATCTGTCACCAAATAATAGGTGTCTTGTAGCCTTTCATATTTTAATGGTTGACAACATCACCCATGAAGCTTGATAAGTCTCAGGGGGTACCACCCTGTTTGTCACCTGCATATCTAATATATCTCCATTTTCTCTGGCTTTTAACTCCCGTCTATACAGTGAGTTGCCATTTAGAGGACACTTGTTGCCTGCTTGAAGAATTGAATGGTTCCATAGCAAATTTTTTTTTGCTGTGAACAAGAAATGTACCCTTGTTGTTGCAATGAGATGTTGAGATTGTTTGTGGCCACGGCATTATTTAGCTCATCCCAACTAATACGATAAATGTCATAATTTGTAATTATACATTCCTTTTAGTTATTAACCTAATGTCTTCCTCTCTTTCAGTTGTTAGCTTGTGTAGGAGAGAAGTTGTGTCTATTTTTTTGTATCCTCAGAATCTGGTACAGTTCTAGCACATAGAAAGGGCTCAGAAGTATATATTCATTAAAAGACAGTAAAAGACAACATCAAATAGGTAGCCATTAGTGTTGATAGAACAAATGAATAAAAGAGTTGATTTTTTGTTATAATTTATAACATTTTGCCAATGGAAGCCTTAAAATATGTAAAACTTTAATGGAGAAATAGGAATTTATGTTGGAAATGAGTAAGAAGCTGGCATTGAGTTGTATTTTCTGGGAACTAGGTCTCATTTACAGATGCAATTGGCATCCATTCAAATTCTGATGTTTAGGGAACTTCAATAGCAGCTAGTTCTTGTGAAAAGTTTTTTGCTCACCCTCTTCTCAGGACAAGCCCTCTGGGTCTGTGTTGAAATTAGAAGTGAGGCAGTTGCTCTAAAATCACTTAGAGTAGCACTTGGTTAATAGCATGTTACTTCATCAATCCCTCCTAAGGAATATTCTGAAAGTTCATATCAAGATAACGTTCTCTTAAATACAGTTGAACCTCACACCTCACTAATGCTTATGAATTGCTTTTGCTGGCTTTTCTTATCCTTCCAGCTCTGCTAACTCCCCCCTCATTCCCTAGATTAGTCATAAGGCTTTCTCTTTGAATTCACTGTCCGCTATGATGGCCTAAGGTCTTCTGGTGTGTCAGTCTCTTCTTTGTTGACCTTTCTCTCTTCTCTCAGGAGTCTCCTACCAATCTCTAGCCACTTGTAAACATTCATGCATATAGCAGACACATTGCAATCTTGCTTGCTTTCTTGTCTGAAAGCCTATATATCCATCCTTCAGGGACTGCTGTGAATTTTTTACTGTGTGCTCAAACCAGGAGGCTATTTTTAAACACCACTTACAAATTGTACTTTGGAAAATGAGGTGGACCAAATTCTAGCATTTACTCAAAGTAAATGCCTGAAAGTCCATTCCATTAAAGAGTATTTAATTAAAAAGAACAACCCACAGGTGCCTCATTGTTCTAGCGCACAGGATCATTCAGCAGCTTTTGGAGAAAACATAAGAGTTGGATCCATGGTTAATGTCTTCCTGACAGAATTAACCCTAGGTATGAGCTGGGATGGCCATTAGAGGCCAGGGTAATTTTGTTTGAAGTGCTATCAGCTCCTCCCTTTCACTTCTTTAAGTCTCCTAGAATAACAAAGAAAGGAGTAATTATGGTCTCAATTCTTTTATTTTCTCCAGACAGTATTTTAATATGAGTCTCAAAGGATGCCAGCTGACAATACCACTGTAGGAGAAATTCAATGCAGAAGTATAAATAAGGATAGGAGAATTCTTTTCACTACTAAACTGTGATCATGAAGGAGAGGCAAAGATTAACACATCGGATAGAGTACATCCAATGTAATAAGCTTTCAATCAACAGGTGTTGAATGGAATTTACATAAGATTTTACAGTTTTCAATTAATAAATTACGATCTCAGAATGATAAAGTCTCAGTGATTTATTAACTTATAATGGATTTCAGGGATCAGTAAATTTTATTTTTCGGGCTATGAGAGTTTCCTCTGTCACCACTACTAAGCATATTGTCCAAGAGAGCTGATTAGCTCACTATATTTATTAGAGGAACAGTGACAGGACTGAATAGGAGGCCAGAGATAGAAAGGGGTGGGAATTGGGGCATCTTGATGGCTCAATGGTTGAGCATCTGCCTTTGGCTCAGGTGATCCTGGGGTCCTGGTATTGAGTCCCGCATCAGGCTCCCCATGGGGAGCCTGCTTCTCCCTCTGCCTATGTCTCTGCATCACTCTTTGTATCTCTCATGAGTAAACAAAATCTTTAAAAAAAATAAAAAAGAAGTGGGAATCAAATGGCCAACTAAAGAAGGCAGTTGCTAGAAGCAAAGCTCTCTCATAAATAATGACAATCTTCACTTGTAATCAAAACTGCTTTGTAGATTCATTCACACCTGTGTGCCTTGGAGGAGAGGTCCTCAAGTCTGTGTTTGTATCAGAATCACCAAAGGGAATAATGAGTTCAAGTAAAAGGTGTTGAATCAGAAACTTTAGTGCTAGGACCCAGGAATCTGTATTTTATAAGCGGTTCACGTGTCTCTGATGCACAGCTAGTTAGGAGACTACATTCCTCTAAACATATCCAGTATGAGTGGAGTGTCATGCCCTCCCCTTTAGGGAAGGAATGGAGAGTCATTTCTCAAGAACTTGACATTGATAGATGAATGAATAAAGAAAATTTGGTATAGGTACACAATGGAATAGTATTCAGGCATAAAAAAGAAGGAAATCTTGCCATTTGTGACATTGTGGATGGAACTTAAGGGCATTATGCTAACTGAAATAAGTCAGGCAGAGAAAGACAAGTACTGTATAATCTCACTTATATGTGGAATCCTAAAAAAAAAAAAAAGACATGGTGATGTAATGTCACCAAGACTATACTTAATATCATATTGTATATTTGAAGGTTTCTAAGAGAGTAGATCTTAAAAGTTCTCATCACAGGACTTAGGTGAGGAATGTTAACTAGACTCATTGTGGTGATCATTTTTAACTTAAAGCAAATATCAAATCATGGTGTACCCTTGAAACTAATATAATGTTATATGTCAATCATACCCAAATACAAAAAGAAAACTTCAGAAAAAATCAGTTGTAATACACTGAAAGAGAAAAGCAATTTCATGATTGAGAGAAAGCTATGGATATGGTAAAATTCTTCTGATGTGAAAGTTCAGGGAAAATAAAAATTTTATTGAGTCTATGTCAAAAACATTTTAAACTTTAATCTAGTTGAAAGAAGGCAGTAGTTCAAAAGACTTCAAGCAGGAGGCAGCAGAGAGGAGACAGGCCAAGACAATCAGATAAGGAAGTGAGAGAACTAACAAGCAGGTGCTACCCTGTAGCTTTCACTTGGATGCAGGAGGAAGAGCAATCAGAGGATTGCCCTGACCTCATAGAGGGGCAGATCCCCCGCTTCTATTGACTCCACCTATGATATAGTGGGATAAGCTGGGCTCTGGGATGGCTCAGACAGTAGTTTGCCATGTTGTCCAGGGAAAGTAACTTAATTTTGCCAAGCCCGTTTCCCATCCTGAAAAATGAAAGGGATGAGAAAAGCAATGATTTTTCAATTCAGCACGAGAATCTGTTTTTCCACATCACCGTTTTTATGTCATGGTGAGGAAATCAGAATGATGGCCATTGTCATTTTAGTGACTGTTGATTGAAAAATTCACAATACTGCAGCCACTCTGGAAAACAGTATGGAGGTTCCTCGAAAAGTTAAAAATAGAAATACCTGATGATCTAGCAATTGCATTACTAGGTATTTACCCAAAGGATATAAAAATAGTGATTTGAAGGGCACATGTACCCCAACATTTGTAGTAGCAAAGTCCACAATTGCTGAAGTGTGGAGAGCCCAGGTGTCCATCAACAGATGAATAGATAAAGATGTGGTATATATATAGTTATATATATATATATATAGTTATATATAGTTATATATATAGTTATATATAGTTATATATATGGGTGAGTTGTATATATATATATATACACACACACCACATATACACACACGCATACATACATATATATATGTATATATATATATACACCCACCCATCAGAAAGAATGAAATCTTGTCATTTGCAATGACATGGATGGAATTGGAGGGTATTATGCTAAGCGAAATAAGTCAGTGAGAGAAAACACCATGATTTCACTCATATATGGAATTTTAGAAACAAAACATGAACATAGGGGAAAGGAAGGAAAAATAAAATAATACAAAAACAGAGAGGGAAGCAAATCATAAGAGACTCTATAGGAAACAAATTGAGGATTGTTGGAGGTAAGATTCTGGGGAGATGGAATAACTGGGTGATGGGCATTAAGGAGGGCACATAATGTAGTGTGCATTGGGTGTTGTACGCAACTGAGGAATCACTAAATTCCACCTGTAAAACTAATCATACAGTGTATGTTAATTAAGTTGAATTTAAAAAAATTTTAAAAAGAGAGAAATTCATAATACCTGAAGAATGACAAACATCATGCTTCTTCTAATTAAATTTTATTTCATTTACCACAATAGCATCTACATACATTGTCAGAGAAGTTGTATGTATGTGTTTATAGCACATATCAGTATTACTCCATAAATTCTGGTACATATGAAATGTCACTTTTTAAAAACAACTGAAATCTGGCTCTGAATATCACAAAAATGATTTTGCCAGAAGAGTAATTTATCTAATTTCAGTCATTATTGGGATTACCACTGAAGCACTCAGTGTGCAAAACCACCACTCTTACAGTCATATCATTTGCTGGCTCTCTGGGAATGGTAAGCCTTGCCAAGCCTAAGAGTCCTGGTTGTCGGTTGGCAAGCCTTCCCAGACACACCAATCCTATTAGAAATCTAGAAAATTCCCTACCACATAGGTTCTATCACTCTCCCAGTCTACAGACTTCTATATCTTTATCAGGATGGAAAACCGTCCTTTGATTTAAAGCTTCTGCCTCTCTTCTCTGCTTGTAACTTAATTCATTCAGGGAGCTTAGAAATAAAAAACCTGGAAGAAATTCAAACCTATTCTGAGCCAATGCTGTACAAAGAGCCTGACTACCATCTTGGAAAGGAAAAGAGAACACAAATGATTTCAATGTCTTATAATTGAAAATGTAATAAGTACATGTGGATGTATTTGTGTGTGTCTGTTCATGGACTATACATACGAGACTTGTTGCATTTATAGATTTATAGTTCCTTTGTTGTGCTAGCAGCTGGAAGCCCATGGATTGGGATCCTCTGGATTAGAGGATCTGTAGGATCCATTCAGCCCTAGTGTTTAGTGCTCCTAGGATCTATTTGCCTTTTGTTATTGACCTTGATTGAAAGCTGCTGCAACCTACAGCTTCCAAAAATAGGCACTAAGCTCTCCATGTGTAATGACGGGAGTAACTTTGGATAGGATTGTCATTGTTGGTTGGTTGATTGGTTGATTGGTTTTCTAACCTGAGGTGAAATAAAAATATATTAAGAGTGATATCTGCAAAAGTAATGGCAACAAACCTTCCCTAACCACATGCTTTGAGGCATTCTTTGCTCTCATACCCAAGGGATAACCACTGCCTACAACAGTGAGGCTGTGGGGCAATGTTTCATGGGTTCTTCTACATATAAGCAGCTGTTCTTTAATATTTCACATTTAAATTTGAACTTTATTTACTTCTGGCCGTGGCATGTTGGGAAGCTTTCAATCCAGAAAACAAGTACAGTATGTACTTCAGAAAAGGTTATATGCTTACAGCAGCTTTTCTAAATACACCTATTTACAACATTTTAGAGATGGGTTTATTAGCCTCATAAAAGCATCACTGTGGTTAGACTGAAGTGTCTAAAATGACTTTACTCTGATTTTTTTGGGAAGCCAGTACAAAAACATTTACTCAGGGTCACAGATGTATCAGACTTTCGCTTCTGGTTTAGAATAGCATATAGACTTTCAGTGGCGTACACGCTCACTGCCATATGGTCATTTGCCTAATGGCATTTGCAGCCACTGTGCTGAGTGTCATTCGTCTAAGGATAAGAGGGGTGAGGGTAAGCTGGAGGACTCAAGTACACAAGCAGCTCTGCCCCTCCCATGTGCTGACCTCCACAGCCTTTTCATCTCAACACAGGGAGCAGTGCAGACTAGACCTCATGGCCCAGCACAGGATCTTGCTTGCTTTTGCTCTTGCTGCCTGACTTGCTTCTCCTTGATGCAGCTGAAGGAAACACAGGTTTTTATCTTGACAGGAAACTCAAACTGACCCTAATGGTGAAACCTTTAAAAGTTTATACCTCTGGTTTCCTAGGTGATCATTTAATATCATTCCAATCTAGCTGGAAACTATTCCATTTCACTTTGGTCCTTTTTCTTAGTGTGGTTTCCGTATTACCCCCAACAAAGCTGCCAGGAATCCCTTGCCACCTGTAAAAAAAGTATACCATTTAATGACTATTAATATTACACCTAGTAATGGAATGTCTATATATATGCAGGACTAACCATGTTTAAAATAAATATATTTAATAGAGCTTTGGGGTGAAGAATTGTCATTCTAAGATAAAGAAGATGTGATATATATATATATATATATATATATATATATATATATATATATACAATAGAATATTATTCAGCCATTGGAAAAGTCGAATACCCACCATTTGCTTCAATGGGTGGAACTGGGGGGTATTATGCTGAGTGAAATAAGTCAATCAGAGAAAGACAATCATGGTGTCACTCATGTGAGAAATATAAGAAACAGAGAAAAGGATTATAAGAGAAACGAGGGAAACTGAGTGGGGAAATATTAGGGAGACAAACTATGAGAGACTCCTAACTCTGGGAAACAAAGGATTGTAGAAGGGAAAGTGGGTGAGAGGATGGGATAACTGAGTGACAGGTACTAAAGAGGGCACTTGATGGGGTGAGCCCTGGGTGCTATACTATATGTTGGCAAATTGAATTTAAATAAAAAAAATTTTAAAAAGAATTGTTATTCTAAGTACTTCCTCTGTTCCTTTATTTATAAACAATTTAAGCATCCATTTTTAAAAACTATTCAAATACATTACTGCCACAGTACTAAAATTAAGTAATAAAATAGCACTAATCATGCAGACTATAACTATGTTTATGGTCTATTTTCAGCTTGCTATGGGCAAAATAAAGGTCAAGAAACATTAGTTTTTTTTAATGTTTTTTTCCTATCTTTTCTTCCTCTCCCCACACCCCACCCCGGGAAAGGTTCTCTATTCCTGTTATACAAGGAATCTGAATCTTCAAAGTTCTTGGTAAGATTCATAGATAGAATGTTCATGTCTCCCTAAAACTCATGTGTTGAAACCTAATCCCTTCTGTGATGGTATCTGGAGGTGGGGTCTTTGGGAGTGATCCCTCATGAATGGGATTAGTGTTGTCATAAAAGAGTCTCCAGTCTCCCACTTCCCCCAGGTAAGGACATAGAACAGACATCCATCTATGGAGGAAGCAAGCACCAAATCTGCCAGGGCCTTGATCTTGGACTTCCTCTACTCCAGACTGTGAGAAATAAATGCTTATTATTTAGGCACCCAGTGTATGGTATCTCTGTTACAGGAGCTCTAACAGACAAACCATAGAATGTACCTTGTCTGATAACACAGGCATGAAACCTGCATGAAGGAAGGCACACTTTGCAAGATTTCAAGTTAACTTGGGTTAAATAATGAAATACACAGACATGGGGAGGGGAGTTAGGGTCAACATTTCATGGACTAGAGTAGTGAGGAAGGCAGAATGGATTCCAAATATGTCCGTACTTGAATCCCTGGAAACCATGAATATGTTATATTACATGACAACACAGATTTTGCAGATGTAATTAAGGTTATAGACCTTAAAATAGGGAGATTACCCTGGATTATATGAGTGGGCCCAATTTAGTTGCATTAGTCTTTAAAGCAGAGGACTTGCTCCAGCTAGGATCAGAGAGGTGGCAAAAGGGAGATTCAAAGTATAATGAGAGAGTCTGGGGTGCCTGGGTGGCTCAGTTGGCTAAGTGTCTGACTCTTAGTTTCAGCTCGGGTCATGATCTCATGGGTCCTGAGATCAAGCCCCATGTCTGGCTCCCTGCTGAGCAGGGAGTCTGCTTGAAGAGTCTCCCCCTCTGCCCCTTCCCCCCTCAAATAAATGAATACATCTTTAAAAAAAATGAGAATGCCTGCTGTTGCTGGCTCTGAGAAAGAGGGGATTTTATCATGGGGATGTAGCAAGGAAAGGAAGACCCCAGTCCTACAGGCACTTGGAAATGAGCTCTTCCTATAATGGGAATGACCCTGAAAGTGGATTCTTCCCTCAGAGCTTTCTGATAAGAGCCCAGACCAGCTGACACCTTTATTTCCACCTTTGGAACCATAGAGTAGAGAAATCAGTCAAGCCACTAGGATTTCTGACCATGATAACTAAGGGAACCAAGCAGAAGAGCATGAAAAACAGTGTTATTTCAAGCTACTAAAGCATCACCAATATTTGGGTGCTCAGGGATTCGATTTGGGGTGAATGCACTAACTCTGTGGTTCTCAGTCTGGATGCATTGTATTAGCACCTGAAGAACCTTGTGAACCTATCACTGCACAGACCACACTCTCAAAGTTCCTGAATTAATTGGTTGGGGCAGGGCCTGGCCATAAGTATTCATTAAAGCTCTCCCAGTGACTATAAATTGAAATAAGAATTGAGAAGTGAGGGCATTAGGTAACACAGGAAGTGACTTAGATGCGCTTTCCATGCCTCCTGAATACAAGTGATGTAAAACGTCATCAAAATTTTTAAAATCACATTAATGCTGAATGATCTGCCATAAAATTTCTTGAAACTTCTTGGAGGAAGGCATATATAAATAAAACTAAAGGGCAAACCCCAGTTTTGCTAGAGGAATTTCTTCAGTGCTGCGTATATGTAAGAGAGAGAGAGAGAAAAAAATCATTAATAATATATTTTGAGCCCTCCTGAGAATTATCTCCACATGACTTTCTCTTTGAATCCCCCTCACCCTCAGTCTTAAAATAAAACATCACTCATTCCTCATTTATACTTCCCTTCTTGCAAATGCAGCTTTCTGTCCTCTTCCCCCCAAACCTGACTTGAGCCTTTTCACTTGTACAAAATGTTTCCTGGTTGACCTCAACCCACTGTCTATCCAATGAGTCTCGTGTGCTCTGTTTTAGCACTACATCAACTTGTGGTACTTCAATATTTTTTTGTGTGTCTGTGTGCGTATTATATACACACAATTAAATTATAAGCTTCTTGAGAAGAAGTACACATTCTCTTAGATAAATTTAATTCCTTTAACAAATATTTTTGAGTTCCTATGGTGTATCAACAACTGTTTCAGTTGCTAGAGATACTTTAAGGAACAAAGTCTCTCTTCTCATGGAGCTCATATTTGGTGTTGGAAGACAAATGTTAAACAAATAAATATATGGTTATGGTGATGAATGCTCTGAAGAAAAATAAAACAAAATAAAACAAAAAGAACAATGGAGGGGCACAGTGGTTAAGCAACTGACTCTTGGTTTCAGCTCAGTTTGTGATTTCAGGGTAGTGAGATTGAGCCCTGTGTTGGGCTCCATACTCAGCATGGGATCTGCTTATGACTCTCTCTCTCTCTCCTTCTGTCCCCCCACCATGCTCACCCTCTGTCAAATAAATAAATCTTTTAAAAAAAGAACAATGGAAAATAATGGTATAAAAGGAATGCTATTTCGAATAAGTTGATCAGGGAAGGTTTCTGACAAAGACATAACAAACATCCTGGGGAATAGTGGTTCTGGCCAAAGGGACAATTTCATGGGGAGTGTAAAGTCCCCATGAAAGGAGAGCATGTGTGCACCAGGATCAATGAGGAGGCCAGTGAAGCTGCAATCCTGAGTAAGTTGGTTAATGTCTCTGTTCTTCAATTTTGTCATCTGTGAAATGGCGAAGGTAATCTTAACTGTATAGAGTGTTGATAGGGTCATAAGAGATAAGCATTCAATAAATATTAGTTATTGTTGTGTCCCAAACCAAACTTTTCTTTTTTCTTTTCTTAAAGATTTATTTATTTATTTTGGAGAGTGAGAGAGAAAAAGAAAGAATGCAACAGTGGGAGGTGGGGAGGAGCAGAAGGAGAGAGAGAATCTTAGCAGGCTCCATGCTTAGTATGGAGCCCAATGTGGGGTTTAATCTCACGACCCTGAGATCATGACCTGAGCCAAAATCAAGAGTTGGTCACTTAACCATTTGAGCTACCCGGGTGCCCCCCAAACGTTTTATCTTATATCCTTCTCCCAAACCTGCTTCTTCTCCCTTGGTCACAACACTATCAACTGTAGGAACTTTGATAGCATCTTTAATGTTGAACTAATCTTGCAGCTTTTACATCTCAGGTCCTCCCTTTCACTCATTCCTACTGCCTCCACCTCTTCCCTCTAAGTGTGTCAGCCATATGCACACACACACATCCTTTCCCTTATGCTACTCAGGGTATATTGAAATACTCTACCAACCACTGAACTACTCTTTGCAAATTTTGATGGACTCTTTTAATGGTCCCCCAGTAATCTCACACGATCTCTAATAACAATAACAAAAATTATGCGAGTAATAAAGGTACTACTTTGTGTCAGCACACCAGCATACTGAGTGCCTTTCATATATGATCTCATCGAATACTCACAAAGGCTTGTGGAGGTATTATTATTAATCCCATTTTATGGATAAGGCACTGGATCTCATACACAACAGATCACACTCAAGGAAGTCTGCTTATTTAAATGTCAGTCACATCTAAAAAAAGATCTTCAAGGCACTGTCTAGACTGGTGTTTGAGCAAATATCCAGGCACCATAGCCTAGTCAAACTGACTTAGAAAATTAAGCATCACCATGCATTTCTTTATAACTGGATCTTTCTCACAAACAAGGTATTGATATTCTTCTATGTCAGTAGCTACAGATATCACTTCTTCTTAATAACTACACAACATTTCATGTTTTACATATTTTTAACAATATAATGCACCGTAATTTATTTAGCCTTTTGTCAATTGATGGATATTCAAGTTATTTTCACTGATTACTTTCCTCTATTTTTACAGAGGGAGATCAGTACAAATAATGCTACACATTGCAGTTGTTTTGCTAGATATCATTGAATTATTTTTTAAACTACAGTATCCATGTTTTCACCTGCCATATATAAGAGAAATATTTCCTTTGTCCTGACTGGCACAGGGGGCTAGTGTTCTTTGTTATTAGTACCAATCTAATGGATATGATATGGCATCTTATGGTACCTTTAATTTGTATTTTCCAATTAGTGAAGTTGGGCATTTTTTATGTTCATTAATCATTTAGATCGTCTTTTGTGAATTGTATTTTAAGAATTGCATTGTATTCCTTTCCCATTTTTGCATTGATTTCTATGCCTTTTAAAAAAATCAATGAATATAGAATTGAATTCTCAAATCCCTCATGCAATTTCAAATAATTTTTGCAGTCTGTCATTTGTCCTTTGATACTGTGGAATCATTTATCATCCCAAATATTTTTTAAATTTCTTTTTTAATCAAAACTGCCTTATGGATTATAGCTTTGGAGATCCCCATTTTGCTGGAGAACTCTAAGTTTCATCTTCTCTTTTAATTTTTAAACATGTAAGTCTTTAGTTCATCTAGAATTTATTTTTGTATCTGGTGTGGGAAGAAGACTAAATTTGTTTTCCTCAAAATGGTTAGTCAGTTATGCTAGCCAAATTCATCAAAAAATTATTAAATTTTAACTTAGAGGGGATGGTTAAGTAAGCCATCCTTTCTCCTTGAATTAAAATATCATTTTGTCCCATGTCAATTTCCCAACGATACTCAGATTTTTCCTAGACTCTCTGTTGATTTATATATTGCTTCTCTGTTGATTTGATCAAAGAAACTTTAAAATAAGTTTTATAGCTGGTAAAGCAAATCAACAATTTCTTCAACCTCAAACACATTATGCTTTATTCCTGTTTCTCATAATTTCATAATACTATTGGAGGCTTATTTCTCCATGCAAACATCAAATTGCTTCACCCAATTCCAAAAATAAAATAAATAAAATAACCCCTACTCTACTAAACCAAACTCACAACCCTCTAGGATTCTACTTATAATTGCATTATGTGTTATTTCAGGGAGAAACATTGCTGTCTTCATGATATTAAATCTTGCCATCTCAATAAAAGTTGCTTATTTGCTGAATCAATATCATAATAGTTGCTTCAAGTTGATCAGGTCTCAAGGAGGACACCCCCCTTGAGTCTGGGTGATTCTATTTCATTGATTTAAAAACATTAAAATAAAAATAGGTGGAATTTAGTAAAATAAAATTTATATTTTATAGTTTCTCTCATTGCTAGACAAATACCTAATACTTCCTGCCAGTATATCCACTCTTTAGTATTCCAAAAAATAAGAAATCCCCAGAATGTCAAGAGATGTCAAGGTGAGGAGGCGGCGGGGGTGGGACAGTGATGAGAGGGCGGCTACTGATTTCCTATGCGCAGCTGCACCCTTTCCCCAAGCATGTCTTCCTCCAGTGCGGGGAGGGACCCACCTCCTGTGCCCCTGTGCAGACTTAAGAGGGTAGGTGCCAGGAGAGGTTCTCTGATGGGTTCTCCCTCACCTTCCTGATCACCTGAGCCTCCTGGCTTGGCCATACTGTTTTCAGAGCTTTGTGTCCTGTAGATCCTAAGCCATCAGGCCACAGCAGAGGCAGCAGGAGCGAGCCTGGCACCCTGGAGCTCCTGTCCTTGGAGCCATCCTGGTATGCACCTCCTCATGTTTCTTCATTTCCCTCGGGTTCAAGCCTGTTTGTTTTTGTGTTCTTTTTTACCCTTTCTCTCAACACACCAAATAACTCCCGACCACATGGTTTTCTTTGTCACCGAGAAAGCCACCCAGCTAGATGGCTGCTCAATTAAAGCCAGTCTTGGCATGAAGAATTTGAGGACAGACCAGCAAACAGTCTGAGCAAAGCCTAAGCAAAGATTGCCCTCACCCAAGGGCACAGTGACACTCAAACCAGGCTTACATTGTGCCCAGGGCTCTGGAAAGAATGGGTATTTGCCTAAATCTCTGTCCTTGTCTGTATTCTCTTTGTATGGATATTAAAAAAAAAATGTGTCCATCTGTCACCAAACCATGGCTCTTCTGGCAGTCTGCCTGAGTCAAGCTGCAGTGGTTATTTCCTTATTCTTTCTGCAGGTTGACATTTTCCAACATCTGCAGCCTCAATGTTGAGCAAATAAATGGCTGTCAATTCACTCAGAGGGAATATCCTTCATTTCTCTCATGACCTCCGTCTAGGACACATGGCAGGCCTGAGCTGTCCTATCTTTGTTATTAGCGAAGTATCCCAGCTCTCAGGCCTGCTGCATGATCCGGATATTTGCAAAAGCACTTTGTCAGATGTAGTAGCTAATAAAAAGTTAGCATTTGGTATCACAATTTGGGACTACACTTTGAGTGCATAATTTTGAATAACAGTTGAAAAAGCGGCTTTCCTTTGGAAAAGCTAGAATGCCTCTTATAAAAATAGACCTATTCTAATGTCAATTTTCTGCCTGAATAAAAGTGAATGAATATTAAATATTGCTGCAGGCCATCTTGTCATTGGAATTAAAGATTTTCTGCTATAATAAATAATTCTATAAAAACACAAATTTTGTCTAAGCAACATTCAGCCCCAATTTTTTCTAAATGTATTTTCAGTCCAGGGTACATATATTTGCAGCCTAATGTTGTGAACATGAAATGGATGTTTTAGCATGAATAGCATGTATTTTGAAATAAGTCGTATAGTCCTGTATAAACGTGGTTCCGGGGCTAAATGGAGAGTAGACGAT
Organism: Nyctereutes procyonoides; assembly: GCF_905146905.1. Lineage (NCBI taxonomy): Eukaryota > Metazoa > Chordata > Mammalia > Carnivora > Canidae > Nyctereutes > Nyctereutes procyonoides. The sequence continues at coordinate 70,284,232 of NW_026575052.1, read as the reverse complement.
TCTTCCTAGTGGGAAGGTAGTGTCCGTCTCAGAGGAAAAGTGAGTCACATCCAGCACTATTAAATTGTTATTCATTTGAATAGCTCATTAGGTGTGTGCTTGGGGAAATGTGATGTGCCCTGTAGAAAGAGCATTGGATTCAGCGGCCTTGGTTTCAGGTGGGTGACGGCTTTGCTACTCGCTAGCTGCATGACCCCAGGCAACTTATTTATGTCTTCTGAGCATCACTTTCATCGACTACAAAAAGGGAATATCCGCTATGTGGGAGTTCTAAACCACATTATTTTACACATTGGCGCGTCTCAATCGATTCTGAGGTGAGTAATTTTTTGCTACTAGAAACAAAGTCCTGACGTTTGCAAACAATTTCTGGTTGTAGTGGAGCTAAGTTTAGTTAGCCCTGTGATGTCATTCTCACCAACTTGACTTCTGAAGTGGCTTTTTGAGAGAGAGAGAGAGAGTGAGTTGTGGTGGCCACACTGGTAAGACAAGTGACCCTGCCACCAAATACTTCCAAATGACTGATTTCATCATATTTACCATAAAATGTTTTCACGGATATCATGCCCATAAAGTTTCTGGATATTTGCCTTGCTTCCATACAAATATTTCTTGTCAATGTTGTCTCAGTATTTTTAAAAAGATGTTATTTATTTATTTGAGACAGAGAGAGAGAGCAGGAGTAGGGAGAGGGGCATAGGAAGAGGGAGAATCAGACTCTCTGATGAGCAGGGAGCCCAATGCAGGGCTCAATCCTGGGACCCTAGGATCATGATCCAAGCCAAAGGCAGATGCCCAAATGACTGAGCCACTCAGGCACCCCTTGTTTCAGTATTTTGTCAATATCCGGGCACAGCATGAAGGCAGTGTCTCTTAAAGGTGGTCCACCATGCATGAACTAATGGGCTGGATTTTCCCCTCATACTCCATCCAGTTGCTGCCTTGATCAGTAGCCTAAGCACTTTTATGTGGTCACCAATCTTCATTCCAGGGTTCTCAATGCAAGGTTTGTGAAAATATAGCATTGCAGAAAAAAAGCCAGCTGACTAAAGTGAAAGTTGAATTTCTAATGACTGTCCTCAGTGGAAGCTCCTTACGCATTTACTTACAATTAATTTTTAGAATAGAAATAGAGATATATCTTCAGTTGTTCTTCCTGGAGTTTGTCAAGGACATTCAGTATTTGAGATCAGATTTCCAGCATTTGCAGAATAAGCAAGTGAACAGTCCAAAATGAAGTACCAGTAAGTGACAAAAGTCTGTTAACAAAACCCATGCATTTTGTCCAACCAGGAATGTAGAGAGTCTCATGGGTTAGAAATTATGCAAAAGAAAGAAAGAACCAAATTAAAAGCAGGATATTCTGATAATGGAAATCAGGCTCAGAACAACACAGTATAACGACAATAATCTGGAGCCACTAAATGTAAGGACAAATGATTTTTCATACCTGAACATCTTTTCTGAGCACCACAGCTTTTAAATAAAACAATTGCTAGTCATACTCTTCTCAAATAAAATAGAATTAGGTTTAGCATAGACTAAGAAAAACAGGGTCATGATTTAATGTTCTTTATAAATAATTCAATAAAAATAATATTTTTCTGAAAGATGATTCAAAGGAATATAATTGATCAGAAATGGATTTGTGTGGAATACTTCTGTGAAGATGCTAGATGATGCATTAGTATTTATCATTGAGCATGGTGCATTCTATCTTACTTATAAGTTAGGTATTATACTCCCAGTTTTAAGATGGAGCAATGGTAAGGTGAATGGACTTAAGCAGTGTTTGCACATGCCAGGGCCAATGCAAGATGTCATTACTTCTCCAGTTGCTAACCTCATCCTATGCAAGTGCAACCTAGAAGGTTGAAGGGAAAACATGGAGAGCCCCATTGCTATCTTCTTTTGATCATCCAACCAGTCTCTCTCTCTCTCTCTTTTCTCCCCCTATGCTCTCATTGCTCTAAATTAAATTGAAAGTTAAAATATTCTTTGCTTTAGGTAAATGGAGATTATAAAATTTCGGTCTTATGCCACTGTAAGGCAAGAAAACATGAGTACACAGCCACTACACTAAAGTATTCCAATTATATGAACTAGCACCATACAATTTAGTTGGATTTTGCATAGTGGTAGCAGTGAACTGAAGCAGCACCTATCACTAATTGAGCACTTACTGTATGACAAGCATACACTGTATGTGGTACATGTTAAGAACATATCCAATATGACCTTTACTTACATGGTGAGAAAATATGCAATATTTGTAGAATCATTTTTGTAATTCATCCAAACCTATATTCCTTTTGATATTAACCAAATCATGTTTGGTTTGATTTTTACCTTGACCTTCACAACTCATGGTTTGCTACATGTCAAGCCCACCCCCTGCCCCCAGCTTCTACAAGTCTGCTATGAACCGTAATAGATTTATCTAATAATATGTCCTTGAATGGTGTTATGACTTTCACCTCTTGATAGCCATATGTATTTTCTGAGTAAAGCTCTCACTTCCTTTAATTTATATTCTAAGTATTCTCTCCTAGCTGTCAAGGATTGTCTCTTCATTGTTTAGTCGTTTCACAAGGTCATGTGACCAGAGTTCAGGCTCTGCCACTAGTTTTGAAATCTTGATTTGTTGTTGTTGCTGTTGTGTTTTTGTTTTTGTTTTTACAGAGAGTGTGTGTGCAAAAGGAGTGGGGGCAGAGGGAAAGGGAGAGACAGATCTTAAGTAGGCTCCACACCCAATGGGGAGCCAGAGGAGGAGCTCAGTTGATCTAATGACCCTGAGATCATGACCTGAGCCGAAATCAATAGTTGAACGTTTAACAGACTGAACCACCCAGGCACCCCTGAGATTTTTTTTAAGATTTATTTATTTATTCATGAGAGACACAGGGAAAGAGAGACACAGGCAGAAGGAGAAGCAGGCTTCCTGCAGGACTTGATCCTGGATCCCAGGACCAGGCCCTGAGCCAAAGGCAGACACTCAACCCCTGAGCCACCCAGGCATCCCATGAAATCTTGACTTACTCAGTATCCCTTGACTTCAGTTTCCTCATCGTTATAATAAAAGGTGATCCTTAAGCTTCTAATGTCCCTTGCAGCTCTAAAACTGTGTTGTTTTACGATTCAATTCATACCCTTCATGATTTCGTAATCCTTGCTTGTATCTCCTTTATCTAGAACAGTGCTGTAATTATAAAGACACTATCATTTGGAAAATATCTGATACAGGACCCCCACTCCAGGCCAATTCAATCTGGGGGTATAGTCCAACATATTTTCAAAAGTTCTTCAGTTTATTTGAATCTGCAGCTAGAATCTGGAACTTGTGGTCTTCACTAAAGCATCCTGATTTTATCTTTGATGCCTCTACTTCTCACTACTACAAATAAACAGCCAGAAGGAAAGGGGAAAAAATGTTTTCAGAACCTACTTTATAGAAGTAAGGGGCCAGAAGTCTGGTAGGAGGAAGGTAGCCAATAGCAGAAGAGATATCATGGCTTTGGAAGATATTATAAGTGAACTGTTATTATTTAGGTACAGAATATAATCCTTCAAAGTCTTCACTGGTGAAGTTCCAGAATAACCAAGAGAAAGAGTGTTGGGTCTCCACTTTAACCACCATTTAAGTTTGAATTATCACCACAGAAACACACCTCCAGTTTAATAAGGCACAGTGGCAGATATGGAGTATGCTTTATAAATGTGCTTTGGGGTCAACATTGCTGGAACAGAGCACCGCAAACATGAGGCATGCACACATCTGTGACAATTCTGGCCTGTCTCCCATGTCACATGGCCTCCCCTTTCATATATGGCCTCCCCTTTCATAAATTCCATTTCCTCCATTTTGCAGTAGTTGAACTGGAATCTCTAATTCAGTGCTTCTTTTCTTCACTATAACTTTTACCTTTTTTTCCCATAAAAAGGAGTGGTTGGATTTAAAGCAATATATGCTCAGGGCTGAGACCACCATGAAATTCTACAACTATTTTTAATGACAACAATAAGGGGTGAGTTATGAAGAGTTTGGTTTAGAGTGAGAGGTGGCATGGAGCCATAGAGACACTGATTTATGTGTCCCTTAGTCTGGAAATTAGACTCACTCTGCTACTGAGTGATTTTATCCTGCAGTCTTCTTTTTAACTTCTAAAAGGTCTCCATTTTCAGAACTGGGGCATAGGAACAGGAGATAAAGTTCTCTCTAGGGTCCCTTTCATCAGTCAGGTTCTTCAGTTTTAAGCTTATGTGTCACTAGCTGCACTGTCTTTGGCTAACAGATGGATTATCTAGTTTTCCTCTTTAATTGGTACTGAAGTTTCTAAAACTTCTATGAGATGGGGTCATGTGGAAGGCAGAGAGCCCAGTTGCTGTCTTCTCCAGAGTAGGCATTAGACCAAGGGACTTAATAAGCCCCAGCCATGATGCTACATCTTGATCGACTCCTCACTTTAATTTTATATAGGCTTTTATTTCCGCAGGACAAAATTTGTTTTTTATATGTCCTGATGTGTGAAATTCTATTTATCATTTTTAACATTTCTAGGACAGTTCCCCTTGACCTTCAGGCTAATATTTTCCATCCATGAGCAAAACTCTTTCCATAGCTAGAAATATTGAATACTGGGTGTGTGACACAACTCTATAATTGACATGTTTGTATTGACACTGTGCATGCCTTAGTATCTTGAGAAGTTCATATATTTTTGCCTAAAGTAGTTATAGTTTCCCTACGAGTACATGGACAACTTTCAGTGAGCCATATATCTTTTTCCCTGTCTTATATGTACAATTGTCTTTAAAAATTAGGAAACTAATTCTCTTTGATAGCTTCTGAATAAATGTTCACTATCAAAGGCTTTAACATTAGATATGATCTGACATGGGAATGTAAAATAGGCTTTAAAAAATCTCTCTTCTCACTTGGCTATCATCTGTTTTGTTATATACCACATAAACATGGGTATATAAATGATTCATATTGGGATGCCAATGTTCCTGATAGAGGGGTTCATGGATACAGAGAAATCTTGATTTGCAGCCACATAAAGGCACCAGTTTTCCACTGTTTCTTGTCAAGCTCCTGCAGAGGCACCATGGGAACCAGATTGCCCAGGGCACATAGTTCAGCCACATCTACAGCAAGTGCAGGAGAGTTACCGTAACACAGATGCATATTGTCACAGTAAAGAGCCACAGATGCCTTCCACTTTTTTTTCCTGGCAGGAAGGCTCTAAAACACAAAGACTGACTTATGAGACAGCTTGGCTCTGAGCAGCGTGAGACATTGAGTCAGATCACAGCAAGAAAAAACCCAGACATGATTTATATTGAAATAACATACTCTTCACATACAACACTTTTTTTTTTTTTTTTTTTTTTTTTTTGCGGAGGCATCGTTATGTGCCAGAATTTTTTTCAGTATCTCCAAACCACTGGATAGCATCAAAAGGTGGTGCTCCAACCACGGTTTGGGTCAACTCTTCCTTCTTGCTTAAAAGGATCATGCCATTTTTCTCTTTATTTAGTTATAGAAGTTTATTTCCAGAGGAGTTTGTTTGCTAGGATATAAAAGATTCAGTCATTCATTCAACAAGTATTTATGTTCGTGTTCTAGGTTCTATTTCAGATGCGGGGCCCTCTTGAGTCTGTATTTGAAGGGAGTGATAGAATTAATAAACAAATAAGTAAAAGACGTAGTATGTCACGCTGTGATAAATGCGACTGAATAGAGTCAAGCAGAGAGCAGGAATAGGGTATGCAGTGTGGGAGAAGGTGCTTTTTAAAACAGTGTGGTCAAGGAAGGTCTGTGTCTCCCTGAGTTGGTGATTTCTGGGCAATGAGGTGAAGGAAGTAGGGAGCAAGCCATCCGCATGTCTGGGGGAAAGTGATGGGATTTGGAGCGGGGTGGTAGTAACAGAGGTGGTAGGAAGTTACAGGTTCTCCAACTATTTTAGAAGTAGAAATGACAGTTTCCTTCCAAATTGCATGTAGGGTGGGACAAGTGATCAGGGATGGCTCAAGGATTTTAGTTGGAACAACTGGAAGAGGGAGCTGCCTTTACAGACATGAGAAGGCTACTAACACAAGTTCAGAGAGGGTAGAATTAAGCCATCTGCTTTAGATCTGTAAAGTGTGAAATACTTATTAGAAACCCAAATACAAAGTCATGTGGGCAGTTGGATATTCAAGTGCGGAGTTCGGGGGGCAAGATCTGTGAAGACATATACTATAGGGTATCAGTTCTTAGATGACATTCAAGGCTACGAAGCTGGGTGAGATCATCTGATTTTCAATTGGTGCCTACCTTCACCCTGAGAAATTCCTGTCTGATTGGTCTGTCATGGATCCCAGACATTATAGAACCTCTTCAAGATGATTATATATGTAGAGTGGGTTAGGGGATATGTGTGGTTAGGGATTAGCCAAAGGCTAAGACAGAGTCCAGGGCATCCTACCATTTGGAGGCCAAGGAGATGAGGAAGTACCAGCAGAGAGAAGGAGTTACCGTGAGGCAGGAGGAAAATCAGGAGAGTGAGGGGTTCTGGAAGCCGAGTGAACAGAGTACAGAGGAAGAGGGATTGACCAACTGTATCAAATGCTATGTGCAGGTTAAATTAGTAAAGCCTGAGACCTGACCATTAAATTTAGCAATATGAGGCCACGGTGGTTTTCACAAGAGCTGTATCAGTGGCTCAGTGGGGTGAGAGCTTGATTGGAATGGATTCAAGAAAGAAGAAAGGAGAGAAATTAGAGCAAGACCTTATAGACAGCCCTTTTGACAAGTTTATCTATAAAAGGAAGCAGAGAAGTGGGGAGTTAGCTGGAGGGAGAGAGATGAGAGTTTTGTTGTTTTAATGTAGGAAAAATAATAGTACATACAAATAACATATTTGTATACTCTTGGGAATGATCCAGTAGAGAAGGGAAATGATGTAGGAGAAAGAAGGAAGAATTAGTGGGACAATCTGACTGGGGAAGTGGGGGATGTGTGTGCAGTGGATGGTTTATTTTGAATGGAAGCATGGCCAGTTGCTCCATAGTAACAGGGCAGGTTTGAGTTCATGGACCATCTGTAGATAAGCAAATGCTTCTGGTGACAAGTGTGAAGGACATTGTCTTCTGAGTGCTTCCACTTTCTCAGGAAAATAGGAAGCAAGTCTTCAAATGAGAAAGGGAATGTGAAGGGAGGATAAGAGGCTTAGGGAGAAAGCAAAGCATGAAATACACATAGGGAAAATAAGTCAACAGACAAGGAAATGACTCGATGGTCAGTTCAAGGATCATGGGTTGGGGTAAGACCAGCAACATGGCAGTGTGTGCGTTTTCCAGCCATATTTAGCTGCTTGCCTGGTGCAGAGAATCTGGAGCTCTGGATTCAAGCAGGGTGGAGTCGCTGTCAGGTGAATAAAATGAAGAAAGAGTGGGCCACAGAATCAGTTATTGCAATGGTACAATGATAATGATGAACCCTCCAAGTTAGGCTAGTTGGGATAAAGTGAGGACACCATAGAGATGAAGCATAGTGGAAAGGTGGTAGGATTAATGGATTGGAGGTCTGGATAGGGTCAGGAAATTGCTGAAGACATGGTTCCAGTAGTTTATTTATGCCACAAAACCAGTGTCTATTTTGATGAAAGGTAAGCACATTCTTCACTGAAGCTGATTTCACTTTGAATCTACTTAATTAAGTTTTCAACCATTAAAATTAGTTAAGTTATGCAAAAGGACCACAGCTTTGAACATTAGTATGCATTCTTTCACTTACAATTATGAAATGAATATATTAGTGTATAATCTAAAAACAATTAGTGATTGCTAGAATACATCTCAGTAATCTGTCTCCTGTAAAGTAATAAATTGCCAAAGACAGAATTAAACTATCCTGAGCACTTTTTAAATATTTATGCTTCTTTGTAACCCCAGTGGTTTGGGAAAATGATGACAAACAACATAATGTATCTCTCCGTCTATTTTGTAAATCATTTTAATTTTGCTAAATTGCTAGAAAGGGATTTACTATGGTTAAGAAACACTTTTCAAAAATGTAATTGATAAAATTGTGTTATATAAGACTGAAGCCAGAGCTATAAAATGCTTGACTTTGAGGTTTTATCCATTACACTTTAGAATTTCTAAATGTGAATGGGGATTTAGCCATCAGACAAATGATCTAATGACCTTTGACTCCACTGCCTGGAAGGAATGATTTGGGTGCCTTGCTCCATGCCCTGATTCCCTGATTGGATGAAGAGTGCCAGCTATTTCTAGCATGAGGACGCAGCATGGTGGGCACATGATGGCCACATGGTGGGCATAGCTGCCCTCCTCTGACATAGGCATGTGGCCAGGTCACTTAACACCAACTCTGTTTTGACTGGTCCTGGCTTATATTCTCATGTCTGCTGCTGGAACTCCACCCATCCCTTCATCCACTCACTAAGATATAATCACCTGTTAAGTGTGAGGGAAACATGAATTTGTGCTGTTTACCTCTTTCTTTCAGATAAAATATGGTTTCATTTCCAGTTTCAATTCTGAAAAATGAAATGCCTCTTCATGGCCTCAAAAATATTATAACTTTCACCACCATCAAAGTTAAACTGAAACTTTGAATACACTTTAAAACAAGAAAAGCTTATAAAATTACCCCACAATTTTGAGGTTTCCCGGATTCCTGGTTAGGATGAGATGACTCAGTGTTTGCTTCTGTTTCTCAACTTGGAAGCTTTATGTCCTCAGCCTTCTTCCACACTTACTCTCTTGGTCCAGTCATACCAGTGGCCCTATGTTTGAGATGAGGTTAAAAGTACTCACTATTGTCCTCCAGATTCTCAAGTCTAGACCTATTGACCATTCTCTTGTCTTCAAATAAGATCAGTCTGGAGCAGCAAATGGCCTTTTGTGGAATTACTCCCAGAAATATTGCTCATGCTAAGTATTAAGTACTGGAACACCTCCTACTTCATTTTGGGGGCTTAAGTGTATTTAAAAATTATCTTTGTGAGGCATAGTATAGATTGGAAAACATCTGTGTGATTCTTCATGACACTGGGCTAAAGAATGAAAAACTGTGAGGAGTGCCACAATCAATAAATTAATTCAGAAAATTAATTCAAAAAGTCTGGGCAGAGATGATGAGACAGAGTAACAATCTTGTCGGGAGAGTTTACTCTTTCAGAATGGATTTATCTGGTAAGCCATATGATGCTTTTACCTACAGTGTTTTCCATTACAGTGATAGCTGCATCAGTTCATCATGTTCCATTTTTTTTTTAGAAAAACATATCAAAGCATCAAAGGCAGAGATAAATGTCTTCCTTGAATTACTTTGGTTACTTCAAGAGCCAGTCAAATAACACTATACCTTATTAAAACCACAGAATCTTGAAATAAGCCAAATTGAGAGCCACAGTCTATTCTAAATTAAACATCCAGGCAAAGAATTGAAGATGGAGTTCAGGGGTTAATGCATAACTGTGGAGACCTGGCATTATTAGCATCCTGGGGAAACCAGCAAGTGCCAGACCCTTTACTATTCCAATTCCACTGTATTTGTCATCGTCATTGTCCAGTTATTGTTATAACTCATTCTTGACTTTAGGCAAATAACCTAAAGGAAAAGCATGATACTAGTTAATATTTCAGATTCTAGCTTTTACTTTTTAAATTGTGCAGAATAAAAAGTAGGAGGCAGGTGAGCTATTTTTGCCTCTAGCTTAAAAAATAAAATAAAATTAAAAAAATATTGTACCCAAGTATTGGTTGCTATATACAAAGGAAAATATTGGTGTACTTTTCTTATCCATTACTGATTATTCTGAAGCCTGAAAGTGTCTCTGTCGGTGATCAGAGATGTCTGATAATTGGAAACATGTTGACAACAGATAAAGGGGAATGTACTTTCAGTCTAGTGACTGCCTACTTGTCCCTTCTCAGAGCAGCAAGTGGGTATGCCATAGCTCTCATTCACTTCATCATCTTTTAAACTAATCTAGCCTGGTAATGCATTGTCAGTTCTATAGTCTCAGAAGAAAAATTATTTTTCAAGGTAGGGAGGCCTCTCTCTCACCAGTAGCCAGACTATTATCCAGGGAAAAATAAAATCCAGCCACTATAATACGTAATTTCTTGCTTTTCCAGTTGCCTCTTTAATTATCCTATCGCAGGCACTGATACATGGTAGAATTAGAGAAATTATTCCAGAAGATTTGCCCATCACTGCAGGCTTTAGGTTTGTTCAAGTAACTCGTATATTTTATATCCTATTCTTTGGAATAGTAAAGGATCTGGCACCTGCTGGTTTCCCCAGGATGCTAATAATCCCAGGTCTCCACAGTTACTCATTAACCCTAGCACTCCATCTTCAACTCATTGCCTGAAAGTTTAACTGAGAACAGAACGGTTTGGGGTGGGTCACCCTTGCCACTTTTCCCTCTCTCCTCTCTGTCTTTTCATGCCACGCTATTCTCTGCTGGTTGATTAAATTGCTATTTTGTGGAAGGAGGTATTTCTGCTTCTTCCAGTCAAAAGAACTGGGTGGGTTTTGAGTTTTACACTTTACAATGTACTGTTTTAAAGCACATAAACTGAAATTTCTAGATGAGGACAAGAATGGAAAGCAGACTTGAAGATAAGGGACCTCACCAAAGAGGAGGGTCAGGTGGAAGAAATACAGGGAGCAAATCTGAATGACAAAGGCTTCTCTCACCAGCTCTTTTATAGACTTGACCTCCGTAAGTTCAGGGAAAGTGTCTTGTTCATCTTTGTACTTTCAGCATGTAGTCTTGCGTTTGGCCCTTGGGAAGTACTTGATAAATATTTGTTGCACTGAATAGAGCATAAATGCGCACAGCTGAAGGGGGGACACTGGACAATTAGTGACTGAGTACAATTGAAGATGGAGTGATGGGAGAAGGAAGGAAATAAATTTTTCATCCCTGCTTCTGTCCCCACATATCTATTTTTCTCTGCTGTATCCCTGTTTGAAGCTGTATGCTTATAGAACCCATTTACACAATCAGCTCTAAATGGAGCTGTCTTTCAGATCACTGAAATATTAGCAATTGTTGTACTCATGTTTAGTGGATTATTTGTGTAACCAAAGGGGCTCAGACAAAATAGCTGTTTTCCATGATCACTTCACAAATGTGAAGCATTGCCTACTATTTGAAATGTAATGACATGTATTTCTGATTCCATTCTGGATATGATAGTGTTGATGCCAAGGGTGGCCGTAGTGTCTGCAGCTGTTAGTAGATAAATCATTATTGTGATATTGGCTCCTGTTTATCATCTGCCTAGATTTTACAAAGAGTCAAAAAAAGGTAAGAAAAGCTGACATTTCAGTGACACTGTAGTGAGCTTTCCTGATTTCCCACAGCCAGGAACACCAAGTATCACTTTTATAGTTTTTATTGCTAACTTAATGGATGTCGACATAGATATCTCTGTATTTGAATCAGAAAACAGTATTTCTTTAAACACATTTCTTTGAAAATCTGATGTTTTCTATTTCATTCAAAAGCATGTCACCAGTTTACATGGACCCTGAGTCTACCAGTTGTTGCTATTTATTCAAAGTCCTGCCCAAAAGACAAAAGCTCTGTATGAAGCATGGTTGGGGGACATGATTGAGAGAGAAGCCCTATCAATCTAGTAGGGGCAGATTAGGGGGTCAGACCAAGGAATATGCCAGGTCTTGGTAAATTTATTTCATTTTGATCAAGAATGGATGCTGTATTTTGTCAAATGCTTTCTCTGCATCTAATGAGAGGATCATATGGTTCTTGGTTTTTCTCTTGCTGATATGATGAATCACATTGATTGTTTTATGAGTGTTGAACCAGCCTTGCATCCCGGGGATAAATCCTACTTGGTCATGGTGAATAATCTTCTTAATGTACTGTTGGATCCTATTGGCTAGTATCTTGTTGAGACTTTTTGCATCCATGTTCATCAGGGATGTTGGTCTATAATTCTCCTTTTTGATGGGGTCTTTGTCTGGTTTTGGAATTAAGGTGATGCTGGCCTCATAGAACTCTTCAGAATGTAGGGATAGAGGGAACATTGCTCAACATCTTAAAAGCCATCTACGAAAAGCCCACAGCAAATATAATTCTCAATGGGGAAGCACTGGGAGCCTTTCCCCTAAGATCAGGAACAAGACAGGGATGTCCACTCTCACCACTGCTATTCAGGAAGTCCTAGCCTCAGCAATCAGACAACAAAAAGACATTAAAGTCATTCAAATTGGCAAAGAAGAAGTCAAACTCTCCCTCTTCGCTGATGACATGATACTCTACATAGAAAACCCAAAAGACTCCACCCCAAGATTGCTAGAACTCATACAGCAATTTGGCAGTGTGGCAGGATACAAAATCAATGCCCAGAAGTCAGTGGCATTTCTATACACTAACAATGAGACTGAAGAAAGAGAAATTAAGGAGTCAATCCCGTTTACAATTGCACCCAAAAGCATAAGATAACCTAGGAATAAACCTAACTAAAGAGGTAAAGGATCTATACCCTAAAAACTATAGAACACTTCTGAAAGACATTGAGGAAGACACAAAGAGATGGAACAATATTCCATGCTCATGGATTGACAGAATTAATATTGTGAAAATGTCAATGTTACCCAGGGCAATTTACACGTTTAATGCAATCTCTACCAAAATACTATGGACTTTCTTCAGAGAGTTAGAACAAATTATTTTAAGATTTGTGTGGAATCAGAAAAGACCCCGAATAGCCAGGGGAATTTAAAAAAAGAAAACCATATCTGGGGGCATCACAATGCCAGATTTCAGGTTGTACTACAAAGCTGTGGTCATCAAGACAGTGTGCTACTGGCACAAAAACAGACACATAGATCAGTGGAACAGAATAGAGAACCCAGAAGTGGACCCACAACTTTATGGTCAACTAATATTCGATAAAGGAGGAAAGACTATCCATTGGAAGAAAGACAGTCTCTTCAGTAAATGGTGCTGGGAAAATTGGACATCCACATGCAGAAGAATGAAACTAGACCACTCTCTTGCACCATACACAAAGATAAACTCAAAATGGATGAAAGATCTAAATGTGAGACAAGATTCCATCAAAATCCTAGAGGAGAAGACAGACAACAGCCTTTTTGAACTCGGCCACAGTAACTTCTTACAAGATGCATCCACGAAAGCAAAAGAAACAAAAGCAAAAATGAACTATTGGGACTTCATCAAGATAAGAAGCTTTTGCACAGCAAAGGATACAGTCAACAAAACTAAAAGACAACCTACAGAATGGGAGAAGATATTTGCAAATGACGTATCAGATAAAGGGCTAGTTTCCAAGATCTATAAAGAACTTGTTAAACTCAACACCAAAGAAACAAACAATCCAATCATGAAATGGGCAAAAGACATGAACAGAAATCTCACAGAGGAAGACATAGACATGGCCAACAAGCACATGAGAAAATGCTCCGCATCACTTGCCATCAGGGAAATACAAATCAAAACCACAATGAGATACCACCTCATACCAGTGAGAATGGGGAAAATTAACAAGGCAGGAAACCACAAATGTTGGAGAGGATGCAGAGAAAAGGGAACCCTCTAGCACTGTTGGTGGGAATGTGAACTGGTGCAGCCACTCTGGAAAACTGTGTGGAGGTTCCTCAAAGGGGCCCTTCGACCCAGCAATTGCACTGCTGGGGATTTACCCCAAAGATACAGATACGCCAGATACAATGAAACACTGGGACACCTGCACCCTGGCGTTTCTAGCAGCAATGTCCACAATAGCCAAACTGTGGAAGGAGCCTCGGTGTCCATTGAAAGATGAGTGAATAAAGAAGATGTGGTTTATGTATACAATGGAATATTCCTCAGCCATTAGAAACGACAAATACCCACCATTTGCTTCAACGTGGATGGAACTGGAGGGTATTATGCTGAGTGAAGTAAGTCAATCGGAGAAGGACAAACATTATATGGTCTCATTCATTTGGGGAATATAAATAATAGTGAAAGGGAATAGAGGGGAAGGGAGAAGAAATGGGTAGGAAATATCAGAAAGGGAGACAGAACATGAGAGACTCCTAACTCTGGGAAACGAACTAGGGGTGGTAGAAGGGGAGGACGGTGGGGGGTGACTGGGTGACTGGGTGGTGGGCACTTAGGGGGGCACTTGACAGGATGAGCACTGGGTGTTATTCTGTATGTTGGCAAATTGAACACTAATAAAAAATAAATTTATTATTTTAAAAAATTTATTTCATTTTTAACATGCTCAGTAGGGTGCAGCAGTGAGAAGTTGTGTGCGTCCTCAGAGACTGAAGCTATCCACCACCGAAAGCCAAATAACTGACTTAATTCAAAGACAACTGAATGAACTGGAGTGACTCAAAGTTCGGGTTCAGATTCATGTTACGTGTGTTTGTTATCTGAAAAGATAAGCCTTCTGTTGCTAATTTCACTTCTCTGAGATTGGGTGGTTTTATTTTTATTATGGTTTTAAAGTATTGTTCCCCCTAAAAGGGTGATTTGTTAACAAATTAGTAGTTATTAAGATACTAGGAGTTAAAAGAACATTTTATTTTATTTTTTTAATTTTGAAAGGAATGTATAGCTGGAATGTTAATCACTTTAAATTTTGGACTCCAGTTCCTCAACTGCTGGACGAAGAGAGAATATGTTCTCTTGCCTCATCTTATAAGTCTACCAGTAATGTAAGGGATTTGAGGTCCCTCCTAGCTTAATCTTTGACATTAAGATATTTCTAGCTATATTTGATAGAGAAACAGATTAAAACTCAGGAATCCTAGCTGTTAGGTTTTGTATCGACAGTTCCTAGCTTTCTTACCTTGGGGACGTCATTTAACCACACTGAGCCTAAAGTTTCCCCAGAAGGATAATAGTATCTTGCCCATTGATGATCATAGCCAATAAACTAGGTCAGAGTATTTCTCAAAAGTATAAAGCATTATGTAAGTGTTTCTATTTAAGACAGGATATGGATGCAGAAGATGCATTGTGTAACTGCTGGGGGGTGGTGTTTGTTTTTAGTCTCTAAATCACATTCTCTTCAAATTTTTCCATTACTGATGTTCTTACAACAGTGTTTCAAAAGAAAGAAAGAAAGAAAGAAAGAAAGAAAAAGAAAGAAAGAAAGAAAGAGAGAGAAGAAAGAAAAAGAAAGAAAGAAGAAAGAAAGAAAGAGAAAGAAGAAAGAAAGAAAGAAAGAAAGAAAGAAAGAAAGAAAGAAAGAAAGAAAGAAAGAAACACAGCTATAGGCAGCCAGTAGGATAAATTAGAATCTGTGTTTCAAGAATATAAGGCTTTCACATCTCTATCCTGAGAGGTCAATATGTACAGTTACCCAAAAAAACCAAAATTATATCTGCGAATACAAGCCAGTCCTGAAATTTACTTATACTGATTATCATCAGGATGTAAGTAAGTCAATCGGAGAAGGACAAACAGTGTATGTTCTCATTCATTTGGGGAATATGAATAATAGTGAAAGGGAATATAAGGGAAGGGAGAAGAAATGTGTGGGAAATATCAGAAAGGGAGACAGAACATAAAGACTCCTAACTCTGGGAAATGAACTAGGGGTGGTGGAAGGGGAGGAGGGCGGGGGGTGGGGGTGAATGGGTGATGGGCACTGAGGGGGACACTTGACAGGATGAGCACTGGGTGTTATTCTGTATGTTGGTAAATTGAACACCAATAAAATTAATTTATTTAAAAAAAGGATGTAAGAGTGAGTGCTCATTCTTAGTATCTTTTTAATATCACATTTTTGGTTTCACATTTTGGTTTTAAAAAATCTACCTTGTTCAGCTTCCATGAAGATCTAGATGTGGTATGTGTGCACCTGTGCATGCATGTTCTCTCTCTACTTCTCTCTCAAAAATAAAAATCATCTGCCTGTGGTTTGAAATTTAGGGATAATATTTAGTGTGTTGTTTCACATTTAACTTTCAGCTAGACTTTTTCTTACAATTTGAGTATAGAAAACCAGGTAATGTACAGAGACAGATGAGAACGAGACTATTTTTAAATGTATAATTTAATTAATTTTGCCAACTATATAGGCCCATGTAACCAACACCCAAATCAAGATATATAATGTTTCTGTCACCCAGAAAGTTCTTTCCTGCAGTTTGAGTCAAGTGTCTCTCCCTTCCCCTAACAATTACTGATCTGATTTCTGGTACTAGAGTTAGTTTTCTCTGTTTCAGAGAGTCATATAATTGGAATCACACAGTAGTGTACATATTCAACTGCAGCAGGCCTTGTTTAGTCAGTATTACACTTTTGAGATCCATCAATTTTGTGGCATGTATCACCGGTTTTCTTTTTATTGTTGATGAGTTGCTATAGACTGAATGTTTGTGCCCCACTCCCACCCTCAAAATTTACAGGTTGAAACCTAATTCCCAATGTCATGGTATTAAGAGGTGGGGCCTTTGGGAGGTGATCAGGTCATGAGAATGGAGTTCTCATGAATGGGATTAGTGCCCTTATAAAAGGGGCCCTAAGAACTTATCTTCCCTCCCTACAGTGTGAGGTTGCAATGAAAAAATGGTGGTCTGTGAACCAGGAAGTGGTTTCTCAACAGACACAGCATCTGGCCGGTGCTGTGACCTTAGACTTCCCAGCCAGAACTATAAGAAATAAATTTCTGTTTTTAAGCCACATAGTCTATGATAATTCTGTTATAGCAAGCTGAACAGACCAAGGCAGTAGTATAGTTGTCCCCTCTAACCTGTAGTCTTGCTTTCTGGGGCTTCAGTTACTCACAGCCAATCACCATCTGGAAGCAGATGATTGTCTGACCTATTGTCAGAAGGACAGTGGTAGCCTAACACTACATCATGATGCCTATGTCATTCACTTCACTTCATCTCATCACATGGGCATTTTATCTCATTATCATCACACGAAAAGTGAATACAGTTCAGTAAGATATTTTGAGAGAGACAGAGACTACATTCACATAACTTTTATTATAATATATAATTATAATTGTTTTATTATTAATTATTTTTGTTAATCTTTTATTGTGCCTAATTTATAAATTAAAATTTATAATAGGTATGTAGGTATAGGAAAACATAGTATACACAAGGTTTGTACTATCCATGGTTTCAGGCATCCACTGGGGGTCTTGGAATGAATTTCTTGCAGATAAGGAGGGGGACTACCATATTCTTTCTTATGAAAATACCACAGTTCACCTTTTCTGGACATTTGAGTTGATAATGCGGGGCTATTATGATTAAAGCTACTCTGACTCTTTAGTGCAAGCTATGGTTTTGACATATGTTTTTACTTTGCTTGGGTGAATATTCCTGGTCATAGAGTAAATTGTTTCTAAAGTTATGGTACCATTTACACCCCTCCTTCTAATGTATGAGAGTTGAGTTACTCTACATCCTTGTCAACACTTGGTATTATTGTCTTTTTTTTTTTTAGGACATTCTAATGAGTGGGTATTGGTATATCATTGTAGTTTTATCATACATTGCCTGATGACTAATGATGGGCATCTTTCATAGGTTATTATCCATTTGCAAGCCTTCTTTTGTGCAATTTCTATTCTTATCTTTTCACCATTTATCAAGTTGTCTTCATATTACGTATTTGTAGTTCTTTATAGATTGTAGATACAAACTATTTGGTAGATATGTGTGTTGCAAATATTTCTTCCCAGATTGTGCTTTGTATCTTAATTTTCTTAAAAATGCCATTTGAGAAGCAGAAGCATTTAATTTTAATGAAATCCACTATATCAAGTTTTCTTTTATCCTAGCATTTTATTTTTTTCCTATTTAAGAAATATTAGTCAACCTCAGACAGAGTCAAAAGGGTTTTGACCCTTTGGTTTTGTTCAGAAATACAATTGCTTTTTGTTTATCTTGTATGATTAAAAGCTAAAAATTCAATTATTAATTCTTATTAAATATTTATTTGGCTTTTTAGCATTCTCTTCTTCTGTGATTCCAATGACATATATTAGACTATTTTATATTGTTCCGTAAGTTCTTGAAACTCTGTTCATATTTTTTACTTAAATCTTTCCAACTGGAAAGAACAGAGTATCTTCCAGTTGGATCATTTCTACTAGTCTCTCTTCAAGTTCACTTACCCATTTATTCTTCCATCTCCAATGCTGTCATTGTCTCATCTAGTGAATCTTTCATTTTGGTCATTGTGCTATCGCAGTTCTAGAACTCCACTTAACATATAATTTCTATTTCTCTTCTGATTGTCCTCCTCAGTGGAATTATTATGATCATCTTTTTCTTATGTTCTTGAATTTATTTTTAAAAAGTAGTCATAAAACCTTTATCTGCTAATTTCAACATATAGATGGTGTTGGGGTCTGTTTGTATTGGTTATTTTTTCCCTTGACAATAGGAACCATTTTTCTCTTTCTTCAATAAATTCAGGCTGATACTGGAAATTATAAATAATATGCTATAGAACCTGGATTCTGTTTTCTTCTTCTAAAATACATTGATTTTCAGTCTTATAATAAGTTTAATTTCCAAGTAATCATGTTGGACTTGTATTAACTTCTCATATACTTTGTAGATTGATCTTTGGAAAGCTCAAAGTATTTCCTAAGCTTTTCAAATTGAAAAATCTCTGAACACTATCTCCCCTGTGGATCTTGATACGTTATAATTTTGGTTTGTAAAGACAGGCATAGTGGAAGCCTTTCTTTAAGTTTTGCTACTTTCTCCTAAGACAGAGCCTTTCTAGTGTTTCAGCAGTGTCAATATTGTATATCAGGGTGTCACCAAGGTCTCTCTCACCTGATTGAGCCAGAATGCCAAAATATCCCAACGTTGCTTGATTTCACTAGCTGTGTTTGGCTTTCAACCTAGTAGCAGCAACCATCTGATAAGCCTTGAGTATTTCTCTGTGCATGCACAGCCCAATCCTGAGCCAAGGACTTGTGGGAAACATATATTTAAAGTTCTGAGTCTATTTCCCCCATATTTTGGCAGTTCTCTGCCCTCCAGGACCCAGCTATTCAAACTTCAGGAGATTCAACCTCAAACTCTAATCTTTGCCTTCTCAGATCAGTTGACCTGCTATGCTTTGCTTGTGCTCCAACCCCTCATATAAGTCAGGAAATTGTTCTCAGGCAGAGTTCTAGGGTAATTATGGGGCTCACCTCAGGGTGAGGGATTGCATTCTTGTGCTTCTGTTGTCCATTGTCCAGAAACTATTGCCTTGTATATTTTGGCTAATTGTTTATGGAAGAAGATCTGGTCCTATTGAGGTTAGAAGTTGAGATCCCTAAATTCTTTCTATAAATTCCTTTTATCTGTTTCCCCCTTACCTCCAGGTGTTATTTTTCTGTTATTTATTACTTCTTGTTTTTCTATTCTCAGAACTATTTATTTTTACACTTTTTAATTTAAAAATTCATTTCCCTCTGAATTCTTATTTGTTTGATTTTAAAAATGAAAAAATACATATACATATATATATAATTTGATATGTATAAATTATGTTTGATGTTTGAAAAGTAAATACCATTCATTTACACAAACCATTAATCAAAATATAAAGAAAATATAATCATCAAATGGTTTAATGTCTGTTCAATTTGAAAATTACCTTTTAAATATTGCTTGTAAGATAATATATAGAGGTTTCTTTTATGAGAACGTGGGTAACATTTAAGCAAACAGTACCTTTTATGAGATTTTCTTTTAGTCTGGTTTCTTCTAACTAATGGAAATAAAATTATCATTACAGTAAGCTGGAAGGCTGTTTCTAGTCCCCAGTGGCATGCTTCAGAAGCCTTTGAGTTTTGTGGTACATCTGGTATAGCCAAGTGAGTCATCTTTCATAATATGTTCAGTGTCTGCTGGCTCGGGACTGGGAGTCTACTGACGAATGTTAGCCTCTCAGTAACAGAAATCAGCCTTTGAATTAAGAGTTATTAATGACATGCATTAAGCATCAGTTTTCATTTCCTCCAGGGAGGAGAAATCTCATGGACAATTTGCACAATCTACCTCATTTATTGTGTTAAACGTCTTTTAATAATGATGGTTTAGTTTTTAATTGTATTCATTTGTTCAATGTTGTAAGTAAAATATAAGACGCCTCAGTTAAGAATTTTGATAGAACTGGGAAAAAGAAAATAAACCTACAACTTAAAATAAGTAATGCCATCATCAACAAGCCATGACCTAGTGATAAAAGAAATAGCATCCTTATTCCTCTTGGCTGATATATGGTACTGAAAACATAACAGGATATTGAAATCTCTTTGAAAAGTGGAAGAATAAACAAAGGCAAATGACTCTAAACTTCTTTATTCAATTTGCAGGATCATTTGTGTCCATTTTGCAATTCACTTTTTGTTAATTCTATAATCATTGCCTTTACCATCCAGTGTACATTAGATGCATCCTTAGATTTATTTCAAAAAGTGAAAAAATACTTCTGAGTGAATTTATCACACTTTCATCAGCACTCATACCCCACATACTATAAGTTCTTGCTTTATACCACCATCTTCATCCTTCCCCACACCCTCACCTCGCCCTAAGGAAGTCATCACCTGACTCTAATACCTTAGTTTCAGGCTGTGAATAGTGATCTTGGTGGGGACCCCCACAGTGCTTTTTTATTCTTTGGTAAATCCTATCTCATCTCATTTTGGCCTCTTGACATCTTTGGCCTATTACACAGTTGAGTAATGTTTGATGAGGAGGACTTGTGAAGAATAATTTTAAAACAAACTCATGTTTTATTGCTGCAGTAGGTTGTTTTGGGAGTATCATCCCAAATACTGGGGGAAAGCTTGAGAAGCCAAATCCAGACAACACATGCATTCTTTACTGTTTGGACTTGAGATGTTTTACATTATAAGTTATTATTTTCAGTTTTTTGAGATTTGTTTTGTTTTTGTTTTTACAGGATTTGTTTTGTTTTTACAGAGTTGAATCAAATGCAAATAGGCTTTGTACATTGAAGCTTTGACTAAGAGAGGGTGGTGATTTATGAGTTACAGAGGTTAGGAACTCTACTCAAAGGGGATACCTAAGAATTTTGCTGCTTTAAATCATTGGCTGGCCTCTCTCCATTTTGTTAGAAACAGTTGTAGTCAGTATTATACTTTAGAGACATTCCTGCGTTTCCTTAATGATATTTTTTGGAAATAAGTAGTGAATTTTTGGAATGTAATTATATGAACCTTCCTAGACATTCATGTAGTTCATATTTTCAGGACTGATTTTAATGACCTCATTGCTAGAAATAAAGTTCTGATGCAAATAATGCCACTCTTTATTAACAGATACCAGAGATATAAAATGACCTTGTCAGCTCATCAAGTCAGGCATGTGATTGAAGATCTCCATCAACTTCCTCCATTCTCATTTTACTTGTAAATGAAAATAAAATCATTTTGCTCCTTTATTTGCAACAGTGGCCTAAGTCGTCTGAAATACCTAAAATTTTCTCAGTGTCACATCTTGATTTGATTTTCCCCTTGTATATATGCTGCCCTGCCTGTCTGCTCTTGGCTGCCCTCTGGACCATCCACAGACTTTGTTAATGCTCCCCAATGTAGAAGGAACAGCGGACCTTGGCTTCAGCTGATAAAGCTTTCATGGTGGCCAGTGGGGAGAGTGGAAGTTGCAAACACTGGCAGATTAGGCCATCTATGGAGCTAGGGTTCATGGACGGATCATAGCCTTTATATATTGAAGATGTTTCCATTCCAGTCCCTGGAACCAAGAAGAATGAAAGCTAACTGACAGCATGGAGCCCTGCCATAGTCTTCAACTTCCACTGAACTCTGAATTATAATAGGGCAATGATTTTTAATTTTATTTGACATGAGGACAAATCAGTGTTCTACTTGTAACCAAAAAGTTATTCTTTTCTTTTCTTTTTTTTTTAAGATTTTATTTATTATTCATGAGAGACATAGAGAGAAAGAGGCAGAGACATAGACAGAGGGAGAAGCAGGCTCCTCACAGGGAGCCTGATGTGAGACTCGATCCCAGGACCCCGAAATCACGCCCTGAGCCAAAGGCAGATGCTCAACTGCTGAGCCACCCGGGCATCCCAGGTTATTCTTTTCTAAAAAAAAAAAAAAAAAGAAAAAAGAAAGAAAGAAAAAAAGAGAAAAGAAAAGAAAAAACCTCTTTAGATGTCTTTTTTTTCTATAGAGTATTACAAAAATCTAATTTACTAAAAAAATTCTGACATGACATTATATTTTATGTAATACTAAACAATCCTTATATTGTTTTTCTTAAAGTTCTCTCTCGGATCCTCAATTCCCCTTCTTTTACAAATAGAACTCTATTTGGGGTTAAGCCAATAGTAAGTAATAGTTTAGAGAGAAACTGCCAGAGCATCTGTGATATGGCTGGGTTTTTTCAGTGCCAGTGCTTAGCTATCGCTAAGCTAGTTTAAGAAAACAGTGGCTACTCATATTTTATTGAACAGGCTGCACATAAATTCTGACTCTAACCAGGAGATCGGGAGATTTCTTGCAAACAGAATGACTTTCTAAGCTGGAACTTGTTTCATATATTTCATCATACTGATCTTAATTCTGACATTCAGATTACAGCTTTTTGGCTTGAAAAGAGTTTATGGATTTATAAGATGTATGTATGATACATATATAACCATGAAACTGTATCCAATCCTCCAGTCAAGAGTTTGGACACAGCAATCATCATTGAAGACCCCATGCACTCATTACTTTTTGTTATAGCTTTATCATGAATGTTTGTATCTCTAAGAATTATATGGTAAGTTTTCAGGTGTTTGAGATTCATAAAAATCAAATTATACCTTGTTCATTCTTCTAAAACTTAAAAAAAGTTTTGACTGTGATAAAATGCACACAATGTAAAATTCCACATCTTAACTATGGGCAAGTGAACAGATCAGTATTCTTAAGTACATTCTATTCATATTATTGTGCAACCAATCTTCAGAACTTTTTCATCTTGCAAAACCAAAATTCTATACACATTAAACAAGTCCCCATTTTCTCCTCCTTCCAGCTTCTAGCAACCATTATTCTACTTTCCATGTCTATGAATTTGACTACTTTAGGTCCTTTATACAAGTAAAATCATATAGTATTTGTTCTTTTGTGACTGGCTTATTTCACTGAGCATGATATCGTTGATGTTCATCCACATTGTAGCCTGTGTTAGAATTTTCTTCCCTTTTAAAGTTGAATGTAACTTTCTTTTGATCCATTCAACATTATATTCGTGGGCTAAATCATGAAGATAAATAAAATTCTTCTTGATTTATTTTCACTGCTGTATGTTATTCCATTAGGAACCATTCCATAACTTATTTATCTGTTCCATTTTTTTCTGGACTTTGAATTGTTTCCAGAGTTTTTAAAATTCACTTTATAACCAATTTCCCTGGAGCCTTGTAGCTCCTGGCATCTTGTTCATGTTGTGTGTGCCTGTGCAAGAGTTTCTCTAAAGTATAAACTTAGAGAACTGCTGAGTCATAAGGTATATGCATGCTACCTTTACTAGATAATGCCAAATTGATACCCAAAATGTTTATAGTGATTTATAATTCTATATGAGAGTTCTTGTTGCTTCATATCATTGCCAGTACTTGGTATTGTCAAAATTTTTAATATCTGCCAATTTAAGGAGAGGCAAATAACCTCATGATGGCTTTATTTTGCATTGCCCTGATTGATAATGAAGTTGAAGTATCTTTTTGTACAACTGATTTGAATCCTTAAATTTATTTTTCGACTAATGGAAAAGAAAAACAAGTCAAGCAAAAAAAAGAGTAAGTACTCTATTGACAAACTTTGACTATATAACTATAACATAACTCACCATAACTGGCAGATTTGTTCCCCATTGGAGCAGCCAAAACATATAGAATTAGCACCGTCCCAAAATCTCCTGTTGAATGACTTCTTCTTTTTTTATTGACATATAATTGATATATAAAATTATATTACCTTCAGGTACACAGCATAATAATTCAATATTTATACATACTGCAAAATTATCAGCATAATAAGTCTAGTTCACATCCATCACCACATATAGTTACCTTTTTTTCTTGTGGTGAGACCTTTTGAGATTTACTCCCTCAACAACTTTCAAATATGCAATACAGATTATTAACTATAGTCACTGTGTTGTACATTACATTCTTGACTTATTTATTTGATCAGTGGAAGTTTGTACCTTTTGATCTCCTTCACCCATTTCACCCTTCCTCCATGCCCTCCCCTCTACTTCTGTTCTTTTGGTACTGCTCAGAATCTTTGAATGAAAGGAATCACATGGTCTACTAATGAGACCATGAGAAAGGTCAGAGGACCAGAGTCCAACTTTTTTGATTGTATGTGAAAGCGTGTGTGCAAATGTATTTAAAATACATAGAAAAATAACACAAAAAATTCATAAAGTAATACATTTACTAAGTACATTTTTACTTTAATTGATTCTGATATTTTTTTTCTTTTTCCCTTTCTCTCTCTTTCTATCTCTCTTTCTTTCCTTCCTCCCTCCCTTCCTTCTTTTTTTCCTGGTTAGCACCAACCATATTGATTTCATAATCCAAAAATGTGGTA
Source organism: Nyctereutes procyonoides (assembly GCF_905146905.1). Lineage (NCBI taxonomy): Eukaryota > Metazoa > Chordata > Mammalia > Carnivora > Canidae > Nyctereutes > Nyctereutes procyonoides. The sequence continues at coordinate 70,259,596 of NW_026575052.1, read as the reverse complement.
GTCCTCAATGTGGACAATACTGCTCCCAGGGAATGTGTTGGATATTTGTGAGGGCTTTCATGCATTTATTGGCCAGGAACCAGAGATGTGGACATATGATACAGTCCTAAATAATGAAGAATTATTCCACATATCACAGAACTTTTATATTGGTACAGGTGATTATTGGATATGCTTATAAGTTAACAAAAAACTGTTTACCTAATAACTCCCTTTACAAAATAGATGTTGGATAGTTTTAGTATATCAGTCTTATAATATGTCAGTGACAAATTGGACTTCTGTCGGTCTGTCTCATAAAATTATAGCCTATCACATGCTAAAGTGGAAGCTCCTTGAAGGTAGGCGTGACATAGTATTCATCTGGATAACATCTACACTTGGTACACTGGGTACTTGGCAATGGACTTTATGTCTAGGAATTTGGGAGGAGTGAATACACAGGCTTCAGTTAGTGAAAGACGTAGTTTAAATTCCAGCTATATCATGCTTGCTGCTTGTGGGTAAGGGTTATATCATGAAGCTTCTCTAACCATCAGTCAGTCCTCTGCAGAATGGATCAATAATGCACATATCACGAAATTTCCCTGGGGGATTAAATAAAATAATGTTTGTCTTATTATAACTAGTATGAGTGGTAACAATTCTTTTCCTTGAAGAAATATTTGTCCCATTGATTTTTGACCCATCTTGTTCTAATAGGTTTTTAACGACAATAACAAGCACTAATATTTATTGAATGCTTGCTTTGTGTCAGAAATAAAAACTTTATAGGACTATTTTCTTCAGTTAATGTTTGGTACAACCCTGTAAGGTAATTATATATCTATCTATCTGAGAAAACTTAGGTAACTAGCTCAAAATCTCATCATAGTGCAAAAGCTTTACACTGAGGGAGTCTGATACTAGCATATTATCTTAACCATTTTGCTATCTTGTTTGCTAATATAAACAACTTTTAAAAAATTCTGCAATACAGTCTTCACTTCAACTGGTTTTGAGTTTGACAAATCTTTGATATTGTTCTTCAGAAATTAAAATATACTGATATAAAGCAAGAAACATGTGTCCAAGAATACAAACATGAGACACTGTATGCAAGTGTTCTAGAAGTAACTTATATTGAAAATCAAACATCTAGCTCCCAAATATAATGTGTGAATTAAGATTGAATCTATCATGGAACCTTATTTCTCTGATTGTGCTATTTCATTAATCAACTAAGCAGGGAAATATTAAATTGCTAACATATTGAAGTGTGAATCAAGATAATAGAGTCAACCATAAGGGTAATATGGTTATAATAGTAACAATATTATATATAACATAATAATATATTTATATTGTATTAATAATAATATTATTTAATAGGGCTTATAGATATAGGTTGATATATAAGGGTAAACTTCAGGTAAATATAGAGAGCTTCTGTACTGAGCCTAGCATGAAGTACAGTACTTACAGGCCCTGCCTGTCTCTTCTCAGTTCTCTGTGTACTGGTCTACAGCCCTCTGACACATGGCCATGAGGGAGTTGTATTTTTTACCTGCAGCTAAGTGTCAAATTGAAGCCTCTAATCTCGTGGAGATGGAGAAGTCAGGATGGTTTGATTTGAACACCTCACTACTACTGCAAACACAACTCAGAGTACCTTACCATCCCAGGCTGGGGTCAGCTGATGCTTCTTGTTTATGATGTAATCTCTGTATCTGATGAATTTATGCATGAGTGTGGGGGAGGACATGGATGCTATGCTGAGCTCCTGAACCAGTTCATAGCATTCCTTAAGAGGCCACATCAGACATCAGATGGCAGACAGGGCTGTGCTTTACACTCAGCCCAACAATATTGCAAAAGAGCTCATTTATAATTTTGCTGACAACAATGACCGACTGTTGAAGTGTGGTAAAGTTAAGACAGGAGGAAAGAATCACTCAGCAGAGCTGGGGTCTGAGGATAGCTGCAGAACTGCCCCACTGATTTGACAATAGTGTCTTTGACCTCAGCTTCATAATAAGGCACAAGTGACCCATAGATGAGAGGATATTGTGGAAGGAGGATGTTAGCAGAACAGTTGAGGAAAAGACTGAGAAAAAGCCTTGTGCCAGAGAGAAAGCCTTGAGGGGCAGGGGTGGGGGTGTTAGTGACAGGAAGGATCTTAAAGAAATGTGGAGCAGTTGAGACTGGAGCCAGTTTCTCTGTGGCTTGGAAGAATATATGTGCGTAGGAAAATGATGACCCCCAGTTTCTTACCGTAATGTGATTTTTGTCGCCAGCCCACACAAATGCCAGAAATGAGAATGAAGATAAGGAAGATCACTCTGCCAACCTTTTAGTTTGTTGCTGCTTTTGTTAATTTATAAAATTGAGTCATTTCAAGTTTTGGTGTTCCTTAAAACCTTCATGCATGATGAACTTAGTTTCCATCAGTTGTGGGTGATTTGACGGATATTAGAAAAAAAAACATCCGGAAACTCTTTCTAGTCCTGGGGCTTGAGGATGGGTTATGGTGCGTCCTTTAGAGTAAATGAAGGAAAATAACTCCATACAAAATCAGCCAGGTATTTTCAGATTATCAAGAGTTGGCAGACTAATTTGCTCAAATAAAGTTTAGAATTCCTGTGATAGAATATACAAATTCATTTCCACGTAGTTCTTGAAGGACAATATTTCTGTATATTCTGAAAATTTTTTTCAGCTCTGTACCACCCAACAGTAACCTGGAATGTTCTACAAAGTGAAAGTCTTTTTAGTATGAATCTTTGGTTTGATGATGAGCCATCGTTATGTTATCAAAAGACATGCCAAACGTAAATGCAACTGGAATTTAAGATATTTTAACATCAGAAATAAATATTGCATATATATTGCCTGGAATAACATCAGAAACATGGTGGGTGCTTTGTAGACATTTGATGATAGTAATGAAGTGATGAGAATGAGCCACCATAGCTATAGTCCAGATATTTCATCATGCTACTACCATGCTATCTTGCTATGATGTTATCATGCTATCATGTGTGTCTTCTGTTAGTGTTTCTAACATGGTCTTTATAGATACCTGCAATGATTGAATTGACTTTTTTTGAGTGTGTTGTATTTTTCTTATATGTATTTGTCAGTGTAGGCTAAGTTTTGTTGTACGTATAACAATCTCCAAAATATTCTTGGTTTAACACAATAAAGATTTATGCCTCATTCTTGCAAAGTCAGCTGTAGGGTGAGATGGTCCTCCAAACAGCAGATCAGGTCTCCTTTTGCCTGGGGCACTCCCATGTCAATGTGTGCTACCGGTGTCCTACCAGAGTCATATCACAGCAGGCAAAGAGAGAATATGAAAAATCCTATACTAGCTCTTGAATGCTTCCACCTGGAAGTGCCACATGTCCTTTTTATTCAGATTTCATTGACCAAAGCAAGTCATGTGGATACATCTAACCTCATGGAAGTGGATAGGTACAATCCTGTGACCCAGAAGTAAATGATAAAATGATATATTAGTGAGCGGCAGTAACATCACCATACTTACATTATCTTATTTATCATTTCATCTTTCAAAGAGTTCTATGAGGTTCAAAATTTTAGTAATCTTGTTTTGCAGATGAAAGAGAAAAGAATCAGAAAAATGAAATAACTTACCTGTAGCCAGGCAACTAATTGAAATGGGTGAGCATTTGATCCCAACCTTCTAACTCCATAGCTCTTATTTTTTTCCATTCAATAGACAGTTATGAGTCTATCGCTGAGAATGTGTGTTTAGAAACAGACTTTACATCAGCTTGGGTTTTTTTTGCAGAGTTGCCACCATATTGACAAGTATGTAGTTGTTCCTGAAGTATCAATATGAAACTAATATCAGGAAGGGGCTGCTTATTATATTGTTTCTGGGAAATTTCCTGGGTAGAGTGGGAGAAAATGTGCCAGGACTCTGGAACACATGCACTGCCTGCTAAGTGGGTCCAAAGGGTCTGAGTACAAGGAGTAGTTGGAGCTAGTCTTTAGGTCTGGCCTTCTAAGTGTCTTGTGCTATGATCTGCTCTACTCCTACAGCCAAGGAACCTGGAGATGAAGGAGTGCAATCATTAGTTGACCTTCCTTCAGGGGCCTGAAGGGTGCTTTCTACTTTTTAGATGATAATAGCAGATTCTTGAAAAGGTTCAGTAATTTGCCCAAGGCTGGGAGCTAAAGGGGTTGGGGAGATCCTAGGATTCCACAGACTTAGGAAGATTCTTTCCATTTGTACCATATGCGCTCTTGAAAGATGCCCCACGAAATGCTTTGCCAGACATCTGAGAGCAGATAAGAGGTAGAGACAGGAGTTACACCTTTCAGCCAGAAAGAGCTTATTTTTTGGTGAAAAGGGGGAAGAGTTAGTGACTATCTTGTTTTTTCGGATAACAGTGTAATTATCATCCCCCACCCCCAACAACTTTGAAATACTGAAAAGTAAATATGATCCATTCTTCCAAAATTCCAAGACAGATCGCCATGGCAGGGAAGTACAAACAAATGTACACATGCAAACACACACAAACACAAAATATATAATCAAGGCTTTTCTGATGATCTTATGTTCCTAAACTTTTCATTACTCACTTCTTTCTCAAAATAGCCTCATGTAAAATGGAGTGTACTTAAACAACAAATGAGAAGTGGAGAAAGAAATTACTTTTGATGTTTGGGATTTTTAAATTATGTATGATCTTATTTTTGTTGTTGTTTAGAGAACAACTATAATTAGGGTAAACTTTTATTTTGATTTGTGCAAAGTAGTCTTATTACCAAAATATTTCATAAGCTCCCCAATTGCAATTTCGTATAGAATTGTGTCTAGGAAAATAGTTCTAGGTGGACTCCTTAAGAAAACTCATCTTCAGGCACCTGGGTGGCTCAGTTGGTTGGCCTTCTGCCTTTGGCTCAGATCATGATCCCAGGGTCGTGGCATCAAGCTCTGTATCGGGCTCCCAAGTCAGTGGGGAGTTTGCTTCTCCCTCTCCTACTGCCTCCTCTCTGTTCGTGCTCTCTCTCTCTCTCTTTTACTTGTTCTCTCTCTCAATAAATAAATAAAATCTTTTTTAAAGAAGAAAAAAAGAAAATTCATCTTCTCCAGGAGTAAATCCCAGCATGCACTTAGTTTCATGATTGTTAAAAGGTAATGAGCCTGGAATGCATGAGAGCAGCATGTAGGAGAAAACAAGAACTGCATGCATTTCTTGTTACTGGAGCCCAACAGATGTGTGACATCAGTGGAGGAGAGAAGTCTTGCTGTAGGGCTGATGTCAACTCCCCCTATCCTGTTTCCATTTCTTTGTAATTAAGGATTGTACACACCAGTGCCACCATGACAGAGTTCCCCTACATTTTATGAATACCTTTTTTGAGAACATGTACAGTGTAATGGGATAAATTCTATTACAGAGTGAATGTTTATGAGGAAAGAAAACTGCCTTTCTCAATGACTGAAATATTTATACACTAAGGTACTGAGAACACCATATATATGAAGCTGTCAGAGGCAGTGTAAAGCCCTTTATGGATTTCTGTATATAAATAATTGACATGAAAACTGCAGACCATTCTCCCATGTGTATTTAAGCAAATGGCCTAAGGGCCTTTTATTGGGCTGCTGCTTTGGTTGAGTTTTTCAGCAAATAGGCTGCATCTATATTCTTTTCTTTCTTTATTCTTTTCTCCTTACACCTGTCCTCCTTCCTTCTTTTTTTTTTTTTGACAAATGATTATCGAGGGCTACTAGGTGCCCGTCCCTCTTCTAGGCCTTAGGGAAACAGCCATGGACAAGGTGTAGCTCTCTTCTCATGGAGTTAACATTTGAGTGTGAAGGGGAAACACAGAATGACATATATGAAGTTCATTTTAGGAAGTGGGGAATGCCTTGTGGTTAATGGCATGGGGCTTGGCAGTGATGCTGGGTTAGGTAGTCAGGGAAGGAGTCTCTGAGAAGTTTGTACTTGAAATGTGAGCCAATGACTGCAAGAAGACGGGAGGAAAGAGGATCTCAGGAGGACTGAAGAGTGGAAGCAAAGGCAGAAGGCAGAGGGCAAGGTTAGTTCAGAGCCTGTGTGACTGGAGCAAAGACATCAGCAATGGCAGGGCCAGGATGAGGGGTGGGCAAGATCCATATCATATGGCAGTATCCGCCACTAAGGAACTCAGGCTTAAGAAGTTCTTGGTATATTGTTTGGTTTCAGCATTTTTCCACAATTTGGATTTCATTTTCTAGCTAATCTTCCGCCAGTTTCAAAGCCAATACTCTCCCCTTCAGAACTAGAATCCCTACCCCACAGTGGTGGTGGCATCACTCTCTCCTTTTCTTCCCACCTCTCTGACTCTTTACCTCTGCTTCTTCACTGATTCTCTTCCTTTCTCTAGACACCTTCTCTGGGTGACCTCTTTTGAACCATGGTTTCTACACCCCTAGTTCTCCAACCCAGTTTTGACTTCTCAGCAGAGCTTATGGGCCAGTTCCACTGGAAGATGTCCCCTCTTTTCAGTGTCAACCTTTCCAATGTCTCCCTACTCCTAAAAGATGAAGCTAGAGCTCCTGAATGACCCTTATGATCTGTCCTTGCTTCATCCCAACCCTATACCTGCCCCTCCTCCCAAAGCTGTGAGACACAAGTAGGGCATTTTGTGGGCTACTGTCACCAATCCAGCTCTTCCCCAGATGTGGATTCAGTGATGAGCTTGTTCTCTGAACTGCTGGCCACCTATGGTGTGTGTCAGATGGTGCCCTATGCTCAGCACGTGAAGGTGAACAGAACCTCCTGGATTCATCCTCAAGGTGGAGGATGATGGAGTTTGAGACAACTAGCAAGCACTCAGAGAAAACAAGTGAAAGTGAAAATGTGCTTAAAATTCTTAAAGGTCGGGGATCCCTGGGTGGCGCAGCGGTTTAGCGCCTGCCTTTGGCCCAGGGCGCGATCCTGGAGACCCGGGATCGAGTCCCACGTCAGGCTCCCGGTGCATGGAGCCTGCTTCTCCCTCTGCCTATGTCTCTGCCTCTCTCTCTCTCTCTGTGTGTGTGTGTGTGTGTGACTATCATGAATAAATAAAAAAAAATTAAAAAAAAATTCTTAAAGGTCAAAAAATTTTTAAGACAGGAAAGTAAACAGAGGTATGACTTGAGGAGAAGGGAAGGGATAGAAAATGGTTAGAAAGTGGAAGTTATATAAGGAAGGAAAGCTGAAGAAAAAACATGGGTAAACTCTTTTGGAACCTTAGGTGAAACAGCCTTCTGAAGAAGCAGGGGAAAGTGGGAATTTCTAGATAGGAAGGAAAGAATAGGGTGACTCCCAGGGAAACTTCCACATTGCCTTGACCAGATCATTGGCAATGGGTCCAGCTGCACTCTTAGTGGACATTACAACCTTAACCAGGGAAAGGAAAGTGATCTCCCCTAAGAACAAGGCTCAAAGTTAAATGAAAGGAAATGAAATTGTCTAAGGAAGAGAATTACTTCCTGGGTATAGAAACCTGAGGCGTGACAAATGACAAGGCATATAAAAAGAGCCTGAGGATGTTCATTTCAGTAGGACATGAGGTGTAAGCTGGTCCCTCCACACTACTGCTGTGAACAGCCCCAGGTCTGAGGGCTAGCCCATGGTGGTCATATCTGGCTCCCAGCAGCATAAAGAGGACTGACCAGGAGAGAAATCAAGCCCCTGTCCAGCTCCTACGAGCAAGATACTTGAACCTGACGGGTCCAGCAGCACAGAGTTGCAGGTGGTAGACTTCAGGACTCCTCCAAAGATCTTTTGATCTGTACAACTAAGGATAAGAGTTGGAAATGTACAAGTTAAAGATGGTCAAGAAGACTATTCAAGAGAATTATTGCAGTGGGGTTTCACAGTAAGGGGGAAAGAGAGGGCTCGACTCCAAATACAAAAAGGAAAAGTGCAGATTTATGCCTATGAAACAGAGTGGGGGGTTGGTGGATGGAACATTTCTTGTCATATGCAGTCTAGAATTTCAGGGATATGGATGGTGATCTCTGGTCCCCAACACAATGGAGATAGATTCAAGCAACACTTCAAGAATATCTACAATGTGCGAGGTACTATGGCAGGTACTTCCGTATTTATTTTCTTTCATCTGTACAACTATCCTGTCCCTGTGATATATCAGGATCCCATTCAAAATTGAGAAAATTAGAGGTTGAAGAAGCAACCAGGCCATAGTCATAACTTTGGTAAATGAAAAGCCAGGATTCAGGTCATCTGGCTTCAGGTTCAGAGGTATTTCCATGGCTATGTAACTGTCAGTACTGACCTTATTATTTTCCTGCCTCTGGGCCCTTTATCACTTTTAAATGGTAAGAAGACATCCCAAACAACTTCAGTTCTCCACTCCTGCCCAGTGGGTATTTCAAATTAGAACTGTTTTAATCACTGACAGCTTTAGAGCTTCTACCATTGAAATGCACACGACTTACCCTTTTCATGTTACCTTCACACATAAGAACAGATGCTGTAAGGAACAAAGGTGTGTGTGTGTGTGTGTGTGTGTGTGTGTGTGTGTGTGTGTGTGTATTTGGGAGTTTTGTTTCTCTATCACACCATTTTCCCCCAACAGCCCCGTAGATTAAAAATAAATTCACAGTACGTAATTTTATTTACTACGGGCATGGTAAAACTGGACTGCCATCACCCGGGGTTCTAGGAAGGCTGGTCATGCCTTCCACAGTGAGGGTGAATGTCTAGGCACAACATTAATGACTATGCAGGCAAGTCAGCAGAGGCCTTCAGCTCTGACTTCTGTGCAGAGCAGCACTTTGCAATCGGTGGGCAGTTGGGATGAGACTTCTTCATCCCTAACCACTTGGCTCTGCACACTCAGAAGCTCAGTTGTGGTAGCACCAGCTGCTTCAGGTAATGATTTGCTTCAGGATGGGCACAAATCAAATGCTCCACCCCTCTGCTCACATCATCATTAGGAGGCAGCTTCTGCGAGGTGTGGCTCCTTCATAGGCTCTCCCCCCACGCTCAGGCTCATCCACACATAGATTCTGTTAACAAACAATAAAGCCCCCCTCCCTCCTCAGTTTTTAGGAGAGCTCTAAGTCCAGATGCTCTTGAGGAAGGTAACACACTGACCTACACTGACAACAGAGGTGATGGTTCCCAGGGGATGAGGCCTCTTTGGGAGCTCTTGTCCACCATTTTGCATCCAGATGGGAATGAGCCCATTAAAGGTCTGGCAGCTCCAGCATGAACTGCTGTGAGTCTTTAAACGCAAATTTAAGGCAGTGCATAGCAAAAGAGAGAAGACCCCAGTGTGATTGGAGGAACGTAACACACATTTTTCTGGAAAAAAATTGAGAGGCAGAAACACAGAGCAGACAGTCCAGCGCTGACAGCAAGAGAAGACGGGGTTGCCAGCCTTCTCAGAGCCACTTTGTAAATATGGTGACGCGGTCTCGCCTGCTCCGGCCAGTCCATCACTGGTGTTTTCCTCAGTGTCACTTTCTCTCCTGAGTTGTCTGTAGTGCCTTCAACACAGCATGGCCAGCAGGGGAAGAATGAAAGCAATGTGATTTTTATTCATTCATCCTTAGGAACAAAGGTCACCCTTGGTAACTGTTCTTCCCTAAGACAGCTTCATAGTCACAATGACTTGTGACAGGCAGCCAGAGTCTTAATGGAAACCTTTCTTCTACTGAGAAGAACTCCCCCCGCAACCCCCCAAAGTCTCCGCATTAGCCTCCTTCACTGTGGGGCAGATAAAAGGAGTTGTCACACTGAATCACGGCCGGGGAATAGACATCCTGTCAAGCACACGAGTTCACACTGGCAAGGGAAACTAGAAAAGCTCCATCGTACTGTTCTTTTACCCAATGTCCTTTGGTTCCTACATAGAGAAAAGGGGGTCTCCCCTGCTGCATTATTACTCCTGTCCTGACAACCTGCCTTAGGAACTTGCATGGAGGCCTGGAGGTTCTTGTTAAATGGACATGGGGTGCAGGGAGAGTGGGGAGATATATTTATTTAATTAGAAGACTGGGGACTGGAATGGAGAGATAAGTGAGGGCATAAACCAGAGGCTGCTGGAGACTCCAGGCTCAGTAGAGCACAAGGCAGGCTTCCAGGGAAATTCCAGCTTCCAAAATAGTGCTGGCACTCTTGGTTGGCATACACAGGCATACCTCAGAGATCTTGGGGGTTTGGTTCCAGACCACCGCAATAAAACCAATTGAATTTTTTTTTGTCTCCCAGTGTATATAAAAGTTATGTTTATACTATACTGTAGTCTATTAAGTGTGTAATATAGCATTGTATCTGGAAAAACAATGTACATTACTTAATTAAAAAATACTTTAGGGGCACCTGAGTGGCTCAGGTGGTTGAGCGTCTGACTCATGGTTTTGGCTCAGGTCATGGTCTCATGGGTCATGAGACAGAGCCTCACATTGGGCTCTGCCTCAGTGGGCAGTCTGCTTGAGATTCTCTTTCCTCTGCCCCTCCCTCCACTTACATACAAGCATGCTCTCTCTTAAATAAACAAATCTTTAAAAAATAAAAAAACACTTTATTGCTAAAAAGTACTAACCATCATCTGAGCTTTCAGTGAGTCATACATACCAGATACCAGATCACCATAGCAGTATAATAATAATAATAATAATAATAATAATAATGATGAAAAAGCTTGAAATATTGTTGAGAATCATCAAAATCTGACACAGAGACAAAAGTGAATAATACTGTTGGAAAAAAATGGCTCTGATAGACTTGCTGGCTGCAGGGTTGCCACAGACCTTCAATTTATTAAAAAAAAAACACAGTATCTGTGATGTGAAATAAAACGAGGTATGCCTGTACTCCAGATTCTCCAAACAGACTAATATCCTTCCTCTAATTCTGCCTTTACACACAGATGAGGGAAGATAGGCAAACAGATGAGCATCTTCGGGGTTTGGCAGAGAAGATAACTGCTTCCTGCTCCTTTGATCTGTGTCCTCACACATGGAAGGCATAGCTGGCCAGTATCTACTCACCCATTTTGCCCTTCATGCATTTAATCAAAATTCTTTAGAGCCCTCCCCCACCCTGCCCCACTAAAGCCCCAGACATTTTGTGATGCTGGTGGCACAACAGGTAGCATGGACACATTCCCTGCGCCAGCAGAAGGCTGGGTGGCACCCAACACAAACCCAGGAGAAGAGCTGACTTAGAGGAGAGAGAACACCAGGCTAGCTTGAGGGCTTAAATAAGACTGCTTTGGGAAGGAGAATTTGGATCAGGGTCTGCAGGATGGCTGGGCCTTGACCAGGCTTCCTGGTAGGGAAAATCTTTCCAGATGCAAGGAAACTCTTAAAGACACAATGCCACACAGAGTAGGCTTGTTTGAGGGCTTGCTTGAGGGTATGACTGGCGCACATCTGAGGCCAGTCCCCAGTGTATACACTTCTACCTTTTTCTTCTGTCATAGTATGAAATTCTGATGTCATGTCTTAGCCACAATGGCTTTGAGGACATAGTCACATGCCACAGCAAGTTATCCCACTTGCCTGGGCTTGGAGACAGTGTGAATACCTGTGCAACCCTGTGTGTTTAGGTCCAGGATAAGTCTCCTTTTCAGTTCTATCTACTCAAACAAGGAGAAAATAATTGCCAGGTGAGCTGCCTGTTTTGTTATGTGTGGCAGCCACTGTATCTAACTTAGATACAATCCAAACTCCCAACCCAAAACAAGGTGTGACAGAGTGTCTCAGAGTGCTTTTGGCTAGCAGGGGAAACCTATAGCTGGAAGGGAGGATGCAAATAGTAAAGGGAAACTGTTTTGAAACTAGCAGAAGTGGTCCAGGTGGCAGAGAAGCCATATAGCTAAGGAATGAGAGCTTTCCTTGGATTTACAAACACGTGGGTCATCCACAATCTGGGAAAGGCTGTTCATTTTAGCAGTGGCAGTGGGCTGAGGGGTGAACAGCAGTTAATCTGTAAAGAAGGGACACAAGGCTGTAACTGAAGGAGTGTCATGGGTTTGGGACGGAGGCTTTTGTTATTTGTTTTTGATATTGCATGTACTTGGATATGTTAAAATGCTACCGAGGACAGAAAACAGATGAGAGGAGACTGGTGAAACTGAGTCCAGTCTGGAGTTTAGTTCACAGCAATAGACCAATGTCGATACCTTAATTTTGACAGACGTGCCCTTGTAATATAAGATGTTAACATTAGGGAAAGTGGGGTGAAGGGCATGCGGGAACTTTCTGTACTATTTCTGCAACTTTCCTGGAAATTTAAATCTATTTCAAAACAAAAGATTGTTTTGAAAATGAGCTATTGGGAAGCTCCCTCTAATGAGAGACCAAGAAAGGAGCAAGACAAGTAGGAAGGCAGGGCCAAGAGCAGACGAAGGAGGCGGGAGGTCTGGGCAGAGGGACATTTATAGAAGCAGTGGGAAGCTCAAGGCCATCTCCCAGATGGCATCTTTCTCTAAAGAAAAGGTCCCGTCATTGGCTGAGTTGAGGGAAGAAGGATATGGAAGATTGAGACAGTGGAGATACTGTTAAAAGCCACAACATATAATGGGACAGAAAGAATCTGAGTGCCATGGGTGCCTTTTAGAACCTTTATTGTTTGCCAATTGCTGATCTCTCCTGCCACTTGAGAATATTCAGGCATTGGTTGTATAGATCGCAGTCCAAGTCACTGTTGTCAAATTGTCTACCAGCTCGATTCTAATGAAAAAGTTCATCTGAAAGTAGCTTTTAGAGAAAAGCAGCATTATTTACATTAGCCAGCGGTTGGGAGCAGCCCAGGGGCCCATCAATTGATGAATGGATAAAGAAGATGTAGTATAGATATGCAACGGAATGTTACTCAGCCATAAAAAAAGAATGAAATCTTGCCATTTGCACAGACATGGATGAACCTAGAGGGTATTATGCGAAGCAAAGTAAGATGGTCAGAGAAAGACAAATACCATATGGTTTTACTCATATGCAGAATTTAAGAAACAAAACAAAAGGAGCAAGGAAAAGAGAGAGAGAGAGAGAGACAAACCAAGAAACAGACTCTTAACTATAGAGAACAAACTGATGGTTACCAGCGGGGAGGGGACAGAGGATGGGAGATATGGGAGGTGGGGATAAAAAAGTACACTTAGCATGATGAAAAAAAATAAGAAGATAAAAAAATAAAAGTGGCTTTTATGGATTGACTAATGTCTAATGAGGGTGAGCGAAACTTTCAATTGTCTAGATTCAGAGTAACTGGTGCAGAGTGCATCCATTAAATTTCACTGAAGCTGTGGGTTTGAGGAAAGTTAAATTAATGCTCACTATAACTTGCTTCCCCTTTGGCTCTGAGCCGTTCTGACCCAACCACACTTAGAGTGTTCTCCCCCCAACATCCCCAGCATCCTACCCAGGCAGTGTTAGTCACTTCCTTCACTGAGCACCAACACTTTATATGCTTCAATGAGAAGTCACATTATCTCATCACATTGCAACATTGCAATCACATGTTTATTTAATACTTTGGAGGTAGATTAAAATAAATACATCATATCTTTCAAATGCCCCATATAAAATACCTCCTTGTAAAAGTTACTAGTAGTGGTGACTGGAGAGTTTCTTCCCCACGTAGCTTAAAACCATATCGTTACACCCTAATAAAGTAGAATTGGAAATGTTTGGTTTAATATTCTTTTTCTCACTCTCTCTCTCTCTCTTCTTATGGCATAGAATATATGTATACCAGTGGGACCCCAAATTTTAATATTTTAAAAATTTAAATCATACTTCCAAGTTCATTTTAGTGTGTTAATGATCATGTGGTGACTATCATGCCCAAATTAAACAGGAAATACTGGAGGAAAATGCAGATAAAGACAGCATTGCACAGAGACCCTAAAATTGGTTCAATATGCAGAATGAAAATTTGCTGAATTGCACTTTCCAAAACCACTGTTACTTACCAAAAAGGAACCACTATGATTTCAGTCCAGCCAGTGGCCAGATCAGTAGGGCTTCCAGAACAGGGGGAAATACAGATCCTTATTTCTCACTGTAATGTCCTGAAGAGCTCTTTTCCTGTGAGAATACTTACAACAAGCCTGCAGTCTGGTCCAAAGAGGACAATAGAAACAGGAAGTGGAGATTCTGGCCTGCTATAAGGCAGGGGCAAGGAACAGTTGTGTTTGAGAGCCTCAAACAGAGAGAGAGAGGGACTGCAGGACTAAGTAGCAGATTGGAGAGTGTGTGTAAGTAGCAAGTGACTTGAGTTTTAATTGTGAGATGTTATTTTCTAGAGCTTGTCTGTCACAAGCTCTACAAAAAGTCAACACAAAAGGGCCAGCAGGGGAATCCCAAGGAGGTAACACAGAACTCTTCCCCAACTGTCCACACAGCTGTCATGGACAAGCGATATCTGGCATCTGCTCCCGAAGCTCATCCCAAGTATAATCATCAAGAGAGGACGAAGAAATCTAGTCCATTGCCTAAAGCTAGGAGGGGCCTGTGACTTTATCTTGCCTTTGGTAAGGTTTGATCACTTGACTACTCTGTTTTTAGGTTGAGGTGTGTATTATGTATTTCTGTATAGATATACGTGTGCCTATAATCAGCTGGACAGGTTTTAGTTTGAATGTTTTTAAATAGGATTTTTCTTTAATTGAGAGGCAATATGCTTCTTTTTTTTTTTTTTGAGAGAGAGAGAGAGAGAATGCTTACTTGAGCAGGGGAAGAAGGGATGGTGGCCCAGAGGGTGAGGGGGAGAGAGAATCTCAAGCAAACTCCCCGCTGAGCATGGATTCAAACTTGGGGCTCCATCTCATGACTCTGAGATCATGACCTGAGCTGAAATCGAGTCAGACAGTCAACTAACTGAGCCACAGAGGTGTCCCTGGATATACTTTTTATCCTACAGTTCTTAGAGAAAAATACCAAGAGGCTAATGAGAAATTGGCTCATCTCATCCATGTGAAAAATAAATGGAAAAACAACCAGCTGTAAATGGATCTTGTCGCAATAATGCAGCATAACTGACTCTTGGCAAGTCCCTTCAGGAAACCGTTTTAAGCCATGGTAACCTCTGCGCTTGGGCTATTCCAGTGGAGGGTCATGGTTGAGACCCCTTGGGAAAGTCACCATTCCCACTATGGCTTCAGCAGGAAGGCACATGAATCTTTGCTCCATCACAGACCTGTTGTCAGGTCCTGCTCATGACAAAGACAACAAAGTTAAGAGTGCTCCCAGCATGAATAACTTTACACCCCATCTAGATAGAGGTAGTTATGTGATCTTTAGGAAGCTAAAGAAAAATGTACAGTCTGTGTCAAAAATGCCTTCAAAGAGCAAGTTTTCTGAGAACGGATGTTGGGACAGTTGTCTTTGCACTAGTGGGCCTGCTACAGAGTCAGAATTGGGTGTCCCTGAGCCTGATTAGAAGCCACCCTACACAGGTCTGTGACAGTCCCATGGAAGTTAAAGCCACACCTGCAAGGAATAAGGGAGCAGGGCTGGTTGGCCTCAGTAACTGATGAAAATGACTCACTTCCAGTCTATCATGTTGAGAGAAATAGAAATGACTCCCTCCACTTCCGTCACTTAGTGTTTATTGTCCTTGGTTTGGGACCATCGGGGGAAGGTTTAATGTCATTGAATGGTAATATGGGAATCCCTAACCAGGAAGGTACCAAATGTCAAATGTCAGCCATATATATTTGAAGCTAGAGTCACAGCCTTTGTAAAATTTATTGACTTACCTTGGCTACAACCACTGTCCACTAAATCCCTGGTAGATGATGGCTACATTGGTTCCTTCACTCATTCATCAGATGTTTATTTACACATATTGAGTGCTCAGGCACAGTCTTGGGCTCCAGGTGCAAATGACAATGTTTATTAACCCAAGACTTCAGTCCTGAACCCAATTTTTCGGCACTGGCCAACAGAGTGGGCCTGAATCTGGAGTAGTCTCTGTGACAAGACTAGAAAAAAAAAATTCTGCTCCCTGCCTCCTTGCCTCTTGACCATCTAGCTCCTTAGGCTTCTCTAGGGCAGAACACTTTCTAGAGCTTTCTGAGCTCTCAAGCAGGGACTTTCAGGGGACAAGTCCAGAATGAAAGAGTTTCTAAGAAAGACTAATCCAGGGGATAGTCTTCTAAGAGAAGACACCAAATGGGGTAAGTTTTTTAAAAGATTTTATTCATTTATTTGAGAGAGAGAGAGAGAGAGAGAGAGAGAGAGAGAGAGGCAGAGGCATAGGCAGAGAGAGAAGCAGGCTCCAGGCAGGGAGCCTGATGTGGGACTTGATCCCTGGAATCCAGGATCACGCCCTGGGCCAAAGGCAGACGCTCAACCACTGAGCCACCCAGGCGTCCCACATGGGGTAATATTAAAGAGGCATTGCCCCATGTGCCAAAGATATTAATCCTGCAGTCCACACTCAACAATGCTAGCACAGGACGTTCCTTGGTTTTGACATGCCTCATTCCAGTGCTCCCACTAACATGGTGATTGTCCGCTCATTTCTGCTTTGATCCACTTTAGGGAGGACTCACCTGAGGAGGAGAGGGCCTACATGTTCTCTTCCAGGAGCTCACTTGAGTCAACTTTGGGGATGCAGATTCAGGTGTGGCAACCAGACCTTTTCTCTATCTACCCTGTCCTACCCTGTGGTCTCCTTTGGGAAGGCCCCTGGTTGTTAAAGTATACTCCCTTTCTGGACCTAGAACATTTGGTTTGAAGAGACCTTGAGCTTTTTGGCTGGCCACAGAATTCACTGGTCTCTCTGAGGTCTTTCAGGTTGATACTAAAGATGAGTCATCAGATCCCTTTAGAGACAGCCTTGGAATAATTAAGCATCGAGCTTGCAAGAACCTTTGAGAATATGAAAACTGATCGTCTTCTCCATTCTCCCGTTTGTCACTTAAATCACTTTCCAAGAGGTAGTGATCTGGTTTCTTCAAATTGTTTTAAAAGATTTTATTTATTTATTTGAGAGAGAAAAACAGATTGAGTGAGGGAGAGGAAGAGAGAATCTGAAGCTGTACTGAGTGCAGAGACCCATGCAGGGCTTGATCCCATGACCCTGAGAGAGTGACATGAGCAGGCCCAGGCACCCCTGATCTGGCTTCTTTTTGAACACAGTCAGTGATGGGTACTTTACACCTGAAGAAGGCACAATCCACCGGTAGTGCTCTAATGGAAGTTCTGTTGTTATAGGAACCCAGTTTCAGTTTATACTAAACTTGTTTCCATTTTAATGACAATGTATTTTCATCTTTATGGAGAACCATTTCAGCAACTGGCACATTTGTCTCTGGTGAAGTGCATGTGTTAGGATTCCTGCACCCAACAGGAAATGACTGATTTCTCTAAGGAATTGGGTCAGAAAGACAGAGCACTCCTTCTCTGCATCTAGAGTCCAAAACAGACAACTGTACGCTCTTTTTGGCCCAATTTTCCAATCCAGGGAGCAAATTCCATCAGAGAGAGCATTTTGGTTTTCCCTGGCTCCATCTGCTTGAAGGATTTAGGTTGAGATACATGCACTTTGCTGTCACTTCCTTCTTTCATGGTTGGAATAGTGTTGCCTATCTGCTGTTTTATTGATGTTTCATGAATAGTACAAGGATACCTCTTAAACTTTGTGAGAGAAGTCAGGATCCAGGACCCAGATGTTTCAAATAGCCCCTGTTTAAAATATGTGATGTTTGAGATGAATGCCCAGCATAGCTTTTGTGGAGTAATGATTTTCTTCTGAGCAGATGCCTACAGATTTTCCCAGCTGGATGTTTAGTTACAGAGACATGCCTGTTCCTTTCCAGAACAAGAGCTAGTGCATTCGGCTTATAGCTCTCTGCTTTTAACTTGTTATTAGCTAAATGTTGTTATTTTCCAGGTTGTGACTATGTGTATCCTTGACTCAAGAGATGAGAACATCAGAATTTAACAGGTGCTAAAGACTATAAAGGGGTTATTTTGACGACAGAGAATTTGCTAAAGAATATGCTTGGATGGGATAAAGTAAAGATAACCAAAACTAAGGGTGCTACCTACAAAGAAGGTCTCTTAGACTTTTTGGGCTACTATGTCATAAACTAGGTGGGCTTATTAAGAGCAGAAGTTCATTGCTCCAATTCTGGAGGCTAGAGTTCCAAGATCAGGGTTGCAAAATGTTGACTTTCCTTTGTGTCCTCATATGGCAGAAGCAGCAGGAGAACTTTCTTTGGCCTCTTTTGTAAAGACACTAATCCTATTTATGAGGATTCTGTCCTCATGACCTAATTACCTCCCAAAGACCAGACCTCCTAACACCATCACCTTGGAGGTTAGGATTTCGCTGTATAAATAACAGAACTAGTAACACACACAATACTTTTGAAAATCATGTAAAGCACTTAGTTTTGATGTGGATTATCAGGTAAACTAAGTAAGGCTTTTTAAAATAAGAACTCTGCCCAGAATGATGAGAGCAGCATACTCTGGTAGACTGAATAATGATCTGTACAGATGTCTGTAACCTAATTCTGGAACCTGTGATTGTTACTTTGTATGGCAAAGGGAGTTTGCAGCTACGTTTAAATTAGAGATTTTGAGAGGGGGAAATTATCCTGGATTATCTGGATGGACCCTAACCGTAATCTCCAGGGTCCTTTAAGAGGGAGGCTGAGGGAGATGTGACCACACAGAGGATGTGCAGACATGGGTGATGTGAGGGAGGGGTTACAAGCCAAGGCATACAGGTGACCCCGAGGGCCAAAAGGCAAAGAAATGGCTTTTCCTCCAGAGTTTCCAGAGGAAACCAGCTCTGTTGACACGTTGATATTAGCCCAGTGAAACTGATTCCTACAACAAACTTCTGACCCCTACAACTGAGAGATAATAAATTTGTGTTGGTTTAAGCCACTAAGTTTGTGGTATAATTTGGTACCGGAGCAGTAGGAAACCAATACACATACCTTTATGTACTTTTTCCAGTGATTAGAGCAAAATTGAAAATCCTAAAGACTTATCAGAGGAAATTATAACTACCAGAAAGACAAAATGGAAAATTCTAATCATGAACATAAGGTTGTTAAATGAATTGGGAAGCATCTGCATGAGAAGAAAATGTAAGATTGTTTAGTACCTTACATTGTAAGAAGGTGTAAAGATCATACAAATTTTGTGAGAAAATGAGAACAGAGAACAGTGGTAGAATCAGAGTATTTCAGAAGGAAAGTGACCTTGAAGGTCCAAATTCTTCAAAGTGACCTTAAAGGTAACTATGTTCATCCTCCCATATTGAAGATGGAAGAATTTGGGCATGGATTGCTTCAGGAAATAGTCCAAAGTTACACAGCCAGGCCACTGTGAGCTGGGACCACACTTCTGCTTGCAGATTCCACATCCCTTCAGGGACTTTTCTCCTGATCTATGCATTTGACAGTCTGCAAATAATGAGTAACAAAAGAAGAAATGCTATAGGTGAGCCAGTGCACAGTGCTCAGTAATAGGCACCAGGTCTTTGTTAGTCTTGTCTTCATTATGACTGTTATTGGGTCAGAAAGAGGGAGAGGCAGGACATTATTGTGCTTTGCAAATGCTACTAAATCAGGGTATAAAGTTGGTTGTTAGGGAAAAAGTGAGTAACAAAGAATTTAGAAATATTCTTTAAATTTAGACAATTAAAAAGGCAGATTTACTGAGAGAAGACCTTTTAAATTTAAAAGGTAGGCATAATAGCATAATTCTGAGCAATCTGGAAACTTAACATTTTTTTCCCACCCTCTTGACCTGAAATGTATTTGAGGTAAAATATTCCCAAATGTTTTGGCCCCCAATATGTTAAAATTATTTAGAAATGTGGAAGAAAGAGGAGAGGGAGGGGAGGTGGGGCACAGCAAGAAGAGGGGAAAGAAGAGGAGAAACAGAATCAGTGGCAGTGGAAGCAAAAGGAAAAGAAATTGAAGGAGACAACTTGCCCACTTTCTTTCTTCTCTTCCAGCAAACACTGGCATGCACCCATTCAACACTTATTTATCAGGCTGGTGTCAGGCCCTGGGGAGGCATCCGTGAGCAGCTTCTCTCTATTTATGTGCAATGAATGATAGAGGTGTTAAGAGAAGATAGATACCAAGTCTTTCCTTCCTCTCCCAGCCCAGCTCCACCCTGCCTTTTACCAGGATCAGTATCTTCTGACTTTTTCCAGTTTGTTTAATACTTTTCTAAGTTTTTGAAAGAATTTATTGAGTAAATTGCAGCTTCACATTAGCCTTGATACTGTTTCATGCTTTGTCATCTCTGATGGCGATGGTGCCCTTGCCCTTGAGTGGTATGCTCAAGTGAAAAAGCAGAAGAAATGCTAGAGGAATGCTCCAGACAGGCTCGATTAATTTCTGATCCTTCTCTATTTCTAGCTGTATGGACTTGAGCAAGTTATTGGATATCCCTAAGCTTGGGGCTTGGGATATGAAGAGGGCCCATAAAATAACACTCTTCTTTTCTGCCTGAGGTTTCTCTTTTTTTTTTTAAGATTTTGTTTATTTATTGAAAAGAGAGAAAGAGAGCGAGAGAGAGAGAAAATGGGGAAGAGGCAGAGGAAGAGGGAAAGAGAGATTCTCAAACAGATTTTGCGTGCTGAGCCCAACATGGGGCTCGATCCCAGGACCCCAAGATCATGACCTGAGCAGAAGGCGGGTGCTTAACTCACTGAGCCACCCAGGTGTCCTGGTAATTATTTTATTTAAAGACTAATATGGAAATAATATGAGAATTACTATTGTATAAAACTTCCAATAAATTAGAGATAGAATTTTGAGGCATCAAAACCAAATTTTAGGGCAGCCTGGGTGGCTCAGTGGTTTAGCACCGCCCTCAGCCCAGGGCCTGATCCTGGAGACCTGGGATAGAGTCCTACGTTGGGCTCCCTGCATGGAGCCTGCTTCTCTCTCTGCCTGTGTCTCTGCCTCTCTCTCTGTGTGTCTCTCATGAATAAATAAACAAAATCTTAAAAAAAAAAACAAATTTTACTGTGAAAAAAGGGTGATGCCATGCAGTGAGATGCTCAGATGTGATCCACAGTGAGAATATGAGTTCAGGAAAGTAAAATCTTAAGGAAGATAAAATGGTGATGCATTAAGCATTGAGACAAATCTTTTCAAGATAGAATTTACAAATCCTCTATCTTTTGCCAGAATAAATACTTCTGAATGTTTTCTTGCTTGGTGTCCCCTGAATGTCACCTGTTTTTGGTGTTGTGGGTCCTGTAGCACAGATGCAGGTATAAACAGATGTGTTGTTCTGGCCTCTAGAGACTTCGAGGTCCTTTTCAGGCTTAGTTCTGAAACTAATGTGCAATAAACCAAATGTCATATTTAAAGACTGGGAACTCGCATGTGAACATAAACATCATGATAACCACTAATTAAATGGTAAAAAAAAATTTTAAACATAAATCTGCATAATCCAATCACTGAGAACCGGTGCTGCTGAACATTAGGTCAGATGCAGCAGCTAGTTCCCAGCAAACTGGTCAAGTTCCTGACATGGTGTCTTGCTCTCTGTTTCAAAGCATCACTTAAAAGAAAAAATGGTTCAACTGTCTACCTCTGTAGGCTTAACTGACTTTTGCAGAGTCATCAAGCAATCCAGTCTCTCTTTGAGACACTGTGCTTTTGTATTTCGCAAACAAGCCACATCTGGAAGCTCTTGCAGAGCACCACAGGGTCCCCTGGGATTAGGTTAAGCTTGAGAGGGCCGCTATCCAGATCTATGTGGTTTCCAGCTCTTCATTTTCGAAACAAATAACACATTCTAGTTGAAATCATTGCCTTGAAAACCAGGTACCTGAGAAAGTAGCTTCCCAGAAATTGCAGTGGTGCAGTTCTAGTTTTCATTATCCTGATAGATCTTGCTGTTCACATGTGGCCATGTATTTAGTGGTCAGTTTGTTTGTGAACTTATTTATAAAAACGTATACAGTTTAATAAGTAGTTATGCCTACTACATGCTGGCATTATTCTCAGCCCTGGGGAAAGAGGATTGAACAGGGCATAAGAAGGTCCTTGTTTTTGTGGAACTTAAGAGACTTCAGGTGCGGAAAATAGCTCACAAACCATAGATTACACAGAGGTGTACACACACACACACACACACACACACACACGAGTGCTTGGCATGTGCTGTGCTCCCAATAACCTTATGAGGTAGATATCATCATCATCTGCAATTTACAGAGAAGGAAATTGAGGTACTTGCCACTCAAAGGCTCATACAAGTAGTAAAGAATTTGAACACACACAATGGAGCTTCAGATACCTGTGTTCTTCATCTCACATGGAAAAATAAAATATGGTGAGGCAAGAGGTGCTGAGCAGCCTCTCTGGGTTGAGAGCAGCAGGCATCTCTTTCTGAGGTGCTGACCTGTCAGCTGAAGTCTGAATAACAAGAAGGCAGCTGTGCAAAGGCCCGAAGGCACAAATAAGTTTGGCACGATGGAGCATCAAGAGGGAGACCAGGGTGGCTGGCAAGTTTGAGGGAAAAAACACCAGATGAGGTGGTTATGCAAAGGCCAAATCAGGTAAGGCTCAGTAAACCAAGAAAAGGAGTGTGAACATTTTTTTAACTGCTATACCCCCCAAATAAAATACACTTGAAAATACAAAAACTTCCATTTGCTGTTGGTTGTTCATACATGATGAAGTCTGCACCAGTGAGAAAAGGAAACAAATGGACACACTGAAATAAGGCATATTACTTAAGTATTTATTGATTCATTTTAGAGAGAAAGAGAAAGGAAGAGTGTGAGGAAGGGACAATGGGAGAGAGAATCTCAAGCAGACTCTTTTTGGAGTCTGCTTGAGCCTGATGTAGGGCTCAATCTCAGGACCCCGAGATCATGACCTGAGCCAGAATCAAGGGTCAGACAGACCACTAAAATAAGGCATTTTAAACCCAGCCCCTTGATCTTTCAAAATAAATACAGAAAAATGTCACAGGATTCTGACATCTGCGTCTGTGTCATCTTATATAGTTATTATCTGAATTTTCAAACTGGAAAATGGTTGGCATTCCTAGCGCACAGCAGTATACTTCAAGAGGAAGCAGTTGTTCCATATCGTACGCTCTTTGCTATCAGTTCCAAGGCAGACATCTTCTCACATTCAAATGTTTCTGAAATTGGTTTGCATCTTGCAATCAAGATGTACGTGTAGATACCACAAAAAAAAAAAAAAAAACCCTGATGGGGTCTTTTAGAAATTGCAATTTCTGCAGTCTTGCGGGGCAGTATGAAAATTGAGCTCTTCACAGTTTCAGCAGGAGCCAGGGTCAGTGACATAGATCTTTCCAGGGTATCCATGGCTCCTTGGGAAGGAGTTAGATGCTGAAGGATGTGCTGCCTTTTCCTTCATTACACTCTAGCTCCATCTTATTCCTGCAATGTGAAGACTGTGTTTCTAAAATAAGCTTAGATTCCAGGCCTGCAACACTCACTTGCCCCATGTGCTTTACCACAGTCCATGGCCCCTCGGGATTGACCCTGTCCTTTCCCAGATGTGTCCCTCCTTTGTTCTCTAAAGGATACAGACAATTATATGGAACTTCTGGTTCAAATACCTTACTGTCTTTTTCAAAATTAAAAGACAAATAAGATCTTAAGTCTGGGGGTACCTGGTGGCTCAGTGGTTGAGCGTCTGCCTTTGGCCAGGTGGTGATCCCAGGTCCTGGGATCAAATCCTGGATCAGGCTCCCTGCGGAGAGCCTACTTCTCCCTCTGCCTATGTCTCTACCTCTCTCTCTGTGTCTCTCATTAATAAATAAATAAAATCTTTTTTAAAAAGATATCTTACATCTGGGGGAGTATCACTGTTGTAGAGAATGTAGCATATTATATTACCTGCTTTTCTGTATTTTTCGAGTCCCTATTTTTAGGCTATGAGCTAATCCACTATCTACTCCTATTAGGTATCACTTTTAACAAGTAGCATTTATACCGTGCTTCTTAAGAGTCAAACACTATGTTAAGCTCTGTACTTGACTGCCTTGAGTAATTCCTACACCACTTCTGGATGGCATTAGCATCTCCATTTTGTAGGTGAACAAACTGAGTGCCAGAAAGAATGTGTAATTTATCTGGTCACATAACCAGACAATAGCAAAGCTGGGATTTGAATCTAGACCATCCTCTTCACCTAATGCTCTTGCCTTTCATCCCCATTCCTAGAGATAACAAGAGAAAGAAGACTTACTGCTTCAAGGCCACTCTTTATATCACTTACCTAGAGCACCAAACTAGACCTAAACTCTTTGAGACAGAAATTCTATTATAGTTTTCCTGTGCTCCGCCCAGTGCCTGACATAAAAATTCTACCAGATAATTATGGTGGATGGATTATCTCTAAGTATAGGAAGGGTTATCAGATTGATCTGAAAATATTAGCTCACCTAAAACAAATGACCACCATTTTTCCTTTTTTATTGGTTATTTGAGATTTGTATTCTAATATTTTATTTGACTATATTGCAGATTTGCAATGTCTTAGAACTCATATGCATCAGTCAGAGTCCTGGCAGGAAACAGATGAGTAACAGAGGACTGTTTACTCAAGAGCTCTTCGCAGAGGGATGGGCCAGGTTTTAAGAAATATAGAGAAGGGTCATGCAGTCCTCCAGGGCTTAAGGCTGGAGGAGGGTCCTGTCATCACCCCCTTGCCTGAAAAAGCAAGTGGGTGGTCAGTACGGGACTCCAGAGAGAAAGAGTGTGCTGAGTGGACAAGACCAGGTGGCAAGAGCAGTGGCTGATGGTTGAGGGAAGAAAACCCTCAACAGTAGCCCAGCAGTGAAAAAACAGGCAGATGAACAGCTTGGCCTCTTCTCTCACATGTATCTCGTGCCGCTCCCCCCATTGGCTGAGGGTAACCAGAAGCCAAGGCACATGGGATACCTTACTGCAGTTCTAGAGTCAGTCTTCTGGACACAGATAAGGTGCAGAGAGATGAGAGTGCTGAAAGCCAGGCCTGTACCTGTATAGTTCAGAACTGTACTGAGGACATCAGATAACTCTCGCTTACTCCATACACTATGCCTTCATTCAACAGCCGAATGTCGATGGTCTCACATGTGCTAGGCAAAGTATATAAATTGAGCCAGATTCTTCTAGACTTTAAAGTGCAAGTTAAGAGAATTTTGGAAGCATTAACTCTTCAAAGACATTTGAGTCATATAATGCATCATCAACTCCAGGAAACTAACACGCAACTTTGAAGAAATTTATACATGGGGAGTGTGGAATAACTATAAAATTTCACACATGCAGAACTCTGTAAGAGACCATTGAATCTTACCCTCCTGGAGAATTTTCTTCATGATTTTTAGAGAGTAATATTTTAGCACTATTTTTACCTTTTACCCTTATTTAATTTTTCCACTAAAAACATGAGCTCTAAAGTCATTAGGTGTTATTTTTTTTCAAAAGAGACAGATAGATGATATTAATCATTACTGTCTAGTTTGCAGATTGTTGAAGGTTCAAATGATTCCCTTAAAGTGTGTTGGGCTAAATATTTGTGATAAGGAGGAGGCAAAAATAAATGAATGAATAAAGTTTTTTTTACAAGAATTAATAATATTAGGGTAAAATTCAGGCCATTTATAGGTAATGCCCTTGTTTTTTTGATTGTTACTTTGACAAGCAAGTTGAATATCATAAGAAACCATTACAAACAATTAGTCAGTCAATTACCTAGAATTACAGGCGGCTTATAAGTAAGTGCCATAGAAACATTGTATTAGCATTTCAACATTGCTTATGATTGCTATTATTTTGCCCATTCCACTTTCTGTATAATAAAATCAGCATATTCTTTTCTGAATATTGTGGAGCTAGGGTCTGTTAGCACATATTCTGTGTTTACATCTTCCCTGCAAGCTGTTTAACGACACTCGGAAGGGAGAGCTGATAATTGAAGTTGATAGAATTTCAGACAAAAGTATATTATTTGAAAAGCCTCAAAGTGCAACAGTCTCTTCATGAGATGGCTGAGTTTGTTTCTGAAATGAATGTTCTGCTTTGGACTAGGGCCCCACGAATATGAGACATGCTCTTTTTAGGTGACCAACCCTTGTGCCTAGAGCAAGGCTCTCGTCTCTTTCTATTTCTTCAGTTGTAAAATCATTACACTAACTTTTAATGAACTTTAGGTTTCTTTTCAGACCTAAAATTCCATAAATTTATGCTCACCAAACTATTAAGTAATCTTGGAATATATTTTTTGAGTTCTCTCAGATAAAACATATTCAAAACAAATGTACATTAATCCTTCCAGCCTCCAAAGATAATGTCTACTGCGAATATTGACCAGAGTATGGAACTGATTACTCTAAAAGTCCATGGGCTATTCATATTTTCTCCTGTCACATTGGTGGCCTATCTTGTTAAGATAAGTACGGTCTATGTTCTGTAGGGAATGAGTGACATTGCAGAGAGTGATGATACCTCTTGTGCATTGAATTCTTGGCCTGTCTCAAAGCTGAGAAAACCAAAAGATGGATAGCGAGGCATTTAATGACCATGGGCTTGCTGCTAAGTATTAATCTGACTTCAAGTCAATATAAATGGACATGTTTATCCAAATGTCAGGCTTCTCTCAACTCCAGACCACTGAGGGAAAAACCTCTGAACATTCAGAATAATTGTCAGGAAACCTCTATATTAACCCTTGCACTTTATTTTGTCTACCTTTACTCATCACTTATCGGATCATATATAATCTGGAATTCTCAATTTAACATGCAATATAACCTGAAATTCTATAAACTAGATTTTTTTGATCCTTCAGATCAAAGTATATTAGCAGCAAACTAGGAGTTACATAAAGGGAGACACAGAAATATACATAATAGAGGCAAGGGAAGTGAGTCTTCAGAGCCTGGATCTGAGGAATAGATAAAATAAATATAGAAAATTGTATAATTACAAGTATGACAAATATCTGTAATAAAGTTCCTGTTTCATTAACTTTATTAATTGTACATTAAATATATACAACATTATTATATAACAATATTATATACCATTAATTATACATTAAGTTATTTGCACCAGCTCACTTAAGATGCAGTATATAACATTATCTCTACAGGTTTTCATCAGAATGGTTAATTTTTCCTTAATGTTTGGTGCTATAAGAGATGAGCATTTTAAAAAAACAGTTATTTAGAAGAAGTGAAGCCCAACTGGTGTTGAGGTCCCAAAAGGAAACAGATGGTACACACAAATTAGGATAATTCTAGATGACTTGTTAATAAAAGGACTGATTACAAAGGAGACTGTAAGATAGATTGCAGGAGCTATCAGAAGCCAAGCCCTTGGTCCAAAGAGCAAGAGGAAGAGTTTACTGGAGGTGGTAATGAGCCACAGTCAATTAGAGCAAGTGGCCTGGCAACCTTCCGTCAAGGTACACAGCAAGGCTAGAATCACCTCAGAGAAGGAAACCAGGTAAATAAATTCTCTGGCCTTACTCTTCTGTCTCTCCAATCTATTTCTGGGGCTTCCCATTTCACTGAACCCAATTAGAAGCCAGAGATTATGGGAATCTATTGATGTAGCCCATATAAGTCGGCCTCCAGGAGCTGAAAGAATAGTAGAGAAGGTTGGAGTGTAGAACTGAAGGTCAAAGGAAGATAGCTGACACATTACACGTGGTGGGTTGAATTGTGTCTCCCAAAATATATATTGAAGTCCAAATCCTGGTACCTGTAAAGATGACCTCATTTAGAAACAGGATCTTGGTAGGTGTAATCAAGTTAAGGCCTTACTAGATTGAAGTGGTCCTAAGTTCAGGGAATGGTGTCTTTTTAAAAGGAAGCAGAGGGATATTTGGATACAGAGACACACTGAGATACAGAGAATACACACAGGGAAGAAGAACTCTGTGTAACAATGGAGACAGAGATTGGAGTGACGGTGGCTAAAAGCCAAGGAACACTGAGGACTGCCAGCTACAACAGAGCCTAGGAAGGATTCTTCCCTAGAGCCTTCAGAGGAAATACAGTTCTGCTTACACCTGGATTTCAGACTTTTGGACTCCAGAACTGTGAAAGAATAAAATTTCTGTTGTTTTAAGCAACCCAGTTAGTGGTGATTTGTTATGGCAGCCTTAGGAAATTAACACATATAAAGCATTTCTGTTGCTCAGTACCATTATAATACAAATAGAGTTGAATTAACCTTCACTGGATTCTTTTTGTCAAGTGATCATAGACCCCAAAGTTAGATAACATGATGTAATTATAGTTATGGAAATGTTTGGAAGGGAAAGAGGACAGTATATGTACTAGGTCTTAAAAAATGGTGTCCTGGGGTGGATAATACTGTGGTCACAAGTAAATAAATGAATATCTGAAACATGTAAAACAAATTCTCCTGTACCCAGCAGCCCTGTGGCATGTAACCAACCAGCTTGTCCTGCTTCCCTGGTTCTCCGTCCTAGAATTTGTCCTCCCTCTTCCTTGTGGCTAACCTGGCTTATAAGTGTCCTTTCAGATCCCATCCTCTTCACTATAAACATCAGGCAGCGATATCTCAATTCTGTTAATCAGAAACTGCACCTCACCCAACCTTACCACCCAAGGTTTCATAAGTTGCTTTGAAAAAAAAAAAAAAAGAAAACAGAAAAACCCATCATCACCAACAAAAACCAGGTTACAAAAGTCTGCTGACAGGAAGATCCATACAACAGCCAATTAATCCCTTCTTTGCTTCCTTACAGCACATTGCTAAATTTGGCATCATCATAAATAAATAGAAGCTTTTGCTTTAAGCCAAATTGGAGTAATAGGCCCAAGTTTTCCTTCTCCTCTAAAACAACAATTAAACTGAGAAAACATAAGGAGCAATGGTTTTCAGACATTGAGCAGCAGGCAATGTGGGACAGTTCCTGAGAGAGAGGAAACAAATGAAATGAGCCCTATTGTTGCTGTAGTTTGTTTATGTCCTGGAGTGGCTGTCCAGACTCCAGGACAAAGAAAGAAACCCAGGGAAATCCCAGAGGAATCCCTGAGGTGAGGAGATAGAGTTGGGAGTTCAGGACAGCCAAGATGGTCAGGGTTTCCAGAGTAGGGTATCAGAGAGAGAAGACCTGCCAGAGACCGAGCACTGGAGATCTGGAGAAGGTCTCTCCAAGTCTTCAGCACATACGTGTGACGAAACGTCCTAAGATTGGATAATAAACACTCAAAATAGCAAATGATTTTCTTTCAGAGGTCACATAAGATTTGAAATAGTTGGTGTTATAACCAGGCAGAGTAGGAATATTTCATAATATACAGGGAATTAGGTATAGTGCTTAGAGAAGTATTGACTCAGTATTGGAGGAGAAAATCAGCCCTAGATTAAAGTCTGCCTTGATCCTATTAATTAATCTTAAATATAAGTCTCAAAAAAATCAAACTGTTTCCAAATAACTAAAATATAATCTTTTTTAAAAAAGATTTTTATTTATTTATTCATGAGAGACACAGAGAGAGAGAGGCAGAGACACAGGGAGAGAGAAAAGCAGGCTCCATGCAGGGACTCGATCCTGGGGATCACGCCTTGGGCCAAAGGCAGATGTTCAACCACTGAGCATCCCAAAGTAACTAAACAAAGCTTAAACATGTGTGTAAATATGCATAGTACTCAACCCAGTAAGATCACATGTGTGATATTCAATCAAAAATTAATAGGCATACACAAAAGTAGGAAAATATGACCTATAATGAGGGGGGAAAGCCATTTTAAGCTAAACCATAAATAACACAGATGGTAGAATTAGTAGATAAGGATATTAAAACAGTTATAACTGTATTCTATAAGTTCAATTAAATAAAGGAAAGCATAAGTGTTAAGGAGAGATATGGAAGATACTCTGTTCAGTTAACAGTATACACTATAAATGCTATCACAGCCTCTTAAAAAATAAGTATAGTTAATAAACCAACAAAATAGATATAATGAAATTTCAAAAAAAATAACTAACCAAAGGCCAGAAAAGAAGGGAAAAAAGAGCAAAGAGCAAGTGAAACAAAGGGGGGAAAAAGTTAAGATGATGGATTTAAACTCAACAATATCAAAGGTCACTTTAAATGTAAATTGCTTAACCATTCCAATTAAAAAGCAAAGATTGTCAAGTTGAATACTCTCTGTAGATGCATTTGTGTATTTATTGTGTGTACTTTAAATTTAAAGACACAAGTAGATGAAAAGTAAAAAGGTGGAAAAAGATATACCACTAATGAAAAGAAAACTGCTATATTTGACTATATTAAATATCAGATGCAGTACATTTCAGGGGAAAGAATATTACAAGGGATAAAGAAACTCCTTTCTCAATGATAGATGGGTCAATCCTCAAGAGAACTTAATTATCCTACATATTTATGTACCTAATAACAGAACTTTGAAATACACAAAACAACTTGTACAACTCAAAGAAACAAGTAGACACATCTATAATTACAGTCAAGATTTCAATACTTGTTCAATTAATGATAAAACAAGTAGACAGAAAGTCAGCAAGGATATAGAAGACTTGAACAGGACTTCAATCAAAATGACCTAGTGGACCTGTATAAAATGTTCCCCCCAACAGCAGAATACACATTTGTTTTATAAGAGAACATCTTTTTTACCAAAAATAAGCCATGTTTTAAGCCATTAAGCCCAAGTGCCAGTAAATTTTAAGAGATTCCATAACACAATGTATATCCTGTGACAATATGGAATTAAAATAAATCAATAACATATATGTGAAAACTCACCCAAATAACTGGAAATAATATACTTCTGAGTAACTCAGGTAAAAGAAGAAATCTTAAATTTGTAGGTATTTTATACAGCCTTTCTAATCACAGTGATTATATTTCAATTTCTTATTTCTATTTCTGTTTAAGACTGTGCCAAACTGGGATGCCTGGGTGGCTCAGTGGTTGAGCATCTGCCTTTGGCCTAGGGTGTGATCCTGAAGTCCCAGGATCGAGTCTCACATTGGGCTCCCTGCATGGAGCCTGCTTCTCTCTCTGCCTGTGCCTCTGCCTCTCTCTCTGTGGGTCTCTCATAAATAAACAAACAAACAAATAAATAAAAAGACTATGCTAAACTAAATGAAAACATAATAATCCACTAAAGAATAAGTAAGCAACTTGAGTTTTTTTGACAAAGTAGATATATATGTCTGCAGGTTTCTACATATGAAAATGGTTCAGGTGCCTCACTGGAAGTATAGGCAGGTATATCGCTGTTATTTAGGCATAGACAAAAATCTGGAAGTGAAAACTTCAAATTTTTAACAATTGTCATTTGGGTAGTGAAATTATAGGTAATTTTTTTACTTACTATATTTCTTGAATTTCGACATTCTTCTATAAGAGAGTGAAAATCTATTTATAAAACACAAAAAAGGGGAAAATTATCCTTATTAAACATATATATGGAAGACTTCTGGGACTACTAACAGTGGAGAGGGTTAGATTGGATTAATCATCCAACACAGTAACAAATTTAACTACTGACAAAATATGAACAATAGCTCTTCAGAGTCCCTACAAAGAACCAAAGCAGGAAGGAACTGGAAGAGATTTGATCTTGGAGAAAGGGAACCATATTGACTCAGACCAACATTTGTACAGCTTTTGGCCTAAGGCAACTCCCCTGCCTGTACAGCATTGGATGACTGGAACTCACATTTAGCTGCATTCATACTGGCTTAATTTGTCACAGAGTTTGGAAACAGAGAGGGAAAATTCCAGAAGGCAGACGTAGGATGTGGAGTTTGCATATTTGTGTACAAAATCTCCTTAAATTCTTGGTTGACTCCCAATCTGAACATAAATAAAGGAAATTCCAAGTATCCCAGCAGAAAGTAACAGTGAAAGGGTGAGTAGTTCAACTACTACCTGACATGAAGGTGACCGTTTGGAACTTAAATTCAGTTATAAGAGGGTTTTGGAACACATTAAAATATTCTGTGGAGGGGTACGTGGGTGGCTCAGTTGGTTGGGTGCCAGAGTCTTGGTTTTGGCTCATGTCATGATCTCAGGGTTGTGAGGTTGAGTGCGCCAGGATGGGCTCCACGTTCAGCACGAAGTCTACTTGGGATTCTTTCCCTCTTACTTTCTTTCACCCTCTGTCCCTCTCCCCACTG
Source organism: Nyctereutes procyonoides (assembly GCF_905146905.1). Classification (NCBI taxonomy): domain Eukaryota; kingdom Metazoa; phylum Chordata; class Mammalia; order Carnivora; family Canidae; genus Nyctereutes; species Nyctereutes procyonoides. Next base: position 70,227,463 of record NW_026575052.1, on the reverse strand, counting down.
TGTGTCCTCTCTCTCTCTCTCTGTCTCATAAATAAATAAAATCTTAAAAAAATTCTATGTAACTCCAGAAGAGCCAAGCCTTAGGAGTCATTAATTTCCCAAGACTAAGGATTCATCCTAAAAGTAAGGGTGAAAACTAAAACCTATCCCAAAAAATGAAAAAGCAACAGTCGACCAGTAATGTAACTGCCCACTAGGGCAAAGATTTACAATTTTCAGAGGAAGAAAACAGAATTCAAATCCTCTGTAACATGTCACTGGCAATGCCTAGTATAAAATACAAATATATACTAAACATGCAAAGAAACAAGAAACTGTGGTCAAGAATCAAGAGAAAAAGGCACAAACAGAAACAGTTACTGAGACAACATGCATATGAAGATTGGCAGAAAAGGACTTTTAAACAGCTTTTATAAATATGTTAAAGAACATAAGGGAAAAGATGGTAATAATGAATGGGTAAATAAGGGATATCAAAAAAGAAATGAAAACTTAAAGAAAAGAACCAAATAGAAATTATAGAACTGAAAACTATAATAACAGAAATGAAAAAAAAATCACTGGATAGGCTTGATAGCAGATTGGAAACTGAAGGACAGTTTATTAACTTGATTTCAGATTAGCAGATATTACACATTATGAAGAGCAGAAAGAAAAAAAAACTTTAGTGAGAGGAAAAAAAGAGAGCAGAAACAGCATTTGAAGAAATGATAGCCAAAAAAATCCCCAAATTTATAAAAAACATTACCTTACTGATCAACAAATCTCAGAAAACTCAACCCTGATACACACACACACACACACACACACACACACACACACCCCTAAGGTCATGATGGTAACATTGCTAAGCATCAAATATAAAATCCTAAAGGCAACCAAAGGAAAATGATACATTATATACAATGGAACAAGAATAAACAGGAATATTTACTCTGCCCACTTTTATTCATTGTGCTGGAGACCCTAGCCAAAGAATATTTGTATTTGTGTATGTATAGGAAAGTAAGGAAAAAATAAGGGAAGGGAAAATGAGTAGTAAAAGCTGTCTAAATTTACAGATGACAGGATTGATTTTTAGAAATTTTTGAGCAATCTACAAATCAACTACTAGAACAAATACATTTATCAAGTTTTCATAATTCTAGGTCAGCATGTAAAAATCAGTTATATATCTATATAGTAGCAGCAAGCAGGTGTAATGTGAAATTTTTTAAATAAAAATATGAAATAATTAGGAGTAAATTTAACAAAAATATGTATCTACACGTGAAAACTTAAAATACTATGGAGGGAATATATAGAAGATCTATATAAATGAAGAGATATACCATGTTTGTGGATTAGAAAGTCAATATTGTTAAGATACTATTTCTTCCAAAATTTATCCATAGGTTAAGTGCAGTTCTGGTCAAAAGCACAGTAGACCTTTTCTGAGTAGAAATTGACAGGTTGCTTCTAAAATTTATATGGAAAAGCAAAGACCCTAAAATAGTTTAACACATCTTGAAGATCAAAGTTGGAACCATAATACCTGATTTCAAGACTTCAATAAAGACAAAACAATCAGGACAGTTAGGTCATATGCTAGGGATAAACAAATAGAAAATGGATCTCATTAGGAGAAAAAAAATTGTAACAATGTATGGTGATGGATGTTAACCAGACTTATTGTTGTGATCATTTCACAATGTATACAAATAATGAATCATCACACTGCACATATGAAACTAATATAGTTATATATCAATTATACCTCAGTTAAAAAAATAAAGAATGGAATAGAAAAGTCCAGAAATAAACCCATACATACATAGTTAGTTGATTTTTTTTTTTACCAAGTGCCAAGGCAGTTCAATAAAGAAAGAAACTTATTCCTGTATGACATGGGGGAAAACTGGATACACAGTGGAAATTATACTTTGATACGTACTTTATCCTGCACAGGTATTAATATTGGATGGATCTAAAAATAAAAGCTAAAACTATAAGCATCTGAAAACAAAAATAGGTCAAGCTCTTTACCATTTTGTTTGGCGAAGATTTTTTTAGAAAGGACACCAAAAGCTCTAAATGTGAAAGAAAATAATGAAAATTTGGACCTAAACTTGTGCTCCTCGAAAGATAACTGGCATTCAAAAATGAAAAAACTATAGTCTCAATATATAATAAATTCTAGGAAATGATAATAAAATGACAAAAACCCAGTTAAAAAGTTGGGGGAAAAAACAATACATAACATCATCAAAGATGGTATACAAATGACCAATAAACACATATAAAGGTGGTCAACAGTGGTCTTATCAGGGAAATGTTAATAATTCCACAGTAAGTCCAACAGTGGTCTTATCAGGGAAATGTTAATAATTCCACAGTAAGGTATCATTTCACACCAATGAGGATTTCTAAACTTGGAAAGATCAGTGACACCAGCTGGAACTGGCATGCATTGCCAAGAGATGCACATTGGGGCGAGGAGTTTGGCAGCTTTTTATAAAGTTAAACATCCATCTAGTCTATGATCCAATAAGTATTCAATGAAGAAAACATATTTCCACAGAAAACATTCCTATAGGAATGTTCATAATGGCTCTGTTCATTATATCCACAAATATTACTATTTCCATTAATAAAAGAATAAGCAGGATGCCTGAGTGGCTTGGTGGTTGAGCGTCTGCCTTTGGCTCAGGTCGTGATCCCAGAGTCCTGGGATCGAGTCCCACATGGGGCTCCCCATAGGGAGCCTGCTTCTCCCTCTGCCGATGTCTCTGCCTCTCTCTCTGTGTCTCTCATGAATAAATAAAGTCTTTAAAAAATAGAAGAATAGGGATCCCTGAGTGGCGCAGCGGTTTAGCGCCTGCCTTTGGCCCAGGGCGCGATCCTGGAGACCCGGGATCGAATCCCACGTCGGGCTCCCGGTGCATGGAGCCTGCTTCTCCCTCTGCCTGTGTCTCTGTCTCTCTCTCTGTGTGTGTGACTATCATAAGTAAATAAAAATTTAAAAAAATAGAAGAATAAACATAAGCAAATTGTGGTATGTTCATACAACAGAACACACTTCAGCAATAAAAAGGAGTGAAATATTGACATGTGCAACCACATGGGTGATTTTCAAAACCATTAAGAAGCCAGGTACAAAAGACTGAATCCTATATGAGTCCACTAATGTGAGTTTCCAAAAAAGACGAAACTAGTTTGTGGTGTAGAAATTAGAAGCGTGGCTGTAGGGTCCCTGGGTGGTCCAGTCAGTTAGGAGTGCAACTCTTGATTTCAGCTCAGGTCATGGTCTCATGGTGAGGAGATGGAGCCCTTCATGGGGCTCTCAGCTCAGCTCTAAGTCAGCTTGAGACTCTCTTTCTTTGCCTCTCCACCCTCTTGTGCTCTCTAGAAAGAAAGAAAGAAAGAAAGAAAGAAAGAAAGAAAGAAAGAACTTTTTAAAAAATGAAATTAGAATAGTAGTTGCTTATGGGGGGAGGTGGGGATTGGCTGCAATGGGGGCAAAAGGAATTTTCTGAGCTGACGGAAATGTTTTATACTTCAGTTGAGGGAGTAGTTACAGGAGTGTATACATTTACCAAGATGCAACAAATTTGACACCTAAGATCTGTGCAATGTAGATCTTACCTCAAGGAAAAGGTCCTTCAGAAACCTCATCTCAGGGAACTCTAAGAAGCTATTAAAAATCTTTCCTTATGCAGGATATATTTTTAAAACCAAATATTTCTAAAATTAAAATAAGTGATGCATTTGCTGGAATTTGGAAATGATTCTCCTATATATTTAGTTTCTAATAGTAGTAGTGATAGTTAAGAGCTCACCTCTGTAAGATTCCACACATATGAAATGATAGGACTGTTTAGCAAGAAAGAAGCAGAATGTCTTCTGTGATGCATGAAGGCTATTCCAGCTGCAGAAGGGCTCTGCAAACCCTTCTACTTATTTTTTTAAGATTTTATTTATCCACTTGAAAGAGAGAGCACAAGCAGAGGGGAGAGGCAGAGGAAGAGGGAGAAGCAGACTCCCCGTTGAGCAGGGAGCCTGGTGCAGGGCTCGATCCCAGGATGCAGGGATCGTGACCAGAGCCGAAGGCAGATGCTTAACTGACTGAGCCACCCAGGTGGCCCTCTTCTATCTATTTTTAGGTCTTGGGTAAGTGTAAAGGCTGGTTTTTACACCCTGAGAATATCTGACTATGGAACTTAGCTCTTGTGGTTAGTAAAGCTCTATATAGATAATAGTTATAAACCACACAGACTTCATTTTGGCCACACCCATTTTATGAAACCCAACTCACCCTTTTGGGCAGCTTCCTATCCTTCGCCACCGGTTTCTGCCTGCAGCCTATGTGCTTCCAATGTCTGTTCTGTTACAAGGAAAAAAAAGTAAGGAAGCTATTTGGCATGAAACGATCATGTAGGAAAACTACCTGACTAAAATCTCATTAAGGCTTTCTGATTTATTTCAGGGGCTGGGATTGTTTAAGTGTTTCCTTAATTATGTATGTATTTATTTTAAATTCATATTTTACCCATACACACAGCCACTGTCAAGTTTAAACTCACTTGCCCATACCAAACAACAAATTTTCAAGCAAATGCAGTTGATGTCTTCACCTTCCTGAGAAATTAAAAAGCCGTAATGTAGAATAGCGCTGTGGAAAAATGATCACTGCTAAGTGCTGTTGGGTTTTTTTTTAAATATATTTATTTATTTTGAGAGAGAGAGAGAGAGAGTACATGCAAGTGGGGGTAGGAGCAGAGACAGAGGGAGAAGCAGGGTCTGAGTGGAGCACAGAGCCCAATACAGGGCTCTGCCCCTTGACCCTGACCTGAGATCATGACCTGAACTGAAACCAAGAGTCAGGTGCCCAACTGACTGAACCATCTAGGTGCGCCTGCTAAGTGTTTTTTTTTTCCTTTTATTATTCTAATGCTTACCTGCAGGACAAAAGTGTTATCACATAATCACAGTCTATATATATATATACACACTTTTTAAGAGTCCATAAGAACCCATCTTTCCAATGGGTGAAAGGTTTGGATAATATTGTAGTTGGAAGGGATGGGTATAGGAGGAACTTTAGAAAGACTGCTTTCTTTATCCCTAGTAAAATTAAAATAGAAGGATCAAAGTGTATATATGTATCATGAAGTATTTATGACTGGAAAATGTAGTTAAATAAAAATATTTCAAAAGAGCCCTTGTTTAGCTGGCCAAAATCAGGATTATGACTTTTATGCAATGAATAAGTGCAATGCATAGATGAACATCCCAAGCTTTTCTTTTAGCCGGTCCTATAAACTTCATCTGGTACCGAAGCTTTTTGCCTAATTTCTCAAAGCAGTAAAACTAGCCTTTTTGCATTTTATGATCTTTATTCTTCTCCTGTCTTTTTTCAACAAGAAATATTAATAGTTGGTGACTGTAGTAAAGTTACAAATGTATGATTACCATTAAATTCCTCCATTTATCCAGTAAGTTTTTATCGAGTGCCTTACTATGTGGCAGGCCCTGTTCTTGGCAAGGAGCTACAGCAGGAGACCACATAGACAGAAATTCTGCCCTCCTAGAATTTGTACTCTAGTGCAGGATACAGACAATAAACAAGATAAGCACATAGATGACATCATATGGTGGTGATTAATAAAAGGGAAAGTTAGAAGGAAACACCTAGATATGAGGATATGCACCTAATCTGTTTGGCATAACAGAAATTCCTGCGTTCCCACCAACTCCAGCCCTGGCAGAAAAGAGGATGATTTTTCTTGTTATAAACTTAGATCTTTCCAACCCTAGTCATTTCCTGAGTTAACCTTTAACCCATTGCAGCATGAGTGCAGAGACTTTGCAGCATGTCTATGACTTATCTGGTATCTGCGTTATGTGTATCTTATATACAAAATTATATATTGTCAATTTGTTTGCCTTCGGGAGTTGGCTTAGCCTGTTTGCTGGTGGTGCTGATGGCAACCCAGTAGAAACAGAAGTTAGTTTGTTAGTAGATAAGGTCATAGACTCTAGAGAGAAATGCCTTGGCTCAAATCCCAGTGCTCACCAGCTGTGTGACCATGGACAACATACTGAACTTCTCTGTGCTTCATTCTCTTTAGCTATAGAGTGAGGAGGTCATGGTGCTTACTTCACAGAACTCTCATGATCATGTGTTTATACTAATCATTCAGTACAGTGCCTGACAAAATGCTACTTAAGTAAAACAATATAAAGAAAACCACTTTGGGCATCTGTTCACCAGGATTTCAAATTTAGGTTGGGTTGAATGTGATGTTTGATGCCACATCCAGTGCTCAAACGTTACGGGTAAATGCCATTTTGCTTAAGACCTTGCAGTGACACTGAATTTAGTAGTTTTCTTTGAGGCTTAAAGATTGGGGAGAGGCTGTGTCTCCTAGATGTGCTGTGGGCTTGAAAAGAGAATGGAGTCCCTATATATCAGAAAAGTTGCGTTTGTTGTTTACTCTTTATTGTCATTTTTCTTCCACTGAAACGTAAGCTACTTGAGGGCACAGATTTCTTTTTTTTTTTTTGAGGGCACAGATTTTTGTTTTGCTTTGCTTTGGCTTTTGCTTTTCATTGCTGTTGTTGTTTACAGATGTATCCCAAGTGCCTAGAATAGTGTTCGGCATATGGTAGGCATCCAGTACATTGCATGAATAAATGAACAAAAGAATGAATGAATGAACAATGAATGAACGAATGAGTGAAATTCAGTGTAAACAAAAGTCTCAGGAGCCTGGTTTAATTCCAGCTTAGTCACTGATCCCAATCCCACTTAGTCATTGTACTTCTCTATCTGAAAAATTCACTCACTTTTGGAACTTTTATAGAAGGCTAGTCTATGTAAGGTAATCTGCTCAACTGTGAACCCTCACCAAGTTCATAATTTGATAGTACGGATAGGAAAGGGACATAAATAAATAACACAAGGTAGAAAGAGCTAGGTATTCTCACAGAAAAAGTAGAAACTAGGAATTATAAAGTAAGAGAGAGACCTGAAAGAATCTGAGATTTCTTACTGCTGTTTTATCTTTTAGGGTTACTTGAGCTGATTCAGGCAATCCCACCATGAAGGTTTCTAACATAAATCTTTTGAAAATTAAGATATTTGTCAAGTTCACAAACCCTGTGAAACCCTGACAGAGAATGCATGGAGAGTTCAAGTAAAATGAGATACCCTCATGTACAAAAGCAAATAAGCAGTGAGAGAGGACAGTTGTTCTCCTGGGGCCTCTGATGAGATTTTGTAAGTCTGATTATTTTTTAGTTGATTCATATATATATTTACATTTCCAGTTGTTTTGTTACTTCTCAGAGTTATGTATGTTATTTAATTTATAGAAATACACAAGATTGTTTGATATACGCATAGTGAAATTTGTTTCTCTGACAATGATTACTTATATTTGTACAGAATAACATTACCAATGCATTAAATCCAGATACCC